>NC_069501.1:1033025901-1033673401 GCF_027579735.1 Bombina bombina
GCTAGCACATTGCTAAATGAGGATTTTCTTCGATCATAAGTTTTAAAGTTTAAGTTTTTAAACAGAATATTATACACGAGTCCCAGTTTAGTGTCCCTGTTCCATGTCCCTACACAACCTGTCCTGCATGGTGCTTAGAATGGTATTTCCTTCAGCGTGGAGGTTGTTTCTACCCCTAAGGAAATTTTCAGTCCATACTATACTGGCAAATGGCTCTGTGGTAGCCTATGATTGATTTTCTGTATCCTGTATGGTGCACCTGTTTTCTGGATCAGGAGTTTGTATTTATTATCCTTGGCGATTGCTCAGCAATTTGGATGTTTGACGCCTGTATCAGGATGTCGTCTAAATAAGGGGCCACTTCTATGCCCCGCGGCCTAAGGACCGCCAAAGCGACCCCAGAACCTCCATAAAGATTCTTGGGGCTGTAGATATCCCAAAGGAAAGAGCTACAAACTGGTAATGCCTGTCTAGAAAGGCAAACCTGAAAAACGATGGTGATCTTTATGCATCACAATGTGAGGATAAGCATCCTTCAAATCCATTGTAGTCCTCTATTGACTCTCCTGGATCATAGTTAAGATGGTACGAATAGTTTCCATCTTAAATGACGGAATTCTGAGGAATTTGTTTAAGATCTTTAGATCCAAAATAGGTCTGAAGGTTCCCTCTCCTTGGGAACCACAAACAGATTTGAGTAAAAACTCTGTCCCTGTTCCTCTCTTGGAACTGGATGGATCTTTCACACAATGTAAGAATGCCTCCTTCTTTATCTGGTTTGCAGATAATTGTGAAAGGCGAAATCTCCCCTTTTTTGGGGGGGAATCTTTGAAATCCAGAAGATATCTCTGGGATATAAATTCCAATGCCTAGGGATCCTGGGCATCTCTTGCCCACGCCTGGGCGAAGAATGAAAGTCTGCCCCCTATAGGATCCGTTACCGGATAGGGGTCCGTTCCTTCATGCTGCCTTAGAGGCAGCAGCAGGCTCCTTGGCCTGCTTATCTTTGTTCCAGGTCCGATTGTCTCCAGACCGCCTTGGACTGAGCAAAAATCCCCTCTTGTTTTGCCTTAGAGGAAGTGGATGCCTGAAGTCTTAAAAGGCACGAAAATTAGACCTTTTTTGGCCATTGATTTGGACCTATCCTGAGGAAGGGCATGACCTTTTCCTCCAGTGATATAAGCAATAATCTCCTTCAAACCAGGCCCGAATAGGGTCTGCCCCTTGAAGGGAAGTTAAGTAGCTTATTTATTAAAGTCACGACAGCTGACCATGATATAAGCCATAGCGCTCTGCGCGCCAGTATAGTAAAAAACAGAATTCTTAGCCGTTAGTCTAGTCAAATGAACAAAGGCATCAGAAAACATAGGAATTGGCTAGCATAAGCTTGTCAAATATATTCATCCAATGGAGTCGCTAACTGTAAAGCCTCATCAAGAGACTCAACCCAGAACGCCGCAGCAGCAGTGACAGAAGCAATGTATGCAAGGGGCTGCAGGATAAAACCCTGTTGAATAAACATTTTTTATCCATTGGATCTAAAAAGCACAACTGTCCTCGCCAGAGGTAGTGGTACGCTTAGCTAGAGTAGAAACTCTTCTCTCCACCTTAGGAACTGTCTGCCAGAAGTCCTGTGTGGTGGTAACTATTAGAAAACATTCTTCTAAAAAATAGGAGGGGAAGAGAACGGCACACCTGGTCTATCCCATTCCTTATTAAAACATTTTTAGTAAACCTCTTTGGGTATTGGAAAAACATCAGTACACACCGGCACTGCATATTATTTATCCAGTCTACACAATTTCTCTGGCCCTGCGATTGTACACATTCATTCAGAGCAGCCAAAGCCTCCCTGAGCAACAAGTGGAGGTTCTCAAGCATAAATTTTAAATGTAGAAATATCAGAATCAGGTTAAATCATCTTCCCTGAGTAAAAAAAAAAATCACCCACAGACTAAGCATATTGTGAGGTAGTATCATACATGGTTCTTAAAGCGTCTGTATGCTCTGTATCTACCCCCAGAGCTATCTGCTTTCCTTTAATTTCAGGTAGTCTGACTAATACTGCTGCCAGAGTATTATTCACCACCTTTGCCATGTCTTGTAAAATAAACGCTATGGGCGCCCTTGATGTACTTGGCGCCATTTGAGCGTGAGTCCCTGAAGCGGGAGTCGAAGGGTCTGACACGTGGGGAGAGTTAGTCGGCATAACTTTCCCCTTGACAGAATCCCCTGGTAAAATAAACGCTATGGGTGCCCTTGATGTACTTGGCGCCATTTGAGCGTGAGTCCCTAAAGCGGGAGTCAAAAGGTCTGACACGTGGGGAGAGTTAGTCGGCATAACTACCCCCACGACAGAATCCTCTGGTGATAATGTTTTTAAAGACAAAAAATGATCTTTATTGTTTAACATGAAATCAGTACATCTGGTACACATTCTAAGATGGGGTTCCACCATGGCTTTAAAACATAATGAACACAGAGCTTCCTCTATGTCAGACATGTTAGAACAGACTAATAATGAGACTAGTAAGCTTGGAAAACACTTTAAATCAAGTTAACAAGCAAATATATAAAACGTTACTGTGCCTTTAAGAGAAACAAATTTTGTCAAAATTTGAAAAACAGTGAAAAAAGGCAGTAAAACAAACGAAATTTTTACAGTACATGTAATAAGTTAACAGAGCATTGCACCCACTTGCAAATGGATGATTAACCCCTTAATGCAAAAAACAGATAAAAAAAAAAAACGACAGACGTTTTTAAAAACAGACAACAAAACTGCCACAGCAGAGCTGTGGATTACCTTCCCTATAAACGATTTTGGAAGTCTTTTTAGCCCTTTAGAAATGTCCTGTAGTATTCATGGGACTGCTGAGGGAATCTGGATGATTCATTTTGTAATTTTAACTGCGCAAAAAAGCGCTAAATTAGGCCCCTCCCACCCATATTACAACAGTGGGAAGCTTCAGTTAACTGTTTCTATGCAAAATTTAAGCCAGCCATGTGGAAAAAACTTAGGCCCCAATAAGTTTTATCACCAAACATATGTTAAAAAACGATTAAACATGCCAGCAAACGTTTTAAAACACATTTTTACAAGAGTATGTATCTCTATTAATAAGCCTGATACCAGTCGCTTTTACTGCATTTAAGGCTATACCAACATTAGTGTTATCACCAATGTACGTTAAAAAACGATTAAACATGCCAGCAAACGTTTTAAAACACATTTTTATAAGAGTATGTATCTCTATTAATAAGCCTGATACCAGTCGCTATCGCTGCATTTAAGGCTTTACTTACATTACTTCAGTATCAGCAGTATTTTCTTAGTCAATTCCATTCCTAGAAAAATATTTTACTGCACATACCTTATCTGCAGGAAAACCTGCACGCCATTCCCCCTCTGAAGTACCTCACTCCTCAGAATGTGTGAGAACAGCAAATGGATCTTAGTTACGTCTGCTAAGATCATAGAAAAACGCAGGCAGATTCTTCTTCCAAATACTGCCTGAGATAAACAGCACACTCCGGTGCCATTTAAAAATAACAAACTTTTGATTGAAGAATAAACTAAGTAGAAAGCACCACAGACTCTCACGACCTCCTATCTATGTTGAGGCTTGCAAGAGAATGACTGAATATGGCAGTTAGGGGAGGAGCTATATAGCAGCTTTGCTGTGGGTGGACTCTTGCAACTTCCTGTTGGGAAGGAGAATATATTCCATAAGTAATGGATGATCCGTGGACTGGATACACTTAACAAGAGAAAGGACACATTTTGCCAGCAATAACTAGCAGGACACAGTAGCAAGTAATGGTCAACAATGCACAGTTTGCAAAGAAAATGGCAAGCATAGTAGTATGTTATGGCCAGGAGGAAAAGTCTACAGATACTGGCAAACAGGACACAGTGACAGGAAATGCCCTGCAGAATACAGTGACCGGAAATGACCAGTGTTGCAGTATCAAAACTATAAAACAAAGTGAATGGAGAATGAGCTCAAGCATATTTGAGAGAGCAGAATCTCAGAGAGAAAGAAGTACAAATTAGTATCTGGTCTCCTGAGGCCCTATAGCAGCAAGCAAGAATATCATTAATCTTTTGCGACTTGATATATTGCATTATTATTCACCATCACTTAACACTTTTTGGGAGCACAACAAAGGAAAATACAAATATATTACTTATCCTGAGTTCAGCTATAGCCCATTACTTAATACTCAGCAGGTGGATCACATTGATGACTGAAAAAATAGCTACAGTGTTTCTGCTTAGTACACAAATTACCAGAATCATCAATCCCAAATAAATCTTACACAAAGCAAGGCGGGAGGGAAGGAGCTAACTGGTTAAAAGGTTACGTCAAGCTTAACAAGTTCTATGTAGATACATATATTGTCTACATGACAAAAATAAACAGAAACCCGGCTCCATGGAAAGGCAGAAACTTAGGGTTTGAAGCCTCATGGAGGAAGTGCCTTTACATTGCAGCCTATGGGGAACTGTGTGTCCTCTGTAAATATATATGTATATGCATATATATTTATGTGTTAATATGTGTATAAACACACACATATATATATATATATATATATATATATATATATACATACACACATACATATATATTTCAATTTGCTGCCCATCGCTGTGCGACTTGCCCCCTTCCCTGCGCTGGGTTCTCATGCCGCAAAGCATGCTCTCGTGAGCGCAAAGCATCTGTGCAATGCGAAGTCGTATTCATATTGCGGCTAACTTACAATACCAGCGCACATTTGTGTGTGCTGATATTACAAAGTGGAGCCAAAATATTGTGTTCTCCACTTGTAATCTGGTCCATTATGTGCACTCTGGTGAATTACTAAACGTATCAGTACAGGAGCAGTTGATTTGCACCATAACTAAAAGCCATATTTCAATCACTGCTGTCAATGCCCATACAAATGCCCCTTTACGGGCAATGGGTAGCTTAGGTTTTTTAGGTTTTTTTTTTTTTTGGGGGGGGGGGGGGGTTGGTGGGTTTACTATTAAGGGTTAATTTGTAGTTTTGAGGTAAAAGCTGTTTAACTTAAAGGGAAACTGAACCCAAAAATTTTGTTTTGTAATTCAGAAAGAGCATGCAATTTTAAGCAACTTTCTAATGTACTCCTATTATCAATTTCTTTGTTCTTGTGCTATCTTTATTTGAAAAAGAAGGCATCTATGCTTTTTTTGGGTTCAGTACTCTGGACAGCAATTTTTTTTATTGGTGGATGAATTTATCCACCAATCAGCAAGGACAACCCAGGTTGTTCACCAAAAATGGGCCAGCATCTAAACTTACATTCTTGCATTTTAAATAAAGATACCAAGAGAATGAAGAAAATTTGATAATAGGAGTAAATTATAAAGTTGCTTAAAATTTCATGCTCAATCTGAATCATGAAAGAAAATTTTTGGGTACAGTGTCCCTTTAAGGCAATGCCCTACAAAAAGGCCCTTTTAATGGCTATTGGTAGCTTAGTGTTAGATTAGGGGGTGTTTTTATTTGGGGGGGGGGGCTTTTTTATTTTTATAGGGGTATTAGATTAGGTTTAATTTTTTTAATTTTTGATAATTTGGTTTATTTTTTTTCTGTAATTTTAGACTTATGTTTTGTAATTTTAGATTTATTTATTTATTTTAATCTTAGGTTGTTTTTTTAAGTAATGTTAGGATTTTTTAATTTTAACATATTTTTTTATTTTATGTAATTGGGGTTAATTTAGGGGGTGTAAACTAGTTATTTGTGTTGTGGGGGCTGGCAGTTTAGAGGTTAATAGGTTTATTTAGGAGTGGCTATGTAGGTGGGCTGCAGATTAGGGGTTAATAGGTTTATTATAGAATTTTCAATGCTGGGGATGGTGGTTTAGGGGTTAATTAGGTAGTTTATAGGTGTTACTGTACTTTGTAACATTTTAGTTATGAGTTTTGTGAAACATTTTTGTTTCACAAAATCCATAACTACTGGTCTGATAGCGGAATGGATTGTGCCAGTATAAACTATAACGCTAGCATTATAGCCGGACCGAACAACCTGTAATACAGGCGCAATGAAAATCCTGCACTCAAGTCATTTTTTGAGTGCGGAATGGAGCGTTGTGTAAAGGCTAAAATGCAAGCGGTATAGCCGTACTGCTGTGACTTGTAATACAGGAGACCTGTATATTCCACGTGCAATGGCCAATTTTTCAGCAGTATAGCCATACTGTACAACTTGCAATTTTGCTCCTACTCATTCCTCCTACTCAGCTGTTTCTGCCTTAATTTAATGATTGTGTTTCAACCTACATATTTAATTGATGATTATAAGTACCTGTTTGGTATAATCGTTTAAGTATGCACCTGATTATTTGGCTACAAAACCCCTGACTTGGCCTAAGTGTACCTAGAAGAATTTATGCTGTGTTGAAGGTAAGAGATGGTCACACCAAATAGTAATTTTATTTTTATTCTGTTCACTCACGTTGCATTTTGTTAATTGATAAAAAAAACTATTAACATTTTTCATTTGAAAGCATTCAAACTTTTTTCACACCTGCCTAAAGCCTCTCACTCTAGTATTAATATAATAGTTGGTATCTATATATCTATATCCAGAACTAGAAGAGTTTTTCAGCGGGCCCCACAGAAGTCTAATAGATGAGGGATTTATCATACCCACGCTATCCAACATAACATTTTTACACTCCACTCGTAATCTAGACCTACATGTGAGAAATTGCTACATTTTTATTATAGACCTGAGGTTGCCAAATTTGTTAAAAAATGTAGGAAAAAAGAGCAACAAAAAGGCTGAATGAAGTAGTAATGAATCATCTCTGCGTTTCCATACACAGCTTGTAACTAAGCAGTAAATGGTAGATACAGTAAACCTATGGAACACAGGCAAGTAACAGATGCTCCAACTGGAATACTACTTCAGCTAATATAATGGAAAAATCTGCTGCATGCTGTAAATTTAAATAGGAATGGCGATTTCAATAAATGTAAGAAACAAACCTATATAAAAATAGGTAAAATATGCATTACACAACACCATTTTTAACATCTCATTGACAAGCAGACATCTTAACATGTGCAACCCCTGAGTAAGAGAGTAATTAAGTTTCCATACTATACAATATTTGTTCTTCATGCAATAAAACACGTTATTCCAGATTATATACATTAGGCAATATTTTGAAAGTTCCAAAGATCTTTAACATTATGTAATTTGGAATAAAACAAAATCATACATTAATAAGTAGCAGCTGACAATGTCCCCAGCTAAAAAACCTGTCCATACGCTTCTGACAATGAACAGCATCTCCTGTCCAGATTACTATTGGGCAAGTAAATGCTTGCGCAGCCCAGCTAATCACCTTGGATGAACAAGAGATTTAACTCTGCAATCTAAGAAGTGTGGAGAGGTTAGGAAGCAGTGTTATAATTGTTGTGGTTTTTTAACTCACGCTTTGCAGGCTCTCCTGACTGAGCCTACTCCACTACGGCTCCAATTCTGCATCAGCAGCTTATTAAATAGAGTCAACATCTGGTCCTTATTCTGTAGTTTTCATCAGTTTTCAAATGTACCAGTACTCCCTTATGATCCTCAATCTCAGGGGTTGTCTTGTTGAACATAGTAAAAAGATTGGCTAACTGTATGTTTATTTCTGTTTCTTGCTGTTTTTCTTCAAAGTAGGTGTCTTGATTTGATTTAGGATTCTTCAATAATTATCATAAGTTAGTTTTTTTTATTAATTTCTGTTTAAGAAGCAAGGATTCTTCACCAACATTTTGGGACTGTTCCTACAAACCTATTGAAACTATCCTTAGATATGTTCCTAATCTATATAGGGGTATGGTTACATTTTACATTAAAGGGACATAATAGTCTAAATGGAAACATTCATGAGTGCATTTAATGCTTGACCAGGAGCATTTTTGCAATATATTTGTATAATTAAGAACACTTCTAGTGAAATGTATTTATTTATCTTTGATGGATATAGATACATAACCTGCAAATGGCCAGTGCACCTGCATTCCAATGCAGCGCCAGCTCAGAGAACCGGTGGCGTCTTGTATAATGCAAATTGAGTAATTACTGATAAAATGCATGTACTGATACTATACATGCCACTGCCAGCTTTCTGAGCAGGAGCAGTGCATGGATTCTGGTACATTAAGCCAGTCCTACACATGTATTTATGCACCTGAAGCAGAAATGACTTGTACTAAAGCATTTTTTTCCCAATACAAGTATATTGCACTATTCAAAATTAAAATGCAATAATGCAATTTATAATTTTAAATATTAAGTCCATTTAATTTAGCCATTGCTATAATTTCCCTATTTGCTCGGTTTCTTTAAAGAATGTCCTCACTATCCACATACAGGGCTAGATTTACTAACCCCCGGGCGGACAGGGGAGGACATCTCCACCCCTGTCCGCCCGGCATCTTAGCTAGTGGGCAGCAATACGCTGCTCGCATTTGTCATTGCACACTTTGCCTCATGTGCAAAGCCGCTCATGTGGGCTGTCAATCTCCCCGTCTGAGAAGTACAGGGGGACTGAAAAATGCCACTATAATGGGAGTAGTAGGTTAAGAAGCAGCAGGTCTGATGACTGCTGCTTCTTAACTCTCGGCTGCAGCCTCCCTTGTGCGAGCCTGCAGCCTAAGGTGCTCCGAAGCTACATTTATAGCTTCTTAAATGGAGCCCATAAGGTTAGATATAGCAATCCAGATTGTATTTTGTTACACTTTTCTGTACACCTGAGGTTGAAATCATTTTGACTGACATAACTCATGAGTTTTACAAATTAATGTGACGTCACAGAGACCCATACACAGTTTATAGTTGCTTGAGGACAATTTAGTTCTCTTAATTAGCTTAACGCTGTTGGATTTTATCATTGCACCAGCAGTTCCTGTGAACTGCTGGTGCAATGCTGCCCACTGCAGATTTGTGTCCGATAGCATTCAATCTGGTTGATTTCGGTCCGTAGCCTCAGAGCAGGCCGACAAGTTACGGAGCAGCGGTCTTTAGACAAACAAGGGGCCTCAAGCTTTGTCAACAGATTACACAATTATACAGATTAAAAACTTCATTATAGGGACATCTAAGTGGAAAAAGAAAATGCTCTAAGATGGTAAAAAAATAGTTTATTTACAAGCAATAGTGTAATAATAATATTTGGCTGATCCTTAAGAAAAACGTGAGCGTTAAATACCTCTAGCATGCTGGAGAGCCATGCTAATCTGGGCCCTTCTTCACAGAGCCCCAGATTGTGCTAATAAGCGGCTTGATTAGAGCCTGCGTTAAAGGAAAAGGTCTTTGCACGGTCCAGGTCTCTGTCAATAAGTGTCAGGATTAGCGCGGCTCCCCAGCACGCTAGAGGTAAGTATGTAGTGCTACAGCTTTAACTTTTCACATGTAGCTAAGGAACATTTACATTCGTTTAACGAAAACTAAAGTAAATGATCCCCCAATATTCAGTATTTGTTTCCTTTTAAACAAAATTAATACCAAATAGTGCAGCAGATGAATATAAGGAAAAAAATATTCTGAATATTCATTATGAAAGATTCATACAAAACAAATGTTTCATTAATACACTGCTTTAAAAAAAAAAAAAAAATCTACATACTATCAACAGAAAAACGAATTAAATCCTATGTGGAGGTTTGTAGAGAAATAATTTAATAAACTTTTCTGCAGTATTGTGATCAACGCCTGATGAGGTTAAACACATAGTTAAAGTCAGCCTTAAGCTTTTTTTAAAAAAAATTGTCGGGCTCCTAAGCTTTGCATTCCTGCTTTTCAAATAAAGATAGCAAGGGAACAAATAAAATTTGATAAGAAGAGTAAATTAGACAGTTGCTTAAAATGGCATGCTCTATCTGAATCATGGTAGAAAAAAAATTGGGTTTAGTATCCCTTTAAATTAATCCCATTAAAAGAAGACCCATTTAATACAAGCAATCATATCCATGAATTCAGTTTCTAGCCAGAAAGGTATCTAAACCATTTTTAAATGGTATCTAAGGTTTTGGGATTTACTACCTCCTTAGGTAATGAGTTCCATAATTTAATTGCTCTTACAGTGAAAAAACATTTATGTTGCTGGAGAAATCTCAGGTTCTCTAGCCTTCAATTATGACCTTGTCACAAACAATTTTCTTGGAATAAACAGAGCTTCCACCTTCTCTGTATACGGACCTTGACTATATTTATATAAAGTAATCATGTCACCTCTCAAGCTCGCTTTTTCTAAAGAAGGCAAACACTGTTTGGCTAACCTCTCCTCATAGCTTAAATTATCCACTCCTCTTATAGTTTTGTGGCCCTTCTCTGAACTTTTTCTAAGTCTGGAAAATATACAAAGAAATGGAAAAAGCGCTGGAGATATTTTACACTATGTATACAAAAATGTGTGATAAAATTGTTTAGGCATTTTATTTCTTAACAGCTCAGACGCACTACACCCGGTCCTGATTCAAACCGCGATAGAGCGGAAGTCTGGCGGGTTTCGTTTAAACCATAAAGAATCCTAATCAATCTGTAGTGCTGAGCTGATCTACGCTTTCTGAACAGTAAGTTTGGATATACTTATTGTATGTAAACTGCGTATATTGCACTAAGTAAAGTCTGTCTGCAATTGATTACAGCACTTTTGGAGAAAAATAATCATTCACAGACTGTTTGGAATATCCGGCTTTTATCATACCACTCAGAGTTTCATGAATTTTGTGGCCTTTGTACGGCTGGAATCCTGAGCATTTACTTGAGTATCTGTTTTTAAAACTATTTGTTCATGAACCTTTGAAGATATTTTATGTATATCGTATGTGTCTTTTTTGCTTGTTAATTAAATTGTATCCATTTGAAATTGAATCCATTTGAAACAAATCCATTTAACCTCTAGGTTGCACTACTAATCCTCTTTACATTGTAAACCTCTCAACTTAACCCCTTGAGTTTTTTTTCTTTTTTTTTTTTCTAAGATTGGTCCCCAGAACTGCACTACGTACTCAAGGGGAGGTCTTACCAGTGATTTATATAGTGGCAGAATGATGCTTTCCTCCCTTGCATCAATACCTTTTAATACATGCTAGTATCTTATTAGCCTTAGAAGCCACCACCCTGCATTGTGCACCCATCTTTAGCCTGTTATCTATAAATATTCCCTAATCCCTTTCCTCCTCTGTCTTCTTAACAGAATATTCTGTATTTTATATGGCAAGATATTTTGGTTTAGGAACTTTGCAGCAAAATGTTCATTGCATCCAATGAGCCTATCAAACACCTCAGCTTCTTCACAAGACAGTCAATATTGCATATTTTATATAAGTGACAAGTTCAAAACATTTGATTTGATTCTGAATCTCCATCAACCACAAACCCATTTTGCATCATAACTTGTGTTAAATTATCTTGTGCCTGTACAAAAACATTTCAATTAAACCATAAACTATATTAAAACTAATGTAATTGGCATTACAAAATCTCTCAAATTAAAAAACCTATAACATTTCTAATTGTGGCAAACAATTTATCAAATCCACTACACAATAAACGTACCAATACTGCATTGTACTTTTCTACTCTCAAGATATTCTCAATGCTGATGTGGTTAAAAGAGATGGAAAATGATTAAGCTACTCTTCATTTACAGGAAATAGGCCTTCATTTACAAAACCCTTTTATGTAGAGCAGCTTTGCTATTAACATTATTCTGCCAAGACGCCTTCCATTATAAGATCAAAGTTGAGCAACATGCTTCTATTCATAAAGCATTTAAACCCCCACATAATGCACTGATTTTATGATGAAATTATTGGCCGATTAGAACCAATCATTAAAGGGACATTAAAAACAAAATAAATGCTGGATAGAATGATGCATTCAAAGAAAAGAGTGAGGTTTATTTTTTAAACATAACATGTAGATGTATTTTTTTAAAAACTTTCATTAGCTGTTTAAATATTGACAAAATAAGTGTAAAGTTTTAGGGGCCAAATTATCATCGTGTGAGCGGACATGATCTGATATAGCGGATCATGTCCGCTGCACATCGATAAATGCCAACAGCATACGCTGTCAGCATTTATCATTGCACCAGTAGTTCTTGTGAACTGCTGGTGCAATGCCGCCCCCGCAGATTTGCGGCAAATCCGTTAGCAAGGGGTGTCAATCAACCCAATCGTATTCGATCATGTTGATTTCTGGTGATGTATGTCCGCCGCCTCAGAGCAGGCAGACAGGTTATGAAGCAGCGCTCTTTAGACCGCTGCTTTATAACTTGTTTCCGGCGAGCCTGAAAGCTCGCCACAAACACAGGACATCAAGCTCCATACAGAACTTGATAAAAATGCCCCTTAGTGTCTATAAAACAATGGGAGCTGCCATGTTGTAACTTAGGTTACCTTCTCTGCTGTGGCCAATTAGGGAGAGTTATAAATAGGTCACTATGTTTAAATGCTGTTCTTATACAAGACAATAGTTTTGAGTATAGTGTCCCTTTTAAAAAGAAAAATGCTCTGAAATAATCCACTTAAAAAGGCACATTTATAACCAACAGAAATTGTAATAAATATTACAATTTATAACCAACAGAATTGTAATAATCTAAAGACCGCTGGCTCCATATACGATTGGGCTGATTGACACCCCCTGCAAGCAGCCAATTGGCCGCGAATCTGCAGGGGGCCGCATTGCACAAGCAGTTCTGGTGAACTGGTTGTGCAATGATAAATACCGACAGCGTATGCTGTTTGCATTCAGCGATGTCTGTCGGAAACATCGTATCATGTTGGACAAACATTGGTAAATCTACCCCAGTGTCTTAGCTGAAAATGTCTACATGGGATTTAAACTGAGTGCAAAAGTGCAAAATGTTTTTCGGAGACGTATGACAAAATCCAGCCCTTCTGGAGACACTAATGAGGATTATTTATGCAAAGATCCAGAAAACATCAAAATCAAAGTATTGTAATCTTCGTAGTAAAATGCTAGTTAGGTAAGTTAACACAAGGCCAAGAAGGTGATGAGCTCATCTGCCAAAAACTCCACACATTACGCAAATAAATGCTCCTTAGCATTACATTTTAAGTATTGTAAGGTCTAACTCTGTTTACCTAATAGAGGTGATAGGACATCTAGTGATACAGATATTATAAAAAAAACATGGTAATTTAAGCATAGGACAAGTTACTTTCAGCTTTATGAGACTTTGTTTCTTTCACAGAAGCACAAGCAGCAACATAAAACACAAAATACATTGAATAAACAAAATTCACTGCTTTCTGAGCACTTATTAAACACAGGAAATCCTCATTGCAGTTAGGCAGCCTATTCCACTCACCAACATTCAATGCATTAGAAAACATGAAGCATTAACGCAAACACATTAAGTTATTTCCTGCAGCCTGAATCTCCTCTCAAGCGTAATCTAATATGAGCTAGGAAAGACCTGCTTTTTAAGCACTGTAAGATGTGATTATAGACAACACTTGTGGCATTTACAGCTCTCACTGCAAAACTTGGCCTGAACTTCTAAAACTTCTCCGAGGGCTGTTGGTATACTGGCCTATTCTGCTGTCAATATACTTCATCCTAGAGACTTATAACACCATTTACAAGGTTCAAATCTAACAATTTTATAGATACCATCTTTACCTAGGATTTTCTCTCTCAGTAAAGATTAATACTATCTGATAAAGCAAATCTACCACATTAGCCATTTGCTACTATACCTGGTTTGGAAATCCAGGTATGGCCATCAACAAGTACACCCTAGAATGACAGTGTTCTCCTGCAGATTACCTGTTCTGTCTTTTGTTAAATAAAAGGTGTTTAATAGGAAAACATTCTCAACTAAAATGTTATCTTGTGGGCTGAAATTGTACTATTAAGAAAGGACTGCTCCAAGTCAAAATCAAAAGCATATTCTACACTATAAAATAAGCAAGAAAAGGTCAGGGTTTACCATTTTAGGATTGGCACATAGAGGATATTTCAAGATCTTTTATTCCAAATCTTCTTTTGAGCACTAAACCACAGCTCTGGATTTGGTTTTCTGAGGTTTCTTAAAAATAAAAGCAGCAATTGTAACAAAATCCAGAATGAACCTTCTATAGCAAACATATTTCTTGTTTAGTGACAAAGGCCAGTTGTGTATGGTTTTCAATTGGGACTGTTCCCTGTGAGTAAACCAAAACCCCAGCTATTGTATGAACTAGTAAAAAGGCCCCCTTCAAGTCATTAAACTTTAAAGAGACAGTTAACACAGAATATGAAATGGAATTTTGCAATGTTTGAACTTGTGATCTCCCCAGAGATTAAGAATTTTGCCTACTATTCTCTGAAATGTAGCAGGGATAATATGCATCCTAAATAGTAAAACAGGATACTGAAAAGGACCCCTGATTACAAAGTAGTATTTTATTGCTGAGGCTGCTACTAAAGTATTAAAACCCATAGAGCAGAGTGTTTATATATATATATATATATATATATATATATATATATATATATATATATATATATATATATATATATATATATATATATATATATATATATATAAAGAACAATGTAGAAGAAGGGCACTCTCAGGGTTTGTATAGAGACAAATATTTTCTTTATTCCTAGAACATTAATACATGGTCAACGTTTCGGCCCTCAGTTTATTGCTTGTTTGGATCTATGACTACTGCCACTCGGCAGTTTAAAGATAATACCTGTCCTGATGAAGGCCCAACTGAGGGCCGAAACATCGACCATGTATTAATGTTCTAGGAATAAAGAAAATATTTGTCTCTATACAAACCCTGAGAGTGCCCTTCTTCTACATTGTTCTTTAACTATCTCTTATAAGGATTGCACCCAGGTTGTAGCTACTCCACCTGGTTGGAGTGCTGGGCTATACGCTATTTTGACTTTTGATATATATATATATTGAACAATTTAGCAGTTGGAGGAGACCTTAACACCATTGGGAGATGGTACAAGTACACTGTCAGAATAAATGTGCAAAAATTGTACCTTTAGGGGTACAACAGATTCCTCCTTTTTAAATAACGATAGCAAGAGAACAAAGAAAAATTGATAATAGGAGTAAATTCGAAAGTTGCTTAAAATTGCATGCTCTATTTGAATCATGAAAGAAGAAAAAAATTGTGATTAGTGTCCCTTTAATAGGGTGCATTTCAAGTTTGGAGAATAATAAATTGCTCATTTTTCCAGAGCTAAATTACATGAAAAAGGGAAAACCTAATAATGAACATAATATTGCAACATTTTACATAGAAATCTCAAGTTGTTTACTGTCCCTTTAAGTGCAACCATATATCAATTATTTAAAGTTCACCAACATTATGCATGCTACCTACTCCTGTGATTTAACTCAACAGTTAAGCAAATAGCTTTACAATATTTTAAAAACTATTTACAACTAAGTCAAACTTATTTAGAAAGAGAAATGGAGAGGGCGCCACATAGCGTGATATTGTTTCACAAAGGATAATACAACAAGCAGAATGGTAATGCGCTTACCGGAGACTGTGGTACTGAAGTCAAACTTATATTTAATCTATTTTCTTCATGGTTGTAAACAATATTAATATAATTCCGAATTATTTATTACTTTAGTAGAAAACATTTTGCAATTGAATTTATTACATTTGCTTATTTTAAAATTAATTTATTTTAAATTAAGTTACATGGCAAACAGTATGTTTAATAAAAAAATGTGATGTAATACAATGAACTGCTATAATAAGTCATGAAAACATAAAATATATGTACTTATATTTTTTTTTTCAGATTCATTTTATGAGTATTTATCTTGATGCACTGTTAAAGTGATTGTAAACCTCAGCTAATAAAATGCCAAATATGTAATCTTTAAACAAAAAACAAACAAAAATCTTTAAACACATACATTTGTAATGGCAATCTAACTTTGAAAAGGGTTAAATACATTCCTATATAGTAATGCTTCTACCAGCCCACTGGGATGGCATTTTTTTTTTATAACAATTCCAATGAGCATCCAATAAGTGTACACATATACATATATACACTTTTTTTAAAATTAAATTATGTGGTTTTGCTTGTACACCAATATATTTTTCATTGCAACTTTCTTAAATTCTGAAATTTACCCATCACTTTAAAGGAATAGTCTAGTCAAAATCAAACTTTCATGATTAAGATAGACCATGCAATTTTAAGCAACTATCTAATTTACTCCTATTATAATTTTTTCTTTGTTCTCTTGCTTTCTTTATTTGAAAAAGCAGAAATGTAAGTTTAGGAGCCAGCCCATTTTTGGTTCAGCACCTGGACAGTGCTTGCTTATTGGTGGCTTAATGTAGCCACCAATCAGCAAGTGCAACCTAGGTGCCGGATAAAAAATGGGCCAGCTTCTAAGCTTACATTACTGCTTTTCCAACTAAAGATAGCAAAAGATAATAGGAGTAAATTAGAAAGTTGCTTAAAATTGCATGCTCTATCTGAATCATGAAAAAAAAAATGGGTTTCATATCCTTTTAAAGGGTCAGTAAACCTTAAAAATAATGTTATATAATTCTGCACTATGTGCAGAATTATATAACATTATTTTTAAGGTTTACTGTCCCTTTAAGGTTGTATTTTTTGTTTGTTTTTGCATTAATTTACAATTTGTTAAGAAACCAATTTAGTACTCCTATCTCAAACTCTGCTGTTCATCCAGTCCAGCAGAATCTGACACACATATTTCTGACTTGAGGGTGATCACATGGCGAGTACCTGGATGTCCACAGGGACCAAAAAAAGTTATGCACAGAAGAAGGCACTAGGGAGAGGAATAAAAAAATATGTTTAAATCAGGGTCATTGCAGATCACCAGCCTAGAGGATAGAGAGCTATTTATGTCAGGTTGCTTTATCACCATACTGCTTGCACTATAATGTTATATTAAAGGGAGAGGCAACACCAGAATGTTTGTTGTTTTAAAAGCTAGATAATCCCTTAAAAGGGACATTAAACACTTTGAGATGGTGATATAAAATGATAAGAATATATATATATATATATATATATATATATATATATATATATATATATATATATATATATAATAGCAAACAGATTTCACCCTTAACGATGAAGTAAATCAGCCGTCCAATGTGCCAAGATAGTGGGTATAAAATTTAACTTTTATTTGGCAAATGCAGGTAAAAGTTCTTGTAACATAGTATAAATGTGTATCAAGTATCACAGCTAGTGAACCAGTTAGCCTCTATTCACCTCTCCAACATGTTTCGTGCCTGAACCGGCACTTCGTCAGGGATAGGGTTAACAGTGACTGATTAAAAACATGTAGTAGCCTATCATGAATGACAAGGATCTCTAAGCCTATCAGATCATGTGTTATTTTGCACGTCATGAGCTTGTTTTTAGCAATATAGACCCACATTCAAATAGGGATTCTTACATGTATTAAAATTTTACAAATTGACATTAGAAATTAACTCCTATACAAATTATCCTTTTTTCAGTAGTTAGCAGAGCTGCTTGCATATGTAATTGTCCTCACGTGCACACTTTTGCTACATGACATCACAAGGGATGGAGTAGGACACTGATAAGGGGGATGGAGCAGGCTACACTTGGCAACACTAAAGTAAGTCATTTTGCAGCTTTTTTGAAATTTTATTAAAATAAGCCTTTTTTACACTTTTTTTTGTATACACTGTTTTACCTTAATTGACCCTTCTATAATATGCACATAACTCAAAATGTTTTATGGCACTTTAAGGTTAGAACTTTATAGAGGTGTCTTTTTAATTCAAATATAGACCCCAATATAATTTGACCTTTCTGCTGTTTAGTTACCTCAACCTTGAAAATTACCTTCATTTTTATGGATGGCTGTGTGTGTTCACTAAACCAATAACTAGATGTAAAACAATATTAGTGCAATGTCACTATCAGCACATATTCTGGTGGATGTTTATTAGCATTCAATTTTATTATATGCTATAAATGGCATCTCACACCCATTCACTATACTCTGCTGATGGGCTGTGGAGAGATGGGTTTCTTCATGTATAACTTGTGATTGTAGATGTGTGTCTCACATTTTTACCTGATCTTTTCTCCTATATTTCTAAGATTGCTGGCAAAGATCTCCTCATGATATTTTGTACGAGGGTCTGCAATGTGTTCAGAGACTGAAGACATGTAAACAAGGAACTAAAGCACTTCGTGCTCCCAGCATGTGAACATTTAATTTTAGGGACATTCTGGTCACAATGTAAATGCACATAGATGAATTACATCTTTAATTAGAAATATTTTCAATATACATATATTGGCAAAAATGCTTCTAGTACGATATATCACTGTTTTAGTTCTATTTTTAGTACTAACATTTGTCTCTGCACATGTATGTGAAGCATAGCTAGATATTCTCAGTGCACCATTTTAAATATTGCAGCTGCTCAAAGCACCACTGGGGCTTGTATCATGTCAGTAATTAAAAAATTGAGTCATTCTGGTACAAGCACCTGAGGCTCTCAGAGCAAGTGTTGGGTTTAAAATACTAATTTAATTAGAAGCATTTTTGCAAATGCATTTATATTACAAAAATGCTTCTATCGGCTGCAGCTTCACTAATTAGCTCCACAAATATTTTAGAACTTAGAATACTGAGAACAGAGATGGGGGCATATTTATTAAGATACATATGGAGCTTGAGGCGGCGGACAGAAATCAACCCGATCAAATACGATTGGGTTGATTGACACCCCCTGCTGGCGACAGCGAATCTGCAGGGGGCGGTATTGCACCAGCAGTTCACAAGAACTGCTGGTGCAATGATAAATGCCGACAGCATACGCGCATGTGCAGTGGACTTTGTATCATGTCTGCTCGCACATTAATAAATATACCCCATGTTGTCATTTTGGAAGGATGGAAGTTTTCCAAAAATACTCCTGATTTTCATAAGATATCTATAAAATGTTTTGAATACTTTCTCATAGTGGGAATGCATAGCCCTCTAATCTTCTGTTTACATGGCAACAGTTTTGACCTCATTACAGCTCATATGATGTTTCAAAAGCCACAGACCACAAATTATTTATATACTTTTGTGGCCAAATTAACCGTTGTTAAGTTATGGAAACAGCCTGCTGTACTTTGAAAGGCCATGAAAGCACAAATTTCCTATTATGGTGATTCAGGGAAAATCTATTAAAGAGTAATCTGTCAAACATTTTATACAGGGAAGTATGTAAAAGAATCTAAAAAGTGACAGAGCTTTGTGACTCCAAGCCCTGTTGGTTTGAGCTACCATCTTGTGAAGGTAATTGTATTCATATTCTTATAGTAAAGTCAGCTGTCCTACTCCATAATCTCATGGTTTTGCTTATTCTCTTTATTATTACCATTAGGGTCTGAATAAGTGTGATGCACATGCCTAAAAAGTGTGAAATAAGCATTAGGGAACATATGAAAAAAAATTATATGTTCCGTTTTAACTCATGTGCCATTGAATAAATATATAGGGGCCGATTTATTATTAGCCGTATTGTGCCTAATCTCCCTGTATCCGCACGAGCCTTCAGGCTCGCCGGAAACAGGAGTTAAGAAACAGCGGTCTTAAGACCGCTGCTCCTTAACTAGTCCGTCGCCTCTGAGGTGGCGGACAGCAATCAACCCGATCGGATACGATTGGGTTAATTGACACCCCTGCTAGTGGCCGATTGGCCGGAAATCTGCAGGGGGCGGCATTGGACAAGCAGTTAACCAGAACTACTTGTGCAATGTTAAATGCCAACAGCGTATGCTGTCGGCATTCAGCGATGTCGGGCGGACATGATAGCTACAGCGTATCATATCCATCTGACAGATGGTAAATCGGCCCCATGGTCTCAAAAGGAGGCTAAGCTAATGAAAACCAAACTAAATATAAATTAACAAAATAATTAATTAATGATAAATAGTTTAAAATCTGAAACACATAATTGCTCTTTTAAATTAATATTCTCCTGAGCAAATCTGAAGAAATAACCCGATGTTAAATTGCAAACTTTATCAGTATTCTGCTACAGTCAAATAACAAATCCCGGCATTATCTAAACTGAACAGAAAATTAAATAATTAGAGATGTTAAAATACATAAAAGGTAACAGTGATGTCAATTTACAATAACTATACGATAGATGATAATCCTCCCCCTTTCAAGATTTACTGTATTCTCTCACAACTTCCAACGAGATGGGTCCAAAAATAAGTATAGAGGGGAAAAAAGAGAAAACAGCAGTGTGTTATTCCAATAAAACCAGTATTATCAGACCACTATGTCACATTAGTCAAAGTCCTGAATACCCTTCTTCAGCTTTTATGAATAATACAAGAAAATAGCCTAAGTTTATCCATACTTATGTCTCGTTTTATTTTTTACCAGTTTTTAAAAAAAAAAAAATTGTGGCAGTATCACTATTTGATCTGCTTTACCCCATGTTCTTATTTTTGCTTTTTCATGGCATACAGTTAGGATATAGCATACTGCTAAAGGGGCTACAAACCTGCCTGAATGGCATATAAAAACATTTAGCTTGACTATCTCTCCATAATGCCTTCCCATCCTGGTAGGTTCTACTTTTCTTTGAACTAAGTATATATATATATATATATATATATATATATTTTATTTTTTTCAACGGATATTCTTCTTGAAAGGGAGTTGCTGTAAGTGACCTTTTATTTTACCTCTGTCATAAAGAAGTTTTACCCATTTTATTCCATACTGACACATTTAAACTTCAAGCTTTGATCAAAACTGTGCTCTATCTTCAAATTGCATGCCCCAATGCCTTGTTTTTCAATCCTCCATCTGCTCTTTAATTCTCCATCTGCTTGCAATGTTTTCAACAACATAGCTCTGCTTGCTGCTGATGACAAGCAATTCCCCTTGATAAAGTTCTCAGAAATTTCAGGCATCAGAGTTATGTCTCACAAAAACAGATGATTTTTGATGCTTTTAAAGTAGAGATACCTCTGTCTTAAGGGTTTAATTCATACTAGATCACCTTTGTAAATGGTATGTAAACGAACATATTCTATTGAGCAAGCTCCTATACTTCTGTTATTAATTGCGACAGAGTTTCAGCAGTGGAAACAACCCTGTCACTAATAGCTAATACACCAAATACTGTCCATCAGAGTGCTTTGATCTCTTTTGTGCTCAGATTTTTCTCTTTCCTATATATTTAATAACCCAGTTATAACAAAAGATGTATTAATCTATGATGCAAGCATCAAGATCTTCTCCATACTGAGTTACATTAACACCATAGGTCTGATTATATAGAGCTCTCGGCTCAGAATAGATTATATAAAATTATACTCCAGTACTGCGAGATATTTCAAGATTCTAAAAAGGCAGATTTTGCTATACTTCTCCAAGGGGCATTCCCTGCATTTCGTATTTCAAGATCCAAATTGCCTGCAGAGTATCAGTGAAATACTTTATGAAAAATAAATGTTAAAAAGAGAAGTAGCAGGGTTAGCCTATAAATTAAAAATAAATTGCTAATTATAAAAGCAAGTAGGGTGCTTTCTAAGGTATAAAAAATATAAATTCCATTATTTAAATACCCATATTGCCTGTCGAGTATCAATGGAAGACTATATAATATATACATTTATAAATAGATATGTAGCATGGGTAGCCTATAATTAAAACTAAGGATGATAATTATAAAATAAGTAATTGGAAGTGCAAAAATACACAGACTTACTATAAAATGGGAACATTATAATTTAAAAAAAAATTTAAATTATTTTTTATAGTGAAAATGTTCATGCAAGGGGAGCAAAATAAACATTTATGCTGCAATTATGTGGGTGCACTAAAATATATAAGACAGAGAAGCATTATAATATGGCACCAATCCAACTGACATGAAAGGGAACAGCTCTAAATGCAGTTTAGCAGATCTGCTGCCTTTCATGCTGTGCCTGCTTGTAATTTATAAAGACAATAGTGCACGTCTGAGGAGGGAGTCACGTGCACATGCAAGGGGGGGTGACGTGCACACTCCGGGGGCTCACGTGCACACTCACATGCACACAATGGGGAAAAAAAATGCAAATAGGCTAATCTTGGATTGGAAGATAAAATTTGTCACTCACAGTGAGCCCATCCTCCTCTAGGCGTGGGAGGAGGACAAGCCTCAGAACAATTGGTAAAACAGACAGGAGAAAAGTAAGTTTTATAATAATTTTACTATCTAAGTTTTTATTTTGAATGCTCATATACATTATAAACTTAACCCTCTATGTGGCTGTATATTTATTTTGGTTTTGGTTTTGTGTTTTGTGCTGTGTTGACTGGTCCTTTAAGGAATCAAAGAGCAATGACAAATCAAATTCAGGAATTCAGAAGAAGGTTGCTTCATTCCTTTTATACTTTACACTGTACATGATTATTGATTGCACTTAATTCCTTAATCATTCTAGAATAAGTTTGTTTTTTTCAAATAAACTTTATTGAAAGAATAAGAGGTCTTACAATGGTTTACATCTAGAATAGGTTTTAATTTGTTATTCTATCTATTTACGGCTGCAACATAAAGCCCTCTATAAACTTGCTTAGTCCACTATAAAGTCTATTATAATGTGAAATCAGCATCGGCAGCTACTTGTGGTGCTGTGGTCTTTTCAATAATTTTTACTACACAGTCATGTAACCCTTCAGGTACAGGTCTATTGTACAAAGACTTAATCTTGACTCTCCGATTTGGAGTCTAGTGTGCAGTCTGTACACCCCTGAATTGCTCAACTGCAACAAAAGAATTTTACTGACTCAACTGTATAAACAACTTAAAATAGCTAAAAAAAGGAGTAACTATATTAAATGAACAAAAACAATACAAGAGCAATTATAGGTGCTTAAATTATTATAAATCATTTTGTTTTATATTTTAGTAATGTGGACTTCTATTTTTTTTATTTATTTTTTTTACAAACTACATTTTTAAAATAAGTCAACAGTTTAGCATTCTTGTATTTAAAAAAGGTATAAAATATATATTTCTTAAAAATAAAAGACTTTAAAAAAAAAATTAAAGCTAACGTTAGTCATTGTTAGCACAAAATATACTATAGAATATCTTAAACCTTTATTTTCATTTTCATACTGTGACTGATGACCGCACTCGCGAACAAAGATTGAGGAATCAGACAAACCCAAAGCCTTAAAACCCACCTTTTAATTGGGTGTAAGATGCCACTCCTTCCTGCTACATACTCTTTTTGTTAAATAACAAAAATAAAATGTTGGGAAGCTTGGAGAATGTAACTTTTCTAGTTTGATGTTGATCACACTAAATGTTTGAAGATGTGTCACTATTAACCAGCTTCTTTTCAGGTTTGGGAAAAAAAAATGTTTTCCAGGGCATGGAAATCACATGTTACATTAAGAAACATAATTCAGAAACTGTCTGCAGAATTAACTTCTAAATGAAAGACCAAATAGGGAGAATGGAAAGGCAGACCCTGCAGCTACTCATCTGGCTGAGGTAATAGCCAACAGAAATATGTCTTCAGTTTTAGATTCCAGAGTGGTGCTTCCCATAATAGCTTATAAACATTTCTAGGAGTAGCAGTAAATCTCATGGGACACTAAAGATTTTCATTTAGAGCATATATGACCCAAAAAATGATCTTCCAAAGGCTTCTGAGCTCACCTGACTCCAGCAATGACTGATAAAATGAAGATCTAAAATTGTGTAATAAAGACCATCAGTCATATAAAAAGCTATGATGTAGGGCAAAAGAATTCACAAAATCTCATGTGACTGCATCGATATAAAAAATGGACTCCAAACACAAAAAGTATGCTGAAAATGCAGGCACTTTGCAAGCTCACAATACTCAACTACCATATACCATATATCAACTACCAGATCGGGCAGTTCATATTTTAAAACATAACAAAATGTAAGATGGTAGTGTAAAGCTTTTATATCAAGATAAAAGCAAGGACTTTGAATCAGCAGCTCTGAACCCAGAAGAAGGTTTTCTCAACATGTATTTTGACCAGCAGAAGGAACCAAAGATGCTGTTAAAACAGAATCAATTTCTTCTTGACATTTCCCTATCAGAACCCAGAAGAAGGTTTTCTCAACATGTATTTTGACCAGCAGAAGGAACCAAAGATGCTGTTAAAACAGAATCAATTTCTTCTTGACATTTCCCTAGAAATCATTTTATGAGAAGGAATAGCCAAAAAAAAGCCCCATACAGCATACACTTAAAGAAAAAAAAAAAAAAAAAAAAACATAATTTATGTAAGAACTTACCTGATAAATTCATTTCTTTCATATTAGCAAGAGTCCATGAGCTAGTGACGTATGGGATATACATTCCTACCAGGAGGGGCAAAGTTTCCCAAACCTCAAAATGCCTATAAATACACCCCTCACCACACCCACAAATCAGTTTAACGAATAGCCAAGAAGTGGGGTGATAAGAAAAAAGTGTGAAAGCATAAAAAATAAGGAATTGGAATAATTGTGCTTTATACAAAAAAATCATAACCACCACAAAAAGGGTGGGCCTCATGGACTCTTGCTAATATGAAAGAAATGAATTTATCAGGTAAGTTCTTACATAAATTATGTTTTCTTTCATGTAATTAGCAAGAGTCCATGAGCTAGTGACGTATGGGATAATGACTACCCAAGATGTGGATCTTTCCACGCAAGAGTCACTAGAGAGGGAGGGATAAAATAAAGACAGCCAATTCCTGCTGAAAATAATCCACACCCAAAATAAAGTTTAATGAAAATATAAGCAGAAGATTCAAACTGAAACCGCTGCCTGAAGTACTTTTCTACCAAAAACTGCTTCAGAAGAAGAAAACACATCAAAATGGTAGAATTTAGTAAAAGTATGCAAAGAGGACCAAGTTGCTGCTTTGCAAATCTGATCAACCGAAGCTTCATTCCTAAATGCCCAGGAAGTAGAAACTGACCTAGTAGAATGAGCTGTAATCCTTTGAGGCAGAGTTTTACCCGACTCAACATAGGCATGATGAATTAAAGATTTCAACCAAGATGCCAAAGAAATGGCAGAAGCTTTCTGGCCTTTTCTAGAACCGGAAAAGATAACAAATAAACTAGAAGTCTTTCGAAAAGACTTAGTAGCTTCAACATAATATTTCAAAGCTCTAACAACATCCAAAGAATGCAACGATTTCTCCTTAGAATTCCTAGGATTAGGACATAATGAAGGAACCACAATTTCTCTACTAATGTTGTTGGAATTCACAACCTTAGGTAAAAATGCAAAAGAAGTTCGCAACACCGCCTTATCCTGATGAAAAATCAGAAAAGGAGACTCACAAGAAAGAGCAGATAATTCAGAGACTCTTCTGGCAGAAGAGATCGCCAAAAGGAACAAAACTTTCCAAGAAAGTAATTTAATGTCCAATGAATGCATGGGTTCAAAAGGAGGAGCTTGAAGAGCCCCCAGAACCAAATTCAAACTCCAAGGAGGAGAAATTGACTTAATGACAGGTTTTATACGAACCAAAGCTTGTACAAAACAATGAATATCAGGAAGATTAGCAATCTTTCTGTGAAAAAGAACAGAAAGAGCAGAGATTTGTCCTTTCAAGGAACTTGCGGACAAACCTTTATCTAAACCATCCTGAAGAAACTGCAAAATTCTCGGAATTCTAAAAGAATGCCAAGAAAAATGATGAGAAAGACACCAAGAAATATAAGTCTTCCAGACTCTATAATATATCTCTCTAGATACAGATTTACGAGCCTGTAACATAGTATTAATCACAGAGTCAGAGAAACCTCTTTGACCAAGAATCAAGCGTTCAATCTCCATACCTTTAAATTTAAGGATTTGAGATCCTGATGGAAAAAAGGACCTTGCGACAGAAGGTCTGGTCTTAATGGAAGAGTCCACGGTTGGCAAGAGGCCGTCCGGACAAGATCCGCATACCAAAACCTGTGAGGCCATGCCGGAGCTACCAGCAGAACAAACGAGCATTCCTTCAGAATCTTGGAGATTACTCTTGGAAGAAGAACTAGAGGCGGAAAGATATAGGCAGGATGATACTTCCAAGGAAGTGACAATGCATCCACTGCCTCCGCCTGAGGATATCGGGATCTGGACAGATACCTGGGAAGTTTCTTGTTTAGATGAGACGCCATCAGATCTATTTCTGGAAGTTCCCACATTTGAACAATCTGAAGAAATACCTCTGGGTGAAGAGACCATTCGCCCGGATGCAACGTTTGGCGACTGAGATAATCCGCTTCCCAATTGTCTATACCTGGGATATGAACCGCAGAGATTAGACAGGAGCTGGATTCCGCCCAAACCAGAATTCGAGATACTTCTTTCATAGCCAGAGGACTGTGAGTCCCTCCTTGATGATTGATGTATGCCACAGTTGTGACATTGTCTGTCTGAAAACAAATGAACGATTCTCTCTTCAGAAGAGGCCAAGACTGAAGAGCTCTGAAAATTGCACGGAGTTCCAAAATATTGATCGGTAATCTCACCTCCTGAGATTCCCAAACTCCTTGTGCCGTCAGAGATCCCCACACAGCTCCCCAACCTGTAAGACTTGCATCTGTTGATATTACAGTCCAGGTCAGAAGAACAAAAGAAGCCCCCTGAATTAAACGATGGTGATCTGTCCACCACGTCAGAGAGTGTCGTACAATCGGTTTTAAAGATATTAATTGAGATATCTTTGTGTAATCCCTGCACCATTGATTCAGCATACAGAGCTGAAGAGGTCGCATGTGAAAATGAGCAAAGGGGATCGCGTCCGATGCAGCAGTCATAAGACCTAGAATTTCCATGCATAAGGCTACCGAAGGGAATGATTGTGACTGAAGGTTTCGACAAGCTGAAATCAATTTTAGACGTCTCTTGTCTGTCAAAGACAGAGTCATGGACACTGAATCTATCTGGAAACCCAGAAAGGTGACCCTTGTCTGAGGAATCAATGAACTTTTTAGTGAATTGATCCTCCAACCATGATCTTGAAGAAACAACACAAGTCGATTCGTATGAGATTCTGCTAAATGTAAAGACTGAGCAAGTACCAAGATATCGTCCAAATAAGGAAATACCACAATACCCTGTTCTCTGATTACAGACAGAAGGGCACCGAGAACCTTTGTAAAAATTCTTGGGGCTGTAGCTAGGCCAAACGGCAGAGCCACAAACTGGTAATGCTTGTCCAGGAAAGAGAATCTCAGGAACTGATAGTGATCTGGATGAATCGGAATATGTAGATATGCATCCTGTAAATCTATCTTGGACATATAATGCCCTTGCTGAACAAAAGGCAAGATAGTCCTTACAGTTACCATTTTGAATGTTGGTATCCTTACATAACGATTCAATATTTTTAGATCCAGAACTGGTCTGAAGGAATTCTCCTTCTTTGGTACAATGAAGAGATTTGAATAAAACCCCAGCCCCTGTTCCAGAACTGGAACTGGCATAATTACTCCAGCCAACTCTAGATCTGAAACACATTTCAGAAATGCTAGAGCTTTCACTGGATTTACTGGGACACGGGAAAGAAAAAATCTCTTTGCAGGAGGTCTTATCTTGAAACCAATTCTGTACCCTTCTGAAACAATGTTCTGAATCCAAAGATTGTGAACAGAATTGATCCAAATTTCATTGAAAAAACGTAACCTGCCCCCTACCAGCTGAACTGGAATGAGGGCCGCACCTTCATGTGGACTTAGAAGCTGACTTTGCTTTTCTAGAAGGCTTGGATTTATTCCAGACTGGAGATGGTTTCCAAACTGAAACTGCTCCTGAGGAAGAAGGATCAGGCTTTTGTTCTTTGTTGAAACGAAAGGAACGAAAACGATTATTAGCCCTGTTTTTACCTTTAGATTTTTTTATCCTGTGGTAAAAAAGTTCCTTTCCCACCAGTAACAGTTGAGATAATAGAATCCAACTGAGAACCAAATAATTTGTTACCCTGGAAAGAAATGGAAAGTAGAGTCGATTTAGAAGACATATCAGCATTCCAAGTTTTAAGCCATAAAGCTCTTCTAGCTAAAATAGCTAGAGACATAAACCTGACATCAACTCTGATAATATCAAAAATGGCATCACAGATAAAATTATTAGCATGCTGAAGAAGAAGAATAATATTATGAGAATCATGATCTGTTACTTGTTGCGCTAAAGTTTCCAACCAAAAAGTTGAAGCTGCAGCAACATCAGCCAATGATATAGCAGGTCTAAGAAGATTACCTGAACACAGATAAGCTTTTCTTAGAAAGGATTCAATTTTCCTATCTAAAGGATCCTTAAACGAAGTACCATCTGACGTAGGAATAGTAGTACGTTTAGCAAGGGTAGAAATAGCCCCATCAACTTTAGGGATTTTGTCCCAAAATTCTAATCTATCAGACGGCACAGGATACAATTGCTTAAAACGTTTAGAAGGAGTAAATGAATTACCCAAATTATTCCATTCTCTGGAAATTACTTCAGAAATAGCACCAGGAACAGGAAAAACTTCTGGAATAACCACAGGAGATTTAAAGACCTTATCTAAACGTTTAGATTTAGTATCAAGAGGACCAGAATCCTCAATTTCTAAAGCAATTAGGACTTCTTTAAGTAAAGAACGAATAAATTCCATTTTAAATAAATATGAAGATTTATCAGCATCAACCTCTGAGACCGAGTCCTCTGAACCAGAAGAGTCATAAGAATCAGAATGATGATGTTCATTTAAAAATTTATCTGTATAAAGAGAAGTTTTAAAAGATTTTTTATGTTTACTAGAAGGAGGAATAACAGACATAGCCTTCTTAATGGATTCAGAAACAAAATCTCTTATGTTATCAGGAACACTCTGCACCTTAGATGTTGATGGAACTGCAACAGGTAATGGTACATTACTAAAGGAAATATTATCTGCATTTACAAGTTTGTCATGACAATTAGTACAAACAACAGCTGGAGGAACAGCTACCAAAAGTTTACAGCAGATACACTTAGCTTTGGTAGTTCCAGTACCAGACAGCGATTTTCCTGAAGTATCTTCTGACTCAGATGCAACGTGAGACATCTTGCAATATGTAAGAGAAAAAACAACATATAAAGCAAAAATTGATCAAATTCCTTAAATGACAGTTTCAGGAATGGGAAAAAATGCCAAGGAACAAGCTTCTAGCAACCAGAAGCAATGAAAAATGAGACTTAAATAATGTGGAGACAAAAGAGACGCCCATATTTTTTTAGCGCCAAATAAGACGCCCACATTATTTGGCGCCTAAATGCTTTTGGCGCCAAAAATGACGCCACATCCGGAACGCCGACATTTTTGGCGCAAAAGGACGTCAAAAAAATGACGCAACTTCCGGCGACACGTATGACGCCGGAAACAGAAAAGATTTTTTGCGCCAAAAAAGTCAGCGCCAAGAATGACGCAATAAAATGAAGCATTTTCAGCCCCCGCGAGCCTAACAGCCCACAGGGAAAAAGTCAAATTTTTAAGGTAAGAAAAAATGATTGATTCAGTGCATTATCCCAAATATGAAACTGACTGTCTGAAAATAAGGAATGTTGAACATCCTGAGTCAAGGCAAATAAATGTTTGAATACATATATTTAGAACTTTATAAAAAAGTGCCCAACCATAGCTTAGAGTGTCACAGAAAATAAGACTTACTTACCCCAGGACACTCATCTACATGTTTGTAGAAAGCCAAACCAGTACTGAAACGAAAATCAGCAGAGGTAATGGTATATATAAGAGTATATCGTCGATCTGAAAAGGGAGGTAAGAGATGAATCTCTACGACCGATAACAGAGAACCTATGAAATAGACCCCGTAGAAGGAGATCATTGCATTCAAATAGGCAATACTCTCCTCACATCCCTCTGACATTCACTGCACGCTGAGAGGAAAACCGGGCTCCAACCTGCTGCGGAGCGCATATCAACGTAGAATCTAGCACAAACTTACTTCACCACCTCCATCGGAGGCAAAGTTTGTAAAACTGAATTGTGGGTGTGGTGAGGGGTGTATTTATAGGCATTTTGAGGTTTGGGAAACTTTGCCCCTCCTGGTAGGAATGTATATCCCATACGTCACTAGCTCATGGACTCTTGCTAATTACATGAAAGAAAAAAAATGTGTGGCTTTGCCAACAGAAGAATTGATCTGTTAACACACTACTCAGAAACAAAATCCTTTAAATGCTGAGATACTCCCAAGGGCAACTGCTTGTTCATAGATCTTGATAAAGGCCCCTGGCGGCTGAAACGCGTAGATTTGCCGATTGCTCCTGTGCACAAGACTAATAATACTATTGTAAGCAACAGATTGGATACGTAAGTAGATAGGACAGGTACATCGGGCAGCTATTAAAACTTTGAGCTTGCTCCATATGTGTAATCCATGTCCCAGGACCTACTCATACTAATCCATCTGTATAATCAATATCCTGTTTGGAACTTCGGTTCTTTACCATACCCTGTGGGATTATCAAAGAGTCACCTACACCGGAACACCTTTTGCACTACAGCCCGGAACTGTTTGTGTACATACGGGGATCACAATATCCTCTACCGCTTGCAGAGAACGCTGCACTGATTCTCAACACTGAGGAAAGGAGGACACATTTTATCCGGAGTTTCTGGCTACAAGTTTGCACAAAACAACTACTCTCTGGACATTGTTGCGATATTAACAGGAAGATACAGGTTTTAGAATTCTTATGCATCTCTTTTCTGTTATGTGTTCTAGATGAGATCATTTGTTCGTACACATTTTTTACATTGATATTTCTTATTGTTCTTATTGTGTTTGTTTTTAGATGCCGGCATCATTATTTTTTATCTAATGTTACTTATGTAATAAACATTATTTAAATTTAACTCTTTCTATCCAATTAACTGCTATTTTTATATCGGAATAGTTTATTGCTATTGGCCTATATCAAATCCACATGTATTATAAATATTCACTAGTGTATACACACATATATATTTAATATTAGATTATACCTCTTAGCTCTCCTTTGTTGAGCGCCATCCCAGATCACTCTTTTCTGTTTGTATCCACCTTGGTTTTTAGAGGTTAAATCAATTGCATCCTCTGGGATTTGGCATTAGAGTAGATGAGTGTTGTATCTCTATAACATTTTTGTTTTCCAATACAACTGCTTGTTCATGACAGGTGGACCACTGCAAAGTCAAGATGATGTGTTCCAGCCCACTGCAGAATCTCACTTTCTTCCATCAAAGAAAAGCTCTGAGGCCTTTCATTGATGCACTCTGCTGATGACGGTGAAATAGAAGAAAACCCAGGCCAACTGTTTGGGAATTCATTAGCAAAATTATTATTCCATTGACCAAACACCTTGATTAGAATTATTCTTTAATATTAGCTCCATATCCTAGGGCAATACCTTTTCCATCATTTTCCCTTAACTCTCATATTTATTTAAAGAACACATAATATTGTGTCCACAGGATTTTAGGTTCCAAAGAACTCATGGTTCACCACATATATAACAATACCAGCACAGAAGATAAGAATACAATATTATTTCATAAGAACTATTCTTACTTCTTCAAATACCTTTGAAGTCTAAATGTCTCTTAATGGATTTATGATATAAGTTTACAGGCTTGTTTAAATATTGTCTGAAAGCTATTTTGGACTTTAGTTTACTTTCATTTTTCCTAAACTTAGCAGTTGTGGATTGGCTAAGATTTGTCAAGATGATTCATCTAAATCAGAGCTCGACAAGATCAAATGCCATGGAGCCATTGGTGCCTTAAAATTATGTCCTGGCATCCTAGGTAAAAGTCTCCAAGACACCCATGAGTACGACTAACTTCACCCTGCCAGTAGCCCACCAGCCAAACCTAAAATTTAGCTTCATGCAGCTGGATCCTTTCTAGGTCTTCCACCTGTGAAATAAAAATCCAACTTTTATTGTGTAATTATATAGTAGATAGCAAAAAGTTTCAGGTTCCTAGATGTTGAACAGATTTGTCAAGCCTAATCTAAATTGATACTATTTCCCTACCATTAACACATACTGGAATTTGGCTATTTCAGCTGATTTTACAGTCGAAGTTTCTATTGAAGATATATGTGCAATTTCTTTTATTCCATTCAAGTATAATAGTTTTTTGTGTGTGTGATTTTTATTTAGTGACTTTTTTAATTTGCAGCAATTTTTCCTTTTGTGCGTTTTAGAAGTAGGACTATTTTTTATATTATTTATAGGTATTTGTTATTTTGTCTAAAAAAGTATTGCATTTACTGGTATATAAAAGTGTCATAAAGTATCTTCTACAGCCCTGTTTTTTTTTATTATTTACTTTACGTGTATACATATCATTCTTAGAAGCTGCTCTTATATAATCTCAGTACTTAACTCTGTAAATCACAGTCCTGAGAGCCTGACACAGATGACAGTAAGCAAAGAGCAGCCGCCCTTCCCAGATAACTTGTCCTTACAGACACAACAATGTAGAAAGAATAGATAGCACCAAGATACAATTAATCCCACGACCGTCAAAAAGATGCAACAGCAATACACTGCTGACCTCACTGTTAGTTACCCAGTCAAAAGGGTGTTTTACTTTTTACTAGTTTTATGAGGCAAGTAATGGTAGCCCTTTTCCTTTATAAGGTTTTTGCCATGAGTGTGCTGCTGTAGATGAGACTTTGTGTTTGTGCTAGAAGTGTATATTTGGAAAGGAGAGATAAGTAGTGGTCAAGACTGCTCATCTCCCCTTCCATGGAGCAATGCAAGGACACTTCATGGACACTAAAGCCCATTTTCTAGATGCCTCTAATGCCAATGGTCTGGTTTTATTTTGCCAATGCCTCCATCATTCTTAAGTAAGATAAAATGTACCTTACCCTGCAACATTCTAAACAAAGATTACTCATTTGCATCTCCCTAAATGGTACAGGAGACAAGAAACATGAATTGTCATTGAAAACATAAATATGTTTATACTTATTTGATTCTGATGCTACCAATTAACATAGCTGAGAAATACAGGTAATACTGTTTGTTTCACCAAAGGTAATCTAGGTTACTTTGTGCTGCACTGTAATAACAATGCAATAGCAAAGGCTGTTTGAATTTTGAAATGAAACTATAACCATTTGAGCTGATGTCAGAATAGGGTTAGACTAGCTCTTCCTAAAGCTATTGCTGTAAAAACAGTAGAAGCATAAATGCTACACAAAAGTTGCTATTGCGCCTCATTTATTCCTTCACATGTCTTCAAGCAGTAAGTCAGTTTACCAATTCCCAATGATTGGTTTCAGATTTTGCAAATTATCAGTACTTTTTAAATAGAAAAATTGAGCCTTAAAATGATATAGATAATCATATGTCCTGCATATATTATTATAGAAACAATGTCCTTATTGCTAAAAAGTAGCATTTTCTACCCATGACAACAACTCTTAGAACTTACTGTATATATGAAATTGTAAATCTTATTCCTATGCAGTACCAATCAGGGTATAGCTATACAATTTTTATTTAAAAAAAAATAATGCAGGATTTATAATTTATATAAAATGTTTAAATAGTTCTAATACAACAAAAATACACCTGTTTTTGTTTTAGCAAAGCAAGAAACTAAAATACATTTTTTAAACATTAGAACATACTGTATTATGTAAAGTAAATAGATAAATAACACACAAACAGGGCACAGGTGCTGCATAGTCAGGTGTGAACTTCCCAAGACTCGTTTACTTGTCTAAGTGTGAACTGAAATCTGTTTAGTCAGATATTCTAAATGCACTAGTAAAGTTTTCTTAATCACACGTGAATAATTAAACAAGCATATAGAAATCTGTATATGCTTTCATTTGTATTCCAGTAAGTACAGATTATAATTTCTGGAAGTTACAGATTACAGAGCTATTTATAAATAGAAGTTTCAATAAAAGGGAGCAATCTCTGCTTCTATCTACCCTCTGTTCGAGATCTTGTGATTTTTTTTTTCTTGCAGAAGGAAATCTTTAATCTTTTTAATCAAGTGTGAAATGAATGACAAGTCCAATGTTATTGAAGTGTATACTTGTTACTAATTTTGTTTTCCCTTTTTTAGGAGCATTTTCTTAGTTATGTTCACTTCCTCATCCAAGAGATGAACTACTGGCTACAGTCATCTGATTGTCTTTACTATTTAGTGGTAAATTATGTAATATTTCTGTGTGAGGCTCAATATTGGTAATATTTCAACTACTCACGGACTAAATATGTCAAAATTATTTGGCAACTCATTTATAGTTTACATATGTAGTGCATCTACCTGAAAGGGAGATAGGGGAGATCTTCCCTATCTCCCTAATTATTGCCCTCACTACAGAGTTGTAGAATTCAAACATTTGCCCTGAGATAGACAGCTTAAGTTAAGGTTTAGCCACATTTGTAATATATACATTTTATTCTTATAATATATTTCAGCAGGCAAAAGATGTTGCTGCTAAAAATGGAGAACTTTTGTCAATTTAAATCATTAAAGAATAAGACACTTGAATCACTGAAATGCAAGAAAATATAAATGAAAGCACACAAGAGCCAATAAGAATATTAGAAGATGATAGGCTGAGCTTCCAAGTTTACTCTGAGGATGAAGCTCAGACTAAATGAGTATAAAAGTAATCTAAATCAATATACACGTTAAAGGGACACTGAACCCAATTTTTTTTTCTATTGTGATTCAGATAGAGCATGCAATTTTAAGCAACTTTCTCATTTACTCCTATTATCAAATTCTTTTCATTCTCTTGGTATCTTTATTTGAAATGCAAGAATTTTTGGTGAACACACTGTGTTCTTGCTGATTGGTGGGTAAATTCACCTACCAATAAACAAGTGCTTTCCATGGTTCTGAACAAAAAAAATAGCTTAGATGCCTTCTTTTTCAAATAAAGAAAGCAAGAGAACGAAGAAAAATTGATAATAGGAGTAACTTAGAAAGTTGTTTAAAATTGCATGCTCTATATGAATCACGAAAGAAAAAAAATTGGGTTCAGTGTCCCTTTAAACCAGCAAGACTGCTAAACTAAATTCCTTTAGTGAAAGAAACATTATGTATTCTTCTTAGTGTTTAAGAGCACCATGGCACCTAGAAAATGGGAGTTGATAACCAATATAATCGCTTTACTCCCTGGAATCATACCTGAGGGATGTGCAAGGATCAGCACCCATCCTCTTTGTAGCATGCAGTGGTACAATCATGCATTATTTTTACCCATCTGCTAAATCTTAACATGGCAATCAGGCACAACACTGTCTTCCTCATCCCTTCCTTAAAGGGACAGTCAAGTCCAAAAAAAAAAAAAAAAACTTTCATGATTCAAATAGGGCATGTCATTTTAAACAACTTTCCAATTTACTTTTATCACCAATTTTTCTTTGTTCTCTTGGTATTCTTCATTGAAAGCTAAATCTAGGAGGTTCATATGCTAATTTATTAGAACTTGAAGGCAGCCTCTAATCGAAATGCATTTTGACAGTTTTTCGCCACTAGAGGGCATTAGTTCATGCGTTTCATATACAGTAGATAGCATTGAGCTCACACACATGAAGTTACCTAGGAGTGAGCACTGATTGGCTAAAATGCAAGTCTGCCAAAAGAACTGAATAATAAAGTGATTAGCTTTTTAAACAAAAAATCTGGTGTCGACTGTCCCTTTAAGTTTCTCATGTGCAATGCTGACAGAGGCAGCATACAACAAGAAGGTGAACAGTCCTATGGCATGCGTCAAGGATTGCATCAGTGATGCATGTGTGCTTCATGCAAATAGTTAAATCCTATTAAAGGGACAGTCAAGTCCAAAAAAACCTTTCATGATTTAAATAGAGCATGTAATTGTAAACAACTTCCTAATTTAGTTTTATTACCAATTTTGCTTTGTTGTTTTGGTATTCTTATTTGAAAGCTAAAACTAGGAGGTTCATATGCTAATTTCTTAGAACTTGAAGACTGCCTCTAATCTTAATGCAGTTTGACCACTAGAGGGCATTAGTTCATCTGTTTCATATAGGTATCATTGAGCTCATGCACATGAAGTAAGCACTGATTGGATAAGATGCAAGTCTGTCAAAAGAACTGAAATAAGGGGGGGGCAGTCAGCAGAAGTTTAGATACAATAATTACAGAGGTAAAACGTTTATTAATATAACGGTGTTGGTTATGCAAAACTGGGGAATGGGTAATACAGGGATTATCATTCTTTTTAAACAACAAAAATTCTGGTGTTGAATGTCCCTTTAAAAAACTACATTTGTTTCTGGCAATCAATTGGTTTGTTTTGCAGTGTAGTGATTTAATCTCTTGTTTCTCCATGTAGTAAATGGGTTAAATTACTGTTTAGTGCTTTCTGGAAAATAAGTGTGTTTATGACATGTATTTGTATCTTTTTTCTTAGTCCTCAGATTTATCTAATTGAAACATTGTTATAAATTATATAAAAATGCTCTCAAACCACTTGGCTGCAGTGCATTTCACAGCCAAGAAGTTAAAGTTTCTCAAAAAAAAAAAAAACTTTGAATAAATAAACCGCACACTTGCACTACATGAGCTGTAAGTCTCTTTCACAGTTTTAATATAAATAGAATATAAAACTCCAGTTTAAACCTGTGAACTTCAGTACAGTCATTACATTTTCTGTGACCTCATCTACTGTATCTTGTTTTTTGGGGGTTTTGTCAAGTCCTTCACCTAGGGTTGCTATGTTGAAAAATGCATATGTATGGGGCTGTTCAAATAAATATTTTGTATAATGTTCCAGATGTATTTTTCATTTGTGTCCTCCTTTAAAGCGTTAATATGGCAACCCTACTTCACCTAACGAAATATAAAATGATATGGTGATCCAATATTGAAAATGCCAAACATTAAAGTGTGCTTTAAATGATTTTTTTTCCACACATGCACACAACAATGAAGCAAGAGTTCAAAGTTTTATAACTTCAGAACCAATGAGCATTTTTTCTATAAATGAAGCTAGGAACACACTACCCAATCCATCTCCCTTTTTATCCTCCCTGTACCCTTATCAACAAATTATCTGCTCTATTCAATCACACATAAAGTAGGTGCACTAATGTGCAGCTATATTACACACAAAAACACACACGATTGCACGGGTACAAATACCCTAGTACACAATTCCAAAACCCAGACACACACACACACATATATACATACACACATGCATATACAGTCGTATGCAAATGTTCAGACACCCCTGACAATTTCCATGATTTTCATTTAATAATAATTGGGTGTTTGGATCAGCAATTTCATTTTGAAATATCAAATAACTGAAGGACACAGTAATATTTCAGGAGTGAAATGAGGTTTATTGGATTAACAGAAAATGTGTAATATGCATCCAAAAGAAATTAGACAGGTGCACCCCAACAGAAATATTGCATCAATATTTAGTAGTGCCTCCTTTAGCAGAAATAACAGCCTCTAGACGCTTCCTATAGCCTGTAATGAGTGAATTCTGGATGAAGGTATTTTGGACCATTCCTGCTGGCAAAACATCTCCAGTTCAGTTAGGTTTGATGATTGCCGAGCATGGACAGCCCACTTCAAATCACCCCACAGATTTTAAATAATATTCAGGTCTGGGGACTGGGATGGCAATTCCAGAGCATTGTATTTGTTCCTCTTCATAAATGCCAGAGTAGATTTTGAGCAGTGTTTTGGGTTGTTGTCTTATTGAAATATTCGGCGTAACTTCAACTTTGTGACAGATTCCTCAACATTATTCTCAAGTATCTGCTGATATTGACTGGAATCCATGCAACCCTCAACTTTAACAAGATTCCCAGTACCGGCACTGGCCACACAGCCCCACAGCATGATGGAACATCCACCAAATGTTACTGTGGGTATCAAGTGTTTGTCTTCTAACGCTGTGTTCTTCTGCCACCATGCATAACGCCCCTTGTTATGACCAAATAACTCAATCTTTGTTTCATCAATCCACAGCACCTTCTTCCAAATGAAGCTGGCTTGTCCAAATGTGCGTTTGCATACCTCAAGCAACTCTGTTTGTGCTGTGTGTGCAGAAAAGGCTTCTTCCGCATCATTCTCCCATACAGCTTCTCCTTGTGCAAAGTGGGCTGAACGATGCACAGTGACACCATCTGCAGCAAGATGATGTTGTAGGTCTTTGGAGGTGGTCTGTGGGCTGTTTTTGACCATTCTCACCATCTTTTGCCTCTCCAATATTTTACTTGGCCTGCCACTTTTGGCCTTAGCAAGAACTGTGTCTATGGTTTTCCATTTCCTCACAGTGGACACTGACAGCTTAAATCTCTGTGATAGCTTTTTGTAGCCTTCCCCTAAACCATAATGTTGAACAATCTTTTTTTCAGGTCATTTGAGAGTTGTTTTGAGGCCCCCATGTTTCCACTCTTCAGAGGAAAGTCAAAGAGAACAACAACTTGTAATTGGCATCTTTAAATACCTTTTCTCATGATTGGATGCACCTGTCTATGAAGTTCAAGGCTTAATGGGTTCACCAAACCAATTGGGTGTTCCAATTAATCAGTGATATGTAGTTACAGGTATTCAAATCAACAAAATGACAAGGGTGGCCAAATTTATGCACCTGTCTAATTTCGTTTTGATGCATATTGCACATTTTCTGTTAATCCAATAAACATCATTTCACTACTGAAATATGACTGTGTCCTTTAGTTATTTGATACATCAAAAATGAAATTACTGATCCAAATACCCAATTATTTATAAATTAAAAAATCATGGACATTGTCAGGGGTGCCTAAGCTTTTGCATACAACTCTATATGTATCTCTATGTTAAAGCCCTTTGCCTGCCTTTTTTCTAATATCTGAGACCTCATATATTTGAGCCCTTATAACTTTTGAGTTAGATATTTTTGTCAATAATTTTTATTAGATAATGTTATGAGTGTAACGGTACTTTGTAATGCATTTGTTATGCGTTTCGTGCAACTTTTTAGTTTTGCAGAACAGTTAACCGGAACTCTGAAGTTGCGGTAATCATTCTAGCGTAAATTGCGATTTTGCTCAAGCGACCGCGTTTACTTTAAACTCATAAAGCGAGCAGTAAGCCCAATGAGCATAAACACCCGCAATAAACCCCATATAACTCACGCACAAATGTTTGTGCTCCACTCATAATCTGGCCCAATGTGATCAAAATGCCTTGGTAAACCTGCTGCAGAGTATTGTATATTTATTTTTTTATTTGAAATAGCTGGCTTGCTCATTAAAATTAGGGATAAGCATTTGGAACATTCATTATGAAACAAATGCCAAATACGGCCGCAGCTAGCAGTATTTGGCTATTTTCTGAGCCAGATTTCTTCTTGTGAAAGTGCAACACACTAAGATTTGGATTTGCACAGATCTTAATGCGTTACACTTTCACAAGAAGAAATACGTATCTGAAAATAGCCAGATGTCGCTGTCGGCAGATATTTTCAGCATTTGTTTCATAACAAATGTTCTGAATGCCCAATATAATTAAAATCATCACCTATTGTTCTGAAGGACATGCCCATATAAATGTGTTAAGCCTGCAAGTAAAGCAGTCCTGATAACGTAATCTACATTATCGCTTACTAGTTAGGTAGTTAAATGCTAATTAAGCCTGAGGGGTTCAATGCGAATAACCAGCTATGAAGATAAAAAAAGCTGTCTATAGCGCTATTTTTTTCTTGTTTGCATTCCTTTTTTTTTTTGCAAAGAAAAATTTATTTATTTTTTACAAAGAATAAATATATGTTTTCATATGTTTAGTGGTGGTATTTTAAATAGCAAAATAAAGGTAAATTGCTTTGTAAATAATTACACTCCAGCAGAGTACAATGCCCCTTTAAGTCATCTTTAACCCTGGCAATGAATAAAAATGCATTTATTTGTGTTTCAGTAGCCCTTCTGGCAATAGAATAGTTAATACCAATCTGCTATATCTCAAAAAACCTTTTCCTTTGAGACTTAATTCTCTATTCTCAGCCCTAAACAGAATTAACTTGAACTATCTTGTCACAAATTGACTGCCCTACATCAAAGGAAGCTGGCTTGAAAATACAAAAAAAAGAACAAGGCTGTCTCAACAGCTTGTGTTTTATGCAAGTTTAAGCAAACCTGGGTTTAACCATGATACATCTATATATATCTAATAATTATTACTTAAAGGGATGGTAAACTCTGCTGTAGTACAATTGTGTAATTACAATCTACATGAATCAAATATTTAAACCGCAATTTTCATTTTAGGAGTTTCTTTATATTTTTTTTGATCCGCACAGCCGCACAATAATTAACAATCCATTATAAGTGGCTAGTTATTGCTACCGTGAGCTCGCTTTAACAATTAGCACTTAACATTAAACAGAGATCAGATCTCTGGTTAATTTTATAAAATGTGCCCCAAATGCTCCTAAAATACAGTGTAGTGTATTTTATTAAAAAATAAAGATAGCAGCATCTTTATTTTTTAATAAAATAACTGCACTTGGCAGTATTTTGGGGATAAAGTTGGTGGGAGTCGGGTGTTAGAAAAAAAAACACACAATTAAAAGTGCTTTTACAATACTGTTCATGGGAACTGTGTGCTTATATACATATATATTTATGTGTTAATATGTCTTGATAAAGGTCAGTGAAGACCGAAACCGGTTGACTGGTAAGGAGTATTTTAATTGTGATCACATTAAGAAGCCATCTGCACTATTGTTTGCCTTTCCTTTTTTGGCAGGTAAGGGACAACATTGCAAGTTGGAATTATTTGTTAACTACCGCCCAAGAAGATTTCTACACAATCAGCAGTTGGGATCCATATTGAGATAGACTATAGCAAGATTCTTATTATCCAATTTGAACATTTATTTGGACTTAAGTATTTTATGTTATATCATCCGTTTTTTAAACCACTGTTGTTACATGGTCTCTTTTAATTAACATCTCGAGGCTTTTTGAGCAAGTCCCTTATATCTAGCTCAGCAACTCTGAGCCCTTTAGATTCGAATTTTAGGGTATCAATTTAGAGCCTGTGTTTATAATTTCAATCCAATAACAAAGTTTTGCGACTATTCAGTGTTTATAATAGATATTTGTTCACACCACATCACAGTTTGCAAGCAGAAACACTTTTGAACACACGTTAAAGTTGTGCTGTTGTTTTTATTTTGGTTCTATTTATGCTTTATGTTTGCATTAGTTGATTTGTTATAAATTCACTTGTATATCGTTTTATTTTGAATTCGTTTATTTTGAAAATAAGGTTCACACACCCCTGCTATATTTTTCTCACATTTTTTCACTTGTTCGGATTTACACTTTTTGGATAAACACATAGGCACAATCTCAGGTCTTATATTTTGAATTCAGGTTCTAGACATTACTGTAACATTTTTTGTCCACCTGTTAGGATTTAAATTATTTTGGATAAACACATAGGCAAAACCCCAATTCGGAGCCACTTACATTTCACACCCACCGGTTTCAAGTAACCTGGAATCTATCCACCTGTGCATTGTAACCCATTGTTTTTATAAATAAAGTGTGCATAAGCGCTCCTAGCATTCACATATTAGAATTTAAGTTTTATGCGATAGACATTATTTGTTAGACTTTTTTGTTGTTATTAATTGTTCTACAAGCATTTTTAAATTGTTCCAAGTGTTTCAAAATACATTTTTAAAGTGTAACATGGATCCATGACTAATTGTTGTATAATTTTAAATGTACCAACTTTTTTATCTTATGTATTAAATCATATTATTTCAACCTATTGCCCATAGACCCTGACTACGTTGTTTGGCGCTCTGATATCCAATCTTAAAATTGCTACCGTGAGCTCGCTTTAACAATTAGCACTTGACAATAAACAGAGATCAGATCTCTGGTTAATTTTATAAATGTGCCCCAAATGCTCCTAAAATAAAGTGTAGTGTATTTTATTAAAAAATAAAGATAGCAGCATCTTTATTTTTTAATAAAATAACTGCACTTGGCAGTATTTTGGGGATAAAGTTGGTGGGAGTGGGGTGTTAGAAAAAAAAAACACAATTAAAAGTGCTTTTACAATACTGTAATATAGTACACTATATTGTTCCTTCGCCATATCCCTGTACTTATCAAACACTCCCAGGCTCATTTATGTAACATCTCTAGAATTCTTTCTTTCCCGACAAAAGATGGCACCAAAAATGTAAATTCACTCACTTATCCTGTCTCCCCACTGACTACTGCAATCTACAACCTAGTGGCCTTCCCAGGGAAAGTTCTCCCCTCTCCAAGATGTATTCACCTTGACATTAAGCAACCCCACTGCATCCATGTTAGTAACTACAATGCTTCCTACATGCAGAAAAATAAAAATTCAAAGTACTTATCTTACCCTAGAAAATTAAAAATCTTGCAACCAACTATATTTCTACACTGATCTCTGGGTTCTCCCCAATATTTAATTTGCTTATATCAAATCCTGAATCCTCACTACAACTTCCTCCTCTCTCCAAGACTTCTGTTTTGTTGCACTTAATCTATGGAACTCTCTACCTCATTCTCTCTTATTTTTCTCATTGTTCAAAGCTCCAAGTGTTCTGGGGAAACCTAGACACTACCTTCCTAAACATTTCTCATCACTTTACCAAACCAATATGAATGTATCCCTGCCTCATCTCATTGTTCATGGAACAACAAGCCATGGCACAGTCTCAGTCAAGCAATCCCTAACAACTTATATCTCAAAAGCCTCTTCAAATAAATAACAATATTATGCAATTAATATATTTGAAACATCATTTTAAAGGCACAAGTGCACACTGGGTTTAAGTATGGGTGGTAAGTACTACTCTATGTACAGGTGACAGAGGTGGAACATAGATTGTCAAAACAGAAAGAATGTAGGACCTTAAGAACATTGACTGCTATTTAAAGGGACATGAAACCCAATTTTTTTCTTTAATGATTCAGATAGAGAATATAATTTTAAACAACTTTCTAATTTACTTCTATTATCTAATTTGTTTCATTCTCTTGGTATAATTTGTTGAAGGAGCAGCAATGCACTAATAGTTTCTAACTGAACACGTGTGAGCCAATCACAATCGACATATATGCAGCCACCAATCAACAGCTAGAATTTATGTTCTGTGCTGCTCTTCAGCTTGTCTAGATAAATATTTCAGCAAAGGATAACAAGAGAAGGAAGCAAATTAAATAATAGAACTTAATTGGGAAGTTGTTTAAAATCGCATTCTCTATCCGAATCATTAAATATTTTTTTTTTTGTTTCATGTCCCTTTAACTATACCATTAGGGACAGATAATGCTTCTACAAACCAATGATTGATTTACTAGAACTGATTGACCTAGATAAATGTTTATTTTTTTTAAAAAAAATAACAACTGCCTATTTATGCAGAACTAGGGTGTATTAAAAACAAAGAAGCTATAATTTTGAAAGTTTTATACTGCAACTTTGTACTGCTGGTGAGACTGGAGGCTTGGTAAGCCGTTATTGAATATAACCTTTATTTTTAAACACATCAAATATGTTGATATTTGTTTTAATTTAATTATTTTCTGTTTAAACTATCAAATAAATGATGAGGGCCAAAATAACAGAAACCTTAAATATCAACCAGAATATATTAGGATTAAAGGGATACTAATCCCAATTTTTTTATTTCATGATTCAGATAGGGCATGCAATTTTAAGCAATTTTCTAATTTACTCCTATTATCAATTTCTTTGTTCTCATGTTATCTTGATTTGAAAAAGCAGTAATAAAAGGTTAGGAGCCGGCCCATTTTTAGTTCAGCACCTCGGTAGCGCTTGCTGATTGGTTTGTACATTTAGCCACAAATCAGCAAGTGCTACCCAGGTTCTGAACAAAAAATGGTCCTGCTCTAAAGCTTACAGTACTGCTTTTTCAAATCAAGATAACATGAGAACAAAGAAAAATTGATAATAGGAGTAAATTAGAAAGGTGCTTAAAATCTCATGCTCTATCTGAATCACGAAAGAAAAAAATTGGGTTTAGTAACCCTTTAAGAAAAAATGTCAACTTAAAATGATGTGAAACCTAATTGTTTTCATTCATGATTCAGATAGAACATGTGATTTTCAACAACTTTTCCATTTATTTCCATCATCTAATTTGTTTTGTTCTCTTGGTATTCTTTGTTTTAAAGGATACCTAAGTAGGCTCACGAGATGCTGATGGTTGCTGCAGATATATGCCTCATGTTATTGGTTCACCCAATTCATTCAGTTAGCTTCTAGTAGTGCAATGCTATTTCTTCAACAAAAAGTTACCAAGAAAAGAAAGCAAATTAGATAATAGAAGTAAACTGGAAAAAACTGCATGCTTTATCTGAATCATGTGAGAAAAATGTTGGTTTTCATGTCCCTTTAACAGCCAGTGTTACGTTATTTCAATATAAAGCCAGTGTAAATGTTTAAATTATTTAAGATTCTCAAATATTCTATAAATAGGCATGACTATGGTTTTCCCAGTATTTGCAAAGTCCTATTAAAAATGTGTCATAATATGTTGTTACAAGTCAGTTTATAGTAATTATAGATATGAGTTTATACTGTAAAACTGCAACCATGTTAGATAAATCTGAGCATGTCCAACTATTGGAACCATGATTTAAAGAATTATTGTTCACTCCTAACACTTGTTCTGCATAAATATGTTTTCTAAAATACTTCCTTTGATCTTAAAGAGTATGGCTACCTACTATTAATCTCATTTTCAAACTAATTTGTCAACCCCAAATTTAAAAGCCCACACAATATTATGTAGCATTGTAAAATTATAGACTATGAAATTGTATATGCAAATTAGTAGGTTTAATTCAAATAAACTGTAAAAAATTTTAAAATATATGTTTTCTTAATATAACCAATTCCTTTATTTTGCTCATCATGCAAAATCTCTCATCAGAAGTTTTTGAGTTCTCGCTAAAAAAACAATTAAATTATAGGTTACCAGTACAAACATTACGAGAACACACAGACTCAGGGTATGTGCCATTAACCTTGGTTATGCTACTTTCTGTTTGTGTAACATGTGACCATAGCAGTTAACATGTTTTTTTTTGCTTTAATGGACTTAGTACTGTAAGAGCAATTAGGTGTAAAACATGACAAAAATGTAAATTAAACTTTTAAGAAGCTATTTTATTGTTGAACAAACTGTTTATACATTAGTTATGTATTACTTTTACTACAATTTTTTAAAATGTACACACAATTATTTTAATTTAAAAAAAAAGAGAATTGCCAAACAATATTTATTTTTAAGAGTTCCCTGCAAGTGTCCAGTCCAAGTAAATACAAACAAAAATTAGTTAAACTTGAAGCGTCTAATCACACCAAACGGCTAAAAACTCAATAATGAGAAGGCCAATAACTATAATCAAACTATACATAATGTATAAGCAGCAAAAATAAAATTGGATGTCACTTTATCCAACAGAATTAGATTTTTATCAAAAGTACCGTAATTTATTTTTTTACAAAAACTAAGGAGTTAATCTGTGTATCACTTGATAGTGGGACACTATGTATTACAAATGTTATACATCATATTTTGTATACATACGTATGTGAAAATATTTTAAAGTTTTTAAATGTTACTTAAGTTACATTTATATTATACAAAGTATTATTATTGCTATATATAATAATTAGAAAAAAAATGCATAAAAACACATCTTGTTGAATTATATGTTTCAATCTTTAAGCCTGTCGGTAATTTAACCCGCTTGGCTGCAAGGCATTGCATTACTGCTTAGAAGTTACCTGTTTATCTAGTAAATAAGTTGAACTCAATAGGAAAGGAAACCAGATAAGTAATTGGGCATAAAATATTACACACAACATGTTTGTCAGTTACAGAAAGCAACAAAGTTTCACAGTTAAAACAATAATGGTAAGCACATAAGGAGCTGTCCATTCAGCACCTCAATCTCAGGCCGGTAACTTTCTGTTTTCAGCATCACCATCGCGCGAACTGGCAGTTAATAGACAGCACCATAATACCACACAGTGGCAATGCCAGTAGCTGTCCTTCTTACAGGGCCGTATTGTAAGGAGCTGTCCATTCAGCACCACAATAGAACGGACCGGCAGAATAAGGAGCTGTCCATTAAGCACCACACGCAAGAGAGCAGTGGGTCCCACAGGGTTTCGATTAGCACTACAGGCATCTTTTGTGGAATAGCTGGCTCGGCTATTTGCAAACAGATCATTAAAAAAACCCAACCTTCCTAAATAAAAGAATATTAAGCAAATTAAGACAAAATAATGTCGACAAAGATTATTATTATTATTTTTTTTTACTAAGAACTAAAATCAAAAACCACTAATTTATAAATATAGCATTCACCCCATCAACTTTTATTAGGGATACTAACTTTAAAACCTACAAAATGAAATATGAATCATACCATAAATGACAGAGCAAATGTATTAAAAAATATGTGGTTTATAAGTAAAACACACAGCAAGATTCCTCTGATTTCAACCTAAGAGCTTTCCATAACCCAGCCCGGGACACGCGTGCTTTTCCCAGAAAGAAACAGTGAGATCACCCTTCTCTAACCTCTCAATTGAATTCATTTCCCATCCATCTAATACAATGCAATGATCTTGTGCACAATGAATTGTAGTTTGCAGCTATAATCGGTTATCCATTCCTGTATGTATTTTCAGTGCAGGACGTTATGGGCCACAGGCTTCGTGAGAAAAAAAAATACTGCAGTGTACAAGAACAGGTTACATCCAACATGCTGAGACAGATAGGAAATCCCCTCCACATTTACACTGCATAACTGCACATCACGGGCATTCCCTTACTTATCTAGCTTTATAATAACAAAAATACAAAAAAAAGAATCAGTGAATTATCAGACAACTGGCAGTACATACACGATGACAGAGCATGCAGAGATTTGCACCTACCACACCCGCTTAACTATTAACCTCTTCATCCCTTTGAGGGGTAACAGGAGTCCCCAAATCCAAACTCTGCTACAAGAACCAGGTTCCCTCTTTCCAGTATTTATTGAGACTAATCACATCATCATATGCTATGCAGCCCCTATCCCACTTTATACATACAGTGTTTAGTGCAAGGGAGGGGCAGAGAACCGAAAGTTATGACACCTAGTTCTTTTATATAACAGCACAGTGGTGGGGTACATTAGTGCATGGTCGTATTTGATAAAAACTTAGAGTAAGTGGAAGGGTTAACACCAAATTTCAGGACAATGAAAATTTATGACTGAAACATCATAGGGCACAATAAAATGATAAGAATCTGTCATATATACCAGGGGATATTAAGGGAACATACAGCCATACTCTGAGCCCTGGTAGGTGACAGTCAGCCAGGAGCCCCGAACCAGAGGGGCAGACAGTACCTGGGTATAGGACTAGCCCCCCTAATACTGCTGGTGGGGCTGTCATACAGGAGTATTTAACAGCCAGATAAAAATGAGATGGAAGCTGCTCTGCGGCAAAACCTTTCTCGGATCAGCCTGCTCTACCCTCCCCCATCTTGGGCCCCGAGTACCCGGCGCCACCGCGTTTTATCTACCCAAGAAGTAAGCATTACCCAAAACATAGATACCCAGCCGTAGCAAATGCGCACGACCCATAAGATCTGTCTGACAGTTATTTTTTTGTTTGAGATTTCCTCACTTACTTGCTTGGCTCTAGCGCGAGTCCCGGAAGGAGCCACTGGACTGCAGAGGTGGGGAGGCTGCAGCAGGAGGAACTGCGGCCGTCGCCATCTTGGTGCTTCCGCAGCGCGCGCCGGCCCCGTGCATAACTGATGACTCTCAGCACATTGCCAGGGAGTGTGGTGAAAGTGCCAACTCTCTGTCTACCGCAGACTAGTAGCATAGGAATAGAGAGAAAAGAAGGCTAGGGAGCGTGTTTCAAACATCGCTCCAGTATTTCTACACCACAGGTGTATAAGTGTGAAGTAGCTTTTATTTCTGTGCTAATGTGACCGTGTTTTGTAAATATTTGTAACATAAAGTCAGAGCCGATACTGCTATTAGTAACTAATTCTAGCTGTATCATTATATAATTTAGCATCTCTCTAGCGTTTTATTCATGGAACATTGCTTTCATGTTGTATGTAAGCAGTAGGCAACACGTTGGAAGTACCATTTCCCAGACTGTATCAGTAATAAGAATACAAGGTTTCTGTTAATAAGTGTTTATAAAAAGTTATATTCTATCTGCTGAAAATAAACTATATGAAGAGTGTGAAATAGAGGTTCTCAATCTCAATTTGGGACAACTTTCTTATACTTTTAAAATTTACGACACCCCTTTATTTTTTAGTATACACCAAAAAGACCCATTAAAGAAATACAGTTATGTTATAATGCAAATATTATTAATTAAAAAATGACATATAGGCTATATTACACAATATGTGACACCAAAACTTTTCGTGAATAAGCTAGTTAAAGGGGCATTTTAGAGCAAAATAAGTCTTATTAACCCATTTTGGCCTAGACTATGAGGTCGATTTATCTATAGTCAAGCAGCTATGATTCATGTCCACTCGACCTCCTAAATGCTGAGAGCATACGCTATCGACATTTAACATTGCACAAGAATTTCTAGTGAAATGCTTGTGCAGTGCCGCCACCTACTCACTCGCGGCCATTCAGCCGCTAGCAGGCAGTGGCGGCTCGTGGGTTATTCAAATGGGGGTTCACGGACCAGTTATGTAAAATAGTATAATATACACAATATATACATATATATATATAATATATACATATATATATATAATATATATAATATATACAAAAGGTTTTGTTTTTTAAGGGTTTCTGGAACATTGCACCACCCCATAATACTATTAAATTCAGCTCACTAATTAGAATTCTGTCTGTACTCTGTTCTATGCATTTTTTCAGTAATAAACAAATGACACCATACACATTACCTTTTTATGTTCCTTACCCCAACATGGAATATGGATGACTGACAGTCAGTCATCGATATTCCATATTGGGGTAACGAACATAAAAGCTAAGCCAAGCCTTGCTGCCTTAGCCTAGCCTAATAGCTTTAAAATGTAAAAGCTTTTTATAATTTAAGGCTATTAGGCTAGGCTAAGGCAGCAAGGCTTGTAATTGTCCCGGTCCCGGTACCGCCAGTCTGCCACCTGTGCTGAGTGTGACTGATGCTCAGGTGCTGATCCACCCTATCCCTCCCAGTCCGGTAAACCTAGAAAAAAAAAACGTCTTCAAAGACAACACAAAGATTTAAAAAAATCTTCAACATACAAAGCACTAAACATAAGATTGAAAAGTATTTACACACATCAATAAATAAAATATCCTACTCTGCCCCTTCATGTAAGAAGGTATATATACTATTTTATAACATGTTGGATACACCCACATCAAATATGCAAGCTGTAGGTTTCCTCCATTCACACACACACTGACACACAGCACACATGCACTTATATAGTCACAGAATGTAATTTACACGATTTGTATAGCTTCCCTACACACTAAATATTAAGCTACACTAGAAGATACAAGTACATGATATGGTACTGTGTACAAGTTAGACTGCAGTGCATACACACTACTACCAACACCACTCCAATATATATAATACAGATAGATATATCCTTTGTATATACACAGTATTTTATATGTATAGAAGTATTATCTAGGCTAGGGAACCCTACTATACACACATATGCTGTGTATACACACTGTTTAAACATTCCCATATCCTCTATATGCAAGAAGCATTATATAGTGAAACTGTACAAACGCTGTATTTCCTCCCCGCAGTCGAGCATCATGGTATACACTACACATAACATTATATACATCATCTGCTGCACACACAGACACAAACACTGGATACCATCCTGGCTGGGCCTCTGAGTATCCGGACATGGCTGCTCTGCTCACACGACAAACCCCCTGCCTTTGTGAAAGTGAAGCTGTGCTCCGCAGTCTCCAGATTGCTGTAGGGGAATAAAATAACTTTGACCGGAGCATGAAGCACATAGCATGGCCAAACACAGACCAAGGACGGAGTACACCGCTTGGTACTACTCTGCAAAGAACCGCTTCCCCGTCTCCTAACCGCACAGAAGAGCCGAGAGCGTCATCACGTGACTGTTAGTGATGACGCTCTCGGCTCTTCTCTTGTGCTACTGGCTGCTGCCTGGGCTCCCTCTTAACACCTCCCACCCCTCGCACAGGCTGAAGTGTGCGATCAGCCGTCTATGGGGATGAGGAGGCTGGGAGCTGCGCAGCAGCCAAATTTAGCATGCGCACAGACACAGTGCCATAGATTCTCTATCGCACGTGCGCTTAGGGACTATTTAATAGTAGTACTACTACAGTGCCTGACTGTGTATCTATCTACTCTTCTTTAATAACAGTAAACAGTACAGGGGCCAGGGGCACAAATAATAAAAATGTATTTTGAAAAACATTGAAACACATTTTTTTTTTCTGGGGGTAAAAAAAAAATATAATTTTTTTTTTGAAAAATGATTTTTTTTTTTCTGTATTTTTTTTTCTTTCTTCTGGGCTGCTGGGGGGCACGTGCGAAGGTGCTCAAATGGAGGAGCCTCCACTGCTAGCAGGGGGTGTTATTCATCTCAATAATCTTATGACCGCTGCTTCTTAACTTCTATTTCAGATAGTGTAGGTTTCTCCAGCGCCAAAATACTACTACTCCAGCTCCTGAGTGCAAGATCTCTTGACCAGACCTTTAGAGTATCAAAGAAATATAGAGGGCTATAGGAGCGCTTGGGATACCTGATAGGAATCTTAGCTGAGTAGGGTCAAAGGTGTTTAAACCAAACCAAATGTTTATAGATGGTTTTAAAATACGTATTTATTGCACAGTGTTAAAAACAATATCATAAAATATAAAATCGGTATCCAAATGACATATATAATTTTACCATGATATATAGAGTGTTAACCCTATCTGAACATACAGTATATATGTAGTATAGAGTGTTAACCCTATCTGAGCATATATCTCTATCTGACAATTTGAATATAAGATCGCTTCACAAATAATTTCACAAATAATTTAAATTCTGTGGTTCACGATATGTGGTTCAAACCTTAGGAGACTTTTTAGCCATGAAATAAAAAACATATAAGATAAAAAAACAACAACATATATGAATTCCCAATATAAGTGATAACGTGGGTAACCTTGAAAAAGTAAAAAAAATGTGAATTTCAAAAGCACAAAAATATAAAAAATATAAAAAATATAAAAAATAAAAGCCGGTGTACACCTTTAGGGCTTTAGTGTGGATGTCCTTACAAATAGTGACAAAATCGTGAAAAAATATATAATGTGAAAAAAGTCTTAAATCAATCTGATGTTCTTTGTGTAACAGTTTTTATCCGATATGTGTTGATGTCAATGTTCTTTTTAATTGATGTTTGAATCCTAATATTCCTTTATTCCAAATGTCGATATTCACAGATTCTTCTATGTCCTAAATAGAAGAAAATAAACAAACATAGTGCAATATGACCATCCAAATGGGCATATTGCAGTCTTGCAGTCTTGAGAAAGATCCAGCAGGATTGAAACGCGTAGATTGTGAACTGATATTGAAGGCTCAGGTCCCCAATCGGTGAGTTCTATACCTATTAAGCCACATTTGGATGGGCATATTGCACTATGTTTGTTTATTTTCTTCTATTTAGGACATAGAAGAATCTGTGAATATCGACATTTGGAATAAAGGAATATTAGGATTCAAACATCAATTAAAAAGAACATTGACATCAACACATATCGGATAAAAACTGTTACACAAAGAACATCAGATTGATTTAAGACTTTTTTCACATTATATATTTTTTCACGATTTTGTCACTATTTGTAAGGACATCCACACTAAAGCCCTAAAGGTGTACACCGGCTTTTATTTTTTATATTTTTTATATTTTTTATATTTTTTGTGCTTTTGAAATTCACATTTTTTTTACTTTTTCAAGGTTACCCACGTTATCACTTATATTGGGAATTCATATATGTTGTTGTTTTTTATCTTATATGTTTTTTATTTCATGGCTAAAAAGTCTCCTAAGGTTTGAACCACATATCGTGAACCACAGAATTTAAATTATTTGTGAAATTATTTGTGAAGCGATCTTATATTCAAATTGTCAGATAGAGATATATGCTCAGATAGGGTTAACACTCTATACTACTTATATACTGTATGTTCAGATAGGGTTAACACTCTATATATCATGGTAAAATTATATATGTCATTTGGATACCGATTTTATATTTTATGATATTGTTTTTAACACTGTGTAATAAATACGTATTTTAAAACCATCTATAAACATTTGGTTTGGTTTAAACACCTTTAACCCTACTTAACTTCTATTTCAGACAAACCTGAAATGCTGGGCGTAGAATGCAGCATCCGCTGCATAATAAATCTACCCCTCTGAGAGAAGCTCAAAATTGCGCTTTCCGAAGCGCGATATTTGCGCTCCACTCAGTAGAACTGGCGCACACTAATGTGCGCTGGTATTGCAAGTAAAGCACAATGCAAACGCAACCTCACGTTTGGATTGCATGGAAGCTTTGCACTCACGAGAGCGCACTTTCATAGGCTCCAATGGAAGCCTCATTCTCATGCCGTCAAAGAACCTATCGCATGACACAGGGGGTAAGTCACGCAACGTTGGGCAGCAAATTTAAAATATATATTTATATAAATATATACATATATATTTAAGTGTTTATATGTGTATATACACATATTAACATATACATATATATGTATATAAGCATATACATATATATTTACAGTTTGAAACACAGTCCCTATGTAAAGGCACTTTTCAGTGTGTTTTTTTTTTTTAACACCCCACATCCCCTCACTTTATGTGCTCATATTATTAATTTAAATAAGGTAACTGTACAATTTATTTGGGGGGCAATTGGGGGACACTTTTTGAATTAACCAGAGGTCTGACCTCTGATTAATTGTGCTTAGCGCAAAGTGCTATGGCTAGCATGCGGCACCATTAATCAACCACTTGTAATGGCTGGTTATTTAACGTGCCCATAAATGGGCACACGCTAAATTAGTGCTCCACTTGTAATCTAGTTCTTTGCTTTTTGAACAAAAAATTATTTTTACTATGTGTTTAGCCGCTTTGCAGGGTTTCCTACTTATCAAGTAGAGCTCCAGTTAAGGATCTAGCCATATCCATATTTGCAGAGCTAAAGGGGTGCCCTCATTCAACAGAAGTTTGACTAAAAGAGCTGTCAAAAAAGGCGCAACCTGCTAACTGATTTGAGTGCTGGACAAAGTCGGATGAGTTTAGTTTATACTTAATCATAAGTATGTTAAAAGTTTAGCTGACTAAAAATAGTTCTAACAGTCATAATCAAACTGACTTAAAGGGACAGTGTAGCAAAATTAAACTTTCATGATTCTGATAGGGCATGCAATTTTAAACAACTTTCCAATTTACTTTTATCATCAAATTTGTTTTGTTCTCTTTGTATTCTTTGTTGAAAGCTTAACCTAGGTAGGCTCATATGCTAATTTCTAAGTTCTTGAAGGCCATCTCCTATCTGAGTGCATTTCGACAGAAGATAAAAAGAAAACACGAGAAAAGAAAGAGAAAAAGGAATACGTTCACCTTTAAAGCAATTGTTCTTGCATGGGTCTAAAAGGGTCGATTTGTTTTAGAGAAAGTTTGAGTGGTCCATAATATTGCATCAACTTGTAAAAAGAAGAAAGAGAGAAGGAGCCCAGAGATAAAAAAGAAAAAAAGAAAAAAGGAAGAGGAGTTGGTGAGGGGGGTCTTTCATGTCATGATATCTCTTTGAGTGCGTTATGGTAGTGGGTTTAATCATTTACGTAGGGTGGTCTCCCAGTAGAATTGTATATTGTTAAAAACATCTAATTTTTGTGTCTTAAAAAAAACCATATTTCTCAAAAGGGAGTATTTCAGTGATATGTTTTATTCACTCAGAAGTGGTAGGCGGAGTTGGTAATTTCCATTCTCTTGCTATTAAGAGTTTAGCCGAATTGAGTGTAAATTGCATCAATTTAAGCCTTAATTTGCAGGGGAATTTGGGATGGTTATTAAGTAATGTAGTTGTAGGATTAAGTGTGAAAGAGTTTCCAAGTAGTAATTTGTGAAATTTCTCTACAGACATCCAAAAAGAGCGTAGATGTGGGTATGACCACCAGATGTGGGCCATTGTGCATTTTGAACCACATCATCTTCAGCATCTGTCAGATGAATTAGGGTAGATGTTTTTAATGCAGGATGATGTTCAATACCATCTTGTAATGATTTTGTTGTTTACCTCAATAATTGTAGTAGATGTTGAAGACTTTCCAGTGTTGTTAATTATCTGCTTCCAGTCCATAGCATCTAAAGATCTCCCTCTAATTCTCTATGCCATCATTGGGCGTATGGGGTGTTATTACGTTTTTCTCATCTAGGAGGAGTTTTTTTTTTACTATGGAAATAGTGGGCCTGTCACCAGACAGACATTTGTTAATGAAGGTAAAGGTCTTGTTAAATTATGTTTTTTTAAGATGAGGAATGTAAGAAGTGTTGTAGCTGGTGAAGGTGGCCCATCCAATAAACTCTCTAATTTATGCTAAATGTTATAGTATAGCCCAATTTTGCTAATTTCCCAATTGTTAAGGCTGAAATCCAGCCCGACAAAAAACAGCATTTTTGGGATCGGTGAGAGGGGAGAGGTCGTTATCCCCTAGGGGAACCCCAGCAATTCTCGGATTATGTCTGATACGGGTTGCATCTCCCAAGCACATTCAACAGAGGTGAAAGGGGACACCCCTGCCTAGTACCATTATTGATTTGAAAGCTTTGGGAGAGTAGACCTTTTACTTTGACTTGGGTAGTTGGTCAGTGATAAGGACAGTTACTTTGTTTTAAAGTGCCAAAACCAAATCTTTCCTAGGAGTGGAATAAGAAATCCCAATTAAGGCGATCAAAATACTTTTTGGCGTCTGTGGATAATAGTACCAAATTAGCGGCTAGATTACGAGTCTTGCGTTAGCCTTAAAAAGCAGCGTTAAGGGGTCCTAACGCTGCTTTTTAACGCCCTCTGGTATTACGAGTCAGGCAGGAAAGGGTCTACCGCTCACTTTTTTTCCGTGATTTTAGCTTACCGCAAATCCCCTTATGTCAATTGCGTATCCTATCTTTTTAATGCGATTTGCCTAACGCCGGTATTACGATCGCCTGAAAAAGTGAGCGGTAGACCCTCTCCTGTCCAGACTCCTACCGCATATAAAAGTCAGTAGTTAAGAGTTTTATGGGTTAACGCCGTAACATAAAGCTCTTAACTAAAGTGCTACAAAGTACACTAACACCCATAAACTATCTATTAACCCCTAAACCGAGCCCCCCCATATCGCAAACACTATAATAAAATTATTTAACCCCTAATCTGCCGACCGGACATTGCCGCCACTTTAATAAATTTATTAACCCCTAAACCGCCACACTCCTGCCTCGCAAACACTAGTTACATTTTATTAACCCCTAATCTGCCGTCCCTAACATTGCTGACACCTACCTACATTTATTAACCCCTAATCTGCTGCCCCCAACGTCACCGCTACTATATTAAATTTATTAACCCCTAAACCTAAGTCTAACCCCCTAACTTAAATATAATTTAAATAAAACAAAATAAATTTACTACTATTAAATAAATTAATCCTATTTAAAACTAAATACTTACCGATAAAATAAACCCTAAGCTAGCTACAATATAACTAATAGTTACATTGTAGCTAGCTTAGGATTTATATTTATTTTACAGGCAACTTTGTATTTATTTTAACTAGGTACAATAGTTATTAAATAGTTATTAACTATTTAATAACTTCCTAGTTAAAATAAGTACAAATTTACCTGTAAAATAAATCCTAACCTAAATTACAATTACACCTAACACTAAACTAATTACCTAAACTACCTACAATTAATTACAATTAAATTAAATAAACTAAATTACGAAATAAAATAATCACTAAATTGCATGAATAAAAAAATAATTACAAGAATTTTAAACTAAATACACCTAATCTAATCCCCCTAATAAAATAAAAAAGCCCCCCAAAATAATAAAGATCCCTACCCTATACTAAATTACAAATAGCCCTTAAAAGGGCCTTTTGCAGGACATTGCCCCAAAGTAATCAGCTCTTTCACCTGTAAAAAAAAAAAAAAACAATACCCCCCAACATTACAACCCGCCACCCACACACCCAACCCTACTCTAAAACCCACCCAATACCCCCTTAATAAAACCTAACACTACCCACTTGAAGATCACCCTACCTTGAGATGTCTTCACCCAGCTGGGCACAAGTGGACCTCCAGAGGGGCAGAAGTCTTCATCCGATCCGGGCAGAAGAGGTCCTCCAAGCGGCAGAAGTCTTCATCCAGACGGCATCTTCTATCTTCATCCTTACGGAGCGGGTCCATCTTCAATCCAGCCGACGCGGAGCATCCTCTTCATCCGACGGCCAACGACTGAATGACTGGTCCTTTAAGTGACGTCATGCAAGATGGCGTCCCTTGAATTCCGATTTTCTGATAGAATCCTATCAGCCAATCGGAATTAAGATAGGAAAAATCCTATTGGCTGATGCAATCAGCCAATAAGATTTAAGTTCAATCCTATTGGCTGATCCAATCAGCCAATAGTATTTAGTTCGCATTCTATTGGCTGTTCCAATCAGCCAATAGAATACTAGGTCAATCCTATTGGCTGATTGCATCAGCCAATAGGATTTTTCCTACTTTAATTCCAATTGGCTGATAGGATTCTATCAGCCAATCGGAATTCAAGGGATGCCATCTTGGATGACGTCACTTAAAGGACCAGTCATTCAGTCGTCGGCCGTCGGATGAAGAGGAGGCTCCGTGTCGGCTGAATTGAAGATGGACCCGCTCCGGAAGGATGAAGATAAAAGATGCCGCCTGGATGAAGACTTCTGCCACTTGGAGGACCTCTTCTGCCTGGATCAGATGAAGACTTCTGCCCCTCTGGAGGTCCACTTGTGCCCGGCTGGGTGAAGACGTCTCAAGGTAGGGTGATCTTCAAGGGGGTAGTGTTAGGTTTTATTAAGGGGGGATTGGGTGGGTTTTAGAGTAGGGTTGGGTGTATGGGTGGTGGGTTTTAATGTTGGGGGGTATTGTATTTTTTTACAGGTGAAAGAGCTGATTACTTTGGGGCAATGCCCCGCAAAAGGCCCTTTTAAGGGCTATTTGTAATTTAGTATAGGGTAGGGAATTTTATTATTTTAGGGGGCTTTTTTATTTTATTAGGGGGATTCGATTAGGTGTAATTAGTTTAAAATTCTTGTAATTCTTTTTTTATTTTCTTTAATTTACTGTTTTTTTTCGTAATTTAGTTTATTTAATTTAATTTTAATTAATTGTAGGTAGCTTAGGTAATTAGTTTAATTATAGTGTAGTGTTAGGTGTAATTGTAATTACAAAGTTGCCTGTAAAAGAAATATAAATCCTAAGCTAGCTACAATGTAACTATTAGTTATATTGTAGCTAGCTTAGGGTTTATTTTATAGGTAAGTATTTAGTTTTAAATAGGAATTATTTAGTTAATTGTAGTAAATTTATTTAGATTTATTTAAATTATATTTAAGTTAGGGGGTGTTAGGGTTAGGGTTAGACTTAGGTTTAGGGTTAATAAATTTATTATAGTGGCGGCGACGTTGGCGGCGGCAGATTAGGGGTTAATAAATTTAATATAGTTGCGGCGACGTGGGGGGGCAGATTAGGGGTTAATAAGTATAATGTAGGTGGCGGCGGAGTCCGGAGCGGCAGATTAGGGGTTAATAATATAATGCAGGTGTCGGCGATGTCGGGGGCAGCAGATTAGGGTTAATAAGTGTAAGATTAGGGGTGTTTAGACTCGGGGTTCATGTTAGGGTGTTAGGTGCAGACATAAAATGTTTTTCCCCATAGGAAACAATGGGGCTGCGTTAGGAGCTGAATGCTGCTTTTTTGCAGGTGTTAGTTTTTTTTTCAGCCAGTTCAGCCCCATTATTTTCTATGGGGAAATCGTGCACAAACACGTTTTGCCAGTTTACCGCTACCGTAAGCAACGCTGGTATTGAGGTGAGATGTGGAGCTAAATTTTGCTCTACGCTCACTTTTCTGAGGCTAACGCTGGCTTTCAGAAAACTCATAATACCAGCGTTGTTTAAAGTGAGCGGTGAGAAAAAAAGGAGCGTTAGCAATGCACCCCTGTTACCGCAAAACTCATAATCTCCCTGTAAGGTTGGTAGCTTTGGTGTATTTAATGAGCTGTAATGAACGGATAGTGTTGTCCCAGTCTTCTCTGCCCGATACAAAACCCACTTGATCTAAATGGATAATTTGTGGCAGAATGTTGTTGATTTGTGTGGGCAATATTTTTGCAAATATCTATAAGTCTGAATTTAGCAAGAAGATAGGGCCATAATTATCAAGGATGGTGGGTGGTTTCCTTGGTTTTCGGGATGACTGAAATGTGTGCTTCTTTGGTAGGAGTGGAAAATTTAGCTAGATTTTCAAGGGATCTGAATAAGGTTAGCAGATTTGGGGCCAGAATGTCTTTATACGTCATAATATTTATTAAAGAGCCTGTCGGGGCCAGGACTTTTACCCTGGGGAAGATTAGTGATTGCATGCAAGACTTTGTGGAGAGAGATAAGCTCCTCTAGTGTTTATTTTTGGATATTTGTTAATTGAGGAAGAGCTAAATGTCCTAAATAAGATTGAAGTTCTGGGATTATGTAGGTGTCTAGAGGAACTGGGAGGTTGTATAGTTTGTTATAAAAGTCACAAAATACTTTAGCAATGTGAGTGCTTTTGTACTTCATTTTTCCCTCATCGTCTTTGATCTGGTAGATGTGGTTTTGTGTGTTTTTTTCCATAATGCTTTGGCTAAGAGGGGACCTGCTCTATTGCCTCTGTGAAAATGTATATTTTTTTAGAAATACCGTTTTTTTATGTGCTTCTTTTTTTAGTAAGTTGTTTAAGTATTCTCAGGCTTTGGTTAAGCGGTGGAGGGAATGAGTTCTTTGGGGGTTACATTTATGTGCTTGTTACACAGCTTTCAGCTCATATGTGAGTTTTTTGCAGTCTAAGTCATAAGGCTCTTTTTAACAGGGCTTTTTGTTGTATAATAACCCCTAATTAACGCTTTGTGGACCTCCCATAGTGTGCCACGGTCTTGAACATAGGCAGCATTGAAGATGAAGTATTCATTAAGGGCTGTCTTGACGTTGTCTTCTATGAGAGGATTATGTAAAAGGGAGTTATCCAATTTCCAGTAATAGGGGTGTATAGGAGTGTTGGGCCAATGTAATGCTAGGGAAACCGAAGAATGGTCTGACCAAGCTGTGATATGGATATCTAAGTAAGTAACTAATTCTATGTTTAGGTGGTCGATAAGTAAATAGTTACATTTGGTGTATGCTTTTTGTATGTATGATTAAAATGTGTAATTCTTGCTTCTAGGATGTTGTATACACCATATATCGGTTAAGTTGACATCGTTTAGGTTGTTAATGATCGCATCTCTATATTTTCTGCTCAGATAACTTTCTACCTATGCGGACACAAAATCTGCCTTCTTTATCATCAAACCTATCTGTGAGTTGGAATTATATATTTTTAAGGAAAAGTATTCCTACCGCATGTTTTTTTTTTGTGGGATATGAGAATTTAAGAATTCAATAAATAGTATCTAGAAGAGAATTTGGTCTCAGTTCCCTTGATAAAATGTATTTTTGGACGATTATAATATCCCCTTTAATTTTTTTGAAATAAGTTAGGGTTAAAGATCTTTTTGTTGGGGAATTAAGGCTATTACAATTCTGAGAGACTAATTTGATATCAGTCAGGGACATATTTGAGTGTAATAGTAAGATGCTGGTATGATGACCTGGAATACACTTATTCCCTCCAACTCCCTGACAGAAGTGAGAAGTAGGTGAAATGTTAACAAAATTAAGGAAGAGTGAGGTTGTATATTTAGAAAGAGGGACCACATATCTCTGTATTCAGGCACAGGTGTTGCAAGAAAGACCCAAGAAAAATATGTTGGTCAGGGAACAAGAATTGAACAGTATATAACAGTTTAAAACTTAACTTTGAACCCATCGAGAAAGACCCTCAATGAAATTGTAATGACAAAACAAGTGGTTTGTGAGGAGGGTAAATTAACCTTAACAGTAAGGTAACCCAGTCAGAACTTAGGAGCATAATGCTCTTGTGAAATGATGATATGTGAGCAAAGCACTGATTGATCATTGTCGACAATATGAAGTTGGTGTGGGATTTAGTTGTTGGGGAATTCCTCCCTTCTAGGAGAGTAATGTGGACAAGCTACATAAATGTCTTGTGTTCATCAGTTTATAAAACATAAAATCGGAAATCATAAACCTCATTCTACCCCGGACTGCATTTGACCTTCTTTGCTCAGATTGCCCACTATGGAGTTCTCCCAACCAAAAAACACTATTTGACAAAAAATTATATCACATTACTACATAATATATATACAGAGAGACCTCACTGAATGGGGATCTAAATCTATTTCTTGGTAGAGTTGCATTCAATCTATTGAAATAACGACCCTTCCAAAAATTCTATATACACAACAGGCACTCCTGATACACTTACCTCATTAGTATATACACCACACAACTCCAGAACACAATTAACTCTTATATATGGGTTAAAACCAAACTTTGAATTAACAGGAACACCCTTACAGGTCAACCCTCATGGGGGGCCTGGGACTCCCAAAGATTTGGGATTACTATCAGGCGGTCACTGTATAGAGGATTACACATTTTTAATTATTAGTTTTAATCATATAAGATGTTTTATTAAGATTTTTGGTATGAAGTTTGTTACGCTCCTTTATAAGAACAGACTAGATTATGCTGGAATTAAAAGAGTTAAAAAGGCTGGACTCAAAGCTAATGAATGAAGTCTGGGGCATATAAGAAGGTAGAGGAGAACTTCATATCATTCTTGAAAAAGCCAGCCGTGACCGGTGAAATGTGCATTGGATTGGACATACGGAACTCTGACGTCACTGAACTCTGAACACAGCTGATCTCTTCGCACACGCTGTTGTTAAACCGACAGAGTAGAGTTTGAGAGTGTGTTTCTTTTCCTTTTGCCTGTAATATACCCGAGTGACCTATGAGTTTTAATAAATATTTCTACTTACCTGATAATCCCTTGTTCATCTTTTCTTTGTTGCTTTTATACATGAGCGTTTTAACTGAGAGCTAAGTCATAGCTCTATCAAGTGTGAGTACAATACATTCCACTTATCCATTTTTTATCCTGCAGGACTTCACTATTTGCTTTTCCTTTCTTTTAAGGACTGCCTTTACTGAAAGATCCCAAGATTCAATATCCTTATTTAGTGCTATATCACATTTTTATTACTCTACAGAGGGTACTTGACTGGCACAGGTCAGAAGACACTAAAGCCTAGATTCCACTAGATTCTCATACTCTCAAAGTCCCTCAGGTCAGTGCACTCTGCTGGGTCCTTAGAGATCTTAGTCCCCCACAATGCTCTAATCTTGACACACATAAACACCTATTCCAAAAGTGGGATCAAATAGTGTCATTAAGTGGACACATAACTACTCCATGCTCCTCATTATTCCTAATCCCAGTGAATGCTGAGATGGTAGGAGGACTGGACAGGGAATTTCAGAGGATGGATAAGTGGGACCACACAACTCCACTGACTAGCTTCCTTGATAACGGAACACTAATGGATAGGGAAAGGCTTAAGGAACTCAGTAGCGGCAGATTTACAAATTGTTTTAAATATGCACAGATATCACATTTCATTTGCACATGCCCCCAACAATCTGATCTCCCCAGACCCCTGACCCCCTTTGAGCAGATATGTATGAATAAACTTCCAGTTAAAAGTCCACTATCTCTCTCAAGGAAACTCTTGCAAGCTCAAGATTAGACACCACTCCCAGATTATGCCACTAGATGGCAAAGAGATCTGGCTATACAAATTAACAGAACATATTGGGATATTATATATAAACGATAATGATAAAATACTTTGTCGTTGGTATCTGACCCCGTTGTGTTTAAGCAATATTTACCCGGGTGCCTCTAGAAACTGCTGGAGGGGTTGCGACATCTATAGCAGTTTATGACACATATGGTGGCAATGCGACAAGATTTATCCACTATGGCAAACAGTAGAGTCCCATTTCCATGCCATACTGTCCACAGATTTCTCTCTCACCTCTAAAATAGCCCTACTTAACAACCTTCCAATATTCCCTTGCAAGCTGAGACTAGAGCTCAATGCAGCCAAATCCCTAATTCCCTGCCACTGGAAGACTGCACTGACCCCTCAGATTCAATGTGGAGAGATAGAGGCATGGATCCTTTAAATCTAGAAGAATACAGGCACATTAAATATAACAAAAACACTCCATTCCAGGAAAAAAAAATTATATCGGAGGAATCATTACACCTACAAGATCACTCCATTACACCTCTGCACCCCATGAGACCCTGGTTGTAAGTCACAGATACCAAACACAACTTACACAACTGCAGGGTATAATGCAAGTTCTCCTCCTCTCCCCTTTCAACTTATCTCCCCTCCTCTCTCTCCTGCCCTTCTCTTCTGACTCTCTCATATTTTTTCTCGCCACTCTTATCTTCTCTACCCTGATCTTGGTGCACTCCATCTTATATACCATAAGAATTTTTCCTGACTCCGAGTCCTCACATTTCTGCGGCCTGGGAGGTATTCTTGGAGTTATAGGAAATCAAAGGCATATTACGAAAAGTAACAAAAGGCAATTAGTATTAAAAGGGAACTTGTTGGATGTTTATTTTATATATATATATATATATATATATATATATATATACAGTTCCTTAAAGGGAAAGTGCCACGGTGCTCTGCTGTAAATAATCCACAACGTCCACAGAATGCAGGCACTCACTGGTCTTAATAAAATATAACAATTTATTTAGAAATCATTAAAAAGACATAACGTTTCGGCACCAATATGTGCCTTTGTCAAATGTCAGTATGTAACGAATATGCAGCACACTTAAAATCAATATGACACACATTTAAAAACATACCCCTTTTAAAGATGTGAGCAAGCTATTACCGCCATGCCTCCACTCGCGTCTTCCCATCCATGGCAATGACGTCACGTACGCACGCTGCGTGCCTAGCGTGATGACGCATGGCACGGCGTTGCCATAGCGACGTCGAATAGCCACACGCGTCAGAGTAGGGAGTGACTTAATCACGCATACAGATTACTATCAGAGACGTCTGTGTGTACTTGTTGCTAACAGCAACCAAAGCAATCCACAATGTGTATAGCGTGTTTAATATTTGGACATAGCGGTTTATAGACAAAACATTAATACTGTTGGAAACATATTATTAAATGGCATATTAGAACATAGTCTGTTAGATGATAGATCCAATGTGTGATTTCTCTATGCGGAAAACTGTCAAGCTCAGAAAGAGAAGGAGGCCAATCTAAGGGCCATCCTTAGAGAATGGGCACAAAATGCCAGAATAGACAGTAAAGGCATCAGCATAAGAGAAACATAACACCTTGTCATTGCAATACATGATACATACTACAGATGAGGATAAGCGAAAACTATCACTATTAACTGTATCACTATTAAATTTGTAACCCCTGGTGCAAGCGATTAGTAGATGTATTAAGAGACATAATCATATAAATACATTGTAGCATCATGCCACCCTGGGGTACAGATAGAAACTTTTTAGTGAATAGTGAGCTACCATTTAGATATGTCCAGGGCAATAACTCTTCAGTGTGGTATTAATAGAATGGACTAAAGTCCAGTGAGGTGTTGAGGCCTTTAGGGACCAATGTGTCCAACCTTTGGATCCATCTGCTTTCAAGCTGGAGCAGTCTATTAGCCCTATCACCCCCTCTTGGCATGGGGGGGACGTGGTCAATTAACATGGACCTAATGCTTGACACGGAGTGTTTCAATGCCACGCAGTGGCGTGCCATTGGCTGATCTGATTTGCCAGACTTCAATGCAGCACGAATTGCACACCGATGGTTTGCCATCCTATCACGGAAGGGGGTAATCGTCTTACCCACATATACACTGGAACAGGGGCAAATCAATATGTATATTACATAGTTACTCATGCAACTCAAACGATGGTTTATCTTGTACCTCTTGTTTGAATGTGGGTGCTGGAACGAATTACCCCGAGTCATGCTATTACATGTAGTGCAATTGTCACAGGGAAAACACCCCATTTTAGAGGTTTTAAGCCATGATTCCTTATGATAGTGTTTAATAGGATCCGATTTTACTAAATGGTCCCTGAGGTTTTTGGCTCTGCGATAGACCAATCTCGGAGATGGCATGTTCCGAAAAGGTAGCGTTGGATCAGTCTCCACGACCGGCCAGTGTTTACGCACTGCTCCTGTCAACTTTTCATTACCAGGTGTATAGGTGGTAACCAGGTTGAGCTGTTCGTGTTTGGCTTTGCTCTGTTCTTTGGGGCCATCCATACATAGCCTCTCTTGTGTCTTGATAATTTCAGCCCTGGGAAGTGATGACACCTTGTTTTTGGTGTGCAGGGTGGAAGCTTCTGGCGTCTAATAAAGAGTTGCGGTCCGTGGGTTTAGTGTACAAGGATGTACCAAACCGCAATTTGCCTGATTCATCCACCTTGAACACATTCAAATCAAGAAAATGTACACAACTTAAATCATATTCAAGCTTAAAAGCTGCCTCTACACGGTGATTCCCCACGCGGGTGGGGTGGAGGCTGTCAGGTCCATGGTGACAGGTAATGTTAATTACCTTGGACCATCCATTGAATTCCTTTGCGCACTGTTATCATTTTGTCTGGACAAAAATTACTTTAAGTTCGAGGAAAGTTATTATTTACAAATTTCAGGGACTGCCATGGGTTCGAACGTGGCACCCACTTACGCTAATATCTTTATGGCATGGTATGAGCATGAACTCATGAAGCCCTTTGAGAACCCCAAGGTGAAATATTATACACGCTATATTGATGACGTGTTTCTCATCTGGAGGGGTAGTGAATCATCTTTGCGTGAGTGGGTGACACGTTTGAACCTCATGGAGTCTCCTATACGTTTTAAGCTTGAATGATAACAGTGCGCAAAGGAATTCAATGGATGGTCCAAGGTAATTAACATTACCTGTCACCATGGACCTGACAGCCTCCACCCCACCCGCGTGGGGAATCACCGTGTAGAGGCAGCTTTTAAGCTTGAATATGATTTAAGTTGTGTACATTTTCTTGATTTTAATGTGTTCAAGGTGGATGAATCAGGCAAATTGCGGTTTGGTACATCCTTGTACACTAAACCCACGGACCGCAACTCTTTATTAGACGCCAGAAGCTTCCACCCTGCACACCAAAAACAAGGTGTCATCACTTCCCAGCTCACCAGAGTCCTGAGAAACAACAGTGAGCTATCATTACGGACCACTCAGTTGGAGGAGATGGGCAAAAAATTGAGTAACAGAGGGTATGCCAGGGCTGAAATTATCAAGACACAAGAGAGGCTATGTATGGATGGCCCCAAAGAACAGAGCAAAGCCAAACACGAACAGCTCAACCTGGTTACCACCTATACACCTGGTAATGCAAAGTTGACAGGAGCAGTGCGTAAACACTGGCCGGTCGTGGAGACTGATCCAACGCTACCTTTTCGGAACATGCCATCTCCGAGATTGGTCTATCGCAGAGCCAAAAACCTCAGGGACCATTTAGTAAAATCGGATCCTATTAAACACTATCATAAGAAATCATGGCTTAAAACCTCTAAAATGGGGTGTTTTCCCTGTGGCAATTGCACTACATGTAATAGCATGACTCGGGGTAATTCGTTCCAGCACCCACATTCAAACAAGAGGTACAAGATAAACCATCGTTTGAGTTGCATGAGTAACTATGTAATATACATATTGATTTGCCCCTGTTCCAGTGTATATGTGGGTAAGACGATTACCCCCTTCCGTGATAGGATGGCAAACCATCGGTGTGCAATTCGTGCTGCATTGAAGTCTGGCAAATCAGATCAGCCAGTGGCACGCCACTGCGTGGCATTGAAACACTCCGTGTCAAGCATTAGGTCCATGTTAATTGACCACGTCCCCCCCATGCCAAGAGGGGGTGATAGGGCTAATAGACTGCTCCAGCTTGAAAGCAGATGGATCCACAGGTTGGACACATTGGTCCCTAAAGGCCTCAACACCTCACTGGACTTTAGTCCATTCTATTAATACCACACTGAAGAGTTATTGCCCTGGACATATCTAAATGGTAGCTCACTATTCACTAAAAAGTTTCTATCTGTACCCCAGGGTGGCATGATGCTACAATGTATTTATATGATTATGTCTCTTAATACATCTACTAATCGCTTGCACCAGGGGTTACAAATTTAATAGTGATACAGTTAATAGTGATAGTTTTCGCTTATCCTCATCTGTAGTATGTATCATGTATTGCAATGACAAGGTGTTATGTTTCTCTTATGCTGATGCCTTTACTGTCTATTCTGGCATTTTGTGCCCATTCTCTAAGGATGGCCCTTAGATTGGCCTCCTTCTCTTTCTGAGCTTGACAGTTTTCCGCATAGAGAAATCACACATTGGATCTATCATCTAACAGACTATGTTCTAATATGCCATTTAATAATATGTTTCCAACAGTATTAATGTTTTGTCTATAAACCGCTATGTCCAAATATTAAACACGCTATACACATTGTGGATTGCTTTGGTTGCTGTTAGCAACAAGTACACACAGACGTCTCTGATAGTAATCTGTATGCGTGATTAAGTCACTCCCTACTCTGACGCGTGTGGCTATTCGACGTCGCTATGGCAACGCCGTGCCATGCGTCATCACGCTAGGCACGCAGCGTGCGTACGTGATGTCATTGCCATTTATGGGAAGACGCGAGTGGAGGCATGGCGGTAATAGCTTGCTCACATCTTTAAAAGGGGTATGTTTTTAAATGTGTGTCATATTGATTTTAAGTGTGCTGCATATTCGTTTGGTTACATGCTGACATTTGACAAAGGCACATATTGGTGCCGAAACGTTATGTCTTTTTAATGATTTCTAAATAAATTGTTATATTTTATTAAGACCAGTGAGTGCCTGCATTCTGTGGACGTTATATATATATATATATATATATATATATATATATAAAATGACAAGCAATGTTTTGCCGAATAAGCTCCCGCAGGCTCAATTAATAACTGAACAGCACCACACATACATGGACATTGATAACTTGTACATTCTATTCAGTTCAGATATAACGGACATTTCCCTATCTTGATTATTTCATCATTAATTCACTACATAGTATGTACAATTTTTAAAGATACTGATCTCTGTAAAATGTCAACATGTGTGTACATCTGACATATGATCCCATTATGTTTTTAATAAAGATTGTTTAATAAAATAATAATAATAATGCAGTATTGATCTAGAACAGTGGTTCCCAAAAAAATTTCTGCCAACATCCCCTTGGTTCTATAAACTCACCATCAGCTACTTTACACAATAAAAATATTATTCAGAATAGCCATGTAGGACCCCTAAAGATAACGCAATGTAATTTAAAAGAGTAACAAGCATTTATTTTGCATTTGAATGAAATTCTTTAATTAAAAAAATATCTTGATCTACTGTGCAAGTGTCTTATATATCACATGTAAGGCTGGATTACAATAGGAGAACAATAAATAGTGCAGAGTGCATTGTCTTGCACTTGGAGACGCACTAAGAATGACACACAATCTGTTATTACAAGTGAATGGTTAAACATTTTAACCAGAGCATCTTATGTGGTTTAACTTTTTTTAGCGCACCCTATACTTTTAGTGGATCGTGGTGGGAGTGCTATTAGCGAGCTCATTGTGCTCGTATTCAATTTAGCCAATAAGATTTCAGTAGCTCTCATCCTATTGGCTGATTTCAAAATTCAGCCAATAGGAATGCAAGGTACCCCAATATAAATGGGATATCTTGCATTCAATCTTCAGTGTGCGGCAGACAATCGCATAAAGACGAGTCTCCACACCGCTGAGGACCACCACCGCTGAGGACTGCCGCCACTGAGGATCCGTGCATCAGGGAAGCCAGAACGGTGAGTACATATTTGGGGCTTAGTTTTAGGCTTTTTTTTATTTTTTGGGGTGGCTTTATTTTTTAGATTAGGGTTTTTTGGGCTGTAAAAGAGCTGAATGCCTATTTAAGGGCAATGCTCATACAAATGCCCCTTTAGGGGCAATGGGTAGTTTAGGTTTTTTAGTGTTAGGTATTTTATTTTGGGGGGTTTGGTGGGTGGGGTTTTTTTTACTGTTAGGGGGACTTAGTATTTTTTACATGTAAAAGAGCTGTTTAACTTAGGGCAATGCCCTACAAAAGGCCCTTTTAAAGGGACATTAAACACTTTGAGATGATAATATAAAATGATAAATTGTATATAATAAAACAACTCTGCAATATACTTTCATTATTTATTTTGTCCTCTTTGCCTGTAATTCCATTCTGAAATTGTGAGCTTTTCAGCTCCTGTTAGAAATGGAAGTGCAGAACACTGTTAAATCCAGCACAACCATTGGCTGCACACTCTAGTGACCTATTTATAACTGACCCTAATTTGGCCACAGCAGAGAAGGTAACACAAGTTACAACATGGCAGCTCCCAGTGTTTTATAGACACTAAAACTTTACACTTATTTTGTCACTTTTTAAACAACTAATGAAACTTTAAAAAATACATCTACATGCTAGTCATGGACTAATCTTTTCTTTGAATGCATCATTCTATCTAGCATGTATTTAGTGTTTAATGTCCCTTTAAGGGCTATTGGTAGTTTAGTTTAGATTAGGGGGTGTTTTTATTTTGGGGGGCTTTTTATTTTCATAGGGATTAGGTAGTGATGTCGTGAATAGTTCGCCGGCGAATAGTTCCCGGCGAACATAGCATGCATATGCGATGTTCAATCCGCCCCCTATTCTTTATCATTGAGTAAACTTTGACCCTCTACCTCACAGTCAGAAGACACATTACAGTCAATCAGCAGCAGACCCTCCCTCCCAGACCCTCCCACCTCCTGGACAGCATCCATTTTAGATTCATTTGGAAGCTGCATTCTTAGTGAGAGTAGGGACAGTGTAGCTGCTGCTGATTTAATAGGGAAATCGATAGCTAGGCTAGTGTATAGTGTATTCAGTGTCCACTACAGTCCTGAAGGACTCATCTGATCTCTGCTGTAAGGACAGCACCCCAAAAAGCCCTTTTTAGGGCTAGAACATCAGTCTGCTTTTTTTTTTTCCTGTGTAATCTAATTGCAGTTGCCTGCCTGCCAGCGTGTGTGTCAGGCTCACAGCGTATACTGTGCCCACTGCCCAGTGCCACCACTCATATCTGGTGTAACAGTAGTGTACATTTAAAAAAAACAATACTTTTTTGACTGTGAAATAATAGCAGACAGCTGCCAGTACCCAAGATGGCCGCCAATAAGGCAGATGGGGAGGGTTAGAGAGCTGTTTTGGGGGGGATCAGGGAGGTTGGGGGCTAAAGGGGGATGCTACACCACAGCATATGTAAATATGCTATATTTTTAAAAAATAATAATGTAAAAACCTTTTTTTTAGTACTGGCAGACTTTCTGCCAGTACTTAAGATGGCGGGGACAATTGTGGGGTGGGGGAGGGAAGGGAGCTGTTTGGGATGGATCAGGGGGTCTGATGTGTCAGGTGGGAGGCTGATCTCTACACTAAAGCTAAAATTAACCCTGCAAGCTCCCTACAAACTACCTAATTAACCCCTTAACTGCTAGCCATAATACACGTGTGATGCACAGCAGCATTTAGCGGCCTTCTAATTACCAGAAAGCAACGCCAAAGTCATATATGTCTGCTATTTCTGAACAAAGGGGATCCCAGAGAAGCATTTACAACCATTTATGCCATAATTGCATAAGTTGTTTGTAAATAATTTCTGTGAGAAACCTAAAGTTTGTGAAAAAGTGAACAATTTTTTTTTATTTGATCGCATTTGGCGGTGAAATGGTGGCATGGAATATACCAAAATGGGCCTAGATCAATACTTTGGGTTGTCTACTACACTACACTTAAGCTAAAATTAACTCTACAAGCTGCCTACATGCTCCCTAATTAACCCCTTCACTGCTGGGCATAAAACACGTGTGGTGCGCAGTGGCATTTAGCAGCCTTCTAATTATTGGGGCAAGGGTCCATCTGACCACTGATACCTGGTCTGCAAAGCATGGTCACAGGGCAGGTATATCACCTACACTGTGCACTGTGAAGCGGGCATAACCCTTACATTACCTGATCGATACAACATCATACCTGATGTTTTAAAGCACGTTATTCCAAACAATTTAGGAATGTTAGGTGATTTATGCATCAACTATGTAATTTTCCATGGGAGTTTTGCCATGGATCCCCCTCCGGCATGCCACAGTCCAGGTGTTAGTCCCCTTGAAACAACTTTTCCATCACTATTGTGGCCAGAAAGAGTCCCTGTGGGTTTTAAAATTCGCCTGCCTATTGAAGTCTATGGTGGTTCGCCCGGTTCGCCCGTTCGCAAACTTTTGCGGAACTTCGCGTTCGCCGTTCGCAAACCCAAATTTTTAGGTTCGCGACTTTACTAGGATTAGGTTTAATTTTTTTTTATTTTTGATAATTTTGTTTATTTTTTTCTGTAAGTTTAGACTTTTTTATTTTTTGTGATTTTAGATAATGTTTTTGTAATTTAATGTTAGGTTTTACTTTTAAATTGATGTTAGAATTTTTTATTTTAATTGTAACTTAGTATTTTTTTATTTTATGTAATTGGGGTGAATTTAGTGGGTGTTAGGTTAGGGGGCATAGTAAATAAATTAGTTAATTGCAATGTGGGCGGTCGGCGGTCTAGCAGTTAATAGGTTAATTAGGTTTATTGTGATGTGGAGGTTTGGCGGTTTAGGGGTTAATATGTTTATTTGGTTTATTGCGATGTGGGTGGTTGGTGGTTTAAGGGTTAATAGGTTAATTAGGTTTATTGCGATGTGGGGGATTGGAGGTTTAGGGGCAATAGGTTAATAAGGTTTATTGCAATGTGGGGGTTTGACGATTTAGGAGTTAATATTTTAATTATACTATTTGTGTTGTTTAATTTGCAGATTAGGGGTTAATTACTTTATTATTTTGCGATGTGGAGCTTGACGGTTTCGGTGTTTGCTAATACTTTGTTCGGGCGGTTAGTTTTTTTTGTTATTTTGTGCAGGCGGTTACGTGTTGGCGACGGCGACAGACGTGTTACAAACACGATTATAGTATAGATATAGGAAAGAACTATATGGGCAGCCTTGACTTAGTGCTCAAGTAATATCCCACTTCTTATGGAAGTCTATTTTGTAAGGGATTTATCACTTCTGTGCTATCCAACATGTATATGTTAGCGTGCCTTAGACTATTGAACAATAACAAATTTATTTGTACTAATGTACATGTAATATAAGGGTAATAAAAGTGGTATTGATTGTATATGAACAATGTTAATACACAACGGCCCTTATTACAAGTGGTGCACATAAATATTAGCACTATTGTGTACTAACATCACTCAAACTGAATCAATAGCACTTTTATTTTTGCGCTCATATTACAAGTTGAAAGTAATATTTTAGCTTTTGAGGAAAAGTCTAGGGCGTGATAACATCTGTATGTCGAATAGCACAGGTGCGCTATATTCTTCACATAATAGACTTCTGTGGGATATGCTGAAAAACTCATGTTGGCTATCCCTAAATGTTCTGTCTTGGAGCTTATCAGTGAAATGAAGGGCACACAATAGTACTGATAAAAGGGAATTTGACACAGAATGTAATATAATAATAACAGTGTTTAATATGAACTTATTGCAATAACATAAATCAGTAATCAGCTTATCAAGCAAGGCTATTATTAAACTATAAACGCCTTACTCATGTTCAGGTTTTGAATAAGGTACTAAAGAGACAGTCTAGTCAAAATTAAACTTTGATGATTCAGATTAGGCATGCAATTTTAAACAACTTTCCAATTTACTTTTATCATCAAATTTTGCTTTGTTTTCTTGGTATTCTTTATTAAAAGCTAAACTTAGGTAGGCTCATATGCAAATCTCTAAGCCCTTGAAGGCTGCCTCTTATTTCAGTAAATTTTGTCAATTTTTCACAGCTAGACAGCGCTAGTTCATGTGTTTTCTATATAGCTAGCATTGTGCTTACTCCTGCAGAATTATCTAGAAGTCAGCACTAATTGGCAAAAATGCAAGTCTGTCAAATGAAGATGCAAGGTAATCACAGAGGTAAAAAAATATATTAATAAAACCGTTATGAAAAGCTGGGGAATGGGTAATAAAGAGATTTTCTATCTATTTAAACAATAAAAATTCTGTAGTAGTCTGTCCCTTTAATAGCAGTGTACAAGAGAGGACAGTAGTTTCATCCCAGCCATATACAGCATCATCAGACAGTGGAAACCACACTGCAGCACTTCACAGGCGCTCTCTAAGCTTGCTTTTCCTACTGAATGTACCTCTCCTACCTTTCTTCTCAGAATAGGGCCAGAAGCTCCTGCCTTCTTATATGTTAGCTGGGACCAGCCTTCTTCACCACATTATCTACACCTAGAACAATTTTTTCTCCCTTTCCTCTTCCCCCCCCCCTGTAATTGTCCACTGTGATTAATCCTCTCACTAACCCCTTCCGGATCGCTCCCACTTGGTATCACAAAACCATAACCTCTATAACCCTCCCTATATCTTCTTTTATTACGGCATTCATTCCTTCTACTTTCGTCTCCATACCTATCAATCTCTCTCCAGTCTCTCTTCTCCTGGGCTAACCATTCAAAAAACCTACACTACAACTAAAATAAGGGGGGGGGGGGATCAACAAAGGTAAAAAGTAATGAAAAGTAGCATAAGAATAATTTAAAAATGAAAGAAATCAAGGAAAGGAATGAGATTTTGAGAGAAAGTTTAAAATCAATAGTGGTGAGGCAAAGGGCTAATGTCATTAGTTAGGTTAAAAGGTATAACGTTTCTGTTGTTAAGATAATGACATATAGCCTCTGCTGGATGTAGAGATAATGCTACTGGTGAGAATATTGAACGCAAAAATGGTAACAATATATGAGAATATTGAACGCAAAATGGTAACAGCCTCCTATCAAATGTCTAAACTACCGTCCAACTCCCATGTTCCTGTAAATCACTCACTAAGCCAATCACACGTAAAGAAAGTGCAATCCAACATCTTCTAGCATCTGTGTAGTATCCGCAGACAATGAAGAAAGACCTCTGCTTTCTAAAAGATATAAAATAACTCTTTGTGATGTGCACCTGGAAGGAGATGCTTTATTGTGATGACTCTCACACAACTCGTTGCTGTAATTATGTGCATCTAAAGTGATACAGCTGTGCAAATGAAGCCTCTACATAAAATTTGCTGTGACTAAATTTTTGTTTTGCAGCTCTGCTTGTACAGCTGGTGTGAGAAATAGTCCACGGTTTTATTTTAGAATTTTGGTATATGACACTACTTAAAAGGACATAAAATACTATGGTGCTGATTACGAGTGGCGCGTTAACAGTTATGAGCAAATGATAAGGGGTTTACCGCAGTTGTTTGCATGCGTCAGATTTTTTGCTCGTATTACAATTTGAAAGTGAATTCAATTGCTTGAGCGCAATTGAAGTTAACACGCTTCGGGTTAGTGTGACCTCTGAGCTCTGCTTAACTGTTTCATAAAACAATGAAAGTCACAAAACACATCAAAAATACATTACAAAGTACACTTTCACTCATAATAACACCATCTAATAAAAATTAATAATCAAAAATATTGCACAAAAAAGTTATAAAGTGCTCATAGATATGAGGTCTCATGTGATAGAAAAAAAGCAGGCAAAGGGCTTTAAAGGGACAGTCAACACCAGAATTTTTGTTGTTTAAAAAGATAGATAATCCCTTTATTACCCATTCCCCAGATTTGCAAAACTAACACAGTTATATTAATACACTTTTTACTTCTGTGACTAACTTGTATCTAAGCATCTTCTGACCGCCCCTAATCACATGAATTTTAGTTATTATCTATTGACTTGCATTTTAGCCAATTAGTGCAGTGTCTGCCACTAGCCACAGGTGTGATCACAATGCTATCTATATGGCCTACATGAGCTTGCTCTCCCCTGCTGTGAAAAGTAAATAAAATAGAGGCGGCCTTCAAGGGCTTATAAATTATCATATGTGCCTTCCTAGGTTTGCTTTCAACTAGAATACCAAGAGAACAAAGCAAAATTGTTGATAAAAGTAAATTGGAAAGTTGTTTAAAATTACATGCCCTATTTGAAAAATGAAAGTTTTTTTTGGACTTGACTGTCCCTTTAACATAGAGATACATACATATACATGTCTATCGATGGATATGTACAGTATGTATGTATATATATATATATATATATATATATATGTCTATATATGGGTACATATTTATTTATGTATTTACATGTGTATATATGTATTTATAGACATATATACATATATAAACACATAAATACACATGTACCCATATATAAAAGTGCTTTGGGGCCCTTTGCAGTTAAGCAGATGAAAACAGAAAAAACATATTTTATATTCATATTTACTTAAGTGTTATACTGTGTATTTTCTGTAAATATTTCACTTTCCAATGTTCTGCACATAGCAGAATATGTTCTAAGTATTTGTGAATACATATTCATATATGTGTCTGGATATATCTATACCTATATATAATCATATATATATATATATATATATATATATATATATATATATACTATAATTGCGTTTGTAACGTGTCTGTCATCGTCGGCAGTTGCGCATGCATCCTCAAAGCAATGTTGACTGCGCGCACAGCCAAAAGAATTCACCTAGATCTTTCTCCACCCTGCCATTTTCGGAATCCACCGGGATGCAGCGAAGGTAAACGGAGCATTACAAACAAAAAACTTAACCGCCCGCAATAATTATTAAAAAATAATAATAACCGTCCGCATTAAGTATTTTTAAAGAAACTTAACCACCCGCAATAAAGTATTTTTTAAAAAAAATAACCAACTACCTAATAAATGGCTAGATCACGAGTTTGGCGTTAGGGTAACAAAGCAGCGTTAAGGGGTCCTAACGCTGCTTTTTACCTCCCGCTGGTATTACGAGTCTGGCAAGTACAGGAGTACTGCTCACTTTTTTTCAGAGCATTGCCATGGTAACCTCGCTGGTGCAACGCCGCCCCCTGTAGACTCACGGCCAATGGGCCGCCAGCAGGGGGGTGTCAATCAACCCGATCGTACTCAATCGGGTTGATCTCCGGCGATGTCTGTCCGTCTGCTCAGAGCAGGCGGACAGGTTATGGAGCAGCGGTCTTTGTGACCGCTGCTTCATAACTGCTGTTTCTGGCGAGTCTTCAGACTCGCCAGAAACACGGCCCTTCAAGCTCCGTACGGAGCTTGATAAATATGGGCCTAAGAGTCTTAGTTCAAATTCAATAAGCCTAATGGAATTTCTAGAAAGATATAATTCACTATTTGGCCTAAAATAGTCTTATAGTACTTCAAATAATCAACCAGAAATTTCACACGACGTCGACGATCAATTCAACATATACCAATTAATATCGAATTGAATAAATTGAATCTAACCACAAATATATGCAATTTTTAAAATATATCACAGTAGCTTTGGTTTAACGTAATGAAAATTAAAATACTAAATCCTTTCCTCTTAATAATAAATTTACTTAGCACTAATATCAATTATAACTACACATTACACCTTTAAATACAGCTTCAAATTAACTCTTGCAATAAAGAATACCATTGCTATAAATGATTAAATTATAACATTATTAAAAATATTAAGACATTAAACTGCCAATACATTAATACCAGATACCAATATTTCTGAGTTTCAGCTTTTCCAATCAGAGGTTTTCAAAAGTCACTCATACGTGAAGCCAGATATCACTATTTTACAAACAGGGTATCACAAACACAGAGGTATATCTCTCTTTCCAACAGAGAGTTGTTCAAAGTCAGGCCCCAAAACCAAAGTGTGTTTTTTTGGTGTGTCTAACCTTCATTACATGTTGTTTTTGTCTGTGACAAACTCCACCTTCATTTCTAAATCATTCCAGGAAATAGTCTGTGTACACCGTTAGCTCTCATTGGCTACTGAAAATGTAGCTCTCCTGACAACCAAATACTGTTTGGCTGCATTGCCTAATATCGAACACTGGGGGGCAACAATAATTGAAATGTGGTTTTATTTCTCTATAAAGTGGAAGGTTCTTTAAATCCAGGAATATATATATATTTTCATAAATGTACATTCAATATACTTATTATTTCTCAGCTTTAATTAATCATTTGGTTAATATATATGTTAACAGTTATATAATTTACCTGAGCATGTATATTTTTAGACTAGACATGGATTATACTGATAATATCTTAAGAGATTAACTTAATAGTCATTTTGCAAACAGGATCTGGTTTTTATTGTCTCCTGTTTGAAAAGCAAAGTGGTGATTCAAGTTGGGTGAGTTATGGTGTCTCCGATTTATGACATTTAACTAGAAAAATAAATATAATTGCTCCCAATCACATTTATACTCCCTGTTAGAGTTTAATTTGCTATGAAGGGTTGATATTCACCAACAACTTGTCAGTGCATATTGTTTGAATGTTAAAAAACACAATGAGCAAGTAACCACTAATCATTATGTTCTTTCCAAAATTATTAATTCTATTCTATTTTGCACGCATTTGAGCTTGCACTTCGAGGACATGATAAACGCGATGATTCATTAAATATTGGGAGACTTAAAAGGATTGTAATTTAATACTTTCAGTATGATACTAATAATAAGCTATACTATTAACTATTAAGTATTTGAATTCAATAGATTAATCATTTCATATTCTGATATTACATTGCATTTAATTAGAATTCTGTAGTGATTAATTTATTATAACAATATTTATATTTGCTTATTATACCACTTTAATATAAATATATTCCATATTTGAAGTAATTCCTTAATAAAGTATAGGAGTATATTAAACTATATGAAAATTAGACACAAGTCCCATTTTTGTATATCATACAAGTGATAATTAGTGATGTCGCGAACATAAAAATTTGGGTTCCTGAACGGCAAACGCGAACTTTTTTGGAACGGGCGAACCGCCATAGACTTCAATAGGCAGGTGAATTTTAAAACCCACAGGGACTCTTTCTGGCCACAATAGTGATGGAAAAGTTGTTTCAAGGGGACTAACACCTGGACTGTGGCGTGCCGGAGGGGGATCCATGGCAAAACTCCCATGGAAAATTACATAGTTGATGCAGAGTCTGGTTTTAATCCATAAAGGGCATAAATCACCTAACATTCCTAAATTGTTTGGAATAACGTGCTTTAAAACATCAGGTATGATATTGTATCGGTCATGTAGTGTAGTTGTAAATGCTTCTCTGGGATCCCCTTTGTTCAGAAATAGCAGACTTATATGGCTTTGCCGTTGCTTTTTGATAATTAGAAGGCTGCTAAATGCCACTGCGCACCACACGTGTTTTATGCCCAGCAGTGAAGGGGTTAATTAGGGAGCATGTAGGGAGCTTGTAGAGTTAATTTTAGCTTAAGTGTAGTGTAGTAGACAACCCAAAGTATTGATCTAGGCCCATTTTGGTATATTTAATGCCACCATTTCACCGCCAAATGCGATCAAATAAAAAAAAATTGTTCACTTTTTCACAAACTTTAGGTTTCTCACAGAAATTATTTACAAACAACTTATGCAATTATGGCATAAATGGTTGTAAATGCTTCTCTGGGATCCCCTTTGTTCAGAAATAGCAGACTTATATGGCTTTGGGTTGCTTTTTGGTAATTAGAAGGCTGCTAAATGCCACTGCACACCACACGTGTTTTATGCCCAGCAGTGAAGGGGTTAATTAGGGACCATGTAGGGAGCTTGTAGAGTTAATTTTAGTTTAAGTGTAGTGTAGTAGACAACCCAAAGTATTGATCTAGGCCCATTTTGGTATATTTCATGCCACCATTTCACCGCCAAATGCGATCAAATTAAAAAAAAACTTTAATTTTTTCGCAATTTTAGGTTTCTCACTGAAATTATTTACAAACAGCTTGTGCAATAATGGCACAAATGGTTGTAAATGCTTCTCTGGGATCCCCTTTGTCCAGAAATAGCAGACATATATGACTTTGGCGTTGCTTTCTGGTAATTAGAAGGCCGCTAAATGCTGCTGCGCATCACACGTGTATTATGGCTAGCAGTGAAGGGGTTAATTAGCTAGTTTGTAGGGAGCTTGCAGGGTTAATTTTAGCTTTAGTGTAGAGATCAGCCTCCCACCTGACACATCAGACCCCCTGATCCCTCCCAAACAGCTCCATTCCCTCCCCCACCCCACAATTGTCCCCGCCATCTTAAGTACTGGCAGAAATTCTTCCAGTACTAAAATAAAAGGTTTTTAATTTTTGTATTTTTTAAGCATATCTACATATGCTGTGGTGTAGCATCCCCCCTTAGCCCCCAACCTCCCTGATCCCCCCCAAAACAGCTCTCTAACCCTCCCCATCTGCCTTATTGGTGGCCATCTTGGGTACTGGCAGTTGTCTGCTATTATTTCACAGTCAAAAAAGTGTTGTTTTTTTTAAATGTACACTACTGTTACACCAAATATGAGTGGTGGCACTGGGCAAGTGGGCACAGTATACGCTGTGAGCCTGACACACACGCTGGCAGGCAGGCAACTGCAATTAGATTACACAGGGAAAAAAAAAAGCAGACTGATGTTCTAGCCCTAAAAAGGGCTTTTTGGGGTACTGTCCTTACAGCAGAGATCAGATGAGTCCTTCAGGACTGTAGTGGACACTGAATACACTAGCCTAGCTATTGATTTCCCTATTAAATCAGCATCAGCTACACTGTCCCTCCTCCCACTAAGAATGCAGCTTCTGAATGAATCTAAAATGGATGCTGTCCAGGAGGTGGGAGGGTCTGGGAGGGAGGGTCTGCTGCTGATTGGCTGTAATGTGTCTTCTGACTGTGAGGTACAGGGTCAAAGTTTACTTAATGATGAAGAATAGGGGTTGGATCGAACATTGCATATGTTCGCCGTCCGCAGCGAACGCGAACATGCTATGTTCGCCGGGAACTATTCGCTGGCGAACTATTCGCAACATCACTAGTGATAATTACTTACTTTCCTGAAGATTCTGAGCATATCTGAACTAAAGTACAGAATTGTTTCTCTGTCACCACAGAGGGCCTCCTGATCTAGGTAACATGGTTATCTTGTTTGTAGAGAACTAATCTAAGTGATGAAGTAAAGAATCTTTTGAAGCTTAAACTTTAACAAATGTTTACTTTGTATATTTTTTAGATATCCTGCCTGTGAGCTGTATTGGAGCATAGTATAAAATATATATATATATATATATATATATATATATATATATATATATATATATATATATATATATATATATATATATATATATATATATAATTGATATTACATTTAATAAAATATATTTCATATCTGAGTACATTACTATAATACAGTTTGAGTGCATGAAATCATATACAGTTGTATGCAAAAGTTTAGGCACTCCTGACAATTCTCATGATTTTGATTTATAAATAATTGGCTGTTTGGATCAGTAATTTCATTTTGATCTATCAAATAAATGAAGGACACAGTAATATTTCAGTAGTAAAATGAGGTTTACCTGTAACTACCTAGCACTGATTAATTGGAACACAAAATTGGTTTGGTAAGCCCATTAAGCCTTGAACTTCATAGACAGGTGCATCCAATCATGAGAAAAGGTATTTAAGGTGCCCAATTGCAAGTTGTTCTCTATGACTCTCCTCTGAAGAGTGGCAACATGGGGGCCTCAAAACATCTCTCAAATGACCTGACAACAAAGATTGTTCAACATCATGGTTTAGAGGAAGGCTACAAAAAGCTATTGCATAGATTTAAGCTGTCAGTGTCCACTGTGAGGAACATAGTGAACATGGTGAGGATATGGAAGACCACAGGCACAGTTCTTGTTAAGGCCAGCAGTGGCAGGCCAAGTAAAATATCAGAGAGGCAAAGGCAAAGAATGGTGAGAACAGTCAAAAAACAGCCCACAGACCACCTCCAAAGACCTACAACATCATCTTGCTGCAGATGGTGTCACTGTCACTGTCACAATTTAGCGCACTTTGCACAAGGAGAAGCTATATGGGAGAGTGATGTGGAAGAAGCCTTTTCTGCACACATGTCACAAACAGAGTCGCTTGAGCCGGTAGGCAAATACACATTTGGACAAGCCAGCTTCCTTTTGGAAGAAGGTGCTGTGGACTCATGAAACAAAGATTGAGTTATTTGGTCATAACAAGGGGTGTTATGCATGGCGGCAAAAGAAAAAAGCGTTGCAAGACAAACACTTGCTACCCACAGTAAAATTTGGTGGATGTTCCATCATGCTGTGGGGCTGTGTGGCCAGTGCCCGTACTGGGAATCTTGTTGAGGGTAGCATGGATTCCACTCAATATCAGCAGATACTTGAGAAAAATGTTGAGGAATCAGTCACAAAGTTGAAGTTACGCCGGGGCTGGATATTTCAACAAGACAATGAAACTGCTGGTTCAAATGGGTGGGGCCATTTGAGGGGCGTGGCCTTCTTCAAAGGGGTGTGGCTTTTTCAAAGGGCGTGGCTTTTTAGAAGGGGCAGGGTTTCTCAAAGGGGCAGGGTCTTGTGCACCACCATCTTAAAAATTCACCAGCCGCCACTGATGGACGGAGATATACAATAAAATACAACTCACATATACCATGTATGAAGAAGCAGCGGGTATCCTAAACAATAGAGAGACAATACATAAGATATGCTGGATAGGTAGACAAGAACAATCACCTAGGGTTCTAACTTAGATTGAGCTGATTTCAGGACGACGTGATGTGCCGTGGAACAGGGGTTTCTACTCACAAGTTATGTCGCTTGTTCTTTACAAAAAGTATCGCTGTTTCTTATGTTGCTCCTCCCATTCTCTTCTCTCTCTCCCCCCTATCTCTCCCCCCTTCTCCCCCCCCCCTTTTTTATGTATTAAAATTTGATGACAAAATTAGATGACTGACAGTTTTCTTTTCTTTATAGTTTTAAATCTGTTTTGCTTAAATTCATAACAACTCATTGCACCACTTTGTTACTCTTCTGTGGGTAAATACTGATAAAAGTTAAATGGAAAGCACACTGAGATGTATCAGCTCACAATGGAAATAGTGGATATTCACGAAGGTACTTAAACAGAATCTTTGTCTAGGGATATGGATAAAATGCCTTTATCTCAGATGTAATGAGAATGTAATAACGTTCAGCTAGATTACGAGTTTGGCGTTAGCCTTAAAAAGCAGCGTTCAAAGGTCCCAACGCTGCTTTTTAACGCCCGCTGGTATTACGAGTCTTGCAGTCTTGATTGGATCAGCCAAAAGGATTGAAGTTCAATCATTTTGGCTGATTGCATCAGCCAATAGGATTTTTTCTACCTTAATTCCGATTGGCTGATAATATTCTATCAGACAATCGGAATTGAAGGGACGCCATCTTGGATGACGTCACTTAAAGGTACCGTCATTTAGTCGTCGGATGAAGACAGAAGAGGATGCTCCGTGTCGGTTAGGTTTTATTTTACAGGTAAATTTGTACTTATTTTAGCTAGGTAGTTATTAAATAGTTAATATCTATTTAATAACTATTGTACCTAGTTAAATTAAATACAAAGTTGCCTGTAAAATAAAAATAAACCCTAAGATAGCTACAATGTAACTATTAGTTATATTGTAGCAAGCTTAGGGTTTATTTTATAGGTAAGTATTTAGTTATAAATAGGAATAATTTAGTTAATAATAGTAATTTTATTTAGATTTATTTAAATTATATTTAAGTTAGGGGGGGTGTTAGGTTTAGGGATAGATTTAGGGGTTAATAACTTTAATATAGTGGCGGCGACGTTGGGGGCGGCAGATTAAGGGTTAATAATTGTAGATAGGTTGCGGCGACATTGGGTGCGGCAGATTAGGGGTTAATAAATATAATGTAGGTGTAGGCGATGTTGGGGGCAGCAGATTAGGGATTAATAATATTATGCAGGTGGCGACAATGTCGGGGTCGGCAGATTAGGGGTTAATAAGTGTAAGATTAGGTGTGTTTAGACTCAGGGTTCATGTTAGGGTGTTAGGTGTAGACATAACTTTTCTTTCCCCACAGGAATCAATGGCGCTGGTATTACAGTGAGATGTGGAGCTAAATTTTGCTCTCCGCTCACTTTTCTGCGGCTAACGCCGGGTTTGAAAAAACCTGTAATACCAGCGTTGTCTGTAGGTGAGCAGTGAGCAGAAACTGCACGTTAGACCCGCACAGCTTTACCGACAAAACTCATAATCTAGCCGTTTATTTTGTATACACTTGGTAAAAAATCTTTTCAATAAAAACTATATAAATTTAAAAATAAAATCCTATATCTAAACTATAAAAAACCTTAAGTAGAGAAAAAAGTTTAAAAAGATCTTATAAAAAATTATAATTAAGCAACCAATACACTGTTTACAAATACCAGCTTCCGGTCTAACTGAAGGTGGTTTCACATAAGAATCACATTCCCAATTGAATTTATTTCCAACTGAAAACCATCAAAAATAAAATGCTATATCTAAACTATAAAAAAACCTTAAGTAGAGAAAAAAGTTTAAAAAGATCTCATAAAAAATTATAATTAAGCGTTCCTTTCTACTTAAGGTTTTTATATATAGTTTAGATATAGCATTTTATTTTTGATGGTTTTCAGTTGGAAATAAATTCAAATGGGAATGTGATTCTTATGTGAAACCACCTTCCGTTAGACCAGAAGCTGGTATTTGTATATAGTGTATTTAAACTACCAGTATCTGCCACAATGTAGCTTACTTCTTTTGTCTTTTATCTTGCTCTTGAAAAAGTCGACTGGTTTGTTGAAACGCTTAATAAACCTATGTTTTTATGAAGACAGTAAGGTTTCTTTCTTGTCATATTGTGGCGTTGCTAATACTAGATTTTTGATTCAGTAAGTATACTGCACTAATATTTATCGAGTGTATACAAACACAATATTGGAGTCCTTTCATTTCCAGAGTCTTTTGGACTGATATAGAGTTGGTGGACTTCACATTGGAGCAAGCGCCCCTCTAACTAAACCAGATATTAGACACACACTACTTTATTTTTGCTAACAAACCAGATCGAATTTTAGCAAATAAGCTTAAAGAAATCACCTGAGCTATGACAATTCCACAAATACAAAAAACAAATGGCCAGACCACTAATAACCCATTTGAAAAAGCAAACATCTTTGCAGCCTTCTATCAAAAATTGTACGATTTATCTACCTCAGTTAACTGTTCTGAGATGAAAACAGAGTTGACCCAGTTTTTAGACAATTGTTCCCTCCCTACTTTATCAAAAGAAGAAATAGATACATTGAATGAACCAATTTCACCTGAAGAAATATTACTAGCTATTAAAAAATTTAAGATCAATAAAACACCTGACCCAGATGGATTCCCTGGGTTATTCTGTAAGAAATGATGACATATTTTAGTCCCACAGTTGGCAAAAATTTTAATACTATTATAGAAGGAGGCAATTTCTCAAGGGATTACCCCTCGCTAGAATTTCTGTTGTACCTAAACCAGGGAAATTTCAACAAAAAATATTGCCCTATATCACTATCAATCATAAACTATTTATTAAAATCTTGGCTGATAGATTGAATATTCCCCTTCCAAAACTTATTCATCTTGATCAGGTAGGCTTCATTAAACACAGGGAAACACCAGATAATGTTCAAAGAATCATTGATCTAGTCAATTATGATTTAGTTCAGAAAATGCCTTCTCTGTCCCTTTAACTGGATGCAGAAAAGGCATTTAACAGAGTTAATTGAAACTACCTATTAAAAACATTTATGCACCATTGGCATTAGAGGTAAGTTTCTTAATACCATTTTAGAAATTTCCACAGTTCCACACAGCATATACTAAAATAGCAGGGTATCACTCAGACACAATAACAATTAGAAATGGTACAAGGCAGGGATGCCCATTCTCCTCATTGCTTTCTTGCACTATGTATCAAATCCTTAGCTGCTAAGATTAGACAATGCCCAGACATCTCAGGAATTAAAATTGGAAAAATTGACTACAAATTAGCTGTTTTTGCAGACAACATTATACTTACCATCACTACACCATTGTTATCCCCCCCCCCTCTATATTTGATAATTCAAAAATTTGGTAGACTTTCTGGTATGGCTTTTCTATGTGTGAAATGGTCTTTGCGTGCGTAATGGTCATATATTTGATATTACAAGTTGCACATTCTGTCTTGCCTGTGCGCAATATGGTCTTTTCCACAACAATCCATTCCACAATTGAGAAGCTGTAGTTATGTGTTTTGCAGTAATGCAGATGGGCTGTCCAGAACACACTGTCTCATGGTGTCTGTTGCCCCCCCCTATCGGATTAAGCTGGGGGAGGGGATATTAATGCAGGTCGTAAGGTATACATAGCATTAATTAGGCAACTTATGGAAAGGTGTGGTCAGCCTGATTAAAAGGCAGCTCACAAAACAGTGCATTGAAAGAAGGGAGAGAAACTCTGAGCTGAAAACTGGTTGAAATCCTTTTTCTCCCTACTAGCGTGGAAAATGTGCAGGTACTACTTAACTGTGACAATGGCATCTATTTATCAAGCCGTCAACTGCAAATATGCTGGAATTCCGTAGCGTATTTGTGGCGAGCCTGATTCCCCTTAGTTATCAAAGCCTACAGATCAGCAAAAGTAGAATTTTGTGACGTAACATACGATCAGCCGGACTCAGTCCGACACAGATCGATGCTTACATCATTACAGATGTTACGAATGCAAATTCGGCACAATCTGACTACTTTTGCTAGTTATCAAATTTCTAAGAGGTACGCTCTCCACTATTCCGGCCCAGCGTACCTGGTTGTCAATCTGCCGCCCTAGAGGCGACAGATGCCATAGGAATCAATGGGAGTCTGAAAGCAGCGAAAGCTCATGTTCGCTGCTGCCAGATATCCCATTGATCCCTATGGTAACATTTAAACCTAACACCCTAACATGTACCCCGAGTATAAACAACCCTAATCTGCCCCCCCTACACCACCGCCACCTACATTATACTTATTAACCCCTAATTTGCCGCCTGCCACCGCCGCCAACTACCTACATTTATTAACCCCTAATCTGCTGTCCCCAATGTCACCGCCACTATATTAAATGTATTAACCCCTAAACCTAAGTCTAACCCTAACCTTAACACCCCCTAACTTAAATATAATTTAAATAAATTTAAATAAATATTCCTACCATTAAATAAATTATTCCTATTTAAAATTAAATACTTACCTATAAAATAAACCCTAAGCTAACTACAATATAACTAATAGTTACATTGTATCTATCTTAAGTTTTATTTTTATTTTACAGGCAAGTTTGTATTTATTTTAACTAGGTACAATAGTTACTAAATAGTTATTAACTATTTAATAACTACCTAGTTAAAATAAAGACAAATTTACCTGTAAAATAAAACCTAACCTACGTTACAATTTCACCTAACACTACACTATAATTAAATTAATTCCCTAAATTAAATACAATTAATTACAATTAAATAAAATTATCTGAAGTACAAAAAAAACAAACACTATATTACAGAAAATAATAAACAAATTACAAGATTTTTAAACTAATTACACCTACTCTAATCCCCCTAACAAAATAAAAAAAGCCCCCCCAAAATAAAAAAAGCCCTACCCTACACTAAATTACAAATAGCCCTTAAAAGGGCCTTTAGTGGGGCATTGCCCCAAATTAATCAGCTCTTTCACCTGTAAAATAAATTACAAACCCCCCAACATTAAAACCCATCACCAACACAACCAACCCTACTCTAAAACCCACCAAATACCCCCTTAAAAAACCTAACACTAACCCCTTGAAGATCACCCTACCGTGAGAAGTCTTCACCCAACCGGGGCGAAGTCCTCAACGAAGTCAGCAGCAGTGGTCCTTCAGACGGGCAGAAGTGGTCCTCCAGATGGGCAGAAGTCTTCATCCAGACGGTATCAGGTAGGCTTCATTAAACACAGGGAAACACCAGATAATGTTCAAAGAATCATTGATCTAGTCAATTATGATTTAGTTCAGAAAATGCCTTCTCTGTCCCTTTAACTGGATGCAGAAAAGGCATTTAACAGAGTTAATTGAAACTACCTATTAAAAACATTTATGCACCATTGGCATTAGAGGTAAGTTTCTTAATACCATTTTAGAAATTTCCACAGTTCCACACAGCATATACTAAAATAGCAGGGTATCACTCAGACACAATAACAATTAGAAATGGTACAAGGCAGGGATGCCCATTCTCCTCATTGCTTTCTTGCACTATGTATCAAATCCTTAGCTGCTAAGATTAGACAATGCCCAGACATCTCAGGAATTAAAATTGGAAAAATTGACTACAAATTAGCTGTTTTTGCAGACGACATTATACTTACCATCACTACACCATTGTTATCCCCCCCCCCCTCTATATTTGATAATTCAAAAATTTGGTAGACTTTCAGGCTACAAACTGAGACATAGACTACAAGACATGCTGGTATGGCTTTTCTATGTGTGAAATAGTCTTTGCGTGCGTAATGGTCATATATTTGATATTACAAGTTGCACATTCTGTCTTGCCTGTGCGCAATATGGTCTTTTCCACAACAATCCATTCCACAATTGAGAAGCTGTAGTTATGTGTTTTGCAGTAATGCAGATGGGCTGTCCAGAACACACTGTCTCATGGTGTCTGTTGCCCCCCCCCCTATCGGATTAAGCTGGGGGAGGGGATGTTAATGCAGGTCGTAAGGTATACATAGCATTAATTAGGCAATTTATGGAAAGGTGTGGTCACCTTTTAAGGGCTATTTGTAATTTAGTGTAGGGTAGGGCTTTTTTTATTTTGGGGGGGCTTTTTTATTTTGTTAGGGGGATTAGATTAGGTGTAATTAGTTTAAAAATCTTGTAATTTGTATTATTTTCTGTACTTTAGATAATTTTATTTAATTGTATTTAGTTTAGGGAATTAATTTAATTATAGTGTAGTTTTAGGTGCAATTGTAACGTAACTGTAACGTAGGTTAGGTTTTATTTTACAGGTATATTTGTATTTATTTTAACTAGGAAGTTATTAAATAGTTAATAACTATTTAATAACTATTGTACCTAGTTACAATAAATACAAACTTGCCTGTAAAATAAAAATAAAACTTAAGATAGATACAATGTATACAATCGATGACTGTTAGTTAACAACAGTCCGCTGCTCATCACACCATACTTGGTGCGCGACTTTTTGACAGCTTTTTGGTAATTTTGGAGAACTATTCAGGTCCGCAGCAGCGATGTTAGGCGATCTTAGGCGAGCGTATTGGTGCCGTCAAATGCAAGTAAGTTGACGGCTTGATAAATAGATGCCAATATGTTTTGGTAAAGTGTTTTGAGGGCTAATTAATCGCCTGACATTAGTGAGGGAACCAGGCAGGTTTGCTGTGTACCTGGCCATGTTAAGTTAGTTCTCCAATAAGGTTTTTGTTTTGTTCATTGCTTTTCTATTGTTTGAAAATAAAGGCACAGTGTTAACTGAGTGCAACAACTCAGCCCTGTGTTACTTAAAGTGTACCAACAGTTGTGAACACTAAAAATAAACCCTGCATCGTCATAGGAACCCAGTCTGTGGAAGCAACCTTACTGTGTTGTTAGTCTGTGGAAGCAACCTTACTGTGTTGTTTGCTCAATATTTAAAGGGACCACGCACAAGTACACATTATTAATCCAGTAAAGGGCCACATTGTTACACTTATTTACTATAACAGGAGATGGGGGTTAGAATCTAAAGTTGTGCATCTAGGTGGAATCCAAGGTTTCACTAGTGATACATGAAAAGTAGGATGAATAAGGTATGTGACTGGTAAAGCAAGACATACTGTCACAGGGTTGATTATTTTCGTTATGAGAAAAGACCAATGTATCAAGGCCCAAGTTTCTTTGATGGACAGGATAACCTGAGATTTCAGGTTGACAACCAGACTTTCTCCCTACATTAGTATGGGGGTACAGAAGCTCTCCTCTTATCAGCTTGTACTTTATATCAATCTTAAGAGGCCACCAGTATCTGTTGTAATAAATGAAAATGTCTCTGGAGATGCTGTATACATTCTGTAAGGATTGGTACTGGGGTATTGTTTGGTAGAATGATAGTCAAATGGAAGCCATAGCATAAGAAGAGTCATATGGCTGGACTGGTTCACTTGATTATTATAAGTAACCTCCTCTAGGTAGTAAAGAGAGACAATAATCCTATTGGTAAGTGGTGTAACAGCAAAGATAATATTCCACTATTTGTTTACCATGCTCTGTCTGTCCGTTTGTTTGAGTTGAGAAGGCAGAGGACATGGAATGTGTCTTAAGACTCTTACAGAAATGCTCCTAAAATCTGGATGTAAACTGGGATCCTCTATCTGCTACAATGTCCCTGGGAGGCCATGTAATCTGAAGATCTCTGATAAAAAACAGTGGCTGTAGAACTTGCTGTAGGGAGACCTTAGGTTGGAATAAAATGAGCTAAACAGTGACTAAGATGATATTATGCTGTTCAGAGTCAACTATGAAATTGTCAGGGTTTTTCCCTGTTGTATTTGCCATGTGCTGCTGGCAGCCATTATACTCACCTCTCTTCCTGGCTATGGTGCTTTGTAGGGGATGCTGCTCACTTCCTGCACTTCCTTTTATGGCCAGACTGGTGTGCATCATCCATGTGAGACAGGATGCAGTCTCAGAATTGTGATGTCATCACTTATTATTTAAAGGGCCTCTGTTCAGTATGCTTTGCCTTTGCGTTGTCTCAGACCTGTTTGTGAGAGTTCCTGTGTATTACCTGGCTGCCTGACGTCCTTCCTGGTTCCTGATCCCTGGCTTGTTCCTGACTCTGCTGTTTTCCTTGTTCCTGATTCTAGCTCGTCTGACTATTCGCTTTTGCTCCTGACTCGGCTCGTCTGACTACCAGCTCTGGTTTTGACCCCTGGCTTGTTATTTGACTTGTGGACTTTTTATTATTTTTTTAATAAATAATATTTTTAATAAATAATAAATTATATTAATAAAGGTGTGATTATTTTTTCACTTCTCGTCTCAGTCTGATTCCTGGCACCCTGACATTCGCAAAGGCCATGAATACTGATGGTGCTAATAATCCACCTTTACCTGCCATCATATCCAGGATGGATGAACAGGATCACCGCTTGGATCAATTTGCACTAGCCCTGCAAACCCTGCTGACTCACACTGCACATTTGGACCAAAGTGATCCGCAAGTTATGGCTGCTCCTGTTTCCGCTGCTGCACCTATGCCTACCAAGAGCATGTCCGGTTCTGCACCTCTACCTCAGCGATATGGAGGCGATCCTATTCAGTGCAGAGGGTTTTGAACCAGGTGGGCATTTACTATGAGATGTTACCTCAGGTGTTTCCCTCTGACAGAGCTAAGGTGGGATTTCTCATCTCGTTACTCTCTGACAAAGCTCTTGCTTGGGCTAATCCCTTGTGGGAGACTAATAAACCTGTGATTTCAAATTACCCTGAATTTGTGGCCTCCTTTCGAAGGGTATTTGATGTTCCGGCTCGCTCCTCCTCTGCTGCTAAACGACTCATGTCCATTCAGCAAGGTACAAGATCTGTTGCTCAGTATGCTATTGAGTTCCGTACGCTTGTCGCAGAGGTAGGTTGGAACAATGAAGCCCTTGTTGCCGCCTTCTTTCATGGGCTCTCTGATGCGATTAAAGACAAAGTTGCTGCCAGAGATTTACCAGAGGATCTCGAGGCATTGGTGTCTTTTTTGATTCTAAGTGACATCAGACTCAGAGAGAGGCCCTCATTCAAGGAGTGCTTGCGGAAGCCTACTGTTCCGTTGTCTCCTACGTGTTCATTCCCACCCATGCCTCCCTCTCCTCCCATGCCTCCTGGTCCTGAGTCACCAAGTACTGCTGAGCCGATGCAGCTGGGATTCACGCGTCTCTCAGCGGCGGAGAGGGCCTTTAGGAGGAGGGAGGGGCTCTGCCTCTATTGTGGGTTACAGGGTCACCTTTTGAAGTCTTGTCCTACATGGCTGGGAAACGCTCACACCTAAGGTCCTGTCGGGGTAGACCTTGGGTGGTTTATCCTCATCCCCGGATTCGCTTAAGGAGAAACCTTTGGTCACGGTTGTCGTTTCCTGGGTGGACTCCTCCATAGTCACTCAGGCTCTTGTTGACTCCGGGCTATTTCATTGACAGTGCTTTTGTATCAAAGCACTCCATTCCTGTTTTGCCTCGGTCTGTACCGCTTGCTATTGAGGCCATTGATGGCAAGCCCCTTCAGCCCGCACTCGTTACTCACGAAACTGCTCCATTGTCCATGGCTGTTGGGGCTCTCCATTTTGAAACCCTCCAGTTCCAGGTGATAAACTCTCTGCATTTTCCTGTTGTTCTGGGTTATCCCTGGCTCCAAAAGCACAATCCCAGTCTCGACTTGCGCAGGTCGGAAAGTTTGTCGTGGTCCCCGCAATGTATTTCCACTTGTCTTCGGAAACCAGTTAAAATCTTGTGCACTTCTTCGGTATCTCAATTGCCAAAGGAGTACCGAGAGTTCCTAGATATGTTTGAAAAGGTGCGTGCCGGTACGTTGCCTCCTCACCGGTCTTATGATTGTGCGATAGACCTGCAACCCAGAGCCATTCCTCCTCTGGGCTGGGTGTACCCTCTGTCTGTTGCAGAGAATTGTGCTATGGAGGAGTATGTTGCTGATGCTCTGTCGCGGGGGATCATCCGCAAAGCCTGCTCTCCTGCAGGGCCTACCTTCTTCTTTGTGAAGAAAAAGGGTGGCGAGTTAAGACCATGTATCAATTATAGGGGTCTTTATCGTCTTACTATTAAAAATGCTTACCTTATTCCGCTTATTACGGAACTCTTTGACCGCCTCAAGGGAGCTACGGTCTTTACTAAACTTGATTTGAGAAGAGCGTACAATCTCGTTAGGATTAAGGAGGGCCACGAATGGAAAACAGCATTTAACACCAGGAGTGGGAATTATGAGTATCTTGTTATGCTCTTTGGCCTATGTAATGCTCCTGCTGTTTTTCAGGAATTTATTAATGATGTCCTATGAGATATGTTGCAATAGTGTGTTGTGGTGTACTTAGACGACATCCTCATACACTCACCCACACTTGAGGCTCATCGTTCTGATGTTACACGGGTTCTTCAGAGACTACGTGAGAACGGCCTGTTTTGTAAACTCGAGAAATGTGAGTTCCATCAGACTCAAGTAACCTTCCTAGGTTATGTTATCTCCGTTGCAGGGTTCTCCATGGATCCTGACAAGTTATCTGCAGTTCTGCAGTGGCCTCGCCCAGTTGGTCTTCGGTCTATTCAACGTTTTTTGGGGTTCTCCAATTACTATAGAAAGTTTATTAAAAACTTTTCTTCCTTGGTCAAACCTATAACAGACATGACCCGTAAAGAGAATGATCCACTCCATTGGTCACCTACTGCCATTAAGGCCTTTGATAGTCTTAAGACTGCCTTTGCTGCAGCTCCAGTTCTGGCTCATCCTAAACATGTCCTGCCTTTCGTTCTTGAGGTCGATGCGTCTGAGACTGGAGTAGGTGCCCTCTTGTCTCAACGTCCCATGCCTGACAGTTCCTTACATCTGTGTGGTTTCTTCTCTAAGAAATTGTCTCCAGCGGAGTGCAATTATGAAATTGGCGATAGGGAATTACTGGCCATAATTTTGACACTTAAGGAATGGAGGCATCTTCTTAACTTATCTATCTGAAACAAAACGTTTGTCGCCCAGACAGGCCAGATGGGCGCTATTTTTGTCTTGGTTTAATTATGTGGTCTCCTACCTGCCTGGTAGTAAGAATGTTAGGGCTGATGCCCTCTCTCGACAATTTTCGCCTCTGTCTAAGGAGGAGTCTGTACCTACTCCTGTTATACCTCCTGACCATATTTTGGCTACCATACGTACTAATTTGACTTCTCCCTTGGGGGAAGAGATCCTGGCTGCACAAACCAATGCACCTCCTGAGAAACCTAGTGGTAAGTGTTTTGTTCCTGAGAATCTTTGAACTAAACTTTTGCACACTTACCACTATCCTAAAGCCGCAGGTCACCCAGGCAAGAACCAAATGATTTGGTCTGTCACTCGACAATTCTGGTGGCCAGGTCTTCGTTCTGATGTTGCTGCGTATGTTGCCTCCTGCTCATTTTGTGCACAGAATAAGACTCCTCGACGTCTTCCTGTGGGTCTTCTTCAACCTATTGCTAATGGTGAGCATCCTTGGACACATCTTTCCATGGACTTCATTGTTGAGCTCCCTGTTTCCAATGGCAATACTATTATCCTTATGGTGGTTGACCGTTTTTCTAAAATGTCACATTGCATTCCCTTGATGAAGCTGCCTACCGCTCAGGAGCTTGCTTCAATTTTTGCCCGGGAGGTCTTCCGTTTACAAGGGTTACCCAAGGAGATAGTGTCGGACCGGGGTAGCCAGTTTGTCTCCAGATTTTGGCGTTGCTTTTGTGCTCAAATGGGGATCCAGCTTTCCTTCTCCTCGGCATATCACCCTCAATCCAATGGGGCTGCGGAATGGTCTAATCAAGCTCTGGAACAGTTCCTCCATTGCTATGTCTCAGATCACCACAATAATTGGTCTGAACTGTTACCTTGGGCAGAGTTTGCTCGTAATAGTGCTATTAATGCTTCCTCCAAGTTATCCCCGTTCATGGCGAATTATGGGTTTCAACCATCCTTGTTGCCCGATTCATTCATGTCTCAGGGTATTCCGGCTTTGGAGGAGCATCTCTGGGAACTCCGTTCCACGTGAGTGCAGATTCAGGATTGCCTTCATCATTCTATGCAGCGCCAAAAGTTCCAGGCTGATCGTAGGCGTCTGCCCGCACCTGCCTACAAGGTTGGTGAGAGAGTTTGGCTGTCCTCCCGCAACTTGAACCTTTGTGTGCCTTCCAATTAATTGGCTCCCCGTTATGTTGGTCCTTTTCGAATACTCCGACGGGTAATCCTGTGGCCTACGCTCTTGACCTTCCTCCTGCTATGCGCATCTCCAATGTTTTTCATGTCTCCCTCTTGAAACCATTGGTTTGTAATTGGTTTACCACTGTGTTGCCTCATCCCCGTCCTATCTTTGTTGACAACCATGAGGAGTATGAGGTCAGCAGCATTATTGACTCTCGTATGTCCAGGGGTCGTGTACAGTATTTGGTTCACTGGAGGGGCTACAGTCCGGAGGAGCGTTCTTGGGTTCCCTCCTCTGATGTTCATGCTCCCGCCCTCCTCTGTGCCTTCCATGCCTGTTTCCCCAATAAGCCTTTTGTCCTCCCGCGGGGGAGGGGTCGTTGAGGGGAGGGTACTGTCAGGGTTTTTCCCTGTTGTGTTTGCCATGTGCTGCTGGCAGCCATTTTACTCACCTCTCTTCCTGACTATGGTGCATTGTGGGGGATGCTGCTCACTTCCTGCACTTTCTTTTATGGCCAGACTGGTGTGCATCATCCATGTGAGACAGGATGCAGTCTCAGAATTGTGATGTCATCACTTATTATTTAAAGGGCCTCTGTTTAGTATGCTTTGCCTTTGCATTGTCTCAGACCTGATTGTGAGAGTTCCTGTGTATTACCTGGCTGTCTGACGTCCTTCCTGGTTCCTGATCCCTGGCTTGTTCCTGACTCTGCTGTTTTCCTTGTTCCTGATTCTGGCTCGTCTGACTATTCGCTTTGGCTCCTGACTCGGCTCATTTGACTACAAGCTCTGTTTTTGACTCCAGGCTTGTTATTTAAATTGTGGACTTTTTATTATTTTTTGCTATTAATAAAGGTGTGATTATTTTTGCACTTCTCGTCTCAGTCTGATTCCTGGCACCCTGACAAAAATGCTTCCAAGACATTGTGGGAATAGGCAAAGGCTGAAGAGGACCTGCTTCAAGTCTAGTAGAGTGTTTAGCTCTTGCACAAGTCTCACAAGCCTGAACATATGCTTTCAAATCAAAAACTACTACTGCATGCATCCAGAGTCTTAGCAAAACCTCCATGCCCAGAAGAAGAGTGATCATGGAAATATTGCAAGAATTTTAGGCAGATTGGCAAGGGTAGTGAGACAAAGTACAGAGGCGCCAATGGTGCAGATCAATGGTGATATAAGGCACAACAACACCCCAATATGCACAGGATACTCACATGTGGTAAAGGCAATCAATTTTGCCCATAGAGACAGGCTGGATTTCACAGCAATCCAGCTGGCTGTTCCAAGGTGGGGTAACAGATGGGTGGGTGTTAGAGTGTTAGTACTCTAAAGTAGCATAGCAACAGGAAGTAGCAGTTATAACACTAGGAGTGGATTTGATAAAAAGTAAATTTATTTAAAAAGTATAAAAAATAATAATAACAATACCACTCATCTCAGTGTTAAAAATGTATCTTATACATAAGGAATACATGCGACGCGTTTCTCAGATATACTGTTTCCTCAGGCATGTTATTACACAATTCTTAACCTCCTTATATAGGGCTATGCTACTAGGAATACACCCACACCCCACCCCCACCAATTGTTCAAATTCAAACCAATCAAGAGCCATCATTTGACAATGACGCCGCCCCTGTTACAATATACTGCATAAATTCTCTATATATGCTCTAGTAACCTTTCAAACAAGTGAATAAACTGAATGTTTCTAAATTTGTGTTTTTATATATGTTTGTATTTTCCAAGAACCTAACATTTTGTAGTCGAAAATTTGTAATCTATGCTGTTCGTAATTCCTAAAATCTCATAGGGTGGCTAGGCTGTCAATCACTCTATAGTCAGATAGCTTGCAAGATAAACCCGTTAATTTGTCTATATAACTGTCAATCAAATCAGATGTTCGCGCTCAATCTCCTATTACTATTCTGCCTATTTCTATATTGTCATTCGGAGTGCGCATGTCCAATCAGGGCACTGACTGGGGACGCGCCTCCATTACAAATGCGTGATGTTATGTACCGTGATTGGCATGCACTGAAAACTAGCAGTGTATCATGCCAATTTACGGACAATGGTAAACAAAGTCTCCCATTGGTCTTGCCTGTGGTCACATGGTGGGAGTGCCCGTATCTCCACTACTGTTATTATAGGCTATTATTATGACTTGGGGAAGTATAATGATTGGTAGCGGCCAGTCGTAAACAAAACCTCCCATTGGTCCTGCCTGTGTTCGTGTTGGATAGACTGTGACTATTGGTCCGTGGGGGGAAAATCCAAAACCAGGATATGTACTATAGTTGGACCCGATTGCTCTAGGTACTATTGTTCTGCTATATGGCGTTCATGTGATCATGAAAACTAACCACACAGTGAAACACCCACTTGAGAGGAATACCAATTCCCAAATGGACAAATAGTTTTTTGTCATATTGACATATATCAGATGTACATGTCAGATGTAATGGGTATATATGTCAGATATAATAGGTATATATTTATATATATCTCAGTGCCTATATATGTTCTTATATACACGCAAAGGCACATGTAATAAATTCAAATACCATGTGTGATAGAAAAAGTGTATCTATATAATATCCAGTGCAATTCTAAATCACAATCTCCATTAATTAGGAGAGGTGCTATATAATAATTATACAATAGTGACTGTGAATTCAATAGTGAATGTTATGTTCTCTCTATATAGGGGCAATGTGCCTAGGTAACATGATAATACTATACAATGGCTCCCTTGTACGGAGCGTGAGTGTGTGTCTAAAGTTTATAATAACAATGACCCCCTTATCTGGAGTGTCAGTGTGAATAAAGACTAATAGTAATGCATAAAAATAGCAAGTGATATTAATCCTGGTATACAGTGTTGTAATGTTACAATACTGTACAAAGACTCCCTATGGAGGAATGTGAGTAAGTATCTAAAATTAAAAATAAAATTAAAAAATTAACAGGTGACCACTACTCCCTTGTTTAAAGTGTTAATGTGAATGAAGACTGATAGTGATACCTAAATAGGGGAAGTGATGTTAATCCTGGTGACAGGGTTATAATATATAAAAAATTAAAATAAAAATACTACATAGGAATGGACAGTACTCATCTAGGGACAGTGGCATATAGAATACAACCTAATAGACAGATTACACGAAACATGATAGTGGCCAAAAACTAGAATCCCTACTAGTGGGGAATGGTAATCGATAATTGGGAATGGATAGAGCATAAGTGCGACTAAACAAATGCTATGGAGTCAATTACTTCATTGAGCCCCGTGGGAAACAATGTTTGGAATTTAAATATCCAATATGTTTCCCTTTGTCTCAAGCGGGTAAATCTGTTATAATTATGACTGATTGGGATGCTTTCTAGTGGCGTAATACTAAATGGGCATCCACCTTGTATGGTTTTGGTGCACTTGTGCCTAGAGACACTATGTTTGATCGAATTTTTGATTATATTCCTTTTATGCTCTCCCCATCTCAGTCTCACCTTCCTAGAGGTGCGTCCAATATACTGGACCCCACATGCACATGTAAGTGCATATACGACATAACCAGAATTACATGTAAGGTGTTCAATGATTTGGTGTTCTTCTCCTGTCGTGTAAGCTATTATGGATTTCTTTCCGTGTGTAATAAATTTGCACATGTGGCACCTTCTGTGTCCACATCTATAGGTCCCAATGTTGTTATCAATCCTCCCCATCCTATAATCAGGATTCCTAGACCCATTTTTGTTATATTTAATGTGTTTTTTAGTCATAACCACCTTACTGGGTGCCAACTTTTGTTTCAAGGTTGGCGCCCTCCTGTAAACTATCTTGGGATGAGGGGCCAACACCTTCTTTAGGATGGGATCCCTGAGTAAGATGGACCAATGTTTTTTTATGATCCTATTAACTGCCCTAAAGTTGGAATTGTATTGGGTGACAAATAGGGGTTGACCCTGGAGAACAGAATTTTCTGTCTCTCTTTTGGATTTTTCCCCACCAGATAACAGGTTATTTCTGTCTAGTGATCTTGCTCGGTTATAGCCATGTTCTATTATACTCTTGGGGTAACCTTTTTCTCTAAACCTATCCTTTAGTATGAGGGATTGTTCATCATATTTATTGATGGAACTACAATTTCGCCTAATGCAGCAAAATTGGCTATAAGGAATATTAATTTTCCAGTTATTATAATGATTACTAGAGTAATCTAGAAAATTATTACAGTCTACTGACTTGAAATACGTGGAGGTACAGATGTTTCCACTTTCCCCCCATGTCAACACTAAATCTAAAAATTCAATTGAGTGTGTCTGAATGTTAGATGTAAATTCTATACCCATATTGTTATCATTGAGGGAATCTACAAAAATCTGTGCCTCCTCACAGGATCCCTCAAACACAAATAATAAATCATCTATGTAACGGCCATAGAACACCAGATTGCCCCTCCACTTTGTATTGTAGACGTAAGTTTCTTCGAAAAACCCCATAAAGAGGTTAGCAAAACTAGGGGCAAAATAATAGCCTATAATAACAGTAGTGGAGATACGGGCACTCCCACCATGTGACCACAGGCAAGACCAATGGGAGACTTTGTTTACCATTGTCCGTAAATTGGCATGATACACTGCTAGTTTTCAGTGCATGCCAATCACGGTACATAACGTCACGCATTGGTAATGGAGGCGCGTCCCCAGTCAGTGCCCTGATTGGACATGCGCACTCCGAATGACAATATAGAAATAGGCAGAATAGTAATAGGAGATTGAGCGCGAACATCTGATTTGATTGACAGTTATATAGACAAATTAATGGGTTTATACAGGTAATAAGGGAGGCGCTAAGAAAAGCCAAAGGTATCAAGCACTTAAAATTTAATAAAAACACATAAGCATACAATAACATATGTATAGGGGACGTCTCCCCAAAACGAAATACTAATAAATAAAAACTAAAATACTAAAAGATGCAATTGATAAAACTTCCACAGATTTAAAACCATATAATTTGTATAGAGCAGTCCCAATCAGTTCGTTTTAGTAGGGTCAGATAGAAATGTCTTTACTCCATATAAAATGTAACTGAGTCTGTGGTCAGCGTCTCACTAGTCAAATACCACCAAGCTGCCAAATTGATAGAGCAATAGCTGCCAAACAGCGTAAGCGGATAATAATATACTTGCAATTCCAAAGTTCTCTTACTGTGTAAGATATCACTTTAGCAGAACATTCAGCCGTGTACTTTACCAGATCCTTATCCGTGAAGTAGATGTCTTTTCCCCTCGCCCGGTATTCACCTCGAGCGGGGCCGACTGAAACTTTCCGGCGTCTGACGTCACTGAAAGATGTTCCGGTTAGGAGAAGAAGCCGATTCCTGCGCTTACTTCTATGACCTGTAGTCACGGTCCTCTCAGATGAGCCCTGCACTTAGTGCTTATAGCACGCAAGGGATTGGATACTGGGCAAAGTGAAGGATATCCCAGAAATGCTGCCAAACACAAGTCCTACAGATGATTTACTCCCATTTAGGAGAAGATAGTTCCAAAATGTATAACCCGGGTTATTAAGTAGGAATCAAAAGATATGTAGATTGTTGTCACAGAAATAAAAACAACAACACTGCCAACACATACGACGCGTTTCGCCCTCCTATGGGCTTTATCAAGATAGTGGTGGCAAGTGTGAATGACCTTATTTAAAGGGGTATCATTCAGTCTGATTGGTGGTGATTTCAATTAGCAGATTTGCTTTAAGGTGGTATTTGACTTTCAGTAGCAACTTCTTTTTAAGGTGGTATTTTTCTCTTCTGACCTTTTAAATGAAATCACACAATCTTGCTACTAAAGGGACCTCGCAGTTGTACCAGAAAAAGGACCGCAATAGAATAATAAATAGAATATTCATAAATATTTAACGGAGAATCTATATGTGATTAATAAGAGATATATAACAAATTTTATTTCATATATCACTACAAATTGGCTCAAAGGCTTCCTAATAAAAAACTGTGTAAATATATCAAATGTAAATACATGAGTATACCATAAAATGTGCTAACTGAATAAAATTACATAATTCTCATAATAAAGTGCAAAGTTAATATATAATCTTACAAGTGAAGAAGATAATCTAACAACTATACATGTGTAATAAAATTTAAAATAATTAATCATTCAAATAAAAAGGGAGAGAGATCTAATTCAGAATTTAATCCCTTAGGATATAGGGTGTCATACTTATAGATATATTCTGCTTCCCTTATAAGGAGGGTTTTTTCAATATTACCACCTCTCCAATGATTGTTTATTTTAAGAATACCCCAATATTTTAAATCCCTAGTATTACCATGGTGAACTTCCTTAAAGTGCTTATATAAATGTGTGTCCTCTTTTTCTTTTTCTATACAAAGAAGGTGTTCTCTTATTCTATCCCAGAGACTCCTCTTGGTTTCTCCGAAATAGAACAAGTTGCATGTGCATTTCAATACATATATGACATTCTTATGAGTGCATCTAATAATTCCCTTTATCGTGATATCTTCACCCAAACTATTGATTTTAAGATTCTTCAATTTTGAACTATGTGTGCATGCTTTACATGTGTAGCAGGGAAAGAAACCTGCTACACTTCTACCCTCCAGATCTAATTGTTTTTGGTCTCTTGTCTTCTTTCGTATTTCACTAGGGGCCAGAGTTGTTTTAAAATTCTTTGCTCTCTTAAAAATAAAGGTCGGTCTGTCCGCCAACTGATTCCCTATGATATTATCCTCTTTTAATAAGTGCCAGTTCCTTTTAATAATTTTTTTAATCAGATAATGGTCTGCGTTATAATCCGTTACAAATGGAACATTTATTTCGTCTCCTTTAATAATTTCCTTTGTTTTGTAATTTAGAAGATCATCCCTATTCTTCATCTGTGCTTTTTTTATTGCCCCTGTAATAAAAAAAGCACAGATGAAGAATAGGGATGATCTTCTAAATTACAAAACAAAGGAAATTATTAAAGGAGACGAAATAAATGTTCCATTTGTAACGGATTATAACGCAGACCATTATCTGATTAAAAAAATTATTAAAAGGAACTGGCACTTATTAAAAGAGGATAATATCATAGGGAATCAGTTGGCGGACAGACCGACCTTTATTTTTAAGAGAGCAAAGAATTTTAAAACAACTCTGGCCCCTAGTGAAATACGAAAGAAGACAAGAGACCAAAAACAATTAGATCTGGAGGGTAGAAGTGTAGCAGGTTTCTTTCCCTGCTACACATGTAAAGCATGCACACATAGTTCAAAATTGAAGAATCTTAAAATCAATAGTTTGGGTGAAGATATCACGATAAAGGGAATTATTAGATGCACTCATAAGAATGTCATATATGTATTGAAATGCACATGCAACTTGTTTTATTTCGGAGAAACCAAGAGGAGTCTCCGGGATAGAATAAGAGAACACCTTCTTTGTATAGAAAAAGAAAAAGAGGACACACATTTATATAAGCACTTTAAGGAAGTTCACCATGGTAATACTAGGGATTTAAAATATTGGGGTATTCTTAAAATAAACAATCATTGGAGAGGTGGTAATATTGAAAAAACCCTCCTTATAAGGGAAGCAGAATATATCTATAAGTATGACACCCTATATCCTAAGGGATTAAATTCTGAATTAGATCTCTCTCCCCTTTTTATTTGAATGATTAATTATTTTAAATTTTATTACACATGTATAGTTGTTAGATTATCTTCTTCACTTGTAAGATTATATATTAACTTTGCACTTTATTATGAGAATTATGTAATTTTATTCAGTTAGCACATTTTATGGTATACTCATGTATTTACATTTGATATATTTACACAGTTTTTTATTAGGAAGCCTTTGAGCCAATTTGTAGTGATATATGAAATAAAATTTGTTATATATCTCTTATTAATCACATATAGATTCTCCGTTAAATATTTATGAATATTCTATTTATTATTCTATTGCGGTCCTTTTTCTGGTACAACTGCGAGGTCCCTTTAGTAGCAAGATTGTGTGATTTCATTTAAAAGGTCAGAAGAGAAAAATACCACCTTAAAAAGAAGTTGCTACTGAAAGTCAAATACCACCTTAAAGCAAATCTGCTAATTGAAATCACCACCAATCAGACTGAATGATACCCCTTTAAATAAGGTCATTAACACTTGCCACCACTATCTTGATAAAGCCCATAGGAGGGCGAAACGCGTCGTATGTGTTGGCAGTGTTGTTGTTTTTATTTCTGTGACAACAATCTACATATCTTTTGATTCCTACTTAATAACCCGGGTTATACATTTTGGAACTATCTTCTCCTAAATGGGAGTAAATCATCTGTAGGACTTGTGTTTGGCAGCATTTCTGGGATATCCTTCACTTTGCCCAGTATCCAATCCCTTGCGTGCTATAAGCACTAAGTGCAGGGCTCATCTGAGAGGACCGTGACTACAGGTCATAGAAGTAAGCGCAGGAATCGGCTTCTTCTCCTAACCGGAACATCTTTCAGTGACGTCAGACGCCGGAAAGTTTCAGTCGGCCCCGCTCGAGGTGAATACCGGGCGAGGGGAAAAGACATCTACTTCACGGATAAGGATCTGGTAAAGTACACGGCTGAATGTTCTGCTAAAGTGATATCTTACACAGTAAGAGAACTTTGGAATTGCAAGTATATTATTATCCGCTTACGCTGTTTGGCAGCTATTGCTCTATCAATTTGGCAGCTTGGTGGTATTTGACTAGTGAGACGCTGACCACAGACTCAGTTACATTTTATATGGAGTAAAGACATTTCTATCTGACCCTACTAAAACGAACTGATTGGGACTGCTCTATACAAATTATATGGTTTTAAATCTGTGGAAGTTTTATCAATTGCATCTTTTAGTATTTTAGTTTTTATTTATTAGTATTTCGTTTTGGGGAGACGTCCCCTATACATATGTTATTGTATGCTTATGTGTTTTTATTAAATTTTAAGTGCTTGATACCTTTGGCTTTTCTTAGCGCCTCCCTTATTACCTGTATATTTTCTCTCTTATTTTAGACAACTGTAGGGATATTTGTCTTTTTAAGGGGGTGTTTGGTTATCGATTTGGCCTAGCGCACCTTTCTCTCCCCTTTATTTCAAATTAATGGGTTTATCTTGCAAGCTATCTGACTATAGAGTGATTGACAGCCTAGCCACCCTATGAGATTTTAGGAATTACGAACAGCATAGATTACAAATTTTCGACTACAAAATGTTAGGTTCTTGGAAAATACAAACATATATAAAAACACAAATTTAGAAACATTCAGTTTATTCACTTGTTTGAAAGGTTACTAGAGCATATATAGAGAATTTATGCAGTATATTGTAACAGGGGCGGCGTCATTGTCAAATGATGGCTCTTGATTGGTTTGAATTTGAACAATTGGTGGGGGTGGGGTGGGGGTGTATTCCTAGTAGCATAGCCCTATATAAGGAGGTTAAGAATTGTGTAATAACATGCCTGAGGAAACAGTATATCTGAGAAACGCGTCGCATGTATTCCTTATGTATAAGATACATTTTTAACACTGAGATGAGTGGTATTGTTATTATTATTTTTTATACTTTTTAAATAAATTTACTTTTTATCAAATCCACTCCTAGTGTTATAACTGCTACTTCCTGTTGCTATGCTACTTTAGAGTACTAACACTCTAACACCCACCCATCTGTTACCCCACCTTGGAACAGCCAGCTGGATTGCTGTGAAATCCAGCCTGTCTCTATGGGCAAAATTGATTGCCTTTACCACATGTGAGTATCCTGTGCATATTGGGGTGTTGTTGTGCCTTATATCACCATTGATCTGCACCATTGGCGCCTCTGTACTTTGTCTCACTTCTCTAGTTTTTCTCCGTTTGGATACCGATAGAGAGCTGCCTATTCGTTCAGCTAGCTGGATTGCTGCTAAAATCCAGCCCGTCCCTATTGGCATAATTGAATGCCTTCATCTATTGTGAGTACCCTGTTATCTTAGTATATTGGTACATCTTCAGAAACCTCCATTGATCTGCACCATTGGCGCCCCTTCCGTGTTGTTCTTTCTTTTCAGATTGGCAAGGGTACAAATATCTGGTTATCATGAAAAGGTTTTGGAACTACATTTCCCATGATGCTGAGCTAGCATATCCAAAATCTCTGGAGGGCCAAGTTTAAGGATGTCTGCTGTAGGGACTTGTTATTTTCTATTAGACACTGCTGAGTGGCCAGGAAGTATTTGGAGGGCAGGATAGTATCAGAAATAGATGACTTTCCTGGTGTGGCATTAAACATTCATGAGAGAGCGCCAGCTTTTCGATTTTTAGAGAAAAGTCCAAAAGAACAGAGGGAAATACACACTTCAAGTGTGCATAAAAACAAAAATAAGCAAATAAATATACATAAAGTGAAGAGACAACATGACCAGGCAGCCAAAAGAGCAACTGTGTTTAGATTTTTAGACCCTGGACGATAAGTAATTTGAAAGGGGAAATGGGTAAAAAAGTGGGCCCTGGCTTTTTGTGGGCAGAGTCTCTTAGCTGATTTAAATACACAGAAATAGAGGGAAATTAATTATTAGCTATAATATAATCCTGCACAAATGTGGAGGGATGTAACTAACCAATAGAATGGTCAGTATCGGGAAGAGGTTAGCAACAAAAGGTAATCTAGCAGTTTAGCAGTTCAGTGGTAAACCAGTAGAATGGTCAGGCAAGCAGAGTTAAGAAACAATAAGGCAATCCAGCAATTTAAGGGTTAAGCAGCAGAGTGGTCAGACAAGCCGAGTTCAGTAACAATATGGCAATCTAGCAATTCAAGGGTTAAGCAGCAGAGTGGTCAGGCAAGCAGAGTTCAGTAACAATATGGCAATCCAGCAATTCAAGGGTTAAGGAGCAGAGTGGTCAGACAAGCAGAGTTCAGTAACAATATGGCAATCTAGCAATTCAAGGGTTAAGCAGCAGAGTGGTCAGGCAAGCAGAGTTCAGTAACAATATGGCAATCCAGCAATTCAAGGGTTAAGCAGCAGAGTGGTCAGACAAGCAGAGTTCAGTAACAATAAGGAAATCAAAGTAACAGCAGTTCAGAATAATAGAGCCCAGGAAGCACAAGACTAACATATATTTGGGCACTGAAGGTAAGTAACGCAGGTACTTACATAGGTGCAGATTTACATCAAGAGGACTCATCAGAGGGAAATGATGTGCGGCGATGACATCATCGTCGTGCGCCCACAGGAACCGCCGCGTCCATGGCAAAGGCCATAGCAACAGGATGGGGTGGCGAGAGAAGCTAAGGAGAGCAGGGGAGCAGCGTGACATGAATTAACTTTTTTCTGTGTGTTAACATCAAACCGCTGCTATAATGAGGTTCTTAGGCTGTTAGAGAAGCAATTTAAACATGGAGATAAACTCCATTAGAGGCTCCCCTGACTCGCGTTTCACTAACGCTTCTTCAGAGCGAGGGCCGGGCGGCTCAAATGATCCTGTATTTCCCGTTATATCGTTCCCTCCTCCTTGAGTTCATTGTCTAATTTCCCATTTTTCTTGATTGGCTGAAATAGCTGTCAATCATTTTCACTTTACTTGGTGTTGAATTTTAAAGTGACACTGTTATTTTAATGTTGCTGATTGATGATCATTATAAGAAGTTGAAGCTAAGTCGCAAACGTTGTATCAGTTTTTAGTTATAAAATGCTACATTGCGCTTAAAATTGACACTATTGTTTTAATATCGCCAGTTGTTGATTGCTATCTGAAGTTGTTGCTAGATCGCAAAAATGGCATCATTTTAAATTTAAAATGTACTTGATAGTTTTGCTTAGTGAATTAGATATGCATTTATATTCTTGCATTTCACAATATTGAAGTTACACGATTCAAAATGTAATATATTTTCCTTATTTTTATTGTTTCTTTTTATTTATATTTCTCACTTGTAATTTAGTTTTTTTTTACCATATATAGTATATAAGTGCATATTGGATATTGTCTCAGTTGTTTATTGTTATGAATTTGTTTATTACTGTATGTTGGCTGATTTGATTATTAAAAGATACATTTTCATTCCAGTTTATATCTTGTGGTTTGTTGTTATATTTGAGGGATATTTTTAATACTGTTGTTGAGAAAATTTATTTTAAAGGCTGCTTTTAATGTTTGGTGAGAGATTGATGTAATTTTACAGGATTTGAAAAACTATAAGTGACTAATTCATTTTTTATTGTGTGATTTTATTTAAGGAAAAAAAATATTGTTCAAGAACTTTTTACAGATGTGCTAAAACTTGTTTATAGTGAGTATGTTGAATAAATTGTGTTAAATCAATTGTGACATTGGGATATGATACTCTACTTGTGTTGTGTTTTAAATTTTCTCTCTTAAACTTATTGGGGCCGATTTATCACGGCCCGAATGAGGCCGTATACCCCTGTTTCCGCCTGAGCCTTCAGGCTCGCCGGAAACAGAAGTTAAGAAGCAGCGGTCTTAAGATTGCTGCTCCTTAACTTGTCTGCCAGCTCTGAAGTGGCGGACAACAATCCGCTTGATCGTATACGATCGGGGTGATTGACACACCATGCTAGCAGCCGATTGGCCACAAATCTGCAGGGGGCGGCATTGCACAAGCAGTTCTGTTGGTGCAATGTTAAATGCCAACAGCGTATGCTGTCGGCATTTAGCGATGCAGGGCGTACATGATTCGCTACATATGATAAATCTTCCCCATTGTGTGTATTATGATCTTTATGTATATATCTTATGTTTTATCAGAATGTATATATATATTATGTATTTAAAGATATACATAATAGTTGTTATAATTTAATCCTTTGGGTTTGACACTGTCTAATAGATAAATCCATTTTTATCATGTTTTTCTGCACTTCTTATGTTGTTTATATGTTCCATGACTCGAGTTCTGACTTGACGTGACATCATGCCCACTTAAAACTTGGAACAAGTGCATATAAGCATATATATTATTCCCTCGGTTGTACATGAGAAATGTTGTTTTACTATGTGTTTAAAGCCATATTTGTCTATTACGAAATTCATGGTTTTGACATAACTGAAAGTTGAACAATTTCCACAGGGATGCATTCCTGGATTTGATGATATCTGTTTTGGTATGTGTATATAATGACTTTGGACAAGTTCAACTTTTAAATTTGAGGGTCTTCTGTATCCTGTGATTACTTTGTCACCTAGGGGTAGATTTATTAAGAGGCAAGCATACATGATTCCCTGTAGCGAATCATGTCCGCTCGACCTCACTAAATGCCGACAGCATACATTTTGGTGAAATGCTTGTGCAATGCCATCCCCTGCTCACTGGCGGCAGGGGTTAACAATTTCAATCCGCCACCTGTAATTTAGTTTTTTTAATTGGTAGTTATTTTAATTTTAGTATAATTGTTATGTTAGGTTAATTGTTAGTTTAAAATTAGTTTTTTTTTTAAATTTCACAGGTAAGTTTTTATTTATTTTAAGATAGGGATATTGTAATTTTAATTTAAAGTTAAGGGGTTGTTAGGTTTAGGGGTTAATAGTTTAATTAATTTTTTTGCGATGTGGGGGGCTGGCGGTTTATCGGTTAATAGGTTTATTTAGTGGCAGTGATGTGGGAGGACAAAAGGTTTAGGTGTTAAGAATTTTATTTAGAGGCGGCGATGCCGGGGAGCAGCGGAATAGGGGTTAATAGCTTTATTATAGTGGCACCAATGTTGGGGTATGGGGGAATAGGGGTTAATAACTTTATTATAGTGGCGGAGATGTCGGGAATAGGGGTTAAAAACTTTTATTAGTGGCGGCTATGTCGGGAGCGGCAGATTAGGGGTTAATAACTTTATTTTGGTGTCGCCAATGTCGGAGGCAGCAGATTAGGGGTGTTTAGACTTGGGGTTCATGTTAGGGTGTTAGGTTAAAATGTAACTTTTTCCCCCATAGACATCAATGGGGTTGCGTTACGGTGATCGCCATTCCGTGCTTCAGGTGTCAGTTTTTTTTCCAACACTCTCTCCTCATGATGTCTATTGGAAAAGCGTGCACGAGCACGTATTCTCAGCCCTGGGATTTTGTGGGGTATGGAGCTTATTGCCACCATAAGGCACGCCCGAGATGGCTTTTCAGAAACTTGTAATGGCAGCGCTATGGAGGGAGAAATAACGCAACTTTTGTTGCATTCTTTTCACACCCTCTATATTGCAAAACTCGTAATCTAGGTGCTTGTTTCTTGTGGTTGTGTTTGTAATGTATTTGATCTCATTAAATTAATTTTCTCAACAACAACAGTATTCAAAATATCTCTTGAATATAACAACAAACCACAAGATATAAACTGGAATGAAAATGGATATTTTAACCCTTTGGCTGCTAAGCCATTTCCCACCTGGGTGCTAAGCTGGTTTTGAACCTTTTTTTTTATTTATCTTTTTAAATATTAAGCTGCTTAAATGCCTGAGATACAGACTTCTAACCAGCATGCCCCCATCTCCATATACTTGTCATTGTAAAGTTGTAAACTTTAAATAAAGTTGCGTGATTATGTCATCACGTCATTGCGCATGACGTCACCACGTGAAATGTCAAGCCCGGGCGATGCCTGTCACTATAAAGGCCAGATCGCCGGGTGGGAGTAGGTGGGAGCTCCCAGATTGCCCTCAAGATGGGTGAGTGCTAGCGACGGCTCTGAGCTGTCGTCAGCACCTGACTGGGACAATGTGTGATGGCTCAAAGCCGTCGTTAGCACAACATCTCAGCCAACATACAGTAATAAACAAATTCATAACATTAAACAACTGAGACAATATCCAATATGCACTACTATATATGGAAAAAAAAAATACAAGTGAGACATTTTTAAGCACAATGTAACATTTTATAAATTAAACTGGTACCACTTTTGCAACTTAGCTTCAACTTCTTATAACGATCATCAATCAGCAAAATTAAAATAACAGTGTCACTTTAAAATTCAACACTAAGTAAACCTATGATAATTGACAGCTATTTCAGCCAATCATAAAAAGGGAAATTAGCCATTGAACTCAATCAGGAGAGAACAATATACTGATAAATACTGGATCATTTGAGCTGCCTGAACCCCCCTCTGAAGAAGTGTTAGCAAAACATGTGTCAGGAGAATGGCTTTTATCACCATGTTTTAAATTGCTTGTCTACCAGCCTAAGAACCTCATTATAGCAGCGGTTTGATGTTAACAGACAAATAATAGTTAATTCAGCTCCCGGATTGAAGGAGTTTAGTCACTAGCATAGACTCATTTGGTTAACTAATGTGACTGATTCGACTCACAGAATTCCATTATACAGTGCAAATATAACTAATGCGTTAGATTATTCTACCAAGGCTGTGACCATGGGGCCGATTTATCAAGGGCCAAATTACCCCTGATGCCCCTGTTTCTGCGCAAGCCTTCAGGCTCACCGGAAACAGCAGTTATGAAGCAGCGGTCTTAAGACCACTGCTCCTTAACTGGTCCACCTGCTCTGAGGCTGCGGACATCAATCCGCCCGATCTCATACGATTGGGCTGATTAACACCCCTGCTAGCGACCGCAAATCTACAGGGGACGACATTGCACAAGCAGTTCACAAGAACTGCTTGTGCAATGATAAATGCCGACAGCATATATCGGCCCCAATGTGTTTTTAAATGTGGTTCGAATGGCAAGTGTGTGTATGTATTGAAATGATTATCAGAATATTTTCTTTTAATCAGTTAAAATAAAGGTTATGTTTTATCTTTATTGATAATGCAATGTAACTATATTCTTTAAAATTTAAAGGTGTATAAAACTCACTTAGCTGATTGTAGATATTCCAGATTTTAGTGGTCATTGTAAATGGTGATTGAATGTGGAGAATCCTCCAATAAATGTTGCCATTCTTCAGGGCCACATTTGATGGTGAAGAGTTCCCGATCTCCCACATCATAGTTAATTTCACATGGAGAAAATTTGCTAGAGAAAAAGGCTACTAGATATAGTAACGCCTTGTCTCCATCTTGTTATGACAGTATAGCACCAATTTCTATCTCCGATGCATCAAGCACTATGATTAAAAATGTATCTACCTTAGGCTGTATTATTATAAGAGCAATGGTGAATAACCATTTCATTTTGGAGAAGGCAATATCAGCCTCCTGAGTCCATGAAAATGGTAGAACTTTCTTTGTTTCTTTGTTATTGCAGTGATAGAGGCCACTACTTGAGAAAATAATCTGCTATAGAAGTTGGCAAAACCAATAAACCACTGTATATCTTTTTTATGTGTAGTAGTAGGCCAATCAACTATAGCATTTATCTTTTTTGTAGTCTATACAGATATGACCAGGAGAGAGAATGTAACCTAGAAGCTCTACTGTCGAAGTCTCAAACTGGCATTTCTCAAGTTTTGCAAACAGACAGTGTTTACGTAGGTGGTGGAGTGGAAAACGAACATGTTTTTCATGTTCTTGTAGGTTTTTTTCAAATATATTAGCATGTTATCTAAGTAAATCACTACAAAAACATCTAGGAAATTCTTAAATAAATAATTGAGGAAATGCTGGAAGGTTTCAGGAGCATTGCATAGCCTGAACATCATCATACGGTATTCAAAATACCAAAATCTGGAGCAGAAAGATGTCTACTATTCATCCATTACCCAACCTGACCAAATTATAGGCTTTAGGTAAGTCATTCTTAGTGAAGATACATGCCCTTCTTACTCAATCCAAAAGTTCGGATATTAAAGGCAAGGGGTATTGGATTTTAATGGTTATAGCATTGAGGGCTCTATAATCCACACAGGGCCACAGCATTTTTCACCTACTAAAAAGATATCTTCTCCTGCAGGCTTATAAATCCTTTCTTTAAATTATCTGATATATTCTTAAAATATTCTTAAATATTCAAGTTCTGGACCTGAGAGGTGATATATCCTTCTAAAAGGAATTGTGGCCCCTGCAAAAGATAAATGGGGCAGTCATAAGCCCTCCCGAGGGATAGTTGATCCACTCCCTGTTTTGTGAACACATAGATAAAGTACTTATACTAAGGAGGACAAACTTATGATGAGCTTGCAGTGACAAGAACATTTGGTGAAGGACTCTTAGAGAAACACTTGGGTATGCACAAGGATGAGGAGAACGAAATTATTCCATTGTCACAGTCAATTGCTGGATTGTGATGACGTAGCACCATTAAACCCAAGTTGAGGGGCCCCACTAGAGATGGGACCACAACAAATGTTATTGCTTCACAATGTTTATTTTTCACCACCATAATTAACTGAATAGTCTCAGTAACAATTGGGCCAGAATTAATTATGGTGCCATCCACCATATCCACAAATATAGGATGTGCCTTTTCCTATATGGGTACTTAAGTCTCGTTGGTAATATTCTGATCCAGGAAGCAACTACTTGCCCCAGAGTCAATTATGGCTTTTATCTCATGATTGTGTCCTGCACACCGTAGAAAAACAAATATAGATAAATGAGAGATGATAGACTTTAACACAGATAGGGGGGTCCTAAGTTTTAAAAGCTTAGCTCAACCTTTCTTCTTTGTCACTGGGAAGTTGCAGAGTAAGTGACCAGCTTTGCCACAATACAAGCAGAGATTCAGTATGTCTCCTATTTTTTTCAAATGGGAGAGGGGCCTTCGTGTGAACCCAATTTGCATGGGTTCCTCTGGTTCTGGAAATTTTTTTTATTTCAGAGGTCTCTCCTTTATACTCCACTAACCCTTGTGCAAAACTCACTCCTTTCTCCTTTCTTGCAGCCTGCACTCAATCCATATTACTAAGGATATCATACTCTCCAGTGTAGGGCATAGTTCCAATCTTCAGACACAGACTAAAGCAGGCACGGGGGTAAGATCCAAAACATTTATTAAAGACATCCAAAACAAAAGTCAAAAGCATAGAGAAAGGGCAGGAAACATGGTCTTACGCCCCTACCCCCACCTATTTAAAGGTACAGACAGAACCCTATTTGGTTCCAGTCTTGCCAACTCATCTTTTGAGCAGATCATATAGACCTATACAAAATTGATTTAAGAATGCGGGCTCATTCCAATTAGTATCAGATTCAGCAGAAATACAGTCAAACTTACTGATATATTTTTCCACAGGCCGCCTCCCTTGGTGTAAGGATTTAAGTGCACTCTGAACTGTAGACACATGATGTGGTCATTGTAAAAATAAAGTCCTCAAAAAAAAATCAATCTTGTACTATTTGTATTTCTCAGATTGTGGGCCCATTATTGTGGCTCCCCAGACAAAAGTGATATTATAGTACGTATTTTGACATAGTCCATAGAATATGTTTCTTGGTTTTACAGCAAAGTTTTACGGGAGGTAATAAAGGTGCAGTATTTGCTGCAATCCCCTGAGAACCTATCAGGCAGGGGAATATTTGGCTTCGGAGTAGCTATAGCTGCTGCTGGGGGCCATTTACTGTGGCTACAGCTGAGCTGATGACTGTGCTGGATGAGCTTGCAGATTTTCCACTTGATGATGCAAAAGAGTTCGATTTTGCATCTCCTGCATATTCTGAATAAGCACAGACAACAGCTAGAACAGGGCATTAAATGCTTCAATTACTTGCACGGATTCCATTTGGGGCTTGGACATTAATGTAACATGGTGTAGTTACCTTTAAAGTGTTGCTTGATGGGTCCCAATATACAGGAAGTAATGTCCCTTTTAAAGCAGAAGAGATGAGCACACCAGAATTAATCCATGAGTAAAGCAGATGAGGGTTAAGCAGAAAAGCTAAATACAGTATAACAGGCTGAGACCAGTATTTAAAATGCAGTTCAATCCAGGCAGCAAACAGACAGTTAAGCAAGTACAAGTTCAATATAACAGGTCAAGGTCAGTGTTTAGAAGGCAGTTCAATACAGGCAGCAAACAAAAGCTTAAGAAAATACAAATCCAGTATAAGAGGCCAATGTCAGTATTTGGAAGGCAGTTCAATACATGCAGCAAACAAAGGGTTAAGCAAATTCAAGTCTAGTATAACAGGCCAAGGTCTATAGTGGGAAGGCAGTTCAATCCAGCAAACAAAGGGTTAAGAAGGGAGCTAGAATACATGTGTTAAACACAAAAATATCCAAGCAAAGACTGAAAAGTAATGAACTGTATTGTTTTAAGCCACACCTTTGGGGAGTGGCTCTCAATGCTAGCTGTGTCTCTGTGATAATAAGTTCACCTGTGTGAATGTCTGTTTGAATCTTGCGTGTATGTATGTTTGTGTATTATACTGTCTTTTGGTGATGTTCTTTCTGTGTGTTTTCTGCATCCCTCTCCATGTCCATCTACTCATGTAAATCTGATTCAAACACTATGCAGGATGTGCGGTTGGTTCAGCCAATCCCTGCACAGCAGAGGACACCAGGGAAGCAGGTATTATGAATCTACATCTGCGGGCACCAGGTGAGTGTCCATGACACCCCATAATTGATTTGAATAATTTGTCCAGAACAAATTTTTTTTTGTCTTTAGACATGTCTAGTATTTATTAAGTCTGTTTTCAAATTGATTAAACTCAGACTATTCTCACATTTTGTAAAAAAAAAAAATATATATACTGTGTGTATATGTGTATATATATATATATATATATATATATATATATATATATATACATATATAATTATTTAAAATTATACCAGGCCTAATAGACAGCATCCTTCATTCCGAATTACTGCATTAAGTGGAATAACTATTGATTGCTGTACATTGCATGTTGTCATGATAACTGTCTTAATGGATTTAGCCAACCATGTACAGTTGTGAAAAAGATGCTGAGTATATCAAAATCAAAGCTTTAATTTATTTATAAATACAATAAAGATCACAGTGTTACTTAAATGTTTTGCTTGCTGTTAATACTTTGTTCATCCCTAATAACGGAATAAGTACAGGTTAATTGAATGTTTGCTGCTGAAGTTTGAATGAGTCAGGTTTAATTTTGTTTTCAGAGTTGTCTACAAATGCCACTGTAAACTCATTGGACATTTTGTTAGTAATTTAACCAGATGTTTCACACTATGCAATATTTATGTTTCTAATGTATCCAAGGTTTGTCTTTTCTCTGGGCATTTTACCTGATTCAGCTTCTTAGATCTCATGGGAATTTTAATTGTACAATGAGTAACTACCTGTATGAAAATGTATTGCAGAAAACTGCTAAATGTTGGATGAAAAATATATTCTACAGTAGATGAGCCATTATATTATGCTACAGTACTTGACTTGCATTATTTCCTGTATAGATTTACTGATACTTTAGTCAGTGATTTTTAACAATGTTTTGAAGAGGTCTCTACCTATCTTAGCTGTTTGTCTGCAATGCACTAAGCAGCAAATAGATGCAGCCATATATTACTTTTGGAATTAACATTAACAATATATTTAAGAAGAGGATTTTATTATGGTATAATATATTTTTGTATATTTTATTTATCTTTTTATGTTACTACTTTGATGTTTTCATTTATTATTTCATCTTTCAGTTACCCCTTTATGTTTTTGTTACCCATTTTCCCTCACAATTGTAGCAGATCTGTCAACAGTGATTAATTTCTGTGAGACTCAAGATAACACTTCACTAAATATCAAATGTCAGTCACTATACAGACATGGGGGCCTATCTATCAAGCCCGTGTTTCTGGCGAGTCTTCAGACGCGCCAGAAACAAAAGTTATGGAGCAGCGGTCACAAAGACCGCTGCTCCATAACCCTGTCCGCCTGCTCTGAGCAGGCGGACAGGAATCGCAAAAATTCAACCCGATCGAGTACGATCGGGTTGATTGACACCCCCTGCTGGCGGCCCATTGGCTGCGAGTCTGCAGGGGGCGGCGTTGCACCAGTGCGTATTGCTCTCCGCATTCAGCGATGTCTTGCGGACCTGATCCACACTGTCGGATCAATTCCGCAAGACATTTCTTAAATAGGCCTCATGGGCTTTTGTAATGCTGTTGCTACACTTGGTTATGGTTATCAGAAAACCTACAACAAATCCCACTGGAAAATGTTATTAAAATACATATTATGCAAATCTGTTTCTAATGATATTTGAAATGTACTAGTGTGTGTTTCAAATATGACTTCAATGTCACTATCAGCTGCTAAATACCACACCGTGACTATTTTAAGATATTTTGAACGAGTAAATGTCACTGTATATTTGAGGACCAACCCATATGCTTCAGCATTTTATTTTTCACTGTGTTTCTGGAGCAGACACGGAGCATTCCGTGCACTGTTTTTATTGTGTCTTGAGAGAGAGAGAGAGAGAGAGAGAGAGAGAGAGAGAGAGAGCTCATGCATGAAGCCTCTTACCTACACTAGATAGAAATACATGAGCATGCAATATATTTTGCCTCTAATGACGCTCTGACAAAAATTGTCAAAGTGGAAGGCTGATCAGGGAATTAAAAAAACAGAAGAAAATTCTGCAGGTGTAAGTATGTTAAACAGATGATTTCAACTCTGTTAATATGTTATGTTTAATACCCACTTGCCTGCATGAATGGTTGTTTTGGGTCATATAAGCCTCTTTTCTTACGTAGCTACCATTGAGGTTCCATTATAGGAACTCCTCCTATTGGCAGTATGTCACGGCTTAGGCCCCGATGTTTAAAACATTGACAGACCTATCGAGATTTTTTTAAAAAGGGATGTGGCCGAGCAGTGCTGGTGAGAGGCAATGTCTCTCCCATAGAAGTCAATGGGAGCGTGGTGTCACTACCCACATTGCTGACATGTAGGCCCTATATGAAATGGGCCTACATGGTGCAGACAGTGGGCTCATTGAAACTAAAAATAGTTTCTGTGTAGGCACACTCCAAATATTACCTGTGGGACCTAAGTTTTACTAAACCTACACTAACTACCTCAAGTGATGTAGTCTCAACAGTTGATAGCTGGCGAGACAAACATGGCCGCTACCCTCCTCACAATCTGAACTTTGCTGATTCGAACATATCACACAGGTGTCGATATGCCCTAATCAAAGTGCAGCATACTCCCACTAGCACACCCCACTAACTCCACCTGAATGCCTATACCTATGTCACATCTAACCTGCACCCCTGCACCGCCTCTCTACCTCCCACCTATACCTATGCCAGTGCTAACCTTCACTCCCTCTACACCACCCCGGTTAACTCCCCTGACTGCCTACACCTACATCACGCCTAACCTACATACCCCTGGAACGCCCAGCTAAGTCCCTAATAACACTTATGCAATGTCTAACCTACACTCCCCTGAAATACCCCAGCTAACTCCCACATACTGGCTACTGTCTAAAAAATACCTGACTATAATAAACTATACTAAATACTAAACCTCCCCATCATGTTGCTAAAATTATTAAAAAATGTTTAAATGATATGTCACAGAGATGTGTTAAACGCAGGAGGCCGACACATGCTTCTTAAAAGGGGTGCCAAATGAGCAGAGTGCAGGGGATCAAGTTGCGCTTTTAGTATGTTGTAGGTAATTTAATGAGGCACCTGGGGATACCACTTGTTTGGGGTGCTATCTTCTGGGAGGAATGGGGGACCCTGCTGTTTATGTTTAAAATAATAGAAAGCAACATTAAATACCTTTTACTCTATAGCTATATACAATACTATGCATTGTACATGACTATGCATATCATCTAAACATTGACCCCTAAACGGCCATAATCTAATACTAACTGTAGAAGTTAAGGCCCCACACATAAATATTCAATATTTAAAATGATGCATTGTTATGTAGAATGCATATTATTTAAATATTTGCATTTAAATTAAAATTTAATTAATGTTACTTGTTGTGTTTATAATGTTTCAGTTAAAAACAGTATCATTAAAATTATAGTTCAACATAACTGCATGCCTGTATAAAAATATAATTTAATGCTACTGACTACTATAACATAAATATATTTTACCATATATACCTATGCTATCACTAATAAACACAACAAGCTGGCATAAATACATTTCAATTTATATGCAATATTTAAAACAATATGCAATATATGACAATGCATACCATTTTAAATATAATATCAGTGCAAGGCCAGACTACATTATATCTACACTGTTTGAAATAAAATCCATGGTCATGTATTTATAATGTTTTGTGTTCATTATTTTAAATATAAATATATTTTTAAAATATATATGTATGTTATAGAAGACAGTTGCATGATAATTACAGTATTACATAACTGCATGCCAATAATACTAATGACTTTTGTTACATAAATATACATTTTAAAAATAAATTTATGTTTACAATAATAAACACAACAAGAAAAAATAAATACATATACATTTATATACAATACTTAAAAGAATGTGCATCATACATGAGAATGCATACTATTTTAAAAATTGTAGATAAATGCTAAAAAACACTCAGCTAGATTACGAGTTTGGCGCTATGAGTGAAAAAGCAGCATTATGCTTCATAACGCTGCTTTTTCCCTAACACCGCTATTACAAGTCTTGCAGGTATAGGTGTAACGCACACTTTTTTTGGCCGTCACGCAACGTCAGTACCGCACTTTTAAAAAAGTCCTTTTTCAATGGGACTTCCATAGCGCCAGTATTACGAGTTTTGCCTGGGAGGCCAAAAAGTGAGTGGTACAACCTATACCGACAAGATTCGTACCGCCATCTAAAGTCAGTAGTTATGAGTTTTACGTTACAAAGCTGTAACTAAACTGTCATAAAGTACACTAATACCCATAAACTACCTATTAACCCCTAAACCGAGGACCTCCCACATCACAAATAATAAAATATAATTATTAACCCCTAATCTGCCGCTCCGGACATTGCCGCCACTTAAAAAATATATTAACCCCTATTCCGCCGCTCCCCAACATTGTTGCCACTATAATAAAATGATTAACCCCTAAACCGCCACCCTCCCGCATCAAAAACACTATTTAAATATAATTAACCCCTAATCTGCCGTCCGCCCACTCCGCCGCTATAATAAACCTATTAACCCCTAAACCTAACCCTAATGTAACCCTAACCCTAACACCCCCTAACTTAAATATAATTAAAATAAATCTAAATAAAACCTACTTTTAATAACTAACTAATTCCTATTTAAAACTAAATACTTACTTAACTGTAAAATAAACCCTAAGCTAGCTACAATATAACTAATAGTTACATTGTATCTATCTTAGATTTTATTTTTATTTTACAGTTAAGTTTGTATTTATTTTAGCTAGGTAGACTAGTTAGTAAATAGTTATTAACTATTTACTAGCTACCTAGTTAAAATAAATACAAAGTTGACTGTAAAATAAAACCTAACCTGAGTTACACTAACACCCAACATTACAATAAAATTAAATAAATTAAATTAAGAAAATACATTTATCTAAATTACAAAAAAAACACACTAAATTACACAAAATAAAAAAAGAAATTATCAAAAAAATTCTATTCTATTGGCTGATTGGAATAGCCAATAAAATGCGAGCTCAATCCTATTGGCTGATTGGATCAGCCAATAGGATGAAAGCTCAATCATATTGGCTAATTGCAACAGCCAATATGATTCCCCCCCCCTAATTCCTATTGGCTGATAGAATTCTATCAGCCAATTGGAATGTAAGGGACGCCGTCTTGGATGACATCATTTAAAGGGAAACTTCATTCTTCAACAGCCATCGGAAGAAGAGGATGCTCCGTGCCGGATGTCTTGAAGATGGACCCGCTCCACGCCGGATGAAGATAGAAGATGCCATCTGGATGAAGACTTCTGCCCGCTTGGATGAAGACTTCTGCCGGCTTCGATGAGGACTTCTGCCCGCTTGGATGAAGACTTCTCCTGCCTGGATGAGGATTGATGTCCGGTCTTCAAAAACTGTAAGTGGATCGTCAGGGGTTAGTGTTAGGTTTTTTTAAGGGTTTATTGGGTGGGTTTTATTTTTAGCTTAGGGTTTTGGGCAATGTAAAAGAGCTAAATGCCCTTTTATGGGCAATGCCCATCTAAATGCCCTTTTCAGGGCAATGGTTAGCTTAGGTTTATTTAGATAGGATTTTATTTGGGGGTTTTGTTGTGTGGGTGGTGGGTTTTACTGTTGGGGGGTTGTTTGTATTTTTTTTACAGGTAAAAGAGCTGATTTCTTTGGGGCAATGCCCCGAAAAAGGCCCTTTTGAGGGCCATTGGTAGTTTAGTGTAGGCTAGGGTTTTTTTCTATTTTGGGGGGGGGGGGCTTTTTTATTTTGATAGGGCTATTAGATTAGGAGTAATTCGTTTTTTTATTTTTGATAAAAAAAAAATATTTTGTGTAATTTAGTGTTTATTTTTTTTTGTAATTTAGATAAATGTATTTTGTTAATTTAATTTATTTAATTTTATTGTAATGTTAGGTGTTAGTGTAACTCAGGCTAGCTTTTATTTTACAGGCAACTTTGTATTTATTTTAACTAGGTAGCTAGTAAATAGTTAATAACTATGTATTAAATAGTCTACCTAGTTAAAATAAATACAAACCTGTAATAGCAGCGCTATGAAAAGTGATCGGTGAAAATAACTTGCACGTTATTAGCGAGCAGCCATAATGCAAAACTGGTAATCTGGCTGACTATTAACCCCTAAGGTACCCTAACCTAATCACCTAATCAACCCCCATACAGGTATGGTGGGTGGTTAGGTGATTAAGGCCTACTAAATGCTAAACTTTAATAGTCACCTAATCAACCCGCATACTGTTATGCGGGGTGGTTAGGTTACTAAGGCCTACTAAATGCTAAACCAACAATAATCACCTAATCAACTGCCATACAGGTATGGGGATGGTTAGGTGATTAAGGCCTTCTAAATGCTAAACTAACAATATTTACCTAAGCAACCCCCATACAGGTATGGAGGTTGGTTAGTTGATTAAAGCCTACTAAATGCTAAACCAACAATAATCACCCAATCAACCCCCTTAAAGGTATCGAGGGTGATTAGGTGATTAATGCCTACTAAATTTTAAATCAACAATAATCACCTAATCAACCCCTATACAGGTATGGGGGTAGTTAGGTGGTTAAGGCCTACTAAATGCTAAACATTAATAACCACCTAATCATCCCATAAAGGTATTAGTGGTGGTAAGGTGATTAAGGCCTACTAAATGCTAAACCAACAATAATCACCTAATCAACCCCCATACAGGTATGGGGGGTGGTTAGGTGATTAAGGCCTATACCGCCATCTCCCAACACAAACTAGAACTACACTAACTATCACTGAAACCCCCCCCCCCGCTAAACTAACCTACTAACATTAAAATAAATTAAAATAGCCCTTAAAAGGGCCTTTTGTAGGGCATCTGCCTAAAGACAATACAACTCTTTTACAAATTAAAAAAATTACAAGACCCCCCTCTACAATACAACTCTCAAACATAATAAAGTCTACCTAAAAATATATAAATCAAATTTAAAATAAAAAAGCCTATTCTTCAAAATAAAAAATAAAATTAAAAAAGGCCTAACTTACCCCAAAGTTTTTACTCACAGTGTGAAAATCCAGTTCCTCTTCATCTGACTTTGGGCCCTCTTCATCCTGGGTCCAGGTGCCGTGGGCTCATCTTCATTGCAGTGGATTCAGACTTCGGTGGCCTTTCCCACCCGACTCCACTCCACATCTTTTTTAATCTCGGGGCCTTCTTCATACAGGGTCCAGGTGCCCGGGGGCCCATCTTCGTAGAGGCAGACATCGGAGGCCTCTTCCTTCGCTCCTCATCTTCTTCAAAGCCAGAACCCTCTTCATCCAGGGTCCAAGTGCCGGGGGCTTATCTTTGCGGCAAAGAAAGCTGACTTCAGTGGCCTCTTCCGCCACCTCCACTCTGCATCTTCTTTCTTCTAATCTTCAGCTCTCTTCCTAGAGCCCTCATCTTCATGTGGTCACAGCCGCACACTGAATTTCTGAAAGTGTGGAACCCCTTTATATAGGGGTACCAATTCATCCCTATTGACTGATTATTAATCAGCCAATAGCAAGAAAGTATTTTATTTGAAATTCTAATCAAAATAGAAAATAAATTATTTTCTGTAACAATTTTTTTTCTGTAACTTAGGGGATTTAGTTTAGAGGTGAGTTGGGGGTAAGGTAGAGATGGGTTCGTTTGTGTTGGTGTGGCGGTATAGGTTAATAGTGTAGGGTACTTGCGGTGGGCTAGTGGCATTTTAATGCTCAATAGTGTAGAGTACTTGCGGTGGGCTAGTGGCGTTTTAGGGGTTAATAGTTTAGATGGGTACTTGCTGTTGGTATGTGGCAGTATAGGGATTAACAGGATAGGTACTTGCGGTGGGTATGTGGTGGTATAGGGGTTAACAGTTTAGATGGGTACTTGCGGTGGGTATGTGGCGGTTTAGGGGTTAACAGGATAGATACTTGTGGTAAGTATGTGGTGGATAACAGGTTAAAATAGTAAACAGGTACTTGCAGCAAGGGATCGTTTACTATACATTGGCAATATGGGTGGAGATGCTGGGTGTAATCTATAGCCAGCATTGCCAACCAATGGCATGTAAAGTAAACGCCTCTTAGTGATGCCACCTGTTAGCAGCTATGTCTGCAGCTTGCATCCACACAAAATCCTGGCACTGAAGATCTGACCACAGAATTATATGAAAAAGCAGTTCATCTTTATTAAGGTATAAGAACAGGAAAGAACATCATAAAACCAAAAGATACAGGAACAAGGTGATAGGAGGACCTCCCAAGCGCATCATACGCATTTCGTGCCCATAGGCACTTGTTCACTGAAGCTTGTAATATTTTGACAGGCTCACTTGACATAGAGACGGATCCCTTGGAATATTTTGCCGCCTTGTAGCACTTTCGATAATTGAGCCTTAGTGCTATGGACATTGAAGTTTGTGCATATTTTCTCTTCCACCACCCATTTTGGGCTGTGATACCTGTGCTTGATATTAGACAGGGCTCTGGCCCAAGGAGGACATTACTTTCCTAATCTCCTTTCACAGGTGGTTACAGGCAGTAGGTTGTAAGGTGGGGTCCCCCTAGTTGCAGCACGCTTTTTACATAAGACTCAACTTCTAAGCTGTTGCCCAGAAATGTCTCCTTCAGGCTAATCCACATACCCTTAGCAAAATCTAATAATTCAAATTGTTAGTGTAGAAGGTGTGTCTACGTGTTATGTCAATCATATTTCATGTAGCAACTGTGCTAGTTTCAATAAGAGTTTTTCTCATAACAAGGAAAGATTCTTAAACAGTGCTGCCATTGGAATGCAGTTCCTCTCCTATGTCTAGATCAGCCACAGCTATGAGAACAGAAAGCAGAGTGAAACAGTGTACCTTATTTCTTAAATAAATTTCCCTTAAAGGCGTATATGAGTTAACGGCATGTGATATATATATACACACACATATTGTATATATGTTCTCTAATAAGCAAAAGTTATAATATAAATTGTCATGATACAATCGTGTGGAGTAGTTGATACCTGGATTGGCTACCTGGCAGAGGTAGTATTGTGTTCTCAGCCTGGAAAGGGTTAATGTGGATTGCTTTTTCTTTGTGTGAAATCTGTTTTTAGAGAAGCTGTAAGGTATCTGTGGGTGACCAGGTGACAACAGGACTTAGGGATAGTGGCACTTCGGTTACCTTGGTGCATCCTGAAATGGTAAAGCTGGTGAACATTATACCAGGGAGGACTGTGTCCATTCAAGGAATTGGGGGAGTTTTCCCTGCAGTCCCTATGGCACGAGTGTACCTTGATTGGGGTGTGGGAAAAGGTTTGCGGGAAGTGGGGATTTCTGTGGATATCCCTGTTGATTTTTTGCTGGGCGATGATTTGGGCCGGATGCTTTGTCAGTATTCCCCAGAAGACAACACCTGCCACCTGGAAGGGCCAGTAGAGGGCCCTGCACTAACTGAGATACTGTGTGAAACTTTGAGGGACCCAGAGTGGAGGCTGGGGATGGACACATCACTAGCTACACCAGGGCTGGAGGTATCCCACCAAAGGATAAATAATTATTCCCTTGAACATGATTGCTGGGAGGGGGGGGGGGGGCTGAGGGTTAATGCAGCTCTGCCTGTGTGTACACCAGTAATGTCTTGTTCTAATGAAGAGGGATGTATTGAAAATGTTTGTGACAATGTTGCTTTTATTGAACCTGGTTACTGGGAGGGAGAGCCTAAGGTAAATGCTGATTTACCTGTACCAGTAATGTATTGTGCCAGTGAAAAGGGTGATACCGCCATTGATTATGACGTGTGCCAGGTGACCAGTCCTAGAGTAGAGAGACTGGTGAGAGGGTTGGGTTTACCCCTACTTATGAGTGAGAGTGGGGAACCGATAGAGGATGGTGCCCTAGAGGTTGCTGGATGTTGTGAGCATGTGATGTCTGATGTATCGTGTGGAAATGTGAGAGGGCAGTGGGGCTGGGCAGAAAGAAAAGACTGAACGTGGTGTGCAAGCTGAGTGGAGGGAGCAGGGAGCAGAAGAAGAGGCTTATTCTCTGGTTTGCCCTGAGGTAAAATGCACCCTTAGTGAGGGTGTCAGACTCAGCTATACAGCTGCCAGGGAGAACAGGTGACAGGCATGTGCCAGTCTGTACCTGAAACAGCATTGCATATGCAAGAAGGAGTGAATGGCATGGCTGGTGTAGAGGCCAGAGTACCCCCTGTCCTGTTACAGAGAGTAAGACAGGATGGGACCCTGGGTGTGTCTGTAGACCTCCCTTACAGTGATGGCAGATGTGAAGAAGAGGGGGAGCTGTGACTTCCCCTTGCAGCTCTCTCATGGTTGTGTGTAGGTTGGATGGAGAGTGTGTGGGCCAAGCAGCTGCATTGACTAGTGAACCTGCTACACCTACCCCTAACAGGGGTAGGTGTGAACAGTGGACTATCTGGCCTAAGCATTGCAAGAAGTGCCCTTATTCTCCTAGTGAGTTACCCTGAGGGTGTTCTAGATCCATTTAAGAGTGAGAGTGAGTGCAGGGAGAGTATGAAATCCCGAAAGGGAGTGTCCTCCACAAGGGAAATTGTATCAGCTGATGCTAACTGTTACAGTGGGCAGATTAATGCAGAGAGTGTGCAGAAAGGGCAGATCTGGTTCTTATGAAAGAGGAAAAACTAAGATTTAGGTTGACATAGGGAATCACCGTGGGCTGACCCCCTATTTCCACCATTTTAAAAGGGGAGGTGTCATGATACAATCATATGGAGTAGTTGATACCTGGATTGGCTACCGGGCAGAGCTGGTATTGTGGTCTCAGCCTGGAAAGGGTTCATGTGAATTGCTTTTTATTTGTGTGAAATCTGTTTTCAGAGAAGCTGTAAGCTAAGAGTCCCCCTCCCACCCCCTCCTTAGCCTGTCACAGGTTTGAGGTGAAGTGTTCTTTGTGTAACTGTGTGTAGGAATGTAAAACGCTCTTCCCCTTTGAGACTGATATGGTGAGCCACGGCTAGTTGTGTATTGGCTAACCTCATCGTAAATTATGAAATTATGACAAGGGTGGTGTCTTTGACAAGACAAAAAAGGTTTAATTTAAGTGTATGTAACAGAAAGACTTTTGGTTAGAATTGCTGGGACCCAGGCAGCTAACACCATGGAAAGCAGTTCTCTACATATCTAAAGGAACTTGGTAATAAGTTGGATATTGTGTTTCTATTATTTTTATGTCCCATTTTCTTTTTAAAGAATTGTAACTTTGCAACTGTATGTTATTTTGAATGTCTTTATGTTTTTGCACTGTGTAACCTGTATTGATATTTTTGTTATTAAACATGTAGAAAACCTCATTCTGTCTTTGGGCTCTAATATCTGAATTCACATTTCTGTTGAGACAAGGTTAAAGGCATGTTACCTAATTGTTAAATTGTGTGAGTTTTTGGGAGTTCCAAAACGCCTCTTTAATTTAGAAGTTTTGGTGGTGGCAGAAATTGTTAATTAGAGCAGTGTGGACAGGATTTGGGGGTTAATGTGGTGTCCCTTTTAAGGTCCTTTTGTAGCGTTACAAGGTTAAGGGAACCAGAGCTGTGTGCTATTAACCCCTTCATGCCCACACCCCACTATTTGTGACATGGAAAATGTTTGATTCATCACATAAATGTCTAATTAATTATTTGTGTATGGAATCATGAAACGTTTCCATTCCCTTACACCTGAGCACTAAGCCAAAGTATGCTCTAAGCTGAAAGTGTGCTAAACCAAAAGTAAAATATTGGACTTCTTAACTTTTTAACCATGCTGTTGTATTGAAATAAAAATACAATATAAATTTAAAAAGCACACATACATATTTATATGTATACACGTACACATACCTGTATATACACACACAACCAGCACAAAGATTATGACTGAAGGCTCAGATGATGGTTAGCATTTTTAGCAATAAAGTATTTTTTTTAGACATAATGCTATTGCACACTCAGTAGACGATAGAATAGAGTAAATATAACTTTTATATGCACTAGGAAACAAAAACATTAGTGTGGCTCACTTTATTGCTATATGTGCTTTATTTCAGTGGTCTGGAACCAAACCCACAATATCTCTGAGGCACGCCTGTATATATTATTATTATTATCGGTTATTTGTAGAGCGCCAACAGATTCCGCAGCGCTAGTATATAAATGTTAATATAGACTGCACTCGCTGGATTTTATCACGTGTACATCAATTTTTCATTGAAGGTGACGTTTCAGGGGCAGTCTCACTCAGACCAACCAGAACTGCAAACTTACGGCTAGATTACGAGTTTGGCGTTAGCCTTAAAAAGCAGCGTTAAGAGGTCCTAACGCTGCTTTTTAATGCCCGCTGGTATTACGAGCCTTGCAGGTACAGGTGTACTGCTCACTTTTTTTTGCCAGACTCAGAAATACCGCAAATCCACTTACGTCAATTGCGTATCCTATATTTTCAATGGGACTTGCATAGCGCCGGTATTACGAGTCTTCCAAAAAGTCAGTAGTTAAGAGTTTTACACTACAACGCCGTAGCATAAAACTCTTAACTAAAGTGCTAAAAAGCACACTAACACCCATAAACTACCTATTAACCCCTAAACCGAGACCCTCCCACATCGCAAATACTAAAATAAATGTTTTAACCCCTAATCTGCCAAACCGGACATTGCTGCCATTATAATAAATATATTAACCCCTAAACCGCTGCACTCCCGCATCGCAAACATTAGTTAAATATTATTAACCCCTAATCTGCAGGCCCTAAAATCGCCGCCACCTACCTACATTTATTAACCCCTAATCTGCTGCCCCCAACGTCGCCGCCACTATAATAAAATATTTACCCCTAAACCTAAGTCTAACCCTAACCCTTACACCCCCTAACTTAAATATAATTACAATAAATCTAAATAAAATTACTATCATTAACTAAATTATTCCTATTTAAAACTAAATACTTACCTGTAAAATAAACCCTAAGATAGCTACAATATAACTAATAGTTACATTGTATCTATCTTAGGGTTTATTTTTATTTTACAGGCAAGTTTGTATTCATTTTAACTAGGTACAATAGTTATTAAATAGTTATTAAATATTTAATAACCACCTAGTTAAAATAAAGACAAATTTACCTGTAAAATAAAACCTTACCTAAGCTACAATTACACCTAACACTACACTATAATTAAATAAATTAAATAAATTAAATAAAATTATCTAAAGTACGAACCCCCCCCCACTAAATTACAGAAAATAATACTAAATTACAAATAGCCTTTAAAAGGGCCTTTTTGCGGGGCATTGCCCCAATGTAATCAGCTCTTTCACCTGTAAAAAAAAAGTACAAATACCCCCCCCCCCTGATTGGAACAGCCAATAGAATGCAAGCTCAATCCTATTGGCTGATTAGATCAGCCAATAGTATTGAACTTCAATCCTATTGGCTGATTGCAATCCTATTGGCATCAGCCAATAGGATTTTTCCTACCTTAATAGATAGAATTCTATCAGCCAATCGGAAATTGAAGGGACGCCATCTTGGATGACGTCACTTAAAGGAACCTTCATTCAGTCATCGGCCGTCGTCAGAAGAGGATGCTCCGCGTCAGATGTCTTGAAGATGGACCCGCTCCACGCCGGATAGATGAAGATAGAAGATGCCGTCTGGATGAAGACTTCTGCCAGTCTGGAGGACCACTTCTGCCCGGTTAAGTGAAGACGTCTCACGGTAGGGTGATCTTCAGGGGGTTAGTGTTAGGTTTTTTTAAGGGGGATTGGGTGGGTTTTAGAGTAGGGTTGGTTGTGTGGGTGGTGGGTTTTAATGTTGGGTGGGGTATTTGTACTTTTTTTTACAGGTGAAAGAGCTGATTACTTTGGGGCAATGCCCCGCAAAAGGCCCTTTTAAGGGCTATTTGTAATTTAGTGTAGGGTAGGACTTTTTTTTATTTTGGGGGGCTTTTTTATTTTGTTAGGGGGATTAGAGTAGGTGTAATTAGTTTAAAAATCTTGTAATTATTTTATTATTTTCTGTAATTTAGTGTGGGGGGGTTCGTACTTTAGATAATTTTATTTAATTGTAATTAATTGTATTTAATTTATTTAATTATAGGTAGGGTTAGACTTAAGTTTAGGGGTTATTAACTTTATTATAGTGGTGGCGACGTTGCGGGCGGCAGATTAGGGGTAGTGATGTCGCAAACCTAAAATTTTGCGTTCGCGAACAGCAGACGTGAACTTCCACAACTGTTCGTGAACGGGCGAACCGCCATAGACTTCAATAGGCAGGCAAATTTTAAAACCCACAGGGACTCTTTCTGGCCACAATAGTGATGGAAAAGTTGTTTCAAGGGTACTAACACCTGGACTGTGGCATGCCGGAGGGGGATCCATGGCAAAACTCCCATGGAAAATTACATAGTTGATGCAGAGTCTGGTTTTAATCCATAAAGGGCATAAATCACCTAACATTCCTAAATTGTTTGGAATAACGTGCTTTAAAACATCAGGTATGTACACTACTGTTACACCAGATATGAGTTGCACTGGGGTGACACTGTGCCCTGGCAGGCAGGCACTTAAACGCACACGTGTGAAGGAAACTGACTGCTATTATTTAATACAGTCAAAAAAGTGTTTTTTTTTTTTTAAATCTACATACTGTTACACCAGATATGAGTGGTGGCACTGGGCAAGTCGGCACAGTATACGCTGTGAGCCTGACACACACGCTGGCAGGCAGGCAACTGCAATTAGATTACACAGGAAAAAAAAAAAGCAGCCCTAAAAATGGCTTTTTGGGGTGCTGTCCTTACAGCAGAGATCAGATGAGTCCTTCAGGACTGTAGTGGACACTGAATACACTAGCCTAGCTATAGATTTCCCTACTAAATCAGCAGCAGCTACACTGTTCCTCCTCTCACTAACAATGCAGCTTCCAAATGAATCTAAAATGGATGCTGTCCAGGAGGTAGGAGGGTCTGGGAAGGAGGGTCTGCTGCTGATTGGCTGGAATGTGCCTGCTGACTGTGAGGTACAGGGTCAAAGTATTACTCAATGATGACGAATAGGGGGCAGATCGAACATCGCATATGTTCGCCCGCCGCGGCGAACGTGAACATGCTATGTTTGCCAGGAACTATTCACGGGTGAACAATTCGCGACATCACTAATTAGGGGTTAATAATTGTAGTTAGGTTGCGGCGACATTGGGGGCGGCAGATTAGGGGTTAATAAATATAATGTAGGATTTGGCGATGTTGGGGGCAGCAGATTAGGGGTTAATAAGTATAATGTAGGTGGCGGCGGTGTCCGTAGCGGCAGGTTAGGGGTTAATAATATAATGCAGGTGTCGGCGATGTCGGGGGCGGCAGATTAGGGGTGTTTAGACTCAGGGTTCTTCGCTCACTTTTTTTTGCGGCTAACGCCGGGTTTCTAAAAACCCGTAATACAAGCACTGTCTGCAAGTGAACTGCTCGTTAGCACCGCACCCCTGTTAACGCCAAACTCGTAATCTAGGCGATAGACTTGAAAAGACCACTAGACTCCTCCCCCTGTGAGAGAATTACACCCAAACCCCATGTTGTCATAATAGTGTGTACATTGTTACCGTAGTATGTCAAAGTAAACAACAATCAACCCAATAACAGATCTGTAGCGAGTTAAAAACCATTGCCCACAGGAATATGTTGCTGCAGGGGAAAGGGGTTTGTCCTAAATCACAGCTGATCATATCATATTTGTTCAAGTGAGCACACAACTATTATATCAGGGAAATAAATAAGATAAACATTATGTTTCGATATGTCTAATCTGTTATATTGAAGAAATACATGGCATAAAACATTATGCATTAGAATAAGCTACTTGCACAATGTGCTACATTCACAGAAAGATAGCATGCATGCTGAAGAAATTTATAACAAAGATAAAGCATTGTGTATTAGAGTAAACTGCTGGCACATCGTTTTTTTTGGGGGGGGGTTGTGTATCACTTGCGCTCACTTGATTGTAGACAATGGGGTCAATTTATTATAGTGCGAGCGGACATGATACAATGTAGCGTATCATGTCCGCTGCACATCGATAAATGCCGACAGCATACACTGTCAGCATTTATCATTGCACCAGCAGTTCTTGTGAACTGCTGGTGCAATGCCGCCCCCCTGCAGATTTGCAGCCAATCAGGGATTATTAAATTAGGCTTTAGGTTATAACCCCACTAGCACCCATACCAAATAAAGGAATTTTTGCAAATCACCTGCAGGACACCTGTATTATAAATAAACACATAGGTAAAAAATGTAGAATGTGTGCCATCAGTTTACTCTATAATACACAATGCTTTATCTTTATTTTTTATTTCACCAGCATGTATGCTATCTCCGTGTGAATGTAACACATTGTGCAAGTTGCTTATTCTAATGCATAATGCTTTATCCCATGTATTTCTTCGATATAACAGATTAGACATATTGGATCAAATAGGGCTAGATTACAAGTGGATCACTATTGTTGTCACGAGGAGCATAAACGTGATTGCGAGATCCCGGTGTTTACTCTCAAAGCCATATTACAAGTTGTGCACTGTTAAAATTACCCCAAATTAATTTGCGCAAAATCACAGTAATTTACGCACACATATTTTTGATGGGTAGCATTTAGTGGTAATATACGCTCATATTACAAGTTGAATGTAAATACGATTGCACAAACGCAATCGTATTTACCTCTCAAACTTTTTTTCAGGTCGCGGAAATAGTTTGTCCGGAGGAAACAGTGTCACCAAAATACACTTTAAATCCCTAAACCACGATCCAGCACATCGCAAACTACCTCTTTACACTATTAACTCCTAAAGTTCCACACACCCCACCGCTAAGTAAGCTTCTACACTTTTAACCCCTAAAACACCCCACCCCAACTGCAAAGTAAGCTTCTACACTATTAACCCCTAAACCACCATCCCCCCATATCGTAAAGTCCCCACTTCACTATTAACCCCTAAACCACCAGCCTTCACATTGCAAATAAACCCACTAACATCTAAACCCCCTAACCTAACACCCCCTAAGTTAACCAAAATAGAATAACCCTTCCTTTACCAAGAAAAAACTAACTACATAAGAAGTTGTAAGGTATTTTTCTTCACAAAAAGAGCTAGTTCACTTATAGGGCAATGTTGGGATGTTTTTTTTTTTTTTTGGGGGGGTGTAATTTGTTTGTCTTTTTTTTTGTAATGGTAGGTTTTTTCATTTTTGTAATGTTAGGGGGTTTTATTTTTCGTTTTTTTAAACAGTAATGGTATTTTTTTTTTTAAAACAGTAATGGTAGGTGTTTTTTAATTAATTTATTATAGTTTTTGCGATGCGGGAGGGCCTCAATTTAGGGGTTAATAGGTAGTTTGTGGGTGTTAGTGCACTTTTTAACACTTTAGTTATGAGTTTTATGCTACAGCTTTGTAATGTAAAACTCATAACTACTGAGTTTAGATGGCGGTACTGATCTTGTGGTTGTAGAGTGTACCGCTCACTTTTTGGCCTCCCAGGCAAACTTGTAATACCGGCGCTATGGGAGTCCCATTGAAAAAGGACTTTTTTAAAAGTGCGGTACTGACATTGCGTGACGGCCGAAAAGGTGTGCGGTACACCTATACCTGCAAGACTTGAAATTGCGGCGTTAGGGAAATATCAGCGTTATGAAGCATAATGATGCTTTTTCACTCATAACGCAAAACTCATAATCTAGCTTTAAGTTATTACAACCAAATTGGCTACTTATTAACTTTGCAAGTATAACATTTACCCCAAAGTCGACTACTTATTATCAGCTAGATTACAAGTCTGTGCGTTCGTCTTTTAACACTGAAAATATAGTCATTTCAGTGTTAAAACAGCACCGCAGCCATTACAAGTCTTGTCGGTATAGCTGTACCGCAAGCCTTTTAGCCTCTAACGCAAGGTCCAAGGTTCACTCAGGATCTTCACACTGCTGGGCACCCAAAGTTCCGCTCTGCACTGTACAAAACTGCAGCCCCTCTCCAAAGTTCCAGTCATGACAGGCCCCAGAACTTATTCTCCCACTATCAGCAGTCTATACACAACTAGTTTTACCTGTATATGTATATTAACATAACTAGTTAGGCCAGTCCCTCCTCCAGCCATTTCAAGATGTCTCTTTGGGGATAGGGAGTTCCTTGCACCTTGATGTCTAACAGCTGGCCATATACCTTTTGATTTGAATTCTTACAGGATTGAGAGACCAACTGTCAATTAACTTATCTAAGGTAAGGAAGGCCCTATTGTTTGGCTTCCTTTCTAGCATATAAAAACAATAGATACAGTATATACATGGTCAAAATATGTGAATATGTAATTTTGTGGAACTATAAAAAATAAATAATATTAATAATATTTTATACATAGCAAACCATTTCTTACAACTTTAAACTTCTTTGGATCCTGTGAACAGTGTCCTGTCCATTATAGTCTTCCTGTGACTGCTGATGCACCTCCTGCATCCTGGACTCGCTCTTTAAACCTTCCAAGGTAAATTTCACAGCTTCCTTCATCTAATACCCTGACTACATTCTTCATTTCCCATAACATATGTCTCAATGAATTACTTTGTAACATTGTCTCTGACAGAAGAACACAATAGTTGTCCAAATTTTGTAGGGCAGTCTGTCATAATGAAGAGATCACAATATGCTTGTCTTCAACCGCAATCAAATGGACAGAGAGAAAGAGTTAACCAGAACCTTAAAACATATCTCAGAAGGGGGGCGGAGCTAACTACTGCAGCCACTAGATGTACATTCTGTGAGCTCCTGCTCCTACATAGCTTTTTTATGAAGATTAACCCTAAAATCCTATAGATTCTAGAGAAAACTCATTGGGAACCCGTTGCAAACTGTTATCTAACAAGACCTTGGAGAAGTTTTGAGCTTCTGCCAGGAAACCTTGATATTTAAGCTCTTTCATCAAAGCCACAAGGTAGCTTCATAGCATTCATGAGGCCTAAGATAGGAAATCTTATTTAAAAAAGCAGATACTATTATTGTCTACATCTACAAATTTTCCTTGGGCATTCAACATGGAGGATATTTCTTTATCTCTCCTAAATCTCTTTGCGGACTTTGAGAACATGCTGCAGCAGAGAATAGACTCTTTTTTACAGGTTGCTAGTTCTGGAGATATTGTATCACAGACGTCGATAAATCTTGGGAAACTGATTTGTGTCCAGAGTACAGCTATATTGCCCATATCGAATCCCCCAACCAGCCGACATGATATAATGCCAGATCACTCTAGTCGGAACTGCTCCCAGCCCTCCTCACCTAATTGCCCATCGGGGAATGCGGCCGAACCCCGGGGGAAACTACAAAGGAGTTTCTGACAAAGATAGATGGGGTGGTAATGCTTACTGGCTGGGGAGAAGATAATCAAGAGGCTATGGCGATCCAATTTGCGGACCCGACCCTGACAAAGAGGACCCTTGCTGGACTATCTGGTGAATGGAAGCAGTGCGATGTTAAGTCTGGGTATGGACTGGACTCAGAATCTGGTAACCTCTCTAGGCAGTGGTCTAATGCTAAGGCTTGTGAATACCTGTTAAAAAGAGATGCCGCGGATAAAGCCATACAGAGATATTTCCTCTCTGAGCATACCCAGGGTCTTCCAGGCTATACAGGAGCACACAGGCACAAGAAATTCACTGTCTGCGAAGTACAATTACAGGCAGATACAATAACACAAGACAGACATGGCATAGGATAGGAGCATATAAGCTCCCGTTTACTAGTTGTAGCCTATAACTGAGAAAGAATCTGGGACATGTGTTTCATGACGGTTTGCTTGCCTGATAAAAAACCTGATATAAAAATATATAAAATATATGGTTTGTAATTTCCCTTATATTATTGATGTCAGAAATGTCTGAAGTTTCAGATCTTAAATACGTATGGGACATTATAAATCTCTGACTTTCCGTAAATTTCCGTAAGTTCCTTACTGTATATTATCAGTTAATCCATGTTTGTAGTGACTTCTCTCAATGTTATGTTTTTGTTATTTTATTGGTATTAGGCACTACTGTTGATACCGCAGGGCAATGTATTCATGCATTCAAGGACATACTTGAAAATGAGAGAAATCTCAATGTATCCTTCCTGGTAAAATATTTTATAAATAAATAAAATAAATAAATAAATACTCTCTGTTTACTAGTAAATCTATGCATGCATGTTGATAGAGAAAGTATGTCAGGTATTTTGTTCAAAACCAGTATATTACTAAAGTTCCTACCTAGTTTAGTTTCTACTCTTATAGCAGCCCTCCTTAGGAAGCAGCAATATATTTAATGTTTTTAGCCATAGATTCCTGATAGTTGGTCACCTAGCTATAACATAAGTTCCATACACCTTCCTGTTTGATCTGCGAGTCCTAGTATACAATATGTTCTCTATAGTTTTAAATAGTCTAATAGTCCTCTTATAATATACAGACTGAACCTAATCTTTGGTGGAAATGTCCTAAGGGTTAATAGGGCAGGGTTGAAGCTATTTTTACATGCTCTATACTCATACGCCTAGATTTAGAGTTTTGACGGTAAAGACCCGCGTAGCTAACGCTGCTTTTTTCCTACCGCTGCTTCCAAACAACGCTGGTATTTAGAGTTGTCTGAGGGGCTGCCTTAGGCTCCAAAAAGGGTGCGTTGAGCCTAATTTACCGCCACTTCAACCCTCAATACCAGTGTTGCTTATGGTAGCGGTAAACTGGCAAAACGTGCTCGTGCACGATTCCCCCATAGGAAACAATGGGGCAGTTTGGGCTGAAAAAAAACACTAACACCTGCAAAAAAGCAGCGTTAAGCTCCCAACACAGCCCTATTGTTTCCTATGGGGAAACACTCTCTAAGTCTGCACCTAACACCCTAACATGAACCCCGAGTCTAAACACCCCTAACCTTACACTTATTAACCCATAATCTGCCGCCCCCGCTATCGCTGACACCTGCATTATATTATTAACCCCTAATCTGCCGCTCCGGACACCGCCGCCACCTACATTATACCTATGTACCCCTAATCTGCTGCCCCTAACATCTCCGACACCTACATAATATTTATTAACCCCTAATCTGCCCCCCCAACATCGCCGCTACCTTACCTACACTTATTAACCCCTAATCTGCCGACCGGACCTCGCCGCTACTCTAATAAAGTTATTAACCCCTAAACCGCTGCACTCCTGCCTCGCAAACCCTATAATGAATAGTATTAAGCAGTATCTGCCCCCCCCAACGTTGCCGCCACCTAACTTCAAGTATTAACCCCTAATCTGCCGACCGGACCTCGCCGCTACTCTAATAAATGTATTAACCCCTAAAGCTAAGTCTAACCATAACCCTAACACCCCCCTTAAGTTAAATATAATTTTAATCTAACGAAATAAATTAAATCTTATTAACTAAAGTATTCCTATTTAAAACTAAATACTTACCTGTAAAATAAACCCTAATATAGCTACAATATAACGAATAATTATATTGTAGCTATTTTAGGATTTATATTTATTTTACAGGCAACTTTGTATTTATTTTAACTAGGTACAATAGCTATTAAATAGTTATTAACTATTTAATAGCTACCTAGTTAAAATAATTACAAAATTACCTGTAAAATAAATCCTAACCTAAGTTACAATTAAACCTAACACTACACTATCATTAAATTAATTAAATAAATTAACTACCAATACCTACAATTAAATACAATTAAATAAACTAAACTAAATTACAAAAAAACCCCCACTAAATTACAGAAAATAAAAAAATATTACAAGAATTTTAAACTAATTACACCTAATCTAAGCCCCCTAATAAAATAAAAACCCCCAAAATAATAAAAGTCCCTACCCTATTCTAAATTAAAAAGTAACCAGCTCTTTTACCAGCCCTTAAAAGGGCTTTTTGTGGGGCATGCCCCAAAGTAATCAGCTCTTTTGCCTGTAAAAAAAAAATACAACCCCCCCAACATTAAAACCCACCACCCACATACCCCTACTCTAACCCACCCAAACCCCCCTTAAATAAACCTAACACTACCCCCCTGAAGATCTCCCTACCTTGAGTCGTCTTCACCCAGCCGGGCCGAAGTCTTCATCCGAAGGGGCAGAAGAGGATATCCAGACCGGCAGAAGTCTTCATCCTATCCGGCAGAAAAGGACATCCGGACCGGCAAACATCTTCATCCAAGCGGCATCTTCTATCTTCATCCATCCGGAGCGGAGCCATCTTCTTACAGCCGATGCGGATCCATCCTCTTCAACTGACGCCTACTCGCCGAATGAAGGTTCCTTTAAATGACGTCATGCAAGATGGTGTCCCTCAAATTCCGATTGGCTGATAGGATTCTATCAGCCAATCGGAATTAAGGTAGGAAAAATCTTATTGGCTGATTAAATCAGCCAATCAGATTCAAGTTCAATCCGGTTGGCTAATCCAATCAGCCAATCAGATTGAGCTTGCATTCTATTGGCTGATCAGAACAGCCAATAGAATGCAAGCTCAATCTGATTGGCTGATTGGATCAGCCAATCGGATTGAACTTGAATCTGATTGGCTGATTTAATCAGCCAATCAGATTTTTCCTACGTTAATTCCGATTGGCTGATAGAATCCTATCAGCCAATCGGAATTCGAGGGACGCCATCTTGGATGACATCATTTAAAGGAACCTTCATTCTGCGAGTAGGCTTCGGTTGAAGAGGATGGATCTGCATCAGCTGAAAGAAGATGGCTCCGCTCCGGATGGATGAAGATAGAAGTTGCCGCTTGGATAAAGATGTCTGCTGTTCCGGATGTCCTCTTCTGCCCGGATAGGATGAAGACTTCTGCCGGTCTGGATGTCCTCTTCTGCCCCATCGGATGAAGACTTCGGCCTGGCTGGGTGAAGACGACTCAAGGTAGGGAGATCTTCAGGGGGGTAGTGTTAGGTTTATTTAACCCCTTAATGACCGCAGCACTTTTCCATTTTCTGTCCGTTTGGGACCAAGGCTATTTTTACATTTCTGCGGTGTTTGTGTTTAGCTGTAATTCTCCTCTTACTCATTTACTGTACCCACACATATTATATACCATTTTTCTCGCCATTAAGTGGACTTTCTAAAGATACCATTATTTTCATCATATCTTATAATTAACTATAAAAAAATTATATAATATGAGGAAAAAATGGAAAAAAACACACTTTTTCTAACTTTGACCCCCAAAATCTGTTACACATCTACAACCACCAAAAAACACCCATGCTAAATAGTTTCTAAATTTTGTCCTGAGTTAAGAAATACCCAATGTTTACATGTTCTTTGCTTTTTTTGCAAGTTATAGGGCCATAAATACAAGTAGCACTTTGCTATTTCCAAACCCCTTTTTTTCAAAATTAGCGCTAGTTACATTGGAACACTGATATCTTTCAGGAATCCCTGAATATCCCTTGACATGTATATTTTTTTTTTAGAAGACACCCCAAAGTATTGATCTAGGCCCATTTTGGTATATTTCATGCCACCATTTCACCGCCAAATGCAATCAAATAAAAAAAAATCGTTCACTTTTTCACAATTTTGTTCACAAACTTTAGGTTTCTCACTGAAATTATTTACAAACAACTTGTGCAATTATGGCATAAATGGTTGTAATTCTTCTCTGGGATCCCCTTTGTTCAGAAATAGCTGACATGTATGGCTTTTGTTGTTGCTTTTTGGTAATTAGAAGGGCGCTAAATGCCACTGCGCACCACACGTGTATTATGCCCAGCAGTCAGTGAAGGGGTTAATTAGGGAGCATGTAGGGAGCTTCTAGAGTTAATTTTAGCTTTAGTGTAGTGTAGTAGACAACCCAAAGTATTGATCTAGGCCCATTTTGGTATATTTTATTGCCACCATTTCACCGCCAGATGCGATCAAATTAAAAAAAACGTTACATTTTTCACAATTTTAGGTTTCTCACTGAAATCATTTACAAGCAGCTTGTGCAATTATGGCATAAATGGTTGTAAATGCTTCTCTGGGATCCCCGTTGTTCAGAAATAGCAGACTTATATGGCTTTGGCGTTGCTTTCTGGTAATTAGAAGGCCGCTAAATGCCGCTGCGCATCACACGTGTATTATGTCTAGCAGTGAAGGGGTTAATTAGGTAGCTTGCAGGGTTAATTTTAGCTTTAGTGTAGAGATCAGCCTCCCACCTGCAACATCAGACCCCCTGATCCCTCCCAAACAGCTCTCTTCCCTCCCCCACCCCACAATTGTCCCGCCATCTTAAGTACTGGCAGAAAGTCTGCCAGTACTAAAATAAAAGGTATATTTGTTTGTTTTTTATAGCATATTTACATATGCTGCTGTATAGAATCCCCCCTTAGCCCCCAACCTCACGGATCCCCCATCAAACAGTTCTCTAATCCTCCCCCTCTAGCTTAATGGGCGCCATCTTGGGTACTGGCAGCTGTCTGCCAGTACCCAGTTTAGTAAAAAAAAACATGTTTTTTTTTTTTTTTTTTGCTGAAGTTTAGCTTTTCTGTAGTGTAGCCCCCCCTCCCTCCCAGAATCCTTCGATTGTTTTTTAAATTTAAATCCCCCTTTTCTTCCAATTTTGTATTAAAATGTAGCAGTTCCCACCCGCTCCCGCACCGTGCACGCTCCCGCCCGCCGCCCCCGTGCACACGCGCGCATCTGTGCGTGCCCCCGGACACTGCCGCCTCCGATCCGGCCTCCGATCCCGCCCCCCTCCACATCACAGGCCCTTGGCAGGCCGCCCACCCGCCTCCCTGCCTTGCTCCCACCCACCAACGATGCTCCGGTGCAGAGAGGGCCACAGAGTGGCTCTCTCTGCATCAGAGGCTTGTAAAGGGGTATTGCAGGATGCCTCCATATCGAGGCATCACTGCAATACCCTCAGAGCTGCTGGAAGCGATCGCAATTAATAGCTATTGTACCTAGTTAAAATAAATACAAAGTTGCCTGTAAAATAAATATAAATCCTAAAATAGCTACAATATAATTATTCGTTATATTGTAGCTATATTAGGGTTTATTTTACAGGTAAGTATTTAGTTTTAAATAGGAACACTTTAGTTAATAAGATTTAATTTATTTCGTTAGATTAAAATTATATTTAACTTAGGGGGGTGTTAGGGTTAGACTTAGCGTTAGGGGTTAATACATTTATTAAAGTAGCGGCGAGGTCCAGTCGGCAGATTAGGGGTTAATACTTTAAGTTAGGTGGCGGCGATGTTAGGGAGGGCAGATTAGGGGTTAATACAATTTATTATCGTGTTTGTGAGGAGGGAGTGCGGCGGTTTAGGGGTTAATACATTTATTAGAGTAGCGACGAGGTCCGGTCGGCAGATTAGGGGTTAATAAGTGTAGTTAGGTAGCGGCGACGTTGGGGGGGACAGATTAGGGGTTAATAAATATTATGTAGGTGTCGGCGATGTTAGGGGCAGCAGATTAGGGGTTAATTCGGATAATGTAGGTGGCGTCGATGTGCGGTTGGCAGATTAGGGGTTAAAAATATTTATTATAGTGGCGGCGATGTGGGGGGACCTCGGTTTAGGGGTACATATGTAGTTTATGGGTTTTAGTGTACTTTAGAGCACTGTAGTTAGGAGCTTTATATACCGGTGTTAGCCCATAAAACTCTTAACTACAGCCTTTCCATGGGCGGTAGGAGTCTTGTCGGTAGAGGGTCTACCGCTCACTTCAGCCAAGAGTCTAAATACCAGCATTAGGAAGATCCCATTGAAAAGATAGGATACGCAATTGGCGTAAGGGGATCTGCGGTATGGAAAAGTTGCGGCTTGAAAGTGAGCGTTAGACCCTTTCCTGTCTGACTCTAAATACCAGCGGGCGGCCAAAAGCAGCGTTAGGACCCCTTAATGCTGCTTTTAACGGCTAACGCAGAACTCTAAATCTAGGCGATAGTTACTTAAGTGCTCGCACATATATTTTGGGGACTAATTTTTACGCATGTGCCCTGCACTGCGGTTATCAGCCATTTATAGATCCTTTAAATTGAGCTATAGATAGTCGCCCAGCTCTTATTCTATACCTGCAATGCTCAGAAAATTGAAATGGGATGGAGACATACTATCCTTCTACCCTAGATAGACTGATCTATCTTCCTAGACTATGAGCTTCATTATATTTTGAAAGTTACCGTTCTAAAGTTCTCAGTTTAGATAAATACCAGGCTACATACTTCTGTCTTTCTGTGCCTATAGTTTCTAAAATTTTAGCTCTGCCCTCCCTCCCTCAGTTTTTGTTTACTGGGTAATCAAAGGAACGTAGATTCCATAGAATTTTTCCTTGTTATTTATTATATATCTGTTACAATATAGCGGCTATTGCTAATCCCATCCCTACTCTTTGCATAAAGGATAGTTTTGCTCTCCTCTTTTTTTTTAAATTTTTTTTTGCATTTGCTAGTGTTTAGAGACCTAAGAGAGGCCTCTTTAGTTTGAGGAGGGCAATCTAATTCACAACTATAAATAAAACTGAGGATGTTATAGGCTCTAAGCGCTAACCGGATATGGTATTTATTTGCATTTAAGTAAGTGTACTCAAGGGTACATAATGTGACATAACTCAGTTTGTATTGACTCTCACTATATTCGGTTAGATTGTAAGTGAAGTTGTATTTTTATATATTCATATGCTTAATTTAATATGCACTGACTTATAAGAGTTATTCTATATGTAACTTGTCTATATTGTGCTATATTTTGTGATGTTTGCATTGAAATTCCTCAATAAAAATATTTAAATAAAAAAAAAAAACATATCTCAGAAACTGCATTCAGCTACTCAAAATAACCGGACAGACTTATTGCCTTTGGCAGAATTGATTCATATCATAATACTTCCTATCACACTGCTCATCAAACTTCTCCCTTTTATACTGCCCTTGGATACCAGCCAAGAAACTTTCCCCTTGAGTATCAGATGTCTGGAGTATCTGCAGTGGATAAAAGAACCAATTAGCTTCACAGGCACTGAAAGATTATCAGTTGGTTACTTCAGCTGACTAATGTGATCGGTACCAAAAGTTTTTTAATCATACGCATCGGGTGGCCCCAACATATCGATCCGGAGACTCTGTATCGTTGTCCACCAAACAATTTAAACTTAAGCAACCTACCACGAAACTAAGTCCCAGATTCATCGATCCATTTCATATTCCCAACAGATTAATACCACTGCTAACCAACTCCAGTTCCCCTCTACTTTCGAAATTCACCTATATTTCATGTAAACTTGTTAAAACCGGCAGTACTTCTCCATTATTTTAAGTCTGTACAACACCCTACTCCTGCGGATGATTTGCACGTATACTTTATTCACATTTACGTGGTGGTTGTCTACAGACTAGAAGGGCTACCCTATTTCCAAAAGATCTTGGTTGCCTGCTTATAACCTACATGCCCCAACTTTAGTCTCTGCCTTCCACTGTTGCCAGTGTATGGGATCTTCTCCTGGGTACGTTACCTAACTTTGCTGTTCTTGAAAACCTGCTATAAACTTCTGCTTGCCTTTGACCCTGCTTTTTGGATTGTGGTTTGCTAATCTGTTGCCCAATAGTTGCTGACCTTGGCCTGGACTGAATTATTCTTCTAATTATACAGTATCCCACAAAAGTGACTACACCCCTCACATTTTTGTAAAATGTTTTTATTATATAATAGTGTAAATTTGCTGTCCACTCAAAATAATTCAACACACAGCTATTACTGTCTAAACCATTGGGAACAAAAGTGAGTACACCCTTAAGTGAAAATGTCCAAATTGGGCCTAATTAGCCATTGTCCCTCCCCGGTGTCATGTGACTCGTTATTGTTACAAGGTCTCAGGTGTGAATGGGGAGCAGGTGTGTTAAATTTGGTTTTATAGCTCTTATACTCTCTCATACTGGTCACTGGAAGTTCAACATGGCACCTGGAAGTTCAACATGGCACCTCATGGCAAATAACTCTCTGAGGATCTGAAAAAAAGAATTGTTGCTCTACATAAAGATGGCCTAGGCTATAAGAAGATTGCCAGGACCCTGAAATTGAGCTGCAGCATGGTGGGAAAGACAATACAGCGGTTTTAAAGGACAGTTTCCACTCAGAACAGGCCTCGCTATGGTTGACCAAGGAAGTTGAGTGCACATGCTCAGCGTCATATCCAGAGTTTGTCTTTGGGAAATAGACGTATGAGTGCTGCCAGCATTTCTGCAGAGGTTGAAGGGGTGGGGGGTCAGCATGTCAGTGCTCAGACCATACGCCGCACACTGCATCAAATTGGTCTGTATGGCTGTCATCCCAGAAGTAATCCTCTTCTAAAGATGATGCACAGGAAAGCCTGCAAACAGTTTGCTGAAGACAAGCAGACTAAGGACATGGATTGCTGGAACCATGTCCTGTGGTCCGATTAGACCAAGATAAACTTATTTGGTTCAGATGATGTCAAGCGTGGGTGGCAGCAACCAGGTGAGGAGTACAAAGACAAGTGTGTCTTGCCTACAGTCAAGCATGGTGGTGGGAGTGTCATGGTTTGGGCCTGCATAAGTGCTGCCAGCACTGGGGAGCTACAGTTTATTGAGGGAACCATGAATGATGTGCTTTGACATACTGAAGCAGAGCATGATCCCCTCCCTTCGGAGACCGGGCCACAGGCAGTATTCCAACATGATAACGACCCCAAACACACCTCCAAGACGACCACTGCCTTGCTAAAGAAGCTGAGGGTAAAGGTGATGGACTGGCCAAGCATATCTCCAGACCTAAACCCTATTGAGGTGTAATTAGTTTAAAATTGTTGTAATATTTTTCTAATGTTTGTAAATATTTTTTTATTTTTTGTAGCTTAGTTCTTTTTTATTTTTTGTACTTTAGTTAGTTTATTTAATTGTATTTATTTGTAGGTATTTGTACGTAATTAATTTATTGATAGTGTAGTGTTAGGTTTAATTGTAGATAATTGTAGGTATTTTATTTAATTAATTTATTGATAGTGTAGTGTTAGGTTTAATTGTAACTTAGGTTAGGATTTATTTTACAGGTAATTTTGTAATTATTTTAACTAGGTAGCTATTAAATAGTTATTAACTATTTAATAGCTATTGTACCTGGTTAAAATAATTACAAAGTTGCCTGTAAAATAAATATTAATCCTAAAATAGCTACAATATAATTATAATTTATATTGTAGCTATATTAGGGTTTATTTTACAGGTAAGTATTTAGCTTTAAATAGGAATAATTTATTTAATAAGAGTTAATTTATTTCGTTAGATTTAAATTATATTTAACTTAGGGGGGTGTTAGTGTTAGGGTTAGAATTAGCTTTAGGGGTTAAAAAATTTATTAGAGTAGCGGTGAGGTCCGGTCGGCAGATTAGGGGTTAATACTTGAAGTTAGGTGTCGGCGATGTTAGGGAGGGCAGATTAGGGGTTAATACTATTTATTATAGGGTTATTGAGGCGGGAGTGAGGGGGATTAGGGTTTAATACATTTATTATAGTAGCGGTGAGGTCCGGTCGGCAGATTAGGGGTTAATAATTGTAGGTAGGTGGAGGCGACATTGTGGGGGGCAGATTAGGGGTTAATAAATATAATATAGAGGTCGGTGGTGTTATGGGCAGCAGATTAGGGGTACATAGGTATAATGTAGGTTGCGGCGGTGTACGGAGCGGCAGATTAGGGGTTAATAATAATATGCAGGGGTCAGCGATAGCGGGGGCGGCAGATTAGGGGTTAATAAGTGTAAGGTTAGGGGTGTTTAGACTCAGGGTACATGTTAGGGTGTTAGGTGCAGACATAGGAAGTGTTTCCCCATAGGAAACAATGGGGCTGCATGAGGAGCTGAACGCTGCTTTTTTGCAGGTGTTAGGTTTTTTTTTCAGCTCAAAATGCCCCATTGTTTTCTATGGGGGAATCGTGCACGAGCACGTGTTTGAAGCTGGCCGCGTCCGTAAGCACCGCTGGTTTTGAGAGTTGCAGTGGTGGTAAATTATGCTCTACGCTCCCTTTTTGGAGCCTAACGCAGCCCTTCTGTGAACTCTAAATACCAGCGGTATTTAAAAGGTGCGGGGGAAAAAAAGCCAGCGTTAGCTACGCGGGTCGTTACCGACAAAACTCTAAATCTAGGCGTAAGATAGCTACAATATAATTAATAATTACATTGTAGCTATTTTAGGATTTATTTTTATTTTACAGGCAACTTTGTATTTATTTTAACTAGGTACAATACACCCTGTTCCAAATTATTATGCAAATTCTATTTCAGTGTCACAAAGATTAAAACATTTTTTTTTCAGTTTAACTCATGGCATTGTGTCTCAGGGCTCTTTTGATCACTGAAAACAATCTCAGACACCTGTGATAATTAGATTGCCAGGTGAGCCCAATTAAAGGAAAAACTACTAAAGGAGGGTGTTTCACATTATTAAGCAGATCACCATTTTCAAGCAATATGGCGAAGAAAAAGGCTCTCTCTGCTTCAGAAAAGAGTGAAATAGTTCAATGCCTTGGACGAGGTATGAAAACATTAGATATTTCCCGAAAACTTAAGCGTGATCATCGCACTATTAAGAGATTTGTGGCTGATTCAGAGCACATAAGATAAAGGCACATTGAGGAAGATTTCTGCCAGATCCATGCATTGGATCAAGAGAGCAGCTGCTAAAATACCATTACATAGCAGCAAACAGATATTTGAAGCTGCTGTTGCCTCTGGAGTCCCACGGACATCAAGGTGTAGAGTCCTCCAGAGTCTTGCAAGTGTGCATAAACCTTCAATTCAGTCACCACTAACCAATGCTCACAAGCAGAAACAGCTGCATTGGGCAGAAAAATACATGAAGACTAATTTTCAAACAGTCCAGTTCACTGATGAGTTCCATGCAACCCTGGATGGTCCAGATGGATGGAGTAGTGGATGGTTGGTGGATGGCCACCCTGTTCCAACAAGGCTGCAACATTAGCAAGGCGGTGGTGGAGTCATGTTTTGAGCCGGAATCATAGGAAGAGATCTGGTCGGCCCCTTTAGGGTCCCCGAAGGTGTAAAGATGACCTCTGCAAAGTATGTGGAGTTCCTGACTGACCACTTCCTTCCCTGGTACAGAAGGAAGAACTATGCTTTCCGTAATAAAATCATCGTCATGCATGACAATGCATCATCTCATGCTGCAAAGAATACCTCTGCATCAATGGCTGCTAAGGGGATAAAAGGAGAGAAAGTCATGGTGTGGCCTCCATCCTCCCCTGACCTCAACCCTATTGAGAACCTTTGGAGCATCCTCAAGCAAAAGATCTATAAGGGTGGGAGGTAGTTTACATCCAAACAGCAGCTCTGGGAGGCTATTCTGACATATTGCAAACAAATTCAAGCAGAAACTGTCCAAAAACTCACAAGTTAAATAGATGCAAGACTTGTGAAGCTGCTATCAAATAAGGGGTCCTATGTTAAAATGTAACGTGGCCTGTTAAAATGTTTAAAAAGTTAAAATGTTGTTCAAAGTTTGATTGAAATAGCTTTTGATTTCAGTAAATATGCTGCAAACACAACAAATGACAATTTTCAGTTCTTTACAACCTATAAAGTGTTTTGAAACTTACTGTGCGTAATAATTTGGAACAGTGCATTGTAAGTTTTTTATTTTGAAAAAAAAATCATTAGGAGGTTTGTTCAATCAAATTTGAATTGTACTCTTAATAGTTGATAACATGAGAATTATGCTGACTGTTGTTTATATCAATTACATAAATTAACTACAATTAAATAAAAATAATTACAATTAAATAAAATGAACTAAAGTACAACCCCCCCCACTAAATTACATTAAAAAAATTACAAGAATTTTAAACTAATTACACCTACTCTAATCCCCCTAATAAAATAAAAAAGCCTCCCAAAATAATAAAATTCCCTACCCTATACTAAATTACAAATAGCCCTTAAAAGGGCCTTTTGCGGGGCATTGCCCCAAAGTAATCAGCTCTTTTACCTGTAAAAAAAGAAATAGAACCCCCCCAACATTAAACCCACCACCTACACACCCAACCCTACTCTAAAACCCACCCAAACCCCCCTTAAAACAACCTAACACTAACCCCCTGAAGATCACCCTACCTTGAGCCGTCTTCCCCCAGCCGGGCACAAGTGGACCTCCAGAGGGGCAGAAGTCTTCATCCGATCCGGGCAGAAGAGGACATCCAGACCAGCAGAAGTCTTCATCCAGGCAGCATCTTCTATCTTCATCCATCCGGAGTGGAGCGGGTCCATCTTCAATCCATCCGACGCCATCCGACGCAGAGCATCCTCTTCCATCGACGTCCTAACGAAAAATGAAGGTTCTTTTAATTGACGTAATCAAAGATGGCGTCCCTTGAATTTAAGGTAGGAAAAATCCTATTGGCTGACCAAATCAGCCAATAGGATTGAGCTCGCATTCTATTGGCTGATTGGAACAGCCAATAGAATGCGAGCTCAATCCTATTGGCTGATTGGATCAGCCAATAGGATTTTTCCTACCTTAATTCCGATTGGCTGATAGAATCCTATCAGCCAATCGGAATTCAAGGGACGTCATCTTGGATGACATCATTTAAAGGAACCTTCATTCTTTGTTAGGACGTTGAAGAGGATGCTCTGCGTCGGATGGATTGAAGAGGGACCCGCTCCGCTCCGGATGGATGAAGGGTTAATAAGTATAATGTAGGTGGCAGCAGTGTAGTGGGGGGGGGGGCAGATTAGGGGTGTTTAGACTTGGGGTACATGTTAGGGTGTTAGGTGTAGACATTTCCCATAGGAATCAATGGGATATCGGGCAGCAGCGAACATAAGCTTTCGCAGCTGTCAGACTCCCATTGATTCCTATGGCATCCCCCGCCTCCGCTGGGCCGGAAAAGTGCCGAGCGTACCTGGTAGGATCTTGATAACTTCCAAAAGTAGTCAGATTGTGCCAAACTTGCGTTTGGAAAATCTGGAGTGACGTAACCATCGACCTGTGTCGGACTGAGTCCGGCGGATCGTATGTTACGTCACTGAATTCTACTTTTGCCGGTCTTTAGCCTTTGATAACTAAGGCAAATCAGGCTCGCCACAAATACGCTGCAGAATTCCAGCTTATTTGCGATTGACAGCTTGATAAATAGAGGCCATTGGGCCCAATTTGGAGATTTCCACTTAGGGGTGTGCTCACGTTTGTTGCCAACGGTTTAGACATTATTGGCTGTGTGTTGAGCAAATTTACACTGTTATACAGGCTGTACACTCACTACTTTACATTGTAGCAAAGTATAATTTCTTCAGTGTTGTCACATGAAAAGATATAATAAAATATTTACAAAAATGTAAGGGGTGTACTCACTTTTGTGGGATACTGTAATTGTGCTTGTCTTTTACCCGCACGTTATCAACCTCCGGACTGTTTCCTGACTACGGCTTGAATCTCCCTAACTTAACTTTCAATTGGTCATTTCCTGGGTCTTACCCTCTGAGTTGGGGCAGTGTTTATACAGGGAGTGCAGAATTATTAGGCAAGTTGTATTTTTGAAGATTAATTTTATTATTGAACAACAACCATGTTCTCAATGAACCCAAAAAACTCATTAATATCAAAGCTGAATAGTTTTGGAAGTAGTTTTTAGTTTGTTTTTAGTTATAGCTATTTTAGGGGGATATCTGTGTGTGCAGGTGACTATTACTGTGCATAATTATTAGGCAACTTAACAAAAAACAAATATATACCCATTTCAATTATTTATTTTTACCAGTGAAACCAATATAACATTTCAACATTCACAAATATACATTTCTGACATTCAAAAACAAAACAAAAACAAATCAGTGACAAATATAGCCACCTTTCTTTGCAAGGACACTCAAAAGCCTGCCATCCATGGATTCTGTCAGTGTTTTGATCTGTTCACCATCAACATTGCGTGCAGCAGCAACCACAGCCTCCCGGACACTGTTCAGAGAGGTGTACTGTTTTCCCTCCTTGTAAATCTCACATTTGATGATGGACCACAGGTTCTCAATGGGATTCAGATCAGGTGAACAAGGAGGCCATGTCATTAGATTTTCTTCTTTTATACCCTTTCTTGCCAGCCACGCTGTGGAGTACTTGGACGCGTGTGATGGAGCATTGTCCTGCATGAAAATCATGTTTTTCTTGAAGGATGCAGACTTCTTCCTGTACCACTGCTTGAAGAAGGTGTCTTCCAGAAACTGGCAGTAGGACTGGGAGTTGAACTTGACTCCATCCTCAACCCGAAAAGGCCCCACAAGCTCATCTTTGATGATACCAGCCCAAACCAGTACTCCACCTCCACCTTGCTGGCGTCTGAGTCGGACTGGAGCTCTCTGCCCTTTACCAATCCAGCCACGGGCCCATCCATCTGGCCCATCAAGACTCACTCTCATTTCATCAGTCCATAAAACCTTAGAAAAATCAGTCTTGAGATATTTCTTGGCCCAGTCTTGACGTTTCAGCTTGTGTGTCTTGTTCAGTGGTGGTCGTCTTTCAGCCTTTCTTACCTTGGCCATGTCTCTGAGTATTGCACACCTTGTGCTTTTGGGCACTCCTGTGATGTTGCAGCTCTGAAATATGGCCAAACTGGTGGCAAGTGGCATCTTGGCAGCTGCACGCTTGACTTTTCTCAGTTCATGGGCAGTTATTTTGCGCCTTGGTTTTTCCACACACTTCTTGCGACCCTGTTGACTATTTTGAATGAAACACTTGATTGTTCGATGATCACGCTTCAGAAGCTTTGCAATTTTAAGAGTGCTGCATCCCTCTGCAAGATATCTCACTATTTTTGACTTTTCTGAGCCTGTCAAGTCCTTCTTTTGACCCATTTTGCCAAAGGAAAGGAAGTTGCCTAATAATTATGCACACCTGATATAGGGTGTTGATGTCATTAGACCACACCCCTTCTCATTACAGAGATGCACATCACCTAATATGCTTAATTGGTAGTAGGCTTTCGAGCCTATACAGCTTGGAGTAAGACAACATGCATAAAGAGGATGATGTGGTCAAAATACTCATTTGCCTAATAATTCTGCACTCCCTGTATAGTCCCTCCCCAACCTTAGGATCCTTTCCTTGATAGTCTTTCATATTGCGCTAGATGTGCAGCTTACAACAGCTTCAGTCTTCCTTCTATCAATCTGTCTGTCTTGTAGCTGAAGTCAATCTGGCCCATTTTAGAATTTACAGATGCTCTGCTCAATTATATTTACTGTTTTTGTACAGAATTGATGATTCACTTAAAAAAAAACTAACAATTTTACCTAAATTATATTCTGTTCTAATTAAATATCTTACAAAAATTCACAATTCACTGAAAAAAAAAAACAACTGAAGAAAGTTACTAAACAAAATCCTGTAAAAGATATTACTAAAAATATAAATATTCACCTAAAATTACTATTACCATAAAACTGTCCAAAGTCTGGTTTCTTGATCCATTGTAGTTATGGTGATCAATATCTACATGGAATATTCTTCATGCTGTCCCTCACCATGTCCTGCCTCTTCTTTACCACTCTACAGGTTTTTTTTTACAGCTGTTGCTAATTATTTCCTATTGAAAGAAATCTGATTCTATTTCAAATCAACTAGTAGGCTCAATATCTATTCCATTTGGATATTTTTTTTTAAATCAGTCAATAGGAAGAAACAACATCTGGAACAGCTGTATAAAGTCTGTAGTATGGTGCAGAAGAGGTTGAATTTGGCCAGGAGGACTCCATACACTGGTGGATCACTGTAATGGACTATGATGGATCAAGATACTGGAAACCAAACATAAGTATTTGGATAGTAAGTATAATAAATTGATAAAAAAAAAATGGAATTTCAAAATGTGAAACAGATATAAAACATATAAAACACACATAAAACAATAAAACCATGTCAATAATAAAGAATTATGTGAACTATTCTACATACAGTGCAAAATTTACTTATAACCAGTGCTTTTTTGTAAAAGAACTCTACAAAAAGGTGCCGGTACTCATTGATTATTGATTGATATTTTCTGCTCAGTAACTTTGAGAAAAGCAAAGGGACAAGATTATTTACAATGTCTGGTGTATTTTGCAGCCCCTCTTGTGAAAACTAGAGTATTTACATGATGATTACAAATATTACCTGTTATGAGTTGGCAGAGGTAGGGGTACTCAGTACCCCCACAAAAAAAAGCCATACTTATAACTATATACAATTTTTACAATATTAAATAGTGAGAATAATTGATTCATATTACATAACTATATAAATGTATTCTTTAATGAAGTAAAAAATAATAACTAAACACAGGAGCCTCATACTCACTGCAAAGATGGGTGGACAGGTTCCCTAGCTGGGAACATTTTCAGTCCATCAGATAGTAAATGGTACCCAATGACTTATATACGCTTACAGAAATGACATCTAATGCACATTAGAAAAGTTTGAGAAAATCTGTTAAAAAGGATAATTTGTTTACCTGTGGTTTTTGGAAAACCTTTCATCTTAATGGCCACTTCAAGGGACATGAAACCCAAATTTTGTTTCTTTTATAATTCAGATAGAGCATACAATTTTAAACAACTTTCCAATTCACTTCTGTTATCTAATCTGCTTTGTTCTCTTGGTATCCATTGTTGAAAAGCATACCTAGGAAGGCTCAGGTGCTGGGAGCTAGCTGCTGATTGGTGGCTGCACTTATATGCCTCTTGTCATTGGCTTACCAATGTGTTCAGCTAGCTCGCACAAGTGCATTGCTGCTCCTTTGATAAAAGATACCAAGAGAATGAAGAAAAAATAGATTACAGAAGTAAACTGGAAACTTGTATAAAAATGTATGCTCTATCTGAATCATAAACCAAAAAAATGGTTTTCATGTCCCTTTAAGATCTGTTGTTTTTAGATATCAGTAAAGTACTCTACTTTTTAAATTTTTAAATTTGACTTTAGAAATACAGAAATTTCTAATAACTTTCGGCTAGATTACGAGTTTTTGGCGGTAAGGCTTGCAGGGCTAACGAGCAGTTTATGCTCACCGCTCACCTACAGACAGCGCTGGTATTACAGGTTTTTTTAAAACCGGCGTTAGCCGCAAAAAAGTGAATGGAGAGCAAAATTTAGCTCCACATCTCACTGTAATACCAGCGCTGCTTACGGTAGCGGTGAGCTGGCTAAACGTGCTTGTGCACGATTTCCCCATAGGAATCAATGGGGCTGATTCGGCTGAAAAAAAAACCTAACACCTGCAAAAAAGCAGCGTTCAGCTCCTAACGCAGCCCTATTGATTCCTATGGGGAAAAAAAAGTTATGTCTACACCTAACACCCTAACATGAACCCCGAGTCTAAACACCCCTAATATTACACTTATTAACCCCTAATCTGCTGCCCCCGACATCGCCGCAACCTACATTATATTATTAACCCCTATCTGCCACTCTGGACACCGCCGCCACCTACATTATACTTATTAACCCCTAATCTGCTGCCCCCAACATCGCCGACACCTACATTATAGTTATTAACCCCTATTCTGCTACCCCCAATGTCGCCGCAACCTACCTACAATTATTAACCCCTAATCTGCAGCCCCCAACGTCGCTGCCACTATAATAAAGTTATTAACCTCTAAACCTAAGTCTAACCCTAACCCTAACCCCCCTAACTTAAATATAATTACAATAAATCTAAATAAAATAACTACAATTCACTAAATTATTCCAATTTAAAACTAAATACTTACCTATAAAATAAACCATAAGATAGCTACAATATAACTAATAGTTACATTGTATCTATCTTAGGGTTTATGTTTATTTTACAGGCAACTTTGTATTTATTTTAACTAGGTAGAATAGTTATTAAATAGTTATGAACTATTTAATAACTTCCTAGTTAAAATAAATACAAATATACCTGTAAAATAAATCCTACCCTAAGTTACAATTACACCTAACACTACACGATCATTAAATAAATTACCTAAATTAACTAAAATTAATTACAATTAAATTAAATAAACTAAATTACTAAAAAAACAAAAAACACTAAATTACAGAAAATAATAAAATAATTACATTTTTTTTAAACTAATTACACCTAATCTAATCCCCCTAATAAAATAAAAATCAGCCAATTGGATCAGCCAATAGAATGCGAGCTCAATGCTATTGGCTGATTGGATCAGCCAATAGGATTTTTTCTACCTTAATTCCGATTGGCTGATAGAATTCTATCAGCCAATCGGAATTGAAGGGACGCCATCTTGGATGACGTCACTTAAAGGTACCGTCATTTAGTGTTAGTCGTCGTAAGAAGAGGATGCTCCGCGTCGGATGTCTTGAAGATGGACCTGATCCGCTCCGGATGGATGAAGATAGAAGATGCCATCTGGATGAAGACTTCTGCCCATCTGGAGGACCTCTTCTGCCTGGATAGGATGAAGAGTTCGGACCGTCTGGAGGACCACTTCTGCCCGGTTGGGTGAGGACGTCTCAAGGTAGGGTGATCTTCAAGGGGGTAGTGTTAGGTTTTATTAAGGGGGGATTGGGTGGGTTTTAGAGTAGGGTTGGGTGTGTGGGTGGTGGGTTGTAATGTTGGGGGGGTATTGTCTTTTTTTTTTACAGGTAAAAAAGCTGATTACTTTGGGGCAATGCCCCACAAAAAGCCATTTTAAGGGCTATTTGTAATTTAGTATAGGGTAGGGATTTTTATTATTTTGTGGTGCTTTTTTATTTTATTAGGGGGATTAGATTAGGTGTAATTAGTTTTAAAAAATTGTAATTATTTTATTTCTTTCTGTAATTTAGTGTTTTTTTTCTCTCTTAATTTAGTTTATTTAATTTAATTGTAATTAATTGTAGTTAATTTAGGTAATTTATTTAATGATAGTGTAGTGTTAGGTGTAATTGTAACTTAGGTTAGGATTTATTTTACAGGTATTTTTGTATTTATTTTAACTAGGAAGTTATTAAATAGTTAATAACTATGTAATAACTATTCTACTTAGTTAAAATAAATACAAAATTGCCTGTAAAATAAAAATAAACCCTAAACTAGCTACAATGTAACTATTAGTTATATTGTAGCTAGCTTAGGGTTTATTTTATCGGTAAGTATTTAGTTTTAAATAGGAATTATTTAGGTAATTGTAGTAATTTTATATAGATTATTTTAAATTATATTTAAGTTAGGGGGGTGTTAGGGTTAGGGTTAGACTTAGGTTTAGGGGTAATACATTAAATATAGTTGCGGCGACATTGGGGGCGGCAGATTAGGGGTTAATAAATGTAGGTAGGTGTCGACGATGTTAGGGACGGCAGATTAGGGTTTAATAAAATTTAACTAGTGTTTGCGACGCGAGAGTACGGCGGTTTAGGGGTTAATATATTTATTGAAGTGGTGGCGATGTCCGGTCGGCAGATTAGGGGTTAAAAATTTATTTAAGTGTTTGCGATGTGGGGGGGGCTCGATTTAGGGGTTAATAGGTAGTTTATGGGTGTTAGTGTACTTTTTAGCACTTTAGTTAAGAGTTTTATGTTACGGCGTTAGCCCATAAAACTCTTAACTACTGACTTTTAAATGCGGTAGGAGTCTTGACAGGAGAAGGTCTACCGCTCATTTTTTCCAAGACTTGTAATATCGGCATTAGGCAAATCCCATTAAAAAGATAGGATACGCAATTTACGTAAGTGGATTTGCGGTATGCTCGAGTCGCGGGAAAAAAGTGAGCGGTATACCTGTACGTGCCAGACTCGTAATACCAGCGGGCGTTAAAAAGCAGCGTTGGGACCTCTCAACGCTGCTTTTTGAGGCTAACGCAAGACTCGTAATCTAGGCGTTTGATTGTTCATGCTTCACACTGAGGACCAGATTACAAGTGGAGCGCTATTTAATGTTCTCAATCCAGCGTTAACTACGATAAAAGTAAGCTTTTTTAATGCGTCGGGTTGCACTCGTATTATGAGTTGAAAGTAAACTGTCTTTGCTTGCACGCTAACACTACATGCATAAAAAGCAGAAGTTAGAATATCGCGTGCACAATAACATAGGTCCACTTAGAACTCAACGGAGCACAAAATATATTTAGAAATACAGAGAACATATTCTGCTATGCGCATTATAACATTGGAATGTGAAATATTTACAGTGATTACACATTATAACACTTTATTAATTATGAATATTGCATAAATATGTTTTCAAAACAGTTAACTAGAGCTGAGGTCACTCTAACTTATGCGCTTTAACTTGAATTGTGCTTGAGCGATCACATTTACTTTCAACTTGTAATACAATCGAAAAACCCAATACGCGCAAACAGCCGCTATAAACCCCTTATCCCTTGTGCGTAACTTTTAACGTGCCACTCGTAATCTAGCCTTGAATATGTTTAACACAAATCTATCTTTTTTATGATTTTTTTTTTTTTTTTCAGCTTAAAAACCCTGACTAAACATATTGTATTAATCTTGGGACACGTGATAACCTTGTGACTACAAGGGCTGCAGCTGTGCTGTAATATGCAAAACATTTTGTTTGTAACACCACCCAGGTGTGAATATGACAGCACTATTAGAACATACATCATTATTTGACTTCCAAAATGTATGGAGTTTTCATAGACCATAACATTTGTTTCCAGTAATGATTTAGGTTTCATAGAAGGCTGTTTGTTAAGGAACATTATACTCAAAAATATTCTTTGTTCTGTATAATTCCCAGATGATCGAAAGTTCCATGAGGGTTCTATCGCCATGCCGAGAAATCCAAGGAAATATTCAAAAGGGTTAACAGTACAGTTTAAAGGGACAGTATAGACCAATTTTCACATAACTGCATGTAATAGACTCTACTATAAAGGAGAATATGCACAGATACTGATCTATAAATCCAGTATTAAACCTTTTAAAAACTTACTTAGAAGCTTTCAGTTTAGCAGTGCTGATAAGGTTAGGCTGGGACACCCAGTGAAAGGGGCTGGGAAATCAGGAACAGCAGTCACCCCCCTCCCCTGCATATGAAAAGACAAATTACACAAATAGGAGCAGCAGGAATCTGTAGACTTTAGTCTATGGGGGATATTTATCAAAGCGTTAAGTATGTTGCATTAGCGGGCGTCAATATGCTCGCCAAACATTGGCAAACATCGTGGACATGGATATCAATACGATCTCCAGATTTATTAAAAAACGTCAAAAACACGCGCGTTAAGTGATGAGCATCGGACTGTTGTTAACTAACAGTCATCGATCTTGCATCTATTTGGGTTTTTCCCAACTTTATTTATACCTTCATTACTGTCCACAAACAAGCACATTTCTCTAGCACATTATTGTATATAGTGGAAATGTATTTTTTTTTCGGAGCAGGAATTAATTGCCAATATAGCAAGTAGCCACATATTTGGTGCAAAGTGGACAGTCAATTAATAGAATTTTTTTAAGATATATATATCAGGGGCGTAACTATCGTTGGTGCAGAGGTCGCGATTGCGACCGGGCCCGGCAGGTCAAACCCTCAAGGGGGCCCCAGCTTCAGTACACCTAACTTTTGTTTTCAACAACCTTCTTTTTTTTTTAACAACCTTTTTTTTAAAAAAACACAAAAAAACTTGTGTTTGTTATCAGAATTGTTTTCAGTTTTAAATCAGAGCGTTGCCGCAATCTAGTTTTCTCAGCACCAAGGTGTCCCCCAAAGAGGTGTGAGTGAGCATATTCCAGTACAACATTTCTATGGCTTTTTGGAACAAGAACCTGTTTTACCAGCCTCCTGGCTTGCTGGGTTACTCTGTATAAGAGATCATCTTTAGGAATAAAATAAGGTGCTGCACCTGTTGTTTTCCCTGATACTTTTACCTTTTTTATTTCTGTGACCTCTGTTTGTGCATTGGCTTGACTCTGCTCAAAATTCCTCCTTGACATAAACAATTCATCTAACTCAGTGGGTGTATTTTACTTGTAACTCCAGGATCTTCCTGCTGTATAGTTTGGGAAGTAGAGCTCTGCAAATCTCCATTTGCTTCTTCCCCTACCATTACTGCAGGAAGTTCTTTAGACTGTTCTCTTGCTCCCTTAAGTTTGTTTAGGCTCCTTTCCCACTTTGTTTCCCGAGTCTTCCCAGCCTCTGCATATAGGTAAAAGGAGAATGGAAAGACATACTCAAACACCCAGTTTCTGCCCCCTTGTGTTCACCTATCTGGACCAAGCCCTTCAGTAGGCCTGATAACCCCAGAAAATGTATTCCCTGTAAGACAAGCTGTGGCAGTCTTAACAGTAGCTGGAACAGTTATGTTTTCCCCGTTTAATGCTACAGGGAGAAAAATATTAAGATGATAGCAAGCATTTCCTGTCTTTCTTACTGGTTGTGTAGGTATAGGCTTTGCTAGCTGACTTGCTAGCTGACTTGATAATAGCGTGAATATTTATTGGAACTGTTAACGCATCCTACTGCATTAATTGGATAACAGTTAGAACAAAGTGGTCTGATCAATTCATTTACATACGGCTAGATTACAAGTGTTGCAGAAAAAACGGCAATTCCAGCGTAATAGCCAGGAATGCATATTACGAGTCATGTCGGTACAGCTATAATGCAAGCATTTTAGCCTGTAACGCAACATCCATTCCACACTCAAAAAAATTACGTTTTTGTTTGGGATTTTCATAGCGCCAGTATTATAGATTGTGCGGTCTGGCTAAAATGCTTGCGTTACAGCCGATACCGACACGATCCATACCGCCATCTAAGAGCAGTAGTTATGGATTTTGCAAAACAAAAATGTTTCACAAAACTCATAACTAAACTGTTACAAAGTACACTAACACCCATAAACTACCTATTAACCCTTAAACCGCCACCTTCCCGCATCACAAACACTATAATAAAACCATTAACCCCTAATCCGCCACTCCCCAACATCACTAACACTATAATAAAGCTATTAATCCCTAATTTGCCGCTCCCCAACATCACCGACACTATAATAAACCTATTAACCCCTAAACCTCTGGCCTCCCACATCGCCACTACTAAATAAAGCTATTAACCCCTAAACCGCCAGCCTCCCCACGTCACAAAACAATCAATTAAACTATTAATCCCTAAACCTAACACCCCCTAACTTTGAATTAAAAGTACAATATAACTCTCTTAAAATAAATAAAAACTTATCTGTGAAATAAAAATAAACCTAACATTAAACTATAAATTAACCTAACATTATTATTCTAATAAAATAAAAAAAATACTACCAATAAAAAAAATATAAATTACAAATTTAAAAAAACCTAACAAAAAATCTACGAAAAAAATTAAAAAATCTAAAATTGCGAAAAATAATAAACACTAAATTATGAAAAAAAAACACTAAGCTTACAAAAAATAATAAACAAAATTATCAAAAATAAAAACAATTACACCTAATCTAATAGCCCTATAAAATACCCCCCAAATAAAAACACCCCCTAGCCTACAATAAACTACCAAAATCCCTTAAAAGGGCCTTTTGTAAGGCATTGCCCTAAGTTAAACAGCTTTTTAACCTGTAAAAAAAATACAAAGTACCCCCAATAGTAAAACCCACCACCCAACGAATCACCCAATATAAAAAACCTAACTCTAAAAAAAAAAACCTAAGCTACCCATTGCCCATAAAGTGGCATTTGTATGGATATTGCCCTTAAAAAGGCATTCAGCTCTTTTACAAAAGCCCAAATCTAAAAAAATAAAAAAACACCCAAAAAATAAATAAAAAATAACACTAACCCCAGAATATCTACACATGGTTCCTGAAGTCTGGACATCCATCTCCATCCAGGCGAAGTCTTCATCCAGGAGGCGATATCTTCATCCATCCCGGGGGCGTCTTCTATCTTCATCCCGGCGGCTCACAGCGGAGCCATCCTGGAAGCCAATCCCATCCTGAGTGGAGCGTCCTCTTCATACTGTCACCGTCGTACACTGAAGTTGAATGCAAGGTAGCCATTTTAAAATGGCGTACCTTGCATTCCTATTGGCTGATTTGATTCTTCAAATTCATATCAGCCAATAGGATGAGAGATTCTGAAATCCTATTGGTTGTTCAAATCAGCCAATAGGATTTCAATGGGGTTGCGTTACGGATATTTTTCATTCCGCACTTCAGGTGTTTTTTTCTAACACTCTCTTCCCATTGATGTCTATGGGGAAAGCATGCACGAGCACGTCAAAGCAGCCCTTGGCTTTTGTGCAGTATTAAGCTTAACGCCACCATATCGCACGCACATGGAGGCTTTTCAGTAACTCATAATAACAGTGCTATGGAGAGTGAAATAACTCAACTTTTTTGGCGTTAGTTTCGCACCCTGTTTAGCGCAAAACTTTTAATCTAGGTGTTAGGTTCTTGTGAACCCGGACATTGTAATGATATGTGTCTCAACTTTCCACAAGAGTAGTAGCAAATACATCTTTGTTTATTTAATTGCCTTCTTGTTCCTTCTGTCTCCTTCTCTGTTCCAAGCGTACTGGATTTCTTGTTCAGATGTTCCTCTGGGTTGTACAAATTATCACCAGGTTTATGGTGGTACAACCTTGAGATCTCAGGTGTTTTCTTAGGTGACAGTTCTTTAGCTGTGACATATATTTCACCTAGTCTTATCATGTGACATAGGAGCAGTCTGACCCACCCATTCAAGTAAAGCAGTTGGTAATTCATGGAGATAACGATCCAATACAATTATCTGCATTATCTGTGTAGAGCTATTAGTCTCCAACTTTAACGATTTTTTGTCAGGTGGATTAATTCAAACTTTTGCAAACTTGGTAGTTTATTTTCAAGAAACACCCATCCATGAAATCTCTGCACTCTAGCTATTGGTGTCATTCCAGTGCGAGCAAGTGTTTCCTACCTATCCTCTGGAATATGGTAAATAGGTCTCCACATCATCTCATCAAGAGTCATTTTGTGCAACACTGGTTATCCCTAATATTAAGGGCTTCTGATGTAGATACAGGCCTGGAAGCATACCCACTTGTTGCAATGCTTCATGTAATGTTTTCTGGGTCTGAGCCATTTGATTAACAAATAACAGTTTTTTTCTCTTTACACACACATAGCATCCTGCTGAGTGTTCCTGTCCTTTGTGACCTACTCCAGCAGCCTCCTAGTTGTTTCCTACTGCACTGCAGTCTCTTGTAACAGGGTTCTTATTAACTCCTCCATAATCTCACTTCTGACACCACAATATAACAATGTTGCCTTTTACTGGATTAATAATGTGTACTTGTGTGTGGTCCCTTGATTGAGCAAAGAACACAATAACATTGCTTCCACAGACTGTGGTCCTATGACTATGCAGGGTTAATTTTTATTGTTCACAGCTGGTGGTGCACTTTAAATAACACAGCACAGAGTTGTTGCACACAGTTAACACTGTCCCTTTCATTTCAAACAAAAAAAAAAAAGCAATGAACAAACAAAAACCTATCTCCATATTGGAGAACTAACTAAACATGGTTAGGTGCACAACAAACCTGCCTAGTTCCCTCACTAATGTCAGGTGATAAATTAGCCCTCAAAACACTTTGCCAAAATATATTTTCAAATAGAACTTTATGGCTAGATTACGAGTTTAGCATTAGCCTTAAAAAGCAGCGTTAAGGGGTCCTAACGCTGCTTTTTAACGCCCGCTGGTATTACAAGTCTGGCAGGTACAGGTGTACCACTCACTTTTCTTCCGCAACTTTTCCATACCGCAAATCACCTTACGTCAATTGCGTATCCTATCTTTTTAATGGGATTTTCCTAACGACAGTATTACAAGTCTTGGAAGAAGTGAGCGGAACAGCCTCTACCTCCAAGACTCCTACCGCATTTAAAAGTCAGTAGTTAAGAGTTTTATGGGCTAACGCTGAAACATAAAGCTCTTAACTAAAGTGCTACAAAGTACACTAACACCCATAAACTACCTATTAACCCCTAAACTGAGGCCTCCCCACATCGCAAACACTAAAATAAAATTGTTTAACCCCTAATCTGCCGACCGGACATCGCCGCCACCTACATTATACCTATGAACCCCTAATCTACTGCCCCTAACATCGCAGACACCTACATTATAGTTATTAACCCCTAATCTGCCCCCCCCACGTTGCCGCAACTATATTAAATTTATTAACCCCTAATCTGCTGCCGCCAAAATCGTCGCCACTATAATAAATGTATTAACCCCTAAACCGCTGCACTCCCGCCTCGCAAACACTATACATTTTTTATTAACCCCTAATCTGCCGTCCCTAACATCGCCGCCACCTACAATTATTAACCCCTAATCTGCCGCCCCCAACAACGCTGCTACTATATTAAATGTATTAACCCCTAAACCTAAGTCTAACCCTAACCCTAACACCCCCTAACTTACATCTATTTTTAATAAATCTAAATAAAATTACTATAATTAAATAAATTATTCCTATTTAAAACTAAATACTTACCTATAAAATAAACCCTAATATAGCTACAATATAACCAATAGTTACATTGTAGCTATTTTAGGATTTATTTTTATTTTACAGGCAACTTTGTATTTATTTTAACTAGGCACAATAGTTATTAAATAGTTATTAACTATTTAATAACTACCTAGATAAAATAAATACAAATATACCTGTAAAATAAACCCTAACCTAAGTTACAATTACACCTAACACTACTCTATAATTAAATTAATTACCTAAACTACCTAAAATTAAATACAATTAAATTAAATAAACTAAATTACGGGGAAAAAAACACTAAATTACAGAAAATAAAAAAGAAATTACAATATTTTAAACTAATTACACCTAATCTAATCCCTGTAAAAAAATAAAAAAAGGCCCCCAAAATAATAAAATTCCTTATCCTACACTAAATTACAAATAGCCCTTAAAAGGGCCTTTTGCGGGGCATTGCCCCAAAGTAATCAGCTCTTTTACCAGCCCTTAAAAGGGCTTTCTGCGGGGCATTGCCCCAAAGTAATCAGCTCTTTTACCTGTAAAAAAAAATACAATACCCCCCAACATTAAAACCCACCACCCACATACCCCTACTCTAAAACCCACCCAATCCCCCTTAAAAAAACCTAACACTAACCCCCTAAAGATCACCCTACCTTGAGCCGTCTTCACCCAGCCAGGCCGAACTCTTCATCCAATCCGGCAAGAAGAGGTCCTCCAGACGCTCCAAAGTCTTCATCCTATCCGGGCAGAAGAGGACATCCAGACCGGAAGAAGTGTTTATCCAAGCGGCATCTTCTTTCTTCATCCTTCCGGAGCGGAGCTGCAAGGTCAATCCGATTGGCTGATTGAATCAGCCAATCAGATTTTTCCTACCTTAATTCCGATTGGCTGATAGAATCCTATCAGCCAATCGGAATTCGAGGGACGCCATCTTGGATGACGTCATTTAAAGGAACCTTCATTCGTCGTCTAGTCGTCGGTCAAGGAGGATGTTCCGCGTCGGAAGTCTTCAAGATGGTGCCGCTCCGCTCCGGAAGCATGAAGAAAGAAGATGCCGCTTGGATGAATACTTCTTCCGGTCTGGATGTCCTCTTCTGCCTGGATAGGATTAAGATTCAGACCCTCTGGAGGACCTCTTCTTGCCGGATTGGATGAAGAGATCGGCCCGGCTGGGTGAAGGCGGCTCAAGGTAGGGTGATCTTCAGGGGGTTAGTTTTAGTTTTTTAAGGGGGGATTGGGTGGGTTTTAGAGTAGGGGTATGTGGGTGGTGGGTTTTAATGTTTTGGGGGGGTATTGTATTTTTTTTACAGGTAAAAGAGCTGATTACTTTGGGGCAATGCCCCGCAAAAGGCCCTTTAAAGCGCTATTTGTAATTTAGTGTAGGGTAGGGAATTTTATTATTTTGGGGGGCTTTTTATTTTATTAGGGGATTAGATTAGGTGTAATTAGTTTAAAATATTGTAATTTCTTTTTTATTTTCTGTAATTTAGTGTTTTTTTTTCCGTAATTTAATTTATTTAATTTAATTGTATTTAATTGTAGGTAGTTTAGGTAATTAATTTAATTATAGAGTAGTGTTAGGTGTAATTGTAACTTAGGTTAGGGTTTATTTCACAGGTACTTTTGTATTTATTTTATCTAGGTAGTTATTAAATAGTTAATAACTATTTAATAACTATTGTACCTAGTTAAAATAAATACAAAGTTGCCTGTAAAATAAAAATAAATCCTAAAATAGCTAGGTAACTAAATGTAGCTACAATTAGTTATATTGTAGCTATATTAGGGTTTATTTTATAGGTAAGTATTTAGTTTTAAATAGGAATAATTTATTTAATTATAGTAATTTTATTTAGATTTATTAAAAATAGATTTAAATTAGGGGGGTGTTAGGGTTAGACTTAGATTTAGGGGTTAATACATTTAGTATAGTAGCGGCGACGTTGGGGGCGGCATATTAATGGTTAATAATTGTAGGTAGGTGGCGGCGATGTTAGAGATGGCAGATTAGGGGTTAATAACAAATTTTATAGTGTTTGCGAGGCGGGAGTGCGGCAGTTTAGGGGTTAATACATTTATTATAGTGGCAGCGATGTCCGGTCAGCAGATTAGAGGTTAATAATTGTAGGTAGGTGGCGGCGACGTTGGGGGCAGCAGATTAGGGGTTAATAAATATAATTACAAAAATTAATATAAGCGGGGAGAGGTAGTCAGTATTTCACTATATACAGTCAAATACAGAAAGTTTTTTTATACATATATAGATGGATGTAGTCACAGCCAGTGGTGCAGACCCTCAAAAAATCATGTATGTGTAATAGAAAAAGCAAGATTACATTACAGAATTTCGACAAACTCCGTATAAAGAAAGGAGATTTCAGCACTCTTTTGAGAAAAGTCTTATACAAATTTATTCCAGAAACAGATCTTAAAACAGTGGACCTCTGCCCTACCAGTGAGCAAAGTTCCTATACATATGAAAGCACATTAAAAAAGACGCATCCACACACTTGACTGGCCAGTCTTTCTTAAAGATAACCTATTCAATACTTATGTAACTAATACAAGCAACAAATGCATCCAAAATACACATAATTGCTAAAGTTACTATACAACTGTTATCACATTAAGCATAAATGTAATTCAGGATGTAAAGTATCAAATTTATCAGCAACAGGTTATCGCAACTAAGTTGCAGAGAAGATGATATCTCCCCCCAGGCATGAAACATGTACCTGTAATAAAAGTCTTAAGTGTGACATGCTTGCAAAACCAAAGTCTTAGCTATATACTTTGCACTGTAATCGAATAGCATAAGTCCCACAGAGCTGAGAAAGTAAATGTTCGCTTTACTATATCGGCTGATTGATACTGCTCTCACTACCGGTAATAACAAGCTGTTATGCTGTGAGACGTAGAGTCTCTTTTAACTTATCATCAACTGAGTCGAAAGAAACCATGTTAGTTGTCATACTTGTTCCTCTTCGTTTGATCCAAACCTCTAGGCATAAACACTCTGCGCTTAGTCCAGCGCTATAAAGCCTCTTCAGGGCTGTATATTCTCCGAGGTCATCTTTATTGCTGTCGCAGGCATAACACACACACATCCAGGCTGTGAGTTGAATCCTAGGTACAGTTACGATATCCACTCTTTATCCGGTCAGCATTCACTCTGCCGGTTGGTCTTTTAGTGGTATCTTTTACCTTTATCCTTCTCCTGCTGTTTGGTTACTTGCACACACAGGGAATCGACATAGGAATACCTCTAGGATTGTGAAACATGCCGCTCATTCCTCCTTCACCATTACGGGTAAGAGACAAACACAGGTGCACAGTGCTTTGATTGGGAATCGGCTCAGATTATGGTCAGGTGCCGCTCTCGCTACCTGTGGTGCTTGCTTCAATACTGCAGTGTCATCTGGGGACTGCTTTTGGTGGTCAGTAAGTGCGGCATCTCAGGGAGCTTGCCTATGTACGTTTCACCCCTATACTGCTCCAAACATATCAGGGCTTCATCAGGGCTAAATTTCTCTGGTACAGGTGCTTCCTTTAGTACCTGAAGCCCCACCTCCATTAGGTAGTCATGGAAGTGTTCAAAAACAGATCTAGTATTTATTTAAAGGTACCACAAAAAATGATCCTTTAACATTTAAAAACATCACATATGCTTACATCTTTGACAATGTGACCCCACAGGTACAGGGATCGGCGTTCACCATTCAACATTATTCATAGTGTTGCTATAGAAACAAAGCAAACTCTAATCTCTCATTTAAACCTCTAGGATATCTAATTTTAAGCACGTATATCCAACGAGTTTCTTTCTGTAATAATACTGTATAATTATCACCTCCTCTATTATTGACTATTCCCTTATCTATTGCCATTATTTTCAAATGTGATGCATTAGATTGATGGAAATTGGTGAAGTGTCTTGCTATTGTGGTATCCCTGTTGTGTGAAATATCGTCTCTGTGTTCTTGAATTCGATCTTTCATGAGCCTTTTTGTTTTTCCCACATAAAATCTGGGACAAGAACAATGTATTAAATATACTACACCTACCGAATTGCAGTTAAAGAAATATTTAACATCATAGTTCTTACTATTCCCCGCTGAGAACTTCTTTGCCTTTTCCATGTAGGGACAGTACACACATTGGCCACAAGGGTAATTACCTTTTACCCCTCTGTCTTTTCTCAAACAATCTGCATTGGAAGGACTCCTATTGTACATACTTCTTACCAGGTGATCTTTTAAGTTTGGTGACTTTTGTGCTACCATTAAGGGAAAAGACCCTAACTTGTCTTTTATTTTCTCTTCATACGTTAGGAGATGCCAATGTTTCTGCAGAATTGACTTAATGGTTCCCCATCTGCAATTATAGCCAGAAACAAATCTCATCCTTTCTATTTGAGGTTGTTTGTCAATGCTTTTATAGAGCACTTCATCTCTATCTAGTTTCTTAACTTTATACGCTGCTCTATTAATACATTTCTTAGAGTAACCTCTGTCCAAGATTCCATAAGATTTGCATGTTTCTTATATTTACTATTAGAAGAACAGTTCCTTTTTAATCTAAGAAATTGCCCAAAGGGAATCCCTCTTTTGAGATGGTCAGGGTGACTACTCTGTGCCTGTAGGATGCTATTGGTTGCTGTTTGCTTCCTATAATTTTCGGTTACAATTTGGTTACCTTCTTTACTTATCAATATGTATAGGAAGGGAAGACTATTCTCATTTATTTGATAAGTCAACAGGATATTTTTCTCGTTTTCATTTAAATCTGCAATAAACGTCTCTAGGACCTTCAGAGGTCCATCCCATAAAAGGAAGACGTCATCCACATAGCGGATCCATAAGATAACATTCTCCTCAAAGATTTTATTGTGTTTCTCATATACCTCCATCTCCCAGGCTCCAAGGTGTAAACAAGCATAAGTGGGGGCGCACACCATCCCCATTGCTGTTCCTCTTTTTTGTCTGTACATAATACTATCAAAGACAAATATGTTATTTTGAAGAATAAACTGGAGTAAGGACATAACGAAAACAGTATGTTCTCTATATTTCAAAGTAAGCAAGGAAGGAAATGGTTGTCACTAAAGTCCGTGTGTAGTATAGTGAGCCAAGCCTGGCACCGGGACTTAATATAACACAAAACACCCCCAAACAATTGTATAGTGAGCCAAAATAGAGAGGTGTACCTGTAGCACCGAAGTGAGAAAGTCCTTGTAACAACGGAACAACATCCGATGGCAGCGTGTCTGCCGACTTCTCTTCCTTCCGCCTCTCGCAAAACCCGGTCTGCAGCTCAATACGCGTCACCGTGTGACGTAGGAGAAAGGGGGTGTGTGCGAAAGTCAGCGTATTCACCCGGTCCGGCAGCAGAAGAGGAGTTAGAGACCTGGGCTCAAATGCTGGTAAAAGACATCACAAATGAAGAAGTGGAGTCCCAGGTGAATATAGTAAAAACAGTCCTTTATTATAAACGTTTAAAACGGAAATTCTTGTGAGACGCAGCTCACTCGGTCCCAACAACAGCCTTGGAGAGGAGTAGAAAGAGCGTAGCACCAGTGGCTTACATGTTTCGGCTAAATGCCGTAATCATAGCCTAAGGTGCTATGTCTCTAGGTTAGTTAAGACAGGTAGAAAACAATCTGATTGGCTAAAACACTGAAAGTGTAATTAAAAGAAAGAAACGCCCAATCTAGCACATCCTGATTATACAGTTAAATTAACCCTATGTATGTCTTACCTATATGTTTTACAAAATACAAAGTATATGACAGCAAGTATATATTTAGGAATATAATCGTGATGGAGAGTGACACAATAGCAACTAGGAGAATGGCACATTGATGAAATATGACTGAAAAGAAAGAACCTATATTTCAGTTAATGGCAAGCTGGAAAATACAGCTTGCAATAGCTTCGATAAATATATTAACTGAATAGGTATAGTGAGTTGGTATAAATACAAAAAGTACAAAAGATGGTCCATGTCACAGACATAGTACCCATAGTTAGTATATCAGTAATCTGTTGCATGTGATGTTCATAAAAGTCAATGCAAAAATACACATGGATGTATGTGAATATATGAATATAGAATATAGAATATGGACAAAAGGGGGTAAAAGGGAGCAAGTTACAAGTCACTAACACTATATAAAAGTATGTGTGATATAAACAGCAGGAATATGTCAATATCATGCATGGACCACTCATAAATACCCCCTCTGTCTATAGCTATGTTAACGATGTGTAGTATGTAAATATGTAGATTTGTAGATATGTAAATATGTGTTGATTCACTCCCAAAAATTGATCAAATCAAATTTGGAGTTCAGACCCTGAGGGAGTCTGGTTTTGAGTTGAAAGATCCAATAGGTTTCACGTTTAGCTAAAACTTTGTCTATATCACCCCCCCTATTGGGGACTTTGGCTTGTTCAATAGCTGTCCATCTAAAGGAGTCTAGGCTACAATTGTGTTTGGTTGCAAAATGTTGCACTAGGGGAGTTGTGGCCTTACCCCTTGTTAGGGAGGAGATATGTTCTCTTATTCTTGAGTTGACGTCCCTAGACGTGAGACCAACATATTGAATATTGCAGAAAATGCAAGTGACAAGGTATATGACATAGGTACTGGTACAGTTTAAACAGGATTTGATGGAATAGGTAGTCCCTGTAACTGTAGATTTAAATTCACTCGTGGTTTGTACATAGTCACATGGTCTACACTTTTTGTGTCCACATTTATACATGCCCTGATGTCTCAACCAAGAGCTAGTATGTTGTGTTGTGGGCCTAAGTTGTGTAGGAGAAAGTATAGAAGCTAGAGTGGCGCACTTCTTATAAGAGCATCTAATACCATTTTTTACTACATCAGTTAACTTGTCATCTGCAATTAGTAGGGGAAAGTGTTTTTTGATTATATTGCAAACTTCATGGTATTGAGCACTATATTCAGTAACAAAATGTACACCTTGAAAGTTGCTATTTGTGTTCTTGCATCTATCAAGTAGCATAGACTGTCTGGGGATAAGGTCCACCTGTTGTCTTGCCTGTTTAATATGTCTTTTGGAGTATTGTCTAGATCTAAGTCTATTTTCTAGTTGACTTGCCTCATGTTTGTAATCTTCCTCTTTGCTGCAATTCCTTTTTATCCTCATAAACTGGCCCTTGGCCACAGCATAGGCAGTATTGGTAGGATGACAGGAATTTGCATGCAAAAGAGTATTGCCTGTTATTGGCTTGCGAAAGACCTTTGTGGAGATTGTGCCATCACGATTGCCACTTAGGGTTAGGTCAAGGTAGTCAATGTTGACAGTATCAGAGATGAAGGTGAAACTCAAGTTCAACTCATTCTGATTCAGCCAAGAGACAAATTTAGGCACCTCATCTATAGGTCCAGACCAAATGCAAAGCAGGTCATCTATGTATCTCTTATAGAAATACATAGATGACCTGTAGGGATTACCATCTCCATAGATGCAATTGATTTCCCAATAACCAAGGTACAGATTCGCATAAGAGGGGGCAAATTTCGCCCCCATTGCTGTACCTCTTTTCTGGAGGTAATAGTCAGTCTCAAAACAGAAAAAATTGTGTGTAAGTAAAAATTCCAGCACACGGATGATGAAGGTTTGAAAGTCTTCAGTATAATCTGTATAGTTTACTAAAAAGTATTTTATGGCCTTGATACCTTCTGGGTGGGGTATAGATGAGTACAAAGAGACTGCATCTATTGTAACCCACACAAAACTATCTTTCCATTTGAGATTTGACAATAGGTTGATAATGTGTTTTGTATCTTTAGTATAGGAAAGTAAGGTGTTTACTAACGGTTGCAGAATAGCATCAAGCCAAGATGAAAGTCTCTCTAATAGGGAATCTACCCCACTAACAATGGGGCGTCCCTTGACATTGGTTAAAGATTTATGAACCTTTGGAAATAGGTGGAACATGGGTGTCTTGGGATGTTGTACATACAGAAATGAAGCAGTCTGTTCGTTCAGAAACCCATGTTCCACACCATCATCCAAAATTTCAAGGAGTTCCCTTTTAAATCTAGCTGTGGGATTAGTGGTCAAAGGAATGTATTCCTGTGGATTGTGCAATTGACGGTGTGCTTCCGCTATATAATCTGATTTATCAAGGACAACAATGCTACCACCTTTATCGGCCGGACGTATGACAATACTTGTGTCATTTTGTAAAGAGGTCATAGCTTGCCTCAATCTTTTCGGCAAGTTTTGAGTATACCCTGTGGGATTGTCATTAAGAGTTTGTAAATCTCGTTCAACCCGAGAGTGAAATGTCTCTATAATCTGACCCCTACTTTGAATAGGATAAAATTTTGATTTTTCTTTAAAGGTGGTAGTATTGTTGATTGTTCCCTGATTGGAAAAAGATTCAGAGTATAAATGTTGCAAATTTAGGACATCACATGCCTCAGTAAAAGATTCTATAGTATGTGGATTCGAAGTCGGATTATCACTATACAAAGTACCTTCTGAGGCATTGGCAGAAAAATGTTTTTTCAAAGTAATATTTCTGACAAGACGATTCACATCTATCATTGTCTGAAATATATCAAATTTTGTCGTAGGAGCAAAGCCTAGGCCTAAGCTGAGTAGTTCTAGCTGATCTTTAGTAAGTTGAAGGGAAGATAGGTTGATAACTGAGTCTACTTGTATTTCGTTAGAGTACGATTTCCCCTCACCGGATACCTGTCTGAATTGTCTGGATTGGCTTGTAGTGTAACTCCTATTCCCTGTGGTGTCTGTGCCAGAGGAAAAACCTGTTCTAGAGTGGATTGATCACACATACTATTACCAGTACCTATGTGTGTGTAGGGAGTGTGTGTGTTGGTATTAGTGTTGGTAGTGACATATTTAGCTCTATGTGCACCTGTTTGTCTTTTATCTGTGGAGTTTGAGCCTAATGATGTATTATTGACAGTGGATACAGTTTGTGGAGCCGTTTTTAGAATGCCTGACTGTTGGTTGGTCATTGTATTTATTCGTGTGAGTGTGCCCACCTCTTCCTCACTAGTAGAGAGATTTTCATCTGAAGATTTATCTGATCTGTCTGTATCGCTGTCTGAGAAAGTTACAGTTTTGTTGTGTCTATTGCGATTTCTGCGTTTGCCTTTCTGTCTGTTTGGTTTAGGTGTATTGCGTCTGTATTCTCTTCTTTGTTTTTTACTCCATAAGTAGACTGAATCCTTCAAATAATCTGTTTTATCTCTAATAAATTTGACATGTTTATTCTCCATTATTACTTGTTTGCCCTTAGCTAAAGATGTCTGTAGAATTGTGTCAAATTTAGAAAAATCAGGATCTGTGCTTCGTTTGTTGAGTTCTAATTGTAATGTATCAATCTCGGTTTTAATGTCTTGTAAATGTTGAGTTCTAATTTGGATTAATAATTGCATAAGTTGAAATGAGCATTCAGATAATACATTATTCCATGCATTTACAAAGTCTTTATCATTAGTATCTACTTCAAAAGTGGGAAACTTAAGAATTCGCAGACCCCTTGGAATCATCTTAGCTTTTATATAGGATTGGAATGTCCAAATGTCCCATTGAGCTTTGATTTCTTTAAATAGGAGATTCTCCAGAGATTCAAACAATGTAGGTAACGATAAAGTCCCTTGATCATCAGAAAAGATCTTTGCACATTCAGTTTCTGTATGGATTCTTGCTGTGGCTGACATGAGGGAATAAAATTGTGGCTGTGTTGGGCCTTCCATGTTCTATGTTATATGGAACACAGTTTAGGCCGGAAAGTGTAACTCCTCAAGTATATACTTCAAGATATATAGTATCATAAAAAGGAAGATTTGTAAAAGCCTGCGTATATGTGTAGCTGCCGGTAATAGCACACACGTTATGTTTAAGTGAGAACCAGGGTATCACCAGTAAATACCCAGACACAATGTAAGCAAGGAAGGAAATGGTTGTCACTAAAGTCCGTGTGTAGTATAGTGAGCCAAGCCTGGCACCGGGACTTAATATAACACAAAACACCCCCAAACAATTGTATAGTGAGCCAAAATAGAGAGGTGTACCTGTAGCACCGAAGTGAGAAAGTCCTTGTAACAACGGAACAACATCCGATGGCAGCGTGTCTGCCGACTTCTCTTCCTTCCGCCTCTCGCAAAACCCGGTCTGCAGCTCAATACGCGTCACCGTGTGACGTAGGAGAAAGGGGGTGTGTGCGAAAGTCAGCGTATTCACCCGGTCCGGCAGCAGAAGAGGAGTTAGAGACCTGGGCTCAAATGCTGGTAAAAGACATCACAAATGAAGAAGTGGAGTCCCAGGTGAATATAGTAAAAACAGTCCTTTATTATAAACGTTTAAAACGGAAATTCTTGTGAGACGCAGCTCACTCGGTCCCAACAACAGCCTTGGAGAGGAGTAGAAAGAGCGTAGCACCAGTGGCTTACATGTTTCGGCTAAATGCCGTAATCATAGCCTAAGGTGCTATGTCTCTAGGTTAGTTAAGACAGGTAGAAAACAATCTGATTGGCTAAAACACTGAAAGTGTAATTAAAAGAAAGAAACGCCCAATCTAGCACATCCTGATTATACAGTTAAATTAACCCTATGTATGTCTTACCTATATGTTTTACAAAATACAAAGTATATGACAGCAAGTATATATTTAGGAATATAATCGTGATGGAGAGTGACACAATAGCAACTAGGAGAATGGCACATTGATGAAATATGACTGAAAAGAAAGAACCTATATTTCAGTTAATGGCAAGCTGGAAAATACAGCTTGCAATAGCTTCGATAAATATATTAACTGAATGTTAAAAAAGACTTAGATCTAGACAATACTCCAAAAGACATATTAAACAGGCAAGACAACAGGTGGACCTTATCCCCAGACAGTCTATGCTACTTGATAGATGCAAGAACACAAATAGCAACTTTCAAGGTGTACATTTTGTTACTGAATATAGTGCTCAATACCATGAAGTTTGCAATATAATCAAAAAACACTTTCCCCTACTAATTGCAGATGACAAGTTAACTGATGTAGTAAAAAATGGTATTAGATGCTCTTATAAGAAGTGCGCCACTCTAGCTTCTATACTTTCTCCTACACAACTTAGGCCCACAACACAACATACTAGCTCTTGGTTGAGACATCAGGGCATGTATAAATGTGGACACAAAAAGTGTAGACCATGTGACTATGTACAAACCACGAGTGAATTTAAATCTACAGTTACAGGGACTACCTATTCCATCAAATCCTGTTTAAACTGTACCAGTACCTATGTCATATACCTTGTCACTTGCATTTTCTGCAATATTCAATATGTTGGTCTCACGTCTAGGGACGTCAACTCAAGAATAAGAGAACATATCTCCTCCCTAACAAGGGGTAAGGCCACAACTCCCCTAGTGCAACATTTTGCAACCAAACACAATTGTAGCCTAGACTCCTTTAGATGGACAGCTATTGAACAAGCCAAAGTCCCCAATAGGGGGGGTGATATAGACAAAGTTTTAGCTAAACGTGAAACCTATTGGATCTTTCAACTCAAAACCAGACTCCCTCAGGGTCTGAACTCCAAATTTGATTTGATCAATTTTTGGGAGTGAATCAACACATATTTACATATCTACAAATCTACATATTTACATACTACACATCGTTAACATAGCTATAGACAGAGGGGGTATTTATGAGTGGTCCATGCATGATATTGACATATTCCTGCTGTTTATATCACACATACTTTTATATAGTGTTAGTGACTTGTAACTTGCTCCCTTTTACCCCCTTTTGTCCATATTCTATATTCTATATTCATATATTCACATACATCCATGTGTATTTTTGCATTGACTTTTATGAACATCACATGCAACAGATTACTGATATACTAACTATGGGTACTATGTCTGTGACATGGACCATCTTTTGTACTTTTTGTATTTATACCAACTCACTATACCTATTCAGTTAATATATTTATCGAAGCTATTGCAAGCTGTATTTTCCAGCTTGCCATTAACTGAAATATAGGTTCTTTCTTTTCAGTCATATTTCATCAATGTGCCATTCTCCTAGTTGCTATTGTGTCACTCTCCATCACGATTATATTCCTAAATATATACTTGCTGTCATATACTTTGTATTTTGTAAAACATATAGGTAAGACATACATAGGGTTAATTTAACTGTATAATCAGGATGTGCTAGATTGGGCGTTTCTTTCTTTTAATTACACTTTCAGTGTTTTAGCCAATCAGATTGTTTTCTACCTGTCTTAACTAACCTAGAGACATAGCACCTTAGGCTATGATTACGGCATTTAGCCGAAACATGTAAGCCACTGGTGCTACGCTCTTTCTACTCCTCTCCAAGGCTGTTGTTGGGACCGAGTGAGCTGCGTCTCACAAGAATTTCCGTTTTAAACGTTTATAATAAAGGACTGTTTTTACTATATTCACCTGGGACTCCACTTCTTCATTTGTGATCTCTATATTTCAAACCCCTAGAGTTTAAATAATGTTCAGCAGCTTTTAGGCCCTCCTTGTGCATGATCGACGAATATAGACCCTCTACATCGAGGGATACCAGGAGTGTTCCTATGCTAACATTTATTCCGTCCAATTTTTTGAGAAGATCCCCCGTGTCCTTTATGTATGACGGAAGGGTATTCAGGAATGGTCTCAAAAAGTGATCAACATAGTTACCTATTCCCTCTGTAATACTTCCTATTCCAGACACAATAGGGCGCCCAGGTGGACACTGTAAGTTTTTATGCAATTTAGGTATCACATAAAAAACTGGTAGGATGGGGTATTGCAGATAGAGAAAGGAAAATTCTTTAGATGTAACAGTCCCTTTCTGTTTTGCATCATAAACCAATCGATAAGTTGTTTTGTATTTCCTTCAGAGGGTTCCCTCCAAGTTTCTCATATTGGTCCCCAATGCCTAATTGTCATTTAACTTCCCGAACATACATGGATTCATCCATTATGACGAGATTACCGCCCTTGTCGGCAGGCTTTATCACAATATTGGGGGCCAAAACAAGATCCTCAAGAGCCCTCCTTTCATTTTTTGTTAAGTTATCATTAATCATTACATTTTCTGGTAACCTCTCAATATCTTTTTCTACCAATTTTAGGAAGAAATTAACAGATGGTACCGTAAACAAAGAAGGCATATAGCTTGATTTCGGTTTAAAATCTGTTGTAACTAGAAGATCACTTTCTTCAACATTCACAGTTTCATTTTCCTCTAGGAGATCATTTAGGGTATCTAGGGTAGTTTGATCACCTGTTGTCAACATTTTATTTTTAGGGGTGTCCTTACCCATTATTTGTGATAAGACAATTTTTCTAGCAAGTAAGTTAAGATCTTTTGTAACTTCAAATTTATTCAATTTTGCTACAGGGCTAAATGACAAACCTTTTTTCAAGAGACTAATATGTGCTAGATTGAGGGGAAATTTTGAGAGGTTCACTATTTGCATCTCATCTGTGTCATGGGTTTTCAATAATCCCTGAACCTGCCTCTCCTCGACCTCCCCGTTTCTAACAATCTCTTTTGGTTGTGGTAGTCCCTTCTCCCTCTTGTCTGCCTCATCGGATATCTCATCTCTGGTAGCTAAATTGCTTTGCCCTCTTCCTTTTTCTCCTGCCCCTTCTTCTCCATCTTTTAGATAGGGGCCAGGTGGGTTTTTTGACAAATTGTCTGCCTCTACATCTGAGGCATCCGTACCTGAGTCATAGGATTCTTTCTGGGATTTATATACATAAACCCTATCTTTCCTATAGTCCTCCTGGTCTCTTAGTAATTTACAACACTTTCTTAATTTTATATCTGCTTGCAACCTAGATACACTATTTTTTGTTTCCTCATTAAGTTTTTCAAAGTTCTTATCCTTTTCAAATAGGTTTACATTTACTAAAGCTTGATTTACCTCCATTTTTACTTTTTCTAATCTCTTATCATTTCTAGATATCATCATACCCATTAGATCCAGTGAGAGTGTAGATAATTTTCCATTCCATTCTGTTAGGAATAATTCTCCTTCCTCATCTTCCTTGGTTCTTGCACCAGGGTGTAATAGAAGGCGTAGGCCTCTGGGTATTATCTTATTCTTAACATAGTTATTGAGACTAGAGTTTTCTGCCCTTATTTTTATTTGTCTATGAAGACATTGTCTATACTTTTTAAAAGACGAAAATACATTCATAGATTCGTTATTAGTATCACTAGTTTCTATGCTATTACTTTGGGAAAGCAATTCATTTAGTTCCGCCTCCCAAACTTCATCCGACATGGTGAACTCCATTCTGCCCACAAGCAGCACAAATAAAGTCACACAGGAAAAAATCTGTTCCTGGAAAAAACTTTTTTACACTAAAGCAGGCTCAGTTTAGATCTAAGACTAAGAAAATATTATTAAATAATAATAATAAATTAATAAATATAATGTAGGTGTCGGTGATGTTAGGGGCAGGAGATTAGGGGTTCATAGGTATAATGTAGGTGGCGGCGGTGTCCGGAGCGGCAGATTAGGGGTTAATAATATAATGCAGGTGGCGAGGATGTCGGGGGCGGCAGATTAGAGGTTAATAAGTGTAAGGTTAGGGGTGTTTAGACTCAGGGTTCATGTTAGGGTGTTAGGTGTAGACTTACAAAGTATTTTCCCATAGGAAACAATGGGGCTGCGTTAGGAGCTGAACGCTGCTTTTTTGCAGTTGTTAGGTTTTTTTCAGCCGTCTCAGCCCCATTGTTTCCTATGTGGAGATCGTGCACAAGCACGTTTTAGCCAGCTCACCGCTACCGTAAGCAACGCTGGTATTACAGTGAAAAGTGGCGCTAAATTTGCTCAACACTCACTTTTCTTAGGCTAACGCAGCCATTCAGAAAACTTGTAATACCAGCGTTGTTTAAAGTGAGCGCTGGAAAAAAAAGGCTTGTTAGCAATGCAAGTTTTTACCGACAAAACTCGTAATCTAGCAGTTAGATATTGACGGCATATAAGAGCCATAGGCCCAGCAAGTCTGCCCAATATTACCTAAAAGTATAAATTTATCTGGTTCGTAGGATAGCCTTATGCTTGTCCCAGACATTTTTAAAGTCCCCCACAGTTAAGTAGTACCCGCACATTTTCCACACTTGTAGGGAGAGGATTTCAACCAGTCTGCACCTCAGAGTTTCTCTCTCTTCACTATCTGCACTGTTTTATGAGCTGCCTTTTAAAAAGGCTGACCACTCCTTTCCCTAAGTAGCCTAATTAACCCCATGTATACCTTACTGCCTGCCTTAACCTGAGACTAGTAGGCAGCTATAACCTCCCCTCTTGGACAGTACAATTTGTCACAATGGGATTGAAGAGTATGAAGTAGCCTCAATTCTATACTCTTGTATTAGATGGGTAAAACTAGAAAATCTAGTTTCCTAAAAAGATTTTGTCCCAGAGGGGAGGTCATGGGAACCTGCTGCCAATATAAATGCACACAATCTTGTTCAAATGTTTCATAGAGATCATCTGGATTGTCCATCTGCTCCAAGCCTCTGGAGGATGCGTGTAAGAAGGAAACTATGTCATGGACACTCAACTGGTCCCTGCTGAAGTTGATTCATAATACCTGCTTCCCTGGTTTCCTGTGCTGTGCAGGGATTTGCTGAACCAGCCGCACCTTTTGCACAATGTTTGAATTAAATTTCTATGCGTGCAGATTCACATGAGGAGATGGACATGGAGAGGGATGCAGAAAACACACAGAAAGAACAGCACTAAAATACAATATATTAGGCACACATACATACATGCAAGACTATAACAGAGACACAGCTAGCATTATTAGGTAGGCTCATATGCTAATGTCTTAGCACTTGAAGGCCACCTCTTATCTGAATGCATTTAGACATTTTTTTCACCACTAGAGGGCATTAGTTCATGTCTGCCATATAGATAACATTGTGCTCATGCCTGTGGAGTTACCTAGGAGTCAGCATTGATTGGCTAAATGCAAGTCTGCAAAATAACTCAAATAAGAGGGCAGTCTGCCGAGGTTTAGATACAAGGTAATCACAGAGGTAAGAAGTGTATTAATATAACTGTGTTGGTTTTGCGAACTGGGGAATGGGTAATAAAGGGATTATCTATCTTTTCAAACAATAAAAATTCTAGTGTAGAAAGACAAAATGGAGGTTTAGTCTATGGGTCTGAGAGTAGCAACAGTTTGAATACTAACAATCTCATCATGAAACAATTATTCAGCAAATTAAAGGATGCTATACAAAAAAAAGAAAACAGACAGTGGTGGGATATACTTACGCCTAGATTTAGAGTTCTGCGGTAGCCGTCAAAAGCAGCGTTAAGGGCTCCTAACGCTGCTTTTGGCCGCCCGCTGGTATTTAGAGTGGTGTAGGTAAAGGTCTAACGCTCACTTTCAAGCCGCGACTTTTCCATACCGCAGATCCGCCAAAGGCGAATTGCGTATCCTATCTTTTCAATGGGATCTTCCTAACGCCGGTATTTAGAGTCTTGGCTGAAGTGAGCAGTAGACCCTCTACCGACAAGACTCCAGCCGCAAAAAAAAGTCAGTAGTTAAGAGCTTTCTGGGCTAACGCCGGTTTATAAAGCTCTTAACCCCTAATCTGCCGACCGCACACCGCCGCCCCGCAAAAAGCCCTTTTAAGGGCTGGTAAAAGAGCTGGTTACTTTTTAATTTAGAATAGGGTAGGGACCTTTATTATTTTGGGGGGCATTTTTATTTTATTAGGGGGCTTAGAGTAGGTGTAATTAGCCTAATATTCTTGTAATCTTTTTTTATTTTTTGTAATTTATTGTTTGATTGTTTTTGTAATTTAGTTTAGTTTATTTAATTATATGTAATTGTAGGTAATTTATTTAATTAATTTATTTATAGTGTAGTGTTAGGTTTAATTGTAACTTAGGTTAGGATTTATTTTACATGTAATTTGGTAATTATTTTAACTAGGTAGCTATTAAATAACTATTTAATAGCTATTGTACCTAGTTAAAATAAATACAAAGTTGCCTGTAAAATAAATATAAATCCTAAAATAGCTACAATATAATTATTTGTTATATTGTAGCTATATTAGGGTTTATTTTACAGGTAAGTATTTAGTTTTAAATAGGAATACTTTAGTTAATAAGATTTAATTTATTTAGTTAGATTAAAATTATATTTAACTTAGGGGGGTGTTAGGGTTAGACTTAGCTTTAGAGGTTAATACATTTATTAGAGTAGCGGCGAGGTCCGGTCGGCAGATTAGGGGTTAATACTTGAAGTTAGGTGGCGGTGATGTTAGGGAGGGCAGATTAGGGGTTAATACAATTTATTATAGTGTTTGTGAGGCGGGAGTGCAGCGGTTTAGGGGTTAATACATTTATTAGAGTAGCGGCGAGGTCCGGTCGGCAGATTAGGGGTTAATTAGTGTAGTTAGGTAGCAGCGACGTTGGGGGGGGGCATATTAGGGGTTAATAAATATTATGTAGGTGTCGGCGATGTTAGGGGCAGCAGATTAGGGGTACATAGGGATAATGTAGGTGGCGGCGGTGTCCGGAGCGGCAGATTAGGGGTTAATAAGTGTAAGGTTAGGGGTGTTTAGACTCGGGGTTCATGTTAGGGTGTTAGGTGCAGACTTAGAATCTCTTTCCCCATAGGAAACAATGGGGCTGCGTTAGGAGCTGAACGCTGCTTTTTTGCAGGTGTTAGGTTTTTTATCAACCCAAACTGCCCCATTGTTTCCTATGGGGGAATTGTGCATGAGCACGTTTTTCCAGCTAGCCGCTACCGTAAGCAACGCTGGTATTGACAGTTGAAGTGGCGGTAAATATGCCTTTACGCTCCCTTTTTGGAGCCTAACGCAGCCCTTCAGAGAACTCTAAATACCAGCGTTGTTTAGAAGCAGCGCTAGAAAAAAAGACGCGTAGCTAACGCACCCCTTCAGCTGCAAAACTCTAAATCTAGGCGTTAATTAATTAATTAATTGTCTTTAGGGAGACTTTGGTTAAGTGAAGATTACAAGTTTTGTGCTATAGAGGGTGCGAAATGAACCCATAGCGCTGCCATTACAAGTTTTGAAAAACCCTTTGGTTAAGTGAAGATTACAAGTTTTGTGCTATAGAGGGTGCGAAATGAACCCATAGCGCTGCCATTACAAGTTTTGAAAAACCCGGCTTGTGCGTGCGATATGGTGCTTTTAAGCTCCATACCACACAAAAAACAAATGCTGTTTTGACGTGCTCGTTCACGCTTCCCCCATAGACATCAATTGAGAAAGCTGGTCAGAAAAAAGTCTAATACCTGCGATTGCGGAAAAAAAACCTCCGTAACGCAGCCCCATTGATGTCTATGGGGGGAAAAAAGCTAACATTTAAACCTAACACCCTAACATAAACCTCACGTCTAAACACCCCTAATATGCCCCCCACTGACATCGCCGGTACCTACATAATGTTATTAACCCCTAATCTGCAGCCCCAATATCACCACCACCTAAATAAAACTATTAACCCCTAATCTGATGCTCCCTATATCACTTCCACTATACTAAAGTTATTAACCCCTATTCCCCTGCACCCCAACGTTGCCCATACTATAATAAATCTATTAACCCCTATTCCGCCACTCCTGACATCGCCGAAACTAAATAAAGCTATTAACCTCTAAACCTCTGGCCTCCCACATCACTACCACTAAATAAATCTATTAACCCCTAAACCGCCAGCCCCCCACGTCGCAAAAATCTAAATTAAGCTATTAACCCCTACACCTACCCCTAAACCTAACGTAACCCTAACCGTAACCCTAAACCTAACCCTAATACCCCCTAACTTTAACATAATTACAATAGAGCTAAATTAAACTTACAATTATTAACTAAATAATACCTATTTAAACCTAAATACATACTTACCTGTGAAATAAAACCTAAGATAGCTATATTGTAGCTAGCTTTGGTTTTATTTTTATTTCACAGGTAAGTTTGTATTTAGTTTAACTAGGTAGACTAGTTAGTAAATAGTTATTAACTATTTAATAACTACCTAGTTAAAATAAATACAAACTTACCTGTGAAATAAAACCTAAACTACCTTACACTAAAACCTAAAATTACAAAAAATTAAAAAAAACTAAAATCACAAAAAAATAACGAAATTATCCAAAGAAATTTAAATTATTCCTATTCTAATACCCTTTAAAAAAAAAAGGCCTAATCTAGAATAAACTACCAAGGGCCCTTTGAAGGGCCTTTTGTAGGGCATTGTCCTAAAGTAAACAGCTCTTTGCCACAAAAACAAACAAAAACCCCCTAACAGTATACAAACCCCCAAACCCAAAATAAAAATAAAGTAAAACCTAATCTACCCATTGCCCTGAAAAGGGCATTTGTATGGGCATTGCCCTTAAAAGGGCATTTAGCTCTTTTGCTGCCCAAGCCCTAATCTAAAAATAAAAACCCGTCCCTAAATGAAAAAAAAATACATTACACAAAATAACAAATTATCAAAAATAATAAAAATTATTCCTATTCTAAAACCCATTTAAAATAAAAAAACACCCCAAAATAAAAAACCTGATCTAGAATGAACTACCAATGGCCCTTTAAAGGGCCTTTTGTAGGGCATTGCCCTAAGTTAAACAGTTATTTTACCTGTAAAAAAAATACAAACCCCCACTAACATTACAAACCCCCACCCCCCCAAACCCACAAAATAAAAAAACTATCTAAAAAACCTAAACTACTCATTGCCCTGAAAAGGGCTTTTGTATGGGCATTGCCCTTAAAAGGGCATTTAGCTTTTTTGCTGTCCAAACCCTAATCTAAAATAAAAACCAACCCAAAAAACCCTTTAAAAAAGCCTAACACTAACCCCGACGATCCATTTACATTTTTTGAAGTCCCGCTTGATTGATCTTCATCCTGGCGGCGAAGTCCTCATCCAGGCAGCGAGAAGTCTTCATCCAGGCGGCCTCTTCAATCTTCATCCAGGCAGCATCTTCTATCTTGATCCCAGCGGCGTGGAGTGGGTTCATCCTGAAGACATCAGGTGCGGAGCATCTTCTTCATACGGTCGCCACCGTACACTGAATCTTCAATGCAAGGGAGCCGGTTCAAAATGGCGTCCCTTGCATTCCTGTTGGCTGAAAAATCAGCCATTAGGAATTAGAGCTGATAAAATCCTATTGACTGTTCAAATCAGCCAATAGGATTTAAGCAGCTCTCATTCTATTGGCTGATTCAAACTTGGCTTAGCCAATAGGATGAGAGCTACTGAAATTCTATTGGCTGATTTGAACAGCCAATAGAATTTCAGAAGCTCTCATACTATTGGCTGTTTCGACCAGCCAATAGGATTTTAGTAGCTCTCATCCTATTGGCTTATTTGAATTTTCAAAATCAAATCAACCAATAGGAATGCAAGGGACACCATTTTGAAACGGCTCCCTTGCATTGAAGATTCAGTAAACGGCAGCGACTGTATGAAGAGGATGCTCCCCACCGGATGTCTTCAGGATGGACCCGTTCCGCACCGCCGGGATGAAGATAGAAGAGGCCGCCTGGATAAAGACTTCTCACCGCCTGGATGAGGACTTCGCCGCCTGGATGAAGATAGAAGAGACTGTCTGGATGAAGACTTCTCGCCGCTGGATGAGGACTTCGCTCATCCAGCGGGGGTTAGTGATAGGGTTTTTAAAGGTTTTTTTGGGGTTAGTGATAGGGTTTAGTGATAGGGTTTTTAAAGGTTTTTTTTTGGGTGGGTTTTGTTTTTAGTTTAGGGATGGGCAATTCTTAAAAGAGCTAAATGCCCTTTTCAGGGCAATGCAAAATAGCTAAATGTCCATACAAATGCCCTTTTCAGGTCAATGGTTAGCTTAGGTTTTAATTTATTTTTATTCTGTGAATTTGGAGTGGTGGGGTTTGTATACTGTTATGGGGTCTTTGTTTTGTAGCAAAAGAGCTGTTAACTTTAGGGCAATGCCCTACAAAAGGCCCTTTTAAGGGCCCACAAAAAGGCCCTTTTAAGGGCCCTTGGCAGTTTATTTTAGATTAGGCTTTTTTATTTTGGGGTGAGTTTTTTATTTTTAGAATAGGAATATTTTTTATTATTTTGTATAATTTTGTTTGTTATTTTTTGTAATGGTAGTTTTTTTATTTTTTGTAATGTTAGTGTTTTTTATTTTTTGTAATGGTAGGCTTTTTATGTTTGTAATGTTAGGTTTTAGTGTAAGGCAGCTCAGGTTTTATTTCACACATACGTTTGTATTTATTTTAACTAGGTAGTTATTAAATAGTTAACCTTTCTGCTTGTGATATTTACCTTGTGACGTCTTGGACAGAGACGCACTTCCTGGCTCCCGGAGACAGCGGTGGGGAATTGTTTGACCGGTGCACACGCCGAAGAAATGCAGAAGAGGCCTGTATTGAACTCCGAGGGGGTAAGCACCGCTATTTTTGTGTTCTTTATTGTGTTTTTCTGTTCTAATGTGCGGTTGCTTACCGGTGTTTCATACGTGACAGGGCCATTACTTAGCGTCTTACATGAGCATTTATTGACCAGTGCGGTGCTGAAGATACAATCCCCGGTACACTTTTGAACAGCTATTTACCAATTTTTGTATTTGATATATGCTTAGTTTATAGTACAGTGCACTATTCGCTTTGTCGGACATTAGCCATGTCAGAGACACAGGACTGCTTTGTATTAAGAGATCTGGAAGCTACATTACATCAATATGATGAGGATTTGGACTCTCTCTCTAATGACAATGAAAACACTATTGACAGCCTTTTCTTTCACATAGATGAACTGCGTAGAAAAGACATTAAATTAGATTTAGATATCAAGGCTTTTTTATTATACAAGAAATATCAACGTATCCCCAGAGGTCTGAGGATAAAGAAATTCCCATCCTTTTCTGTAAATGATTCTAAATTCATACTAAAGTGAATGACTGTTCTTTTGCTTTGATGGACTTACTTATAGAGTTCAAAAAACAACAAAGACAAGAACTGATAACTTTAATTAAAGCAATACAAATTGACTTACAAAATCTTACAAATTGACTTACAAAACCCTGTATTTATGATGTTAAGTTTGAAGCTAACATGTTGAAATTTTCCAAAGAATTGTGGGATTTAAAAAACTAAATTATCTCATGATAAAAGGGATTCTGAATCAAATAGAGTTTATAGATGGTCTGCAATACCCCATAAAACTTATGGTGATAAAAAACAGTATACTAAGAAAAATAATGATAACAAACCAGCTAAGAAAATTAGATTTGTAAAGACAGAGTATGAACAGGAAACTACAGACCATGAATCGAGTGGAGAGGGAGATGTTGAGGGCAGATTGACATCAGTGTTAGATAGAGATTGACATCAGTGTTAGATCGGAACAGCCAATAGAATGCGAGCTCAATCTGATTGGCTGATTGGATCAGCCAATCGGATTGAACTTGATTCTGATTGGCTGATTCCATCAGCCAATCAGAATATTCCTACCTTAATTCCGATGGGCTGATAGAATCCTATCAGCCAATCGGAATTCGAGGGACGCCATCTTGGATGACGTCCCTTAAAGGAACCGTCATTCTTCAGTTGGACGTCGCCGGATGAAGATGGGTCCGCGGTGGAGGTCTTCAGAATGGAGCCGGTCCTCATCGGATGAAGATAGAAGATGCCGCTTGGAAGAAGATGGTTGCCGGTCCGGATCTACTCTTCTTCCCGGATAGGATGAAGACTTTGGACCCTCTTCTGGACTTCTTCAGTGGATGTCTAGCCCCCGCTTGGGTTGGATGAAGATATCGGAGCCAGGACGGATCGTTGTGATACCCGGTGAGGTGAAGACAAGGTAGGATGATCTTCAGGGGCTTAGTGTTAGGTTTATTTAAGGGGGGTTCGGGTTAGATTAGGGGTATGTGGGTGGTGGGTTGTAATGTTGGGGGGGGGTATTGTATGTTTTTTTTTACAGGCAAAAGAACTTCTTGGGGCATGCCCCGCAAAGGGCCCTGTTCAGGGCTGGTAAGGTAAAAGAGCTTTGAACTTTAGTAATTTAGAATAGGGTAGGGCATTTTTTATTTTGGGGGACTTTGTTATTTTAGTAGGTAGGTGTAATTAGTTTAAAATTGTTGTAAGATTTTCCTTATGTTTGTAAATATTTTTTTATTTTTTGTAACTTAGTTCTTTTTTATTTTTTGTACTTTAGTTAGTTTATTTCATTGTAGTTATTTGTAGATATTGTATTTAATTAATGTATTGATAGTGTAGTGTTAGGTTTAATTGTAGGTAATTGTAGATATTTTATTTAATTAATTTAATGATAGTGTAGTGTTAGGTTTAATTGTAACTTAGGTTAGGATTTATTTTACAGGTAATTTTGTTATTATTTTAACTAGGTAACTATTAAATAGTTCTTAACTATTTAATAGCTATTGTACCTGGTTAAAATAATTACAAAGTTACCTGTAAAATAAATATTAATCCTAAAATAGCTATAATATAATTATAATTTATAGTGTAGCTATATTAGGATTTATTTTACAGGTAAGTATTTAGCTTTAAATAGGAATAATTTATTTAATAAGAGATAATTAATTTCGTTAGATGTAAATTATATTTAACTTAGGGGGGTGTTAGTGTTAGGGTTAGACTTAGCTTTAGGGGTTAATACATTTATTAGAATAGCGGTGAGCTCCAGTCGGCATATTAGGGGTTAATAATTGAAGTTAGGTGTCGGCGATGTTAGGGAGGGCAGATTAGGGGTTAATACTATTTATTATAGGGTTAGTGAGGCGGATTAGGGGTTAATAACTTTATTATAGTAGCGCTCAGGTCCGCTCGGCAGATTAGGGGTTAATAAGTGTAGGCAGGTGGAGGCGACGTTGTGGGGGGCAGATTAGGGGTTAATAAATATAATATAGGGGTCGGCGATGTTAGGGCAGCAGATTAGGGGTACATAGGGATAATGTAAGTAGCGGCGGTTTACGGAGTGGCAGATTAGGGGTTAATAATAATATGCAGGGGTCAGCGATAGCGGGGGCGGCAGATTAGGGGTTAATAAGTGTAAGGTTAGGGGTGTTTAGACTCGGCGTACATGCTAGAGTGTTAGGTGCAGACGTAGGAAGTGTTTCCGCATAGCAAACAATGGGGCTGCGTTAGGAGCTGAACGCGGCTTTTTTGCAGGTGTTAGTTTTTTTTTCAGCTCAAACAGCCCCATTGTTTCCTATGGGGGAATCGTGCACGAGCACGTTTTTGGGGCTGGCCGCGTCCGTAAGCAACTCTGGTATCGAGAGTTGAAGCTGCGTTAAATATGCTCTACGCTCCTTTTTTGGAGCCTAACGCAGCCTTTATGTGGACTCTCAATACCAGAGTTATTTTTATGGCGCGGCCAGAAAAAAGCCGGCGTTAGCTACGCGGGTCCTTACCGACAAAACTCTAAATCTAGCCGTTAGGTTTTATTTCACAGGTAAGTATGTATTTAGTTTTAAATAGCTATTATTTAGTTAATAATTGTAAGTTTAATTTAGGTCTATTTTAATTATGCTAAAGGTAGGGGGTCTTAGGGTTAGGTTTAGGTTTAGGGTTAGGTTTAGGGGTTACTAGTTTAAATTAGTTTATTGCGATGTGGGGGGCTTTTGGTTTAGGGGGTTAATAGGTTTATTTAGTATATTTAGTTGTGGGGGAGTTGCAGTTTAGGGGTTAATTATAGTGGCGGCACAATTAGGGGTTAATAACTTTAGTATAGTAAGGGCAATGTGGGCGAACGGCAGATTAGGGGTTAATAATATTTAAATAGTGTTTGCGATGCGGGAGGGCGGCGGTTTAGGGGTTAATAACTTTAGTATAGTGACGGCGATGTCAGGGAGCGGCGGAATAGGGTTTAATAATTTTTAATAGTGGCGGTGATTTCGGGAGCGGTAGATTAGGGGGTTGATAACTTTAAAATAGTGTTTTGCGATGCGGGAGGGCCTCGGGTTAGGGGTTATTTGTTGCGTAAAACTCATAACTACTGCTTTCAGATTGTTAAACCGATCTTGACGGTATAGGCTGGAACGCAAGCTTTTTAGCCTCACCGCAAAACTCTTAATGGCAGCGCTATGGAAATCCCATGCAAAATGTAATTTTTACGTGTGCGGGACTGACGTTGTGTTACAGACTAAAAGGCTTGCAGTACAGCTATACCGGCAAGACTTGTAATGACTGCAGTGCTGTTTTTTTTTGTTTTTTTTTAAATTACCATCTTTATTGATTGCAAGTACGAAATAAGAAAAGGTTACAAACAACGGTACACTTACCGTAAAAGCGATACAATATAATAGGTGTACTTTCAGTAGCAAGGTACTCCCAGATGGTGTTTTTTAGACTAAATATGACGCATCACAAACAAAAGTAAAGAAAAGAAAAAGAACAATGAACGGAAACAAAACAAGAACAAAACGTTACTGACCAATGCTATTAGAGAGAATTGCATATGCTGATTGAGATTGAGCTGGTGACCAAGTCTTATCCCCTCTATCTTGGTTCCGTAATTGGGTGATGGATTAAGGGTTTAGGCTCCTTTCAATTATATCATTAGTTAAAGCCCCCACCAGGTTTATAGAGAAGCCTATGTGTTAACTCCTTCGAGTAAGGGGGGAGAAGGGTCCCTATCTCCATGCACCACATTTGTGTCAAGGTCTTGGCGAGGCACAGTCAAATTGGGCTGGGGTCTAGTCATTGTCAGTTATTCTTCCCATAGGAATCTCACATTATGGAAAAATTCTAGCCTAAGTCTTTTAAGATAGCCAAATTCCTCAAGGCTCAGCAGCTCTTCAGTTTTAACTAACCACATTTGTCCAGTCAGAAGAATAAGTGATTTCCATCTCAAAGCTATCAGGGCCTTGGCGCTATTAATTCCGATCTGCAATAATTGTCTCCTAAGCTTGCAGGGAACTTGGAGGGGTTTGTTTAGTAGTGCTACCTGAGGTGTGAGGCGGAGGTCTGTGATTAAGCTGTTTCTAAAATGTTCCTCAATGTAGAGCCAGAGTTGTTTAACAAAGTCGCATTCCCACCACATATGAAGGTAACCTCCTCTTTTCCCACAGCCCCTCCAGCATAAGTCACTAGAGTTTGGGTAAATAGATCGTAGTCTTGTCGGGGTTAGGTACCAGCGTGTTAGTACTCTGAAGTTTAATTCTAGGATCTTTGGTGAGGTTGAGGATTTTTTAGTATGAAGAAATATTGATCCCCAGTCCTCTGTGTTAAAGGTGTCGCCCAATTCCCTGTGCCAGTTAGTAGTGTATGAAGGGAGTTCCTCTCTCATGTACGTCTGTAGTATGCCGCGCATTTTAGAAAGCGTGTGGGGCATTGGAATATTGGTTGAGCAAAGCTTCTCGAATGTGGTCAAGGGCCTCAAAAAGTCTGTCTTATATGGTGTAGTAAGGAGAAAATGTGTGAGCTGCCTATATTTTAGCCACGGATGGTACGCACCATGTGCCACCTCTTTTAATTCTTCTCTGTTCTTAAGTTTACCTTCTCTTATAAACTCCGCTAAAGGGGTGGTGTATCCCCATTCAACCCTCCTTTGGAAGTTCTTATCTAGTCCTCCTGTAAGTTCAGCATTGAGGGGAACGGGAAAGAGGGGGGATCTAGGTCCTGTGATGTCTCGTCTTTTATGTTTAATTGTGTCCCATATCTCAAAAAAGTGTTTGTGTATAGGAAGCGTCATGCAACTTGGAGGTCTCAAGGACCTAGGGACCCAGCATAAAGCCCCCACTGAGGGAACCTTTAAAATCTGAGAGTCTATTGCTATCCACGCCTTGTGCTCTGAGGATGTGTGCCAATCGTACACTCTCTGAAGTACAATGGCATCTAGATACACCTGAAGATTCGGTAGACCTAGCCCACCTGCCAGAGTAGTTCTGTACATCGTAGCTTTGTTTAATCAGGGTTTGCTAGAGCCCCAGATAAACCTGTTTATATGACCTTGGAGCCTCAGTGGGAACCAACCAGGCAACGCTACAGGGAGAGCTTGAAGTATATATAGGATTCTTGGTAAGGTTGTCATTTTTATGCACTGTATTTTCCCCCACCAAGACAGGGGTTTCGTCGCCCAGGAATTTAAGTCTTTTTGTGTTAGTGATAAGAGATCCTCAAAGTTTTTTTTAAAAAGGGTGGTGGGGTTGCGAGATAGATGAATACCTAGGTAATTTATGGAGTCTGTTCTAAGCGTTAGTGGGCAGATTTCTGCAAGTTTCATAAAATCTTCTCGCCGAAGAGAAATGTTCAGTAACTCTGATTTGGTTGTGTTTACTACAAAATTAGAGTGGGTTCCAAATCTGTGTAATTCATGCATGATTGCTGATAGGGACTGTGTTGGGTCTGTGATAGTGAAAAGAACGTCATCCGCATATAAGGCGACCTTGAAATTATGGGGGCCAATTTCCACACCCTTTATAGAGTGATTATTGCGGACATGCGCTGCTAGTACTTCCATGGTAAGTACGAACAAGAGGGGGGACAACGGGCAACCCTGTCTCGTCCCATTCCTGATTTGGAACGGGGGAGAGAGGACACCATTTGCCCGTATCGAGCCTGTCAAAGGCCTTCTCGGCATCTGTTGCCAAGAAGACCGTCGGGATATTATGACATTTGGAGTAGGACATAAGGGTCAGGGCTCTTATTGTATTATCCCTGGCCTCTCTGTGAGGGATAAATCCGACCTGATCGGTGTGTATGACATTTTCAAGTAATTTGTTCAGTCTCTTAGCTAGGATCTTACCCAAGATCTTGAGATCTACATTTAGCAGTGAGATGGGCCTGTAACTTCTAGGGTCTGTGGGAGTTTTGCCAGATTTTAAGATAACTGAGATGTGGGCTTGTTGCATCTCTGTGGGGAGCGCGTGGCCGTCATCTATGGTGTGAAATAATTTTAAAAGGTGTGGGGCGAGGGAGGATCTGTATATTTTATAATAAGTACCGGTAAATCCATCGGGGCCTGGGCTTTTTTTGGAAGGCAATTTCACAATCACCGAAAGAATTTCTTGGAGGGAAATGGGTGTTTCAAAGTCGTCTCGCAGCTGTGTTTGTATTTTAGGGAGGTTAGCCTCTGTGATGTAGGCTTGGAGAGTGGTCAGCCTGTTCGGGGAACTGGGTATCTGTAAATTATATAACTCTGAGTAATAACTTCTAAACTGATTCGCTATTTCTCCACTATCTATCAGTTGTTGGCCTAACGGCGTGACTAGTTTGTTAATGTGGGACTTTGTATGCTGTTGGTTCAATAACCTAGCTAGTCTGGGCCCTGCTCTGTTGTTTTCGAAGAAATACATTTTCTTCAGTGCTAGTGCCTTTCTCTGTGCTTCTTTGGATAGTATGTTATTAATTTCTAGTCTAGTCTTCGTAACCTGTGATAGAAGTGTTCTGTTAGAAGGATCATGTTTGTGTTGTGTTTCTAGACCAATTAATTGTGCAGTTAACGAAGCTATGGTGGACTGATACTGTTTTTTCAATCTAGTTTTTTGTTTTATACATTCCCCTCGAATAAAGGCCTTATGTGCCTCCCATACATAGCTAGGGTGTGAGTCACCATTATCATTAAATTGGAAGTATTCAGAGATTGCCGTTTGTAACTTTTCTTGGATTGAGGGGTAGTGAAGGAGTGAGTCATCTATTTTCCAGGTAAAAGTAGTGTTTGGTGTGTCAGGCCACTCCAGAACCATGCTTATGGCGGAATGGTCGGACCAGGCCGTAGGTTGGATGTCAGAATCTTTCAACAGGGTTAGGTGATTCTGGTCAATGAACAGATAATCTATACGGGTGTAAGTTGCCCAAGGGTGGGAGTAAAAGGTGTAATTGTTTTGTGTCGGGTGTTGTATTCTCCATGCATCTAAAAGGCCCAATTCTTCCATACAGGTAAGAAGTGTGTTCGGCGCCCTGGTTCTAGACTGTCCATGTTTTGTGGAAGAGTCCATGATTGGGTCTAGTGTGGTGTTAAAATCTCCACCCATAACTATTGGGCCCCTCCTATGTTCTAAAACCAGGGATAGCATTTTTTGGAAAAAACTTTTTCTGCGACTAAAGGGGGCATAAATATTAACTAAAGTAATTGGATTATTAAACAAAAGCCCTACTAGAATAATAATCCTGCCTTCTGTGTCTACGACCTTATTGTGCAACTGAAATTGCAAGTGTTTATGGAGTAGTATGCTAACCCCCTGCTTTTTAGTGAGGTATGCGTTATGGTAACTAACAGGGAAATCTCTTGATGCCAGGGAGGGTTCTGAACCCGCTACAAAGTGAGTTTCCTGTAGAAATATGATGGAATGGGGGGTTTTAGCGAAATGTTTTAGGGCAACAGAGCGTTTATTAGGTGAATTAAGGCCCTTAGTGTTTTGGGATATAATCTGTATATTAGGAACCGTCATGATTTTTAATGGTAGTGGGCACCCGCTGAGTCTGTCTTACCTGAAAAGGGGAGATGCGTGGAGTATATAGGGACCCTCTGTATTCAGAACACAGCAGCATGGCTGTAGAAAAGTGTAGTCAGGGTCGACAAAGCTACAAAAACCTGGAAGCGGAAATCTAGGAGGAGTAAGCATAGCAATACAATCGGTCAGTATAACAAACAAACAAAAATAGACATGTAAGTAGAACAAGTAAAACACAATAAAAACATTTCCATCACTATTCATTTAACAAAATAAACAGATAATGGGTGAGCGGGGGGGGGGGACTAAGGCTGGTGGCTTAGCCTTCAACTCACTAATGGGCATAAATGAGCTAGTGTAATCATGTTATTAAATGAAGTCTGTTTCAATCAACTGGGTCCGTAGCAAAAAGGCTGTAAAGACATAATAATAAGTCCCGTATCCAAACTATGTAATTATCTATGGATAAAGGAGGTGAGAAAGAGGGAAAGGGGAGAGAGGATGAGATGAGTAAAAAGAAAAACCTCCATCATCAGACATCTTCTCATGGTGGATCTTTAGAGTGGATAAGAGGGTCAGTCATTGTGGTGTTCCTTCTCTTGGTTGGTCTAGTTGACCAGCTCCTTCTTTGTGGTTTAGGTGAAGATGATCTCCTCTGGGAGTCGCTTTTTGCAGCTTCTGAAATCTTAGGCAGAGATGGGAGCGAGATGTCTAGCTGTTTGCAGAATAACTCTAGATCATCTGGGCAACGATATACATAGGTTTTTTCATCCTTCAGCACCTTGACAGTGAAAGGGAATCCCCATCTGTAAGCAATGCCTAGATCCTGCAGGTGCAGGGTTAAGTACCTGGCTTCCTTGCGCTTAGCCAAAGTGATTGGGCTAAGGTCAGAGTAGACTTGTAGGGCATCTTCTCCAAAGTAAATTGGTGACTTCCTCCTGGCCGCTTGCAGGAGTTTTTCCTTGTCTGCGAATCTGTGGCAGCATAGAATGACGTCTCTAGGGGGCAAGTTGTCAGAAGGTTTTGGTCTCAGGGCCCTGTGGGCTCTGTCTATAGGGATGGCTTCCTTCTCCGGGTCAAGCAGAAATTTGAAGAGGTTCTGGAGGTAAGAGGAAAGCTGTTGTGGGAGTATCTTTTCGGGGATACCTCTTATCCTGAGGTTCTGTCTCCGTCCCCTGTTGTCAAGGTCTTCCATTTGGATCTGTAAACGTTCTATAGCCTCATGCTGATACTGGAAGGCTTGGGTGGTGTTATCTGCAGCTTTATTAACTTCTTCTACTTGCTCCTCTAGTTCCAGAACCCTATCCCCTAGTTCATTGATGTCCTTCTTCACTTCTGCTAGGCCGTCTTTTATGGCTTTACTGACTTGCAGAACAATAGCTGATAGATCCGCTTTGGTAGACAGGGTTTGGAGATCAGCACGTGTGATGGGGGTTGTGTCATCTATTACTGCGGTGGCTGTCTGGGAAATGGATTCTGGTGAATCAGGAGCCTGTAGTCTCATGTCACCTATGGCACACGTGTCTTGACTTTTGAAATAAGAGTTCAGTTTGCCTCCTGCAGTTATATTCCCCTTCAGTGTCTTGTCAGTCTTGTTTTTACTTTTAGAGGTCATTTTGTTAGAGTGTCTTATATATTTTCACCTCTCTTGATTATAAATGTTTAGGTGTTCTCTTTTCCGTTTTGTTTCAGAAGGTTTATATCAGGAACTGTGCCAATGCAGCATTAACTAAAAAGTTTTGCAAACACTCTGGATGTCTGTACGCCACAAACTATTAACAAGCCTGTGAGGCCTAGTGTCCTTCTGTGTTAGTGTGTGGTTTCTCTTAGTTATTAATGTCCAGGCTCTCCCTTTGTACTTTATTTATGGGAGGTTTATATCAAGCATTGCGGTAGTGCAGCCTATTCAAGCAGTGTTGCATATCTCTGCATCGAAGATAGAAAAAAGAACAGGCTTATGAGGCCCGCGGACCTCTTATTTGATAATGAAGGCTAATGGTAGTGAGTCCCGGATCATATGAATTGTGTTTATAGGAGACCGGGTTATAGGGCAGCTGGTACCCGTGAGCTGGTATATGATGTGGTAACCGAGTTTGTCACTGTGATAGGGCTATACTGTAAGGTTTTAGCTCACCTCCTCAGGAATGCTGAACGCCCGGTTCTGAATATCCACCTGCGTCACTTCGGCTAACAGGCCCAGGGCGCGCCACCTCCGTGAACCCACATCGTTCTAATAACTGTTTATGGCTGCCAATCTATGTGTTTGTGGGTAGCGATCATTCCGGTCTCCTCATATCTAGTTGTAGCCTGATTCATCCCGGATCTCGCCACACTATGCCGGATCTCTCTTCTGTACCCTTCCGTCCTCAGAGACTGTCAGTAGGCCTCACACTATATCTTCCACCGCAGAGCTCCATGAAAACACCGGTTCTTAATAAAAAGTTCACATTCAGCATCAGTTAGTCTGTATTTGTGATTAGTGACCCAGTGATAGTCAGTAATTCGTTATAGAGTGCCCATTATAGAGAGCATTAGCCGGAGTGTTGTGCGACCATTCGGCTTGCTGGTCGGCTCCGCCCCCCCCCGACTGCAGTGCTGTTTTAACGCTGAAATGGCCATTTTTTCAGCGTTAAAACACGAACACAAAACTCGTAATCTAAGTGAATGTTAACAGTTCATATAACAAAGGGGAGGTCCAAAAAGAAATTAGAAAGAAAGATGGAAGGATAAATAAACAGGGGGGAAGAATGGATTCAAATATAATATAGAAAACCTAAAGACAAATTGAAACACAAAGTTCAATTGGAGGAAATGTCTTCTTGGATTGATTCCAATGGTTTTGGATCCCCCAGAGCTAGTACTTCCCATGATAGGACAAGATCCACCTACAAAAACAATTATAACTTCAAAACTAAGGGTAATTAGAATATGAACCCCCTAACAATAAATTAAGAGAAGAAAATAGTTTCAAAGATTCTAAAAACCGTGGAGTAAGATCCAATGAAATGTAGATTTGTCAGGAGAACCAAAATCAAAAGATCTTTCAACAGAAATCCAAGGCTCTAACATTAAGACAATTAGAAAGTACTACAGTAAGGGAAAGAGAATTGGAGCCTCCCTCTGTACTAAGAGGAAACAGATCATAAGCAAGCGTGGCTGCAGAGGGAGAACCAGAACTAGCAAAAAGATGAAATTTGAGAAACTGAAGATTAGTATTTTCAATTTTTCTAAATATGAGTTGTCCAATGAGGAAATTTTAGTTTTGGGCAAAAGCCTCTTATTCAGTCCCTCAAATAATCACAATCGGCTAGATTACGAGTTTTGCATTATGAGGGGTGCATTAGTTACGTATACTTTATTTCCATTGCGCACTTTTCATAACGTAGGTATTACAAGTCTTAAAACAAACGCGTCGCAGTAACACGACTGCCACGTTTATTTTTTACGCATAATCATGGCAGCGTTAAACATTCTGCCATAGAGATCAATGATAAATGAAAGAAGCACGTTTTTTTCAGCTAACACTCAATCTCGCGAGAAATACGCACTGCTCTGTCATATTATGTATACCACATAATGCACAACAAAAACACAGCTCAAATGTACTAACAACAATCACGCAACATAGCACATACGCATTACACATTCACAATCGGAAAAGAAAAAGAATAAACAACATTTACACTAAACGAGGAATACATAAATACGTTATGATCTTGCAACACAGAACAAAACAACACTAAAAAAGATCTGCACACTCATACACAAACAAAACATTTGCATTCAAGATTATGGAACATTAGTACAAAGAAAAATTTACACCACTTCACAAATACGACACCATCACAAATCACCATTTACATTTACAGATAATACTTTTGGACAATGTTATGCAAAACGATCACTATGACATCATCGCATTATACACATTCCACAAATACTAACTCAATATGAGCATTCGCAAATTCACACAACTAATACACATTGCACACATACTAATTACTAACAAAGCACACCTGAACATACTTTACTTTGGAAACCGGTACATCATTAAACATTTACATAGGGTATATAAGCACACTACAAGCATGGCTTCTTTGACTGTGTTGCTGGAGGATTTTTGGAGATAAGAGAGATTTAGTTAGTTACTGGTATTGTGAGATTTAGTGAGTGAGTTAGTTAGTGTTAGTGTGAGAGAGTGCGTTAGTTAGTGGTAGTGTGAGATAGTGAGTTAGTTAGTGGTAGTGTGAGAGAGTGAGTTAGTTAGTGGTAGTGTGAGAGAGTGAGTTATTTAGTGGTAGTGTGAGATAGTGAGTTAGTTAGTGGTAGTGTGAGATAGTGAATTAGTTAGTGGTAGTGTGAGAGAGTGAGTTAGTGGTAGTGTGAGATAGTGAGAGAGCGGTAGTGAGCGAGAGTTTGTTTGGGTGAGTGTGCAAGTGGATTTTCTGAATACTTAACACATTTACACGCAAACACATTCAATACATACATACACTTATCAATAACACTACATACACTCTATACCCCATCCTCTCTCATACTACACTCCATATCCGATTCCCTTTCATCTCATACCCCATTCCCTGTAAGTCCATACCCCATTCCCTTTAAGCCCATACCCCATTCCCTGTAAGCCCATACCCATCCCATAGTTAGATTTTGTTTACATATCCTCATTTTAGTCTTTTTCTACATTTGTGTCTGTTTAATACTCCTTACCCTCTTTTATTTATATCCCTTTCACACTTTGAGCACTTTTTTTCTTCTTTAAATTTTGTTATTTATTTTGACCCCCTTTCATTTGGGCACATTCACTTTTTGTTTGAGTATGTCGGGAGGTTGGAATAGGGGGCAGATTAGCCCGCAGCTATTAGAGCTGATTAGGCAGGAGGTCAGAGAAGAGATTGTAGGGGAGGTTAGGCAGGAGGTTAGGCAGGAGAGGGGGAGAGGGAGAGGAAGAGGAACAGGACAGGAAGGGGGACAGGAAGGGGGAGAGGAAGGGGGGGAGGAAGCGGTGGGTGGACCCAGCCACTTTTTTCAAGATGAACAAGTGGCTGGGCCCAGTGGCAGCCAGTGTAGAGCTTCACAGTCCGGGAAGCAGAGGCTCACATCACAGGGGAAAGCCAAGCTGACTAGGGAGGCAAGATATACTATGGATGAGAAGGAGGCCCTCATAGAGGCTTATATGGAGAGGGATAGGAGGCTGCAGGCACATAAGGCCACCCCTAGGGAGAAGAGAAAGCTATGGCTGGAGATCAGTGATGCCGTTAATGCAGTGGGGGTTCATAACAGGGATGTCAAGTCCATACAGCATCGCTACCGGGACTGCAAAATGGAAGTCAAAAGAAAGCTCTCAAGGGAGAACCAATATCTAACAGGGACCAGTGGCGGTCCTAAAATGATCGTGGAATATTCCAGATGGGAGGAAATGTTGCGTCTTAGCATCTCCAAGGTGGCCATAGTCGGTATCGGAGGAGTCGATACCAGGAACCTACCACTCTCATCTTCCGGTAAGCTCATTTAATCATCTCTTTACGTCAAAAATAAAGAATGTATTTAAGGATATGATTAACGCAATTACGCTTTTTTAGACATTATTACGTAAACGCATTCACAATTACCTTGCGAAAGTTGCATTTCACGAAAAGCCATCACATTGGTATCTAGGCTACAGGTTAGGTGTGCATTTAAACAGACTGAAAACAAATGCAAAAACACATTCAGATTGACCATATAGATATCAGAAACACGGTTTGGAAACTGCGGAAATCGCATTGATTGTTGTATATGAAAGTGTATTAATGAGGCTTCCTTTGTAATTCTATTGTAAGCAAAAGCATTTTCATCTTTATTTGGAACTGTGCTAATATCTCGATTTCTTTCTTTTTACAATATACAGAGTCTGAGCCCGGGGAGGAGGCAGCACAGCACCCACAGGCTCCTCCTTCACCCAGGTATGAGAGTGGTGCAGATGACTTGCCACCTCGGGGAGACATGGAAGACATCCCTCTATCCTCATCCTCTGAAGAAGCCCCCACTGCAGAAGAGATCCCTGCAGCAGCCCCTCCTGCACCAGAAGCCCCTCTTGCACCAGAAGCCCCTCTTGCACCAGCAGCCCCTCCTGCACCAGCAGCCTGCCATGCACCAGCAGCCCACCGTGCACCAGCAGCCCCTCAGGAGGAGATAGCAGAGCTGCAGATATTAAGAGATTTTCTGGAAGAAATGCGTGCCTCCTGGAGGGAACAGGCGGAAAGCAGAATCCATATGACGGAAGCAATTGCTGAGATTCGACTAGACCAAAGAGAGCTTCACCAAGACCAAAGAGAGATCTTGCTTACTCTGAAAGATATATTGCAGGTCCTCCGTGAGGCGTATAATGCACCATCTGCTGCTGGGCCATCTGCTGCTGGACCATCTGCTGCTGGGCCATCTAATCCTGGGCCATCTACTGCTGCTGGACCATCTGCTCCTGGCCCTCCTCCATCTCATCCTCAATCTCCTCCTCAGCCGGGTGATCCCAGTACTCCTCCTTCCCCTCTTCCCCAAACATCTCCAATGAGAACTCGTCGGAGGGGGGCAGTTGCCCCCCCAGAGCCTCAGTCTCGTGGGAAGAGGGGAAGGAAGAGGAAGGAAGTTTATATATATATATATATATATATATTTAATTATTTAATGTGTAATTGATAGGTATGTGATGATGTGGTCTTCTTACACTTGTGGAGCACACTCTATATATAATCTGCTTCTATGGGACCGGGTCCATGGAGGCAGATTGTTTGCAAAGTGTGTTTTACAAGTGTGTGGACACCACATCATCACATACCTATACTTGTTGATTACATTGATTGGTTTCTGTGATGTGATGTCCAAACTGTTTCCCTAATCTCAAACAAAATGACCATTACAATTATACATGATGGCATATCACTGTTTTGATGCCAACAACACAGCTTAAAGGGACAGTCATAACATTAATTATTGTTGGTTACAAAGAAAACACTTACGCATTATCAAGTTTGGAAAAGCAAGACTTACAGAAATACACGTTTTACTTCTGTGATTAACCTTGTATCTATGCCTCTGAAAAATTAACACTTATTTCAGTTATTTTGACAGACCGGCATTTCAGCCAATCACTGATTAATCCAGGGTAACTATACTGCATGAGCTCAATGTTTTCTATATGAAATACAAAAATAATGCCCTCTAGTGGTCAAAATGCATTCAGATTAGATGCACTCTTCAAGGTCTAAGAAATGAGCAGATGAACCTCCTCGGTTTAGCTATCAACTAAGAATACCAATAGAACTAAGATAAATTGGTGATAAACGTTTGAGATATATTTTATAAAAATTGCATTTTTTGAGATTTAAATCATTACTGTTTTGCTTGACTTGACAGTCCCTTTAAACAAGAACATATGCTAACATATACTAATCCTTAGGGATTGTTGGTGTATCTACACGTACTTGTTCAAACAAGAAAATATTTGAATAGGATACTAAGCCTGTATGCCATATTTCTATCGACGTGTTAAATAAAGTCTATTTTCTTAAAGATAGATTATAGTGTTTGAATTATTAAGAAAGACATTTTATTTAGAAGGAATATGGTTTCATGTCCTTTTAAGAGTTACATTAGCAATATATGCTGACAGTAATATATTTGGAGATTAACAATGTGGAAGTCATACATGACACAATACTGAGCATTTACATTAAAGGGACAGTATACACTCATTTTCATAGAACTGCATGTAATAGACACTACTATAAAGAACAAGATGCACAGATACTGATATAAAAATCAAGGATTAAATGGTTTAAAGACTTACTTAGAAACTCTCAGTTTAGCTATGTTGAAAAGTTAGCTAGAAAGCCCATTGCAAGTGGGAAATAAGACACTCCCCACTCCCCCTTCTTTTGCATATGAAAAGACCCTTTACACAAACAAGAGCAAGCTGGAGAAGGTAGCTGATAGTATTCACATCAAACTTTGGGGCTTGGTTAGGAGTCAGAAAATCACAGCAATGGTATTTAAAAATAAGGAAAACTATACATTTTGAAAACATTATGGCCTATATAGATAGATCATCTACAAAACATATATGCTACGAAAAAAATTAATGTATAATGTCCCTTTTAGAAAAAAGACCAGGATATAACATCTAGAATAAGTAGGCATCTCATATATTTAGCATATGATAAAGGTCAATGCATATTGATTACTTGATTCAAATACAATAGCGCATCTTTAGGAATTAGATATGTAGAAAATTCAACAACACAGTAATTATTTATAAAAAGGAAAATATTGTCCAAACCTTTTACCGGTGAGGAACTGAAAAAAGGTCATTAAAGACTTACCAACTGGCAAGGCACCAGGGCCGGATGGCTTCACTAATTATTACTATAAAAAACTTAAAGAACATTTAATCCCGCACCTCTTACACATTTTTAATACTATCTCAGAAAATAATCCATTCCCCAAACAAGCACTTGAAGCACATATATCCGTCATCCCAAAGCCAGGTAAAAGTCCCGTCAGGGTAGAAAACTATAGACCTATATCTTTGCTAAATTCAGATGTGAAGATATATGCAAAACTCCTAGCCATCTGATTGAATCAAATTCTACCAGACATTATTGTTAATGACCAAGTGGGCTTTATTCCCACTAGAGAAGCCAGGGACAACACGATCAGGGCCCTTCCCCTTATTGAATATGCATCATCTAAGCGACTCCCCCTGGCCATAGTGTCAATGGACGCGGAAAAAGCTTTTGACCGCGTCTGTTGGCACTTCCTAAAAGCGGTTCTGTTGAGGTTTGGGCTCGGCGAGCCTATCATCTTTAAAATATTTGCCCTATACGTTAATCCTAGTGCTAAAGTTAAATTAAACAGAACCCTCTCCCACTCGTTTGGTATCTCAAATGGCACCAGACAAGGGTGCCCCCTATCACCTTTACTTTTTGCTTGCCTGGTGGAAGCCTTTGCCATACAGATACAGGCCCAACAAGATATCGAGGGGATACACATACAAAACACCACACATAAGATATTGCTCTATGCCGACGACATCTTATTTTTTCTTTCAAATCCTAATGCCTCCATCCCCCCACTCCTGCACTCTTTTTCAGAGTTTAGTTCAGTCTCAAATTTCCTAATCAACAAATCTAAATCGGAAATTCTTAATGTTTCATTGCCCCCTGAGGACGTAAGTCTGATAAAACAAATTAGCCCCTTTAAGTGGCAAGTTAAAAAAATGAAATACTTGGGTGTTTTCCTGACCCCATCTTTAAACAACATCTTTGATTCTAATTTTAGACCACTACAAAAAACCCTGATAGCTGAAATGTCCTCCTGGTGCTACAGAAATATATCTTGGTTAGGGAGAATAAATGCTTTCATAATGAACATTCTTCCAAAAATTTTATATCTTTTACAAACCCTACAAATCCCTCTCCCTACCCTTTTTCTCAATACCCTACAGAAACAAATACTAGAATATATTTGGAACAAAATATACATATTATGTGCCTATCTTTTAAACGAGGTGGGCTGGGAGTTCCTAACCTAACTAGATATAGACAGTCAATTTTCTTACAAAGAATTATGGACTGGTTCTCCAATTATAATCAAAAGGCCTGGGTTCGCCTGGAACACGACCTGGCGGGCTACACCCACCTTGGCGCGCTATGCTGGGGACCGAAAACTAATAAACTAACTTTTCCAATGCATAACGCAATCATACTTGAAACTTACAACATGTGGGGAAAAATATTAAACGCATACCCCCTGCTCTCCAGCAACCCCTCCCCATTAACCCCTCTTACTGATAACCAAGATTTTGTTCCTGGTACAGGACATATAGGAACCTTAACAAAAAAAAACACAGATCTCTTATGGCATATCACCTAGGTAACGAACAAAGATGGTTCACAGTGGATGAGCTAAAAGAAAATGGGCTTGTCTTTCTCCAGGACTGGTTTAAGTTGTACCAGTGTCACTCCTACATCTCCAATCATCCTGACAGGAAAAATATAATGAGACCATTTACCCAATTTGAATCTTTTTGCAGTAAACATGCCCCAATAAATCACGCTTTATCACATATGTACGCTCTGTTACAAAACCAATCACTGGGTCAATCCTCTTACTACATGGATAGATGGGAAAGTGAGCTTGAGCTGGTGATTACCCCCTCAGAAGTCAAACAGATATTTACCAACCCCACCAAGACCTCCATCTCTAGTAGAATGCTCGAAATGAACATAAAACTAATGCATAGATGGTACCTTAGCCCAGCCAGATGCCATAAACGATTTAGTAAGACTAGCAACCAGTGCTAAAGATGTCACTCCCAGATAGGAACAATGTCACACATTTGGTGGCAGTGCCCAATGATAACCTCCTTCTGGACAAAAGTAATTGAGGAATCAACCATTATTCTAGGCCCCAAAATTACTGAAAATCCACTTCTATGGCTTTTCAACCTTACCCCTAAAAAACTTACAACTGTTCAAACTAAGTTGCAACATATCCTTATTAATAGCGCAAAATCACTAGTAGCTAAAAACTGGAAAACAACTACAACCCCTTCCGTGGCGCAATGGATTGACCAATGTCAGACTGTTATAGAACTAGAGGAATACCATTATATGAGAACCAGGCGCAAAGAAGTGTATTTAGATATAAAAATCTTATGGGATTCTTACATAACAGACACATTTAGGAGAGCCCCTGACTGTACTCCTCCCCCTTAATCCTCAGACCCGACGGTTTCGGTACGGTACGCTGGCTATCCCTTTCATTTGACATTCGCGACCTTAGAGTGTTTACAATTTAAATCTTACCATAACCATGCATCTTGTATCAAAGGAAAGGAATGTGAAAAGAGAAACCATTGTCACTTTTTTCTTTTTCTTTTTTTTTCTTTTCTTGTTTTAACTGTTGTTTGTAATGTATGTTTTATTGATGCATGTTATTTATAGATCTTTCATGACATGTACAACTTTTGCTTAAAATCAATAAAAAAATGTATTAAAAAAAAAAAAGGAAAATATTGTTAACAAACATATTAAACAAGATGGAGTATATTCATGGATTTGCATTTGCCTCAAAATATATTATGCATGAAAAACATATTGCTTTCTTTCATTTCTTCAACGAGACAGCCAACAAAAGAGATTTTTGTGTTCTTTATTAGCTATGGTTCAACAATGTACATGATTGACACAATTCATACTCATCATGGTTTTAAACTTGTCTTCTCATTCACAAACGCGGGTTACGTGCAAAATCAAATATTGCGGGACTACGTAATCCAATCAGACGGATTTAACACCTTGGCATGTGACGTCTTAAGCAACATGGCGCATCCGAGATCACGTTAAAACGTCAGCCAATCAAAGGCGCATCCGAGATCACGTAAAAAAGTCAGCCAATACAAGGACTCATTTTACAGGGTGGCATGGGACGTCTTAAGCAACATGGCGCATCCGAGATCGCGTAAAAACATCAGCCAATCAAAGGTGCATCCGAGATCGCGTAAAAACGTCAGCCAATACAAGGACTCATTTTACAGCGTGGCATGTGACGTCTTAAGCAACATGACGCATCCAAGATTGCGTAACAACGTCAGCCAATCAAAGGCGCATCCGAGATCACGTAAAAATGGCATCCAATCCAAGGACTAATTTTACATCTTTGCATGTCAATAAGAAACGTATTTATATTTTAAAAACTAGTATGTGCTATATTGTTATCTATGAATGTCACGCTAGATAACGTAATACTGACTATAATACTATATATGAAATAGAATTCATTGTTGGTAATAAGGATATATTTCATTAGAATCAGAGGATTATTAACTATTTAGCAAGCATTTTATGTTACACGATTATGTATGATATTGCAATTTGAACTTTTCAAATTTAATTTTAATCTTTTGATGAAATGTGTTTAGAGGTAATCTCAAGAGCAGAAAAATACGATGTGGTAACTGCTGATTGGTGGCTACATATATATACAGATTGTCATTGGTTCACCTATGTGTTCATTTAGAAACCAGTAGTGCCCTGCTGCTCCTTAAACAAATGATACAAAGAGACTGAAGCAAATTCTAGAATTTATGGAAAGAAAATTAATTAAAAATCGTATGTTAGACATAAATGAGAAAATAGATTGTGTTTCATGTCCCTTTAAATCATAAATAATGCTATGAGATACATTATGAAAATAGGGATTGGTTATACATTATATGTTACCTATAGCTATGGTGTCCATCTTTATGCTTTAAAAAGGGACACATGAGAAATACATATGTCAGGGATGTTTTCAGATATGTTTAAAGATTTATTTGGAATAAGAATAATGACAAGTATTTATCAGATGTCACTTATTCAAGTTGAAATATGGTCAGCCTATCTATAGCAATATATCGTTGGATCATTAAACAGAAACAATAATAAGAGAAAGATATTAATCAGCTAAAATATGCGCATTACACACAGTGATTGCTTTTGTTAGAGTACTACAATAAGATATAAGTGAAATTGGAATACATGTGCTGTCAACATTAAAAAAAATAGTCTTTTTTAAAAAAAATTATATGTCTATGTTGATGTAAAAAGGACAAAAATACATTAGAAATGCATATCCATTCCTTAAGAATTGTGGTCAGCATCACTTAAAGGGACATGAAATACAAACAATTAAGTTCAGGATTCACAGAGAGGATACTATTTCCATCAAATTCAAAATTTACATTGATAATCTAAGAGAGGAAAGAGATGGAGAGAAGGGAGTCAGGTATAGGACTGTAATATGGCTGCAAAGGGATGTGAGTCTGGGGGAGATACCTATTATGCGGCTATAAGAGTGACTTCCATTGATCCCAAATCTGTGAGTGCAAAAGGGCTTTATTATTCTGAGTAAAAATCGGGAGCTCCATAAGCTCGAGATATGCCATAATTTTAATTACTTCACTCCACACAGGGGGAGTTTTTTGTTTCCATAGTCTGGCTATCAACAGTTTTGCTGCCATAAGCAAGTATACGCTGAGGAAATCCCCAGGGCTTGATACAGTTTTGATGTGTAGATGAAATAGCAAGGTTTGCGGGGTATTCCCTAAGGAGGGGTCTAAGATCTCTAATCTACACACAATCTCATGCCAGAAGGATTGTAATGCAGGGCACTCCCACCATGTGTGAGAAGGTGTGCCTACAAAACCACATTCTCTCCAACATAGAGGAGAGTTGACTGGGGAGATTTTGAAAAGTCTGAGGGGGGTAAGATGCCATTGAGTGCATATTTTAATGTATAGTTCAAGCAGTGTGATACAATGTAGAGCCTGTCTGGTGAGCGATATAGCCCTGGACCACTCATCCTGTCCAGCACTAAAATGAAGAGACCTCTCCCACGCGATAATATAAGCTGATTTGTAATATGTTGGGGAATTAAATATGTCCCTATAGGAGGTTGCAAGCGCATGTGGAGTTCTAATGCCAATAGTCCATCTCCTCTCCCAATTTGTTGGCTCTCGCAAAGACTTCAGAAGGCTACGAACTCTCCAGAATTCAAAGCGCAATAATTGTGGCGGATTGTAGGTGGCACTGAATTGTGTCATCGAGATCAATCGCCCGCCGGGAAACAGATCAGCAACACAAAATATACCACAATCTTTCCAAAGGGAGGGATGGGAGTATCTGAGAGCCATGAGCAAACTTGAAAAGGAATGAATAGGCGACGGGTGGGGTGCAATCTGTGGTAGGGGGTGGATTCTGTCCCAAAAGCGAAGCGCATGTAATATAACTAAGTTTTGAATTTTATAATAGGATCTGACGTGTTTTGGTAACCAGATAAGGTCTATTAGAAGGAGAGGGTTGGGCAAAGTTGCCTGTTCCAGTATTTTCCATTTGCTTTGGGAGGCTTTATCATTCCAGGCGAGAATATGAGCTAATCTGGAAGCTTCATGGTAGTAAGTTAAGTTGGAGGCGCCTGCACCCCCGCTCAAAAGCGGTTGCTGCAAAATTCTCGTGGCCACCCTGGGATGCTTACCTCTCCAGACATATCTATTACATGTCGATTGAAACTTTCCAATAAGGGATTTGGGAATGGGAATGGGAAGAGCACGGAAAAGATAGGTGAGCTTGGGGAGTAGAACCATCTTGAATGCCACAATCCTACCCAGCCAGGATATACAAGGGACGTTCCACTGTTCAGCACATTTTTGGAATTGGTGGAGAAGAGGATAAAAGTTGGCTTCTATTATGGTGGAAATATTGCTAGACAAGTATACACCTAGGTGCTTAATTTTGTGTTGAGACCAATTGAATGGGTATATGTCCGTTTTAACTCTGCGAGTTCACTGTCTGCCATGTTGATAACATAGGTGTCTGTTTTACTGACATTAAGCTTATAGAAACTAATACGACCAAAACTCTCCAGTAAAGAGAAGAGCATTGGAAGAGAGCTTGATGGATACCCTCGAAAAATGGTCAAATCATCTGCAAATAAGGGCGGTCTTCTGAATTGTGCCGGCAACCTCAACTCCTTTAATGTCTGGGTTCATTCTGATTGCCTCTGCTAGGGGTTCCATAATCAAGGTGAAAATGAGGGGGGACAGCGGGCAGCCTTGTCTGGTCCCGTTGGAAAGAGAGCCCACTCTCTTGGCTTCTAAGTGAATATTAAGTATTCGCTGGGTATTGTCTGGCCCCTCCCTTCCAGGAGTGAAGCCAACTTGGTCCCAGTTGATTAAGGAGGGGAGAATCTGATTAAGTCTGGAGGCCAAGAGTTTAGCAAAAATCTTCATATCCGTGTTGATTAATGAAATAGGGCGAAAGTTTTCACATACATTAGGGGCTTTACCCGGTTTCGGTATAGTGACTATGGTAGCCTCCAGAAATTCAGGAGGAAAAGAGCTATTATGTCTGACAAGCGAGAACAGTCTGGTGAGCAGGGGCGAAAGTTGTGGTAGAAACGTCTTATAAAAAAGGGCATTATAGCCATCTGGTCCAGGGGCCTTATGACTTTTTAATGCTTTTATGATTGTGTTAACTTCAATTATACTAAAGGGGAATCCAAAAAGGTTTTCTGCTCCTCCAACAAGGTGGGCAGGGACAGGGTGTCCAGGAAATTCGGCACCTGAGATGCTGATGGGGAGGGTAACCTCAGTGAAGTTTTCTAAATTGTATAGGGAGGAATAATAGCTTGCAAAAGCATTTCCTATATCCGAGGGAAGGCGAACTGTACCCGTAGAGGTTTTAATGCATGGGATTAGTGCCTCAGCTGTACGCTGTCTCAGTTTATTAGCTAATAATCTATCAGCCTTATTACCTTTAGAGTAGAAGGTTTGCTTAAATTGTCGTATTTGAGTTTGTAACCATTTAGATTCTAACTCCTCTATCTGTTTCTTAATCTCAACTTTACGATTTAAGATCTGGGGGTCCAATGACGACATATGGGTGGAGGTTAGGTCCCAAAGGGCTACGTGTAATTGAGCTAGGGTGCTTCCCAGTTTCTTTTTGTGCTCAGCCTTGAGCTTGATAAAAAGGCCTCTGACAAATGCCTTCAGGGAACCCCAAAGGTAGTAGTCACTAACTGTGCCATTATCATTTGCCTTTAAAAAATATTCTATCTCAGTTCTAAGAAACATGGTATGTTCCAGAGACGAGAGGATAAATTCTGGCAATTTCCAAGAAGATCTTGGAGACATGGGATTGTGAGCTTGCATAGACAACTGTATTGGAGAGTGGCCCGACCACACGCTGCCAGGCATATGGATAGACTGTATGAGGTCTAATAGATGAGGTTCACAGAAGATATAGTCAATTCTCGTGTAAGTATTATGGACCGGAGAGTAGTAAGAGTAATCCCTGGAAGAGGGATGGTGGGAGCGCCATGCTTCAAATAGGTTATATTGGGCAATGAGATTGTTAAATTGTTTGGCTTTCCTATTTAGAGTAGGATCACAGGGCTTAAACCTATCTTGGATAGTATCCAAAACCATATTGAAATCGCCAGCTAGCAATAAATTATAAGTTTTGTGTAAAGATAGTAGCCGTAAAAATTTACGAAGTGCTTGTTTTTGCCCAGTATTTGGGCCATAATAACTTGCTAAGGTGTACGGGACACCATCAAGTTTGCAATTAACAATTAAATATCTGTCCTGGGGATCTCTGAATACTTCTAAATTTTCGTAAAGTAAACTCTTGTGTAACATAATCGCAACTCCTCTAGACTTTCCTGAAAAGGAGGCTGTTTCTATTACTGGGAAATTTCTGAAGGTTAGGGGTGTGGGTGACCCAGCTACCAAATGTGTCTCCTGCAGGAATGCGATTTGTGACCTAGCATGGGCTAAGTAGCATAATAATCTACTTCTCTTATTCAGAGTTTTAAGCCCCCTAGTATTGTGGGAGGTGCAGACAAGTGACATGGTTATTTGGGGTGCTCACAGCAAGGGGAAGGAAAGGGGGCATGGCGAAGAGAGGAGGGGAAGAGAAGATAGAGAAGGGAGGAAAGGAAGAGGGGGGAGAAAAAAAATTGGATCGGGGTTAGAGGGTGGTTGGTGAAAAAGGTATCAGTTAGGAGGTTATTCCTATTGCGATGAAAAAAACTAATTCATTGGGTGTTTGGATAATTTTTTCTATTTTCCTTTATAATAAACTCTTTACAGATGTGGTATTGTCGAGAAAAAAAGCTTATGTAGCCCCCCCAGATAAAGGGGGTACCTTATTAAGGGAATATGAAGGGGGGGAGAGGGGGGGAGATGTTAGGTAACAAAATAAGTGATTTAATGTTGGAATATAGCTCGAGGGGAGAAAGTGCTGGTCGCTTACAATTACAGGGGGGGGGGGAATGCGGTGGTCTGTGAGAGGAGGGCTTAGTTAGCCATTTTGCCTGTCAAAAAGGAAAAATTTAAGAGAAAAGGTGTGTAAACTACAGTGCTGAGTGATGATAGGGAAAATCAAAAGAAATAAGATGTGTGTCTCATGCAGCAAGCCAATGCACATCAATAAGCAGAACAATACAACGTCTATTTAAAACAGTAATAGATTAACCTAAGAGAACATTCAACATTTCAAGCACATAGATATAGTTGGTCATAAAAACAATAGGGAGGAAGATATATCTTCTATGCTGGAACATGGTAAGAAGGCCTAAAGTCTCCCCTAGATGTGTCTGCAGATACTATAGTAGAAATGATATTATGTAAAAATGGAAGATGAGTGTGAACCATCTATCACTAACAACAGGGGTAAAGATTGCTTTGGTTGAGTGTTAGGCCTAAGTGTATAAAAGCTTTCAGACTAATTTGTTTCCTACTTCTAGGCGGCCAGTCAATAGATTCACCTGACAGACTAGTGTTGTATCTAGGCATCCCTGTAACACTTATTAAAAGGTCTGGGCAACTAAATGAGAGTTGTTTTATAAATGGATTGCTCTGTTGATCTTGTAAAAGGGGGAGCTATTAATTCAGAATCTATGTTCTATAGGCCGTTATCTATTTATAATTAGCATTTTCTGTGTACAAGACTGTGGGACCAACATACATGTAAGCAAGGATATACCATATTTGACATCACGAAACACTCCAAGTGATTTGCATTAACGGCGACACATATAAATATCTAACGGCTAGATTTAGAGTTTGGCGGTAGCCGTCAAAACCAGCGTTAGAGGCTCCTAACGCTGGTTTTGGGCTACCGCTGGTATTTTCGAGTCAGTCAGGAAAGGGTCTAACGCTCACTTTGCAGCCGCGACTTTTCCATACCGCAGATCCCCCTACGCCATTTGCGTATCCTATCTTTTCAATGGGATCTTTCTAACGCTGGTATTTAGAGTCTTGGCTGAAGTGAGCGTTAGAAATCTAACGACAAAACTCCAGCCGCAGAAAAAAGTCAGTAGTTAAGAGCTTTCTGGGCTAACGCCGGTTTATAAAGCTCTTAACTACTGTGCTCTAAAGTACACTAACACCCATAAACTACCTATGTACCCCTAAACCGAGGTCCCCCCACATCGCCGCCACTCTATTAAAATTTTTTAACCCCTAATCTGCTGACCGCACACCGCCGCCACCTACTTTATCCCTATGTACCCCTAATCTGCTGCCCCTAATACCACCAACACCTACATAATATTTATTAACCCCTAATCTGCCGCCCCCAACGTCGCAGCCACCTACCTTCAATTATTAACCCCTAATCTGCCGACCGCACACCACCGCCACCTACGTTATCCCTATATACCCCTAATCTGCTGCCCCTAATACCGCAGACCCCTATATTATATTTATTAACCCCTAATCTGCCGCCCCCGCTATCGCTGACCCCTGCATATTATTATTAACCCCTAATCTGCCGCTCCGTACACCGCCGCAACCTACGTTATCCCTATGTACCCCTAATCTGCTGCCCCTAACACCGCCGACCCCTATATTATATTTATTAACCCCTAATCTGCCGCCCCCAACGTCGCCTCCACCTACCTACAATAATTAACCCCTAATCTGCCGACCGGATCTCACCGCTACTCTAATAAATGTATTAACCCCTAAAGCTAAGTCTAACCCTAACACTAACACCCCCCTAAATTAAATATAATTTAAATCTAACGAAATAAATTAACTCTTATTAAATAAATTATTCCTATTTAAAGCTAAATACTTACCTGTAAAATAAACCCTAATATAGCTACAATATAAATTATAATTATATTGTTGCTATTTTAGGATTAATATTTATTTTACAGGCAACTTTGTAATTATTTTAACCAGGTACAATAGCTATTAAATAGTTAATAACTATTTAATAGCTACCTAGTTAAAATAATTACAAAATTACCTGTAAAATAAATCCTAACCTAAGTTACAATTAAACCTAACACTACACTATCAATAAATAAATTAAATAAACTACCTACAATTATCTACAATTAAACCTAACACTACACTATCAATAAATTAATTAAATACAATACCTACAAATAAATACAATGAAATAAACTAACTAAAGTACAAAAAATAAAAAAGAACTAAGTTACAAAAAATAAAAAAATATTTACAAACATTAGAAAAATATTACAACAATTTTAAACTAATTACACCTACTCTAAGCCCCCTAATAAAATAACAGACGGAACAGCCAATAGAATGCGAGCTCAATCTGATTGGCTGATTGGATCAGCCAATCGGATTGAACTTGAATCTGATTGGCTGATTCCATCAGCCAATCAGAATTTTCCTACCTTAATTGGATCTTGGATGACGTCCCTTAAAGGAACCGTCATTCGTCTGGAAGTCGTCGGTGAAGATGGATGTTCCGCGTCGGCGGGATGAACTACATGGATCCGGAAGAAAGAAGATTGAAGATGCCGCTTGATAGAAGACTATCTATCAATCTATCATGGACCTCTTCAGCTCCCGCTTGGATGAAAACTTCAGCCGGATTATGGACATCTTCAGCCCCCCCACTTGGGCTTGGATCAAGACATTGGAGGCTCTTCTGGATCGATCGGTGAACCCGGCATGGTGAAGACAAGGTAGGAAGATCTTCAGGGGCTTAGTGTTAGGTTTATTTAAGGGGGGTTTGGGTTAGATTAGGGGTATGTGGGTGGTGGGTTGTAATGTTGGGGGGGTATTGTATTTTTTTTTTTACAGGCAAAAGAGCTGAATTCTTTGGGGCATGCCCCGCAAAGGGCCCTTTTCAGGGCTGGTAAGGTAAAAGAGCTTTTCTATTTTAATTTTAGAATAGGGTAGGGCATTTTTTTATTTTGGGGGTCTTTCTTATTTTATTAGGGGGCTTAGAGTAGGTGTAATTAGTTTAACATTGTTGTAATATTTTTCTAATGTTTGTAAATATTTTTTTATTTTTTGTAACTTAGTTCTTTTTTATTTTTTGTACTTTAGTTAGTTTTTTTCATTGTATTTATTTGTAGGTATTGTATTTAATTAATTTATTGATAGTGTAGTGTTAGGTTTAATTGTAGATAATTGTAGGTATTTTATTTAATTAATTTATTGATAGTGTAGTGTTAGGTTTAATTGTAACTTAGGTTAGGATTTATTTTACAGGTAATTTTGTAATTATTTTAACTAGGTAACTATTAAATAGTTATTAACTATTTAATAGCTATTGTACCTGGTTAAAATAAATACAAAGTTGCCTGTAAAATAAATATTAATCCTAAAATAGCTACAATATAATTATAATTTATATTGTAGCTATATTAGGGTTTATTTTACAGGTAAGTATTTAGCTTTAAATAGGAATAATTTATTTAATAAGAGTTAATTTATTTAGTTAGATTTAAATTATATTTAACTTAGGGGGGTGTTAGTGTTAGGGTTAGACTTAGCTTTAGGGGTTAATACATTTATTAGAGTAGCGGTGAAGTCCGGTCGGCAGATTAGGGGTTAATTATTGTAGGTAGGTGGAGGCGACATTGGGGGCGGCAGATTAGTGGTTAATAAATATAATATAGGGGTCGGCGGTGTTAGGGGTAGCAGATTAGGGGTACATAGGGATAACGTAGGTTGCGGCGGTGTGCGGTCGGCAGTTTAGGGGTTAAAAAAATTTAATAGAGTGGCGGCGATGTGGGGGGGCCTCGGTTTAGGGGTACATAGGTAGTTTATGGGTGTTAGTGTACTTTAAAGCACAGTAGTTAAGAGCTTTATGAACCGGCGTTAGCCCATAAAGCTCTTAACTACTGACTTTTTTCTGCGGCTGGAGTTTTGTCGTTATATTTCTAACGCTTACTTCAGCCACGACTCTAAATACCAGCGTTAGAAAGATCCCATTGAAAAGATAGGATACGCAAATGGCGTAGGGGGATCTGCGGTATGGAAAAGTCGCGGCTGCAAAGTGAGCGTTAGACCCTTTCCTGACTGACTCTAAATACCAGCGGTAGCCCAAAACCAGCGTTAGGAGCCTCTAACGCTGGTTTTGACGGCTAACGCCAAACTCTAAATCTAGTCGTATGTTAGCTCCTAGGATAAAGTCTGACATTAAATCTGAAGTAAGCTGCTGTGACTGTAATAGGACTAGTTCTATGCATGTTCATAATTAAGATGGTAACATATATATAACAAGACAATCTGAGCAGTAAACATTATAAACTGAACAAACTATTAATAACTGCTATAAATGCGTAGAATAAAGGGCACAAGGTAAGTAAGTAGCCTTAGCTAAGTGACAAGGTCTAGATGCTACAGGATACTAAGACTGGCTTGTTTCCAATGCCTGTAAGTCAAAACATTAAACAATTCACACAAAGGGATGATGTTTCTAACGACTTAAAGGGACAGTCAACCATAGAATTGTTATTGTTTTAAAAGATAGATAATCCCTTTATTACTCATTCCCCAGTTTTGCATAACCAACACAGTTATATTAATGTACTTTTTACCTTTGTGATTACCTTGTATCTAGGAACCTTCTTCCAGCCCCCTGATCACATGACTGTGACTGTTTATTATCTATTGTCTTAAATTTAGCATTGTATTGTGCTAGATCTTAAATAACTTTCTGTGCCTGAACACAGTGTTATCTATATGACCCACGTGTACTTTCTGTCTCTTTGTGTTGAAAAGAGATTTTTAAAAGCATGTGATAAGAGGCAGCCCTCAAAGGCTTAGAATTTAGCATATGAGCCTACCTATGTTTAGTTTAAACTAAGAATACCAAGAGAACAAAGCACATTTGTTTGCTTCCTGAGGTATCAGCAGATGGAGCAGCTAGTCTAGGAGTTGTGCCCCATAAGGCACTACTTTTATGCATTGCTTTTTATGCATCGCGCTCATATCTATGTAAGTAACATATATATGACAAGACAGGCTGGGTAATAAACATTATAACCTGAGTAGACTACTAATAACTATTAGGAAAACTTAAATTAGAGTAAAATAAGAAAAAGTTAAGGCACAAATTAGCATATACTTATCAGTCAAAGTTCAACCATAATGAGCATTGAACCCTGGAACTCCCATTTGGTCCAGATACGAGTCCAAATAGGGTGGAACACTTAAGAAGGAAATAAAGGTCTTTAGGAGTCCGGGGAGGCAGTTCTCCTTCTTTGTGGAAGAGCCGACCATTCTTCGGTTTCCCGCTGACTATGAAAAGAAAGGCCTTTTGAACTTGGTGTTGACCATGTAGTGGTTTGGGATTTAGCATCCCTTGAGGTAGTCTGAGGCTCCTTTGAGGCGGCTTGGGGCAGCCGCTCCGAGGTGAGAGCTGGCACATCAGGCGATGACCATTCCTCCACTGTAGCTCTCAATTGGTTGCGTTGCTGTGGGGGTCTATCTTCTTGTGAAGGTAGTAAGTTCCACATCTGTAGAAGTTCAAATCCTTTAGCTGCTTTTAGAACCGTGAACATTTGCTTGTTCCTAAATATGAGCAATTTGATGGGGTAACCCCAGCGATATCTGATGTTGTTATTTCTCAAAGTGGTGGTAATATCCATGAAAGTTTTTCTTTTTTGAAGTGTCCTCATTGATAAATCCGGGAATATTTGTATGTTTTTAAATTTGTCAGGTAGAGCAGGCTTTTGGAAGTGTGCTCGTTGTATTCTCTCCTTGAAAGTGTAACTATGATATTGCATGGTTGGTCCTCAGATAAACCCTTAGGTTTAAGTGAACGATAGTCTCTATCCATTAGATATTCGGCCTCAGTAGTTTTAGGGGCTAACAGGTGGAATAACTCTTTTAAATAAGGCTGGAGGTCTGAGTTGGAGAAAGACTCCGGCACACCCCGGATCCTGAGGTTATTCCACCGGGATCTGTCCTCCATGTCAGCTATCTTATCTTCAATAACTTTGAAGTAATCTGAGAGCTGTTGCGTGAAACTGAGGATGTTTGACTGTTCAGTAGATAGGTCCTCATGTCTCCTTTCTAGTGAATCTATACGTTCATTTGTAGATGAGATTTCTTTTTTTAGTTCAGCGCTGGAGGCAGTTCATTTTGTTTATCCAAAAGTGATTTTAGAGATTCCATTATGAATGTGGGGGTGACCTCTGTATTTGGGGTTTGCTGCATGTCCTGCATGGCAGATAGCATGAGTTCAGAGGCCTCCGATCGAGGCGAATCTGGAGCGTCTGTTTCATTGTGAGATCCAGAGTAAGTGGATCCAAAATGGTCTATTACTGTTTTCTTTGGAGGATAGGGCTGTTTATTATTTTTCTTTCTAGCTGACTGAGACATACTGATAGTGTCAATGTTGCAGTAATAGATATGGGTTAATTTGCCCAGGTGGGGTATGAGGCAATGGTAAATGATCAGCTGCGTGAGAGTTAGTGATGAGTTCACATAAGACAGCACATTAAGGACAACACTGTATGGAGGACAGGCAAAATTGGCTAATGATTGCTTATTCCATCTTCATGGTCAGATGGGAAAGAGAGAGAAATAAATTAAAGAAAAGTGAGGTTGCGGCTAAGCTATAAAAGACAAGTTATGCCGGGAAGCACCTTACAGAGTGTAGTCATAGCAGACAAAGCACTTGGCTTACGCGTTTCGGCTTAGTGAGCCGTAATCATAGCTTAAGCCAAAACGCATAAGCCAAGTGCTTTGTCTGCTATGACTACACTCTGTAAGGTGCTTCCCGGCATAACTTGTCTTTTAAAGCTTTTTTGAATAAAGTTTGGATGTTTTACCTCCTGGAGTGGATCGACTTTCTCTTTTGCTGCATTATAAATATTAAAATACACGTTTGTTCATTATTTGTAAATAAACCTCAAGCTTGTATTTGTCTCAACTGCTCACATATGTTATTGGGCAACGGCGTCTTTATTTTTAAAGGGACATTGCAACCAAATATTTTCTTTCTTTATCCAGAGAGAGAATACAGTTTTATAAATTTAAAATCAACTAGATTTATTTATATTATTCGTTAGATATCCTTTACAGAAGAAATAGCAATGCACATGGTTGAGTCAATCACACAAGGCATCTCTGTGTGCATCCACTAATCTTCAGCAACAGATCATATCCAGATATGGTTGTAAAGGAAAGTATATCAAAATAATGAAGGAAATTAGATAATAAAAGTACATTTTAATGTTTACAAAGATACTTTATTTCTGAATTCTGAAAGAAACGCTTTTTAATTTCCGTCCCTTTAATGAGCTAATATGCAATCTTTAAATTTTTCAAAATACATCTGTCTAAACATTGTAAATATGCATTGTTGCCCACCCACAAATAAGTAGATATTTCCCAGTAATGCTTTGCTGATCATAATCTCCATTTCTCCAACTTCGGATAACATGAAAATAAAGCATATTTGTATTACCTTCTGTATTGTTTGCCCCACTGTGAATGAAATATCTTCCAATGGCTGTATTTATACAGTTTACCTTAAAGGGACATTAAGCTATATGTTCTTTCCCGATTTAGATGGATAATACAATGTTAAAACAACATCAAATTTAGTTCTATTATCTCATTAGCTTTTATCGCTTGATATTCTTTCCAGAAAATCATATCTAGATAGGCTCTGTTGCTGCTGATTGTTGGTTGCACATAGATGCCTTGTGTCATTGTCTAACCCATGTGCATTGCTATTTCTTTAACAAAGGATATCTAAAGACTGAATCGAATTAGATACTAGAAAACATAATTTATGCTTACCTGATAAATGTATTTCTCTTGTAGTGTGTTCAGTCCACGGGTCATCCATTACTTATGGGATATATTCTCCTTCCCAACAGGAAGTTGCAAGAGGATCACCCAAGCAGAGCTGCTATATAGCTCCTCCCCTCACATGTCATATCCAGTCATTCGACCGAAACAAGACGAGAAAGGAGAAACTATAAGGTGCAGTGGTGACTGGAGTTATAATTTTAAAATTTAGAACCTGCCTTAAAAAGACAGGGCGGGCCGTGGACTGAACACACTACAAGAGAAATAAATTTATCAGGTAAGCATAAATTATGTTTTCTCTTGTTAAGTGTGTTCAGTCCACGGGTCATCCATTACTTATGGGATACCAATACCAAAGCTAAGTACACGGATGATGGGAGGGACAAGGCAGGAACATTAAACAGAAGGAACCACTGCCTGTAGAACCTTTCTCCCAAAATCAGCCTCCGAAGAAGCGAAAGTGTCAAATTTGTAAAATTTGGAAAAAGTATGAAGTGAAGACCAAGTTGCAGCCTTGCAAATCAGTTCAACAGAGGCCTCATTCTTAAAGGCCCAGGTGGAAGCCACAGCTCTAGTGGAATGAGCTGTAATTCTTTCAGGAGGCTGCTGTCCAGCAGTCTCATAGGCTAAACGTATTATGCTACGAAGCCAAAAAGAGACAGAGGTAGCCGAAGCCTTTTGACCTCTCCTCTGTCCAGAGTAAACGACAAACAGAGAAGAAGTTTGTCTAAAATCTTTAGTTGAACTTCAGAGCACGGACCACGTCTAGATTATGCAAAAGACGTTCCTTCTTTGAAGAAGGATTAGGACATAATAATGGAACAACAATCTCTTGATTGATATTCCTGTTAGAAACAACCTTAGGCAAAAACCCAGGTTTAGTACGCAGTACTACCTTGTCTGAATGAAAGATCAGATAAGGAGAATCACAATGTAAGGCAGATAACTCAGAGATTCTTCGAGCCGAGGAAATAGCCATCAAAAACAAAACTTTCCAAGATAAAAGCTTAATATCAATGGAATGAAGGGGTTCAAACGGAACACCCTGAAGAACTTTAAGAACCAAGTTTAAGCTCCACGGAGGAGCAACAGCTTTAAACACAGGCTTAATTCTAGCCAAAGCCTGACAAAAGGCCTGGACGTCTGGATTCTCTGCCAGACGTTTGTGTAAAAGAATAGACAGAGCTGAAATCTGTCCCTTTAGCGAACTAGCGGATAAACCCTTTTCTAAACCCTCTTGTAGAAAAGCTAATATCCTAGGAATCCTAACCTTACTCCATGAGTAACTCTTGGATTTGCACCAATATAAATATTTACGCCATATCTTATGGTAAATTTTTCTGGTCACAGGTTTCCGAGCCTGTATAAATGTATCAATAACCAAATCCGAAAACCCACGCTTTGATAGAATCAAGCGTTCAATTTCCAGGCAGTCAGCCTCAGAGAAATTAGGTTTGGATGGTTGAAAGGACCCTGAATTAGAAGGTCCTGCCTCAGAGGAAGAGACCATGGTGGACAGGACGACATGTCCACTAGGTCTGCATACCAGGTCCTGCGTGGCCACGCAGGCGCTATCAGAATTACTGATGCCCTCTCCTGTTTGATCCTGGCAATCAGCCGAGGTAGCAACGGACATGGTGGAAACACATAAGCTATGTTGAAAACCCAAGGGGCTGCTAATGCATCTACCAGCACCGCTCCCGGGTCCCTGGACCTGGATCCGTAACAAGGAAGCTTCGCGTTCTGGCGAGATGCCATGAGATCCAGATCCGGTTTGCCCCAACGACGAATCAGTTGAGCAAATACCTCCGGGTGAAGTTCCCACTCTCCCGGATGAAAAGTCTGGCGACTTAGGAAATCCGCCTCCCAGTTCTCTACGCCTGGGATGTAAATCGCTGAGAGGTGGCAAGAGTGAGACTCTGCCCAGCGAATTATCTTCGAGACTTCCAACATCGCTAGGGAACTCCTGGTTCCCCCTTGATGATTGATGTAATCCACAGTCGTGAAATTGTCCGACTGAAATCTGATGAACCTTAGTTTTGCTAACTGAGGCCAAGCTAGAAGAGCATTGAATATTGCTCTTAATTCTAGAATGTTTATTGGAAGGAGTTTCTCCTCCTGAGTCCATGATCCCTGAGCCTTCAGGGAATTCCAGACTGCTCCCCAGCCTAGAAGGCTGGCATCCGTTGTTACAATCGTCCAATCTGGTCTGCGAAAGGTCATTCCTTTGGACAGATGAACCGGTGACAACCACCAGAGAAGAGAATCTCTGGTCTCCTGGTCCAGAATTAGCAAAGGGGACAGATCTGAGTAATCCCCGTTCCATTGACTGAGCATGCATAGTTGCAGCGGTCTGATATGCAGGCGCGCAAATGGCACTATGTCCATTGCCGCGACCATTAAGCTGATTACCTCCATGCACTGAGCTACTGATGGGCTTGGAACGGAATGAAGGACACGGCAAGAATTGAGAATCTTTGATAACCTGGACTCCGTCAGGTAAATCTTCATCTCTACAGAATCTATAAGAGTCCCTAGAAAAGGAACCCTTGTGAGTGGTAACAGAGAACTCTTTTCCACGTTCACTTTCCACCCATGCGACCTCAGAAATGCTAGAACTATCTCTGTATGAGACTTTGCATTCTGGAAACTTGACGCTTGTATCAGAATGTCGTCTAGGTACGGAGCCACTGCTATGCCTCGTGGTCTTAGTACCGCCAGAAGTGAGCCCAGAACCTTCGTAAAAATTCTCGGGGCCATGGCTAACCCGAAGGGAAGAGCCACAAACTGGTAATGCCTGTCTAGAAAGGCAAACCTTAGGTACCGATAATGATCTTTGTGAATCGGTATATGAAGGTAAGCATCCTTTAAGTCCACCGTGGTCATATATTGACCCTCTTGGATCATGGGTAGGATGGTTCGAATGGTTTCCATCTTGAACGATGGTACCCTTAGGAATTTTTTTAAGATCTTTAAGTCCAAGATTGGTCTGAAGGTTCCCTCTTTTTTGGGAACCACAAATAGATTTGAGTAAAATCCTTGTCCCTATTCCGATCGCGGAACTGAGTGGATCACTCCCATGATTAAGAGGTCTTGTACACATTGTAGAAATGCCTCTCTCTTTACTAGGTTTGTCGATAACCTCGAAAGATGGAACCTCCCTTGTGGAGGAGAGGTTTCGAAATCCAGAAGGTATCCCTGAGATATAATCTTTAACGTCCAGGGATCCTGCACATCTCTTGCCCAAGCCTGGGCAAAGAGAGAAAGTCTGCCCCCCACTAAATCCGTCTCCGGATAGGGGGCCCTGTCTTCATGCTGTCTTAGGGGCGGGAGTAGGCTTTCTGGCCTGCTTGCCCTTGTTCCATGACTGGTTGCCTTTCCAACCCTGTCTGTAACGAGCAGTAGTTCCTTCCTGTTTTGGAGCGGAGGAAGTCGATGCTGCTCCTGCCTTGAAGTTACGAAAGGCACGAAAATTAGACTGTTTGGCCTTTGGTTTGGCCCTGTCCTGAGGAAGGGCGTGGCCCTTACCTCCCGTAATGTCAGCAATAATTTCCTTCAAGCCGGGCCCGAATAAGGTCTGCCCTTTGAAAGGAATGTTAAGTAGCTTAGACTTGGAAGTTACATCCGCTGACCAGGATTTAAGCCAGAGCGCTCTGCACGCCTGTATGGCGAATCCGGAATTTTTAGCCGTAAGTTTGGTTAGATGTACTACGGCATCTGAAACAAACGCATTAGCTTGCTTAAGGGTTCTAACTTTGCTCAAAGCCTCATCCAACGGCTCTGTGCGAATCGCCTCTTCCAGAGACTCAAACCAGAATGTCGCTGCAGCCGTGACAGGCGCAATGCATGCAAGAGGCTGCAATATAAAACCCTGTTGAACAAACATTTTCTTAAGATAACCCTCTAATTTTTTATCCATTGGATCTGAGAAAGCACAGCTATCCTCCACCGGGATAGTGGTACGCTTGGCTAACGTAGAAACTGCTCCCTCCACCTTAGGGACCGTCTGCCATAAGTCTAGTGTGGTGGCGTCTATAGGGAACATTTTTCTAAATATCGGGGGAGGGGAAAAAGGCACACCGGGTCTATCCCACTCCTTACTAATAATTTCTGTAAGTCTTTTTGGTATAGGAAAAACGTCAGTACACACCGGTACCGCATAGTATCTATCCAACCTACACAATTTCTCTGGAATTGCCACCGTGTCGCAATCATTCAGAGCCGCTAATACCTCCCCTAGTAACACACGGAGGTTCTCAAGCTTAAATTTAAAATTTGAAATTTCTGAATCCGGTTTCCCCGGATCAGAACCGTCACTGACAGAATGAAGCTCACCGTCCTCATGTTCTGCAAATTGTGACGCAGTATCAGACATGGCTCTCGTGTCATCAGCGCGCTCTGTCCTTAACCCAGAGCTATCGCGTTTGCCCCTTAATTCGGGCATATTATATAATACTTCTTTCATAACATTAGCCATATCATGTAAAGTGATTTGTAAGGGCCTAGATGTACGTGGCGTCTCAATCCTACGCAGCTCCCGAGCGGGAGACGCAGGTACTGACACGTGAGGAGAGTTAGGCGGCATAACTTCCCCCTCGTTGTCTGGTGATAGTTTCTTTATCGGTACAGATTGACTTTTATTCAAAGCAATATCAATACAATTGGTACACATCGTTCTATTGGGCTCCACATTGGCTTTTGAACATGATGAACAAACAGTTTCCTCTGAATCAGACATGTTTAAACAGACTTAGCAATGAAACTAGCAAGCTTGGAAATCACTTTCAATAAGTTTACAAGCAATATAAAAAACGCTGCAGCGGGGCGGAGCCAAGCCAAGATGGCGATCAGAAGCATGTAACAGAAGCTCCGGCATAATCTTGACTAAACTACAGATTTTAAGTAATGTGTGCTCGCTAATCTTTAATAACTCATGACGGCTATACCCATCAGCTCATGAAGCACCCCAAAAATAACGCAAATTGCTCTATTTGAAGGAAACTGAGACTCTGAACTACAAATCATATCGCCGAGGCCTATGGCGGCATTCATCTATGAGCGTTAGACACTCTCTCTTATACCATCTACTAAGGGAGCATCGCAGAGCAAAAATATGTGTCTTACCTATAGGTTTATACACTGCTATTATCATGACGGATTGCAGCGCAGCCCTACTAACCCAGCTGGAAATTTTCGGATGTCGCATGGAGGACAACTTCTCTGCTCTGACGAACCTGTTCAGAGATCTTAGGTCCTCCCCAATCCCATATGCTGATGAAAGGATAGACCAGCGAGCTCCATTAGCAAACCCCACGACTACAGTGGTGCCGGCGCACCCGGAGATGACTCTTTCCGCCGCAAGTGCATGGGACATCCCGGACTCATTTGTTGTGAGGCCGCTTCTGGCTCCCTCAAAGGAGAATATCAGCAACTACACAGAGAGTCCTGGAGGGTTACTGACCTCACCTAGTAGTGTACCTCGACAATCGCAGAATATTGGTGCCCCAGGACACATACACTCCACTCCGGCTTCGTCCGGTACCGCTGAAATAGTAATGAAAGAGCCGCTCATGCTATTATACCCCCTTGGTCAGCCACCTACTTACCTCAAGATGAAGCGTCTGGGACTCTGCAGCATCTCTTCAGCCAGGGACTTGCTTTATGTGCAGAAATGGCGGAGAAGATCAGATTATCAATATGCTACCATGGCTGACAGAGCAGGAGTCGGCTAAATTCACAAGGAGCCTTCAGTAAGATTTTCCTTACAAGCATTAGACAATCTACGCTACTCTCACATGCTGATCTCATGTTAGAACTATGCCTTTGATACGAAAATACCCTCTACCTTGATGATGGCCTACGGGCTTGAGAATATAGGACTTAGAGCTCCATGATTTAAGCAGGGAGGACATGTGTCACAGAGGCCATTTAACCTAGCCCAAAAACTCATAGTGTTTATTGATTATGTTAATGTTATTCTACAATGCAGGGGATTTTCTATATGTTTCTACTTGCTAACTACTGGGTATGCTCTGTCATTTGAACATCTCTTAGTTGAAGGTACTTTGCGCTTATATTCATTGATAGCGATATGTATGTCTCTAACCTCTCTTAGTAATCAAACTGCAGCACTGATAACATGTCCTGTAATGATTATCTCTGCCTTATAACTTATGCAGCTAACACATATGACTTATCTATCTGCTCATCTATTTTATACAATCTCCTTGAATATAGACTTCATTGTGACTTATGACTTATATAGTTTTGTGGCATATATCGTGTACCAGGCTATTTTGATCTTTATATTTACAATGTTGTACTGATGTATGTGTACGACACAGAATTCTTTCTATTTTTAGATGTAGCCACAGTTTGTCTCCCGAACTTCTTTAATAATGGAGTAATTTGAAATACGTATATAACTTGGCCACTAAGGACTTGGATTCTTATGTCTAGTCTCACTGTGCTCCCTCAGAAGCTAGTACCCTAAGCCTGCTCTTAATATATTATATGACTTAGCTGGAATCATTTTGGCTCTAATATTACGTGATCATCACTATAGCAATTACATCTGAGCTCACTTGTACGCAAGCATATACAGCGCCTACTCGTTGTTATATTCCCAATACATGGTCTGATAGATACTGTTGGGCCGTGTTAACTGGGAAGACACGGCTCGACAAGTCAGATAAACTAGGGATTTAAGTTGAGATCTCTGTGCAATAGCTGACAGCGCACACAGTATTAGAAATGTATAGCTATGTGGGTGCCCTCTATCCCTCTAGTTCCTTCATATGCCTAGTTATCCCCCCTGTCTATATCCTACTCGGGAAACTACCCTTACTCCCACATGCCCTAGCCTAAAGTTGGTCACGTTATACATAGAGGAAAGGTCTATGTCGTAGTCTATCTTAAAGTTCTGAGGTCTTAATACATTCACAATTTGTCATGTTAATTAGCTCCGCCCCCCCATCCCTTCTACTCTACTTAAAGTGGCTCTGGCCCACTGTCTTCCCCTTCCCTTAAGCCAGACTACTACCCATGTATACTTATAAGTACACTACTAGTATGATTGCATTCACCAGGTTTTTCAATTTGGAGATGTCTAACTTTCCATAATTTTAAACTATTCTACGCAATATCTATCTTGTCATTAGGATTTCTGAACACGTGTGCTTACTTTTTATCTTGCCTTGTTATATATAGTAGTGACTGGTTTATATAGGATAAACTAAAAGAGGTCATTCCTACCCCTGCACAGGTTAGTTTGATAGTTTTCACTACCTTTTTGTTATTTAACATGAATACTTGACTTGCACCGTTCTCATCTTATGTACTAAGTATTGATATTGCTTTATATTTTGTATTTACCCTTTGTGGGCGGAACATTGTTTGTTATCTATGACTTTAACCTCAATAAAAAAATAATTAAAAAAAACAAACAAAAAAAAACGCTGCAGCGCTTCAAAAATACAGACATAATTAAACAATTCTTAACAAGAAGTGTATTATTAGCAGAGGATTGCACCCATTAGCAAAAGGATGATTAACCCCTCAATACCCAAAACGGATAAAACAGATATCAATTAAGATTTAACACTTTTAATCACAGTCAGCACACTGTCACAGATCTGCTGTGACTGATTACCTCCCTCACAAATGAATTTTGCAGACCCCTGAGCTCTCTAGAGACGTCCTGGATCAAGGAGGAAGAAGCAGGAAGACTGTGCAAGAATTTTAACTGCGCAACAAGGCGCTAAAACAAGGTCCCTCCCACTCCTATCACAACAGTGGGAGCCCTGATATAACGGTTTCCATGCAGAAAAATATGTTAGCCATGTGGAAAAAAATCATGCCCAAAGCGATTTATCACCAAAGTACCTCACAAAAACGAATAACATGCCAGTAAACGTTTTATTAAAAAACAACATTTTCCAATGTCATGTAAAGCTATCACTAAGCCTGCTACCAGTCGCTACCACTGCAGATAAGGCTTAAGTATTATTTCCGTTTTAACAGTATTTTCTCAGTCAAATTCTAGTCCCTAGAAAATAACTCGACTGCGCATACATTTATCAGCCTGATACCAGTTGCGACTACTGCATTTAAGGCTGTACTTACATCATATGGTAACAGCAGTATTTTCTTAGTCAATTCCATTCCCAGAAAATAAAGTACTGCACATACCTCATTTGCGGAGGACCCCGCATGCTATTCCCAGTTTCTGAAGTTACCCCACTCCTAAAAATGTCGAGAACAGCCAGTTCTGCTAAGATCATAGAAAAAAAACGCAGGCAGTTTCTTCTTCCAAATACTGCCCGAGATAGAAAAACAGCACACTCCGGTGCCATTTAAAATAACAAACTTTTGATTGAAGAATAGTTAAGTAAAAACTCCAGCTCCTCTCGCGACCTCCTTCTTTGTTGAGGGTTGCAAGAGAATGACTGGATATGACATGTGAGGGGAGGAGCTATATAGCAGCTCTGCTTGGGTGATCCTCTTGCAACTTCCTGTTGGGAAGGAGAATATATCCCATAAGTAATGGATGACCCGTGGACTGAACACACTTAACAAGAGAAATAAATTTAAATGTTGTTTTACAAGATATGTATTATCTCTCTGAATCATTAAATTAAATTTTGTTTGAATGTCCCTTTAAGGACAAAACCATTAGGAATATGTGGAGTTAACATTGTAGAAATAAACTAAACTAAAGGGGAATGGAAACACCTATAGATATGTGATATCTATCCAACAGGTAAGGAGTATAATTGCTAGAAATTATCTTTTGATATATCTATAGTTAACTGACCCTTAAAATAACTCCACTAGAGCTAAAAAGTAATCAATATGGAATACAATAACTAGCTTGGTATAAATGTGAAATTAACTGACTTTTTATTTAAAGATAATTTCTAACATATTACCTTATAAATAATTGAAGCCGGATAACCTATATTTAGTGTAAGAATGGTTTTGGATACCTAAGAAAGATTATAGAGATTAGAATGTAAATCTAACATTAAACTACACTGTCACTTTAATGTAAGTTAAACACTTTCATTTCTTAAAAGTGAAATGAACAAAGTTGTTATGTATAATTTATACTACATATCCTCGTCATAAACATTTTATGATTTTAACATCTATGAATCACACAATAAAAGCATAGATAAATGTATTTAACTCCAACTTAAATTTTGTAAGATACTTGACTTTAACATTATCTTCTATATATTACTAGTATTTACCGTCTGAAGTGGTGGTTGATGATGTTTGCTCTGACATTGAGCCCCTCGTCCCGGAATGGCCCCTCTAGAACAAGGTCGTCCTCCTCATCTTGGAGGAAGTCTCGGGGCGCCTGGACAGCCTGCAGCATCCCAGCCCAATGTGAAATGTTATGCAGGACGCTGCAGGCTATAACGATCTTTGCCACCTTCCTAGGGCTGTATTGGAGGGCTCCTCCAGACCTGTCCAGGCATCTTAGTCTCATTTTGAGGAGCCCAAACATCCTCTCCACTACAGCCCTAGTCCACGTGTGCGCCCGATTGTAGCGCTCCTGGGCCTCGTCTGTGGGGTTACGCAACAGCGTAATGAGCCAAGGCCGGCTCATGTAACTCGAATCACCTATAAATAATGAACATAACAAAATGAAAAATATAATAAATATAGTTTAAATTATTATATTAAAATACAATTCATTTGTGTACATGAAAATCCCCTAAACTAGGCATTTGCTGAAAGACAATTAGATGGTTGAAGCGCATTCTATATCTGCCCATTTAAGCTAAGACATGCTACATATCTGTTTGGAGCTAAAACTAGACATTTGCGGAAACAGACAATGACATGTTTAAAGCGCATTCTATATCTGCCCATTTAAGCTAAGACATGCTACATATGCGTATTTCGCATAAACCAGACATTTGCTAAAAGAGAAGGAAATTGTTAAATTGCATCCTAGAGCTGCCCATTTAAGCTAAGATATGCTACATATCTGTTTGGAGCTAAAACTAGACATTTGCGGAAAGAGATAATTAAATGGTTAAAGCGCATTCTATATCTGCACATTTAAGCTAGGACATGCTACATATGCGTATTTCGAATAACCCAGACATTTGCTAAAATTGAAAGAAATGGTTAAATTGCATCCTAGAGCTGTCCATTTCAGCTAAGACATGCTGCATATCTGTTTGGAGCTAAAACTAGACATTTGCGGAAAGAGACAATGACATGGTTAAAGCGCATTCTATATCTCCCCATTTAAGCTAAGACATGCTACATATGCGTATTTCGCATAAACCAGACATTTGCTGAAAGAGAAAGAAATGGTTAAATTGCATCCTAGAGCTGCCCATTTAAGCTAAGACATGCTACATATCTGTTTGGAGCTAAAACTAGACATTTGCGGAAAGAGACAATTAAATGGTTAAAGGGGGGGGGGGCGGAGTCCGGAGCCCATGAGAGCAGTCGCACAAGCTTGTTGCTCTGGTCCTTACACAGCAAATATATATCTTTTTATATTGCATTGCACAACTTTGAAGCCTGAAAAACCTCCTAAACATTCCGTGGATCTTTATCTAATTGAAGGTGCAAACCAAATTCACTTTCGAGAGCTACTTTTATCAACCAGGACCGGAGCTTTGTTCTGAACCCTTACTGGCGGCAGCCATTTTCTCACCCTCGTGGCTACAGATTCCTGTTTTTTTTCATCTCTCCGGACTCATAAGGGACAGTGAGGACTCATCACAGTATCTAAACCCCCCCGGCAGGTGACCTCTATTGACCTGTCGTTATTGAGCAGTGTTACCTCACTAAACACTGTAAGTGTACTTTCAGCCTAAGCCAACATGCCCGCCTTGCATCTCACAGGGAGGTTGGATATGGAGGGCGCTACCATTTTCCTGAAACAGCTGAGCTATCTGCTCAAGGAGTACAGAGAGCATTTCGACGAGTCTTTGCATATGGCTCCCTACCATGGAATTACACATAATCTCTGCCCAGACCCTCGACTGGACCACATTACCGCGTCAGGTGAGTGCAGTAGTGCTTTGGGGCCCCAGCACTCAGCGCTTACTCTGAGAGTGGTACTCACAGACATGGACACTGATAGCCTGACTCCCAAGAGAGGTGATGGTCCGGTTGGGGAGCGGAAGCCTCAGAGAGCTACTATGAGGGTCACTACTTTGCAGGTAAATGGCGGTCATACCGTTTCAACGCCCAACACAAGCATCATAACAGCGGTTGTAGCCGAGAGGTATGACCACAGGGAAATCCCTCTTATACATTTATTTTCATCATTCTATCATGGGATCACCAGCCTTACTGACCTCTTACAGCTTCTGGGGATGCTCGGTGCCTGCTGTGGCATATATGGGACTCTGGATACTCTAATTGCAACTGGAGTTGGGTAATGGAACATTCTCCTTCACACTATCCCTGTGTTCACAACGGATCAGTTTTATGGCCTGACTGGGGACTCTATGGAAGTTTACGTTTTAATTTCTAAATATTTTTGCTTATTCCCCTGTTTATATGGTTCCCTTTCCCTTTAGCAGCACAGTTGCGTGTTTGACATTGGGGATATTATTTGCATCTAATCTCTATGACAATCTTTTATTATTCCCTACATAATTTCATTTTTACTTATTAACAGCAATAATTGAATTTGTAACAACACCGCTATGTTTTCTACCACTATGTACCACCTGGCATCTATCTGATTCATATAGGGTGGGCTGGCTTTCCGCGGCCGAGGAAGCGAGCCCTGTATTCCTAATCCTAGCGATTGGTGCCATCTGCTCAATTTGCTGTTATTGCTAAGGTAGTTATCATATGGTGCTAGTCAATTGTATTATAGGTTTTGCGGACACTGTTAAGGGAAGATATAATTTTCAACCTGAACTGGAAACCATTTCATTCACAAATTAACACTTTTTGCTTAAAAGTTATAAAATGTTCCCAATATATTTCTTTGCCCTCAGCTGTTCTGGCCTTCCGTATGCCCCACCCCACCTATATTGCTCTCTCCATTCGCATGATATCCCTGTCAGAATTGTAAGGCGGATGCCAGAGTTCAAACAGTTTATGCAGTTATCCTCTATCTCCTCCATAATATCTATACACTCAGGCATGTTTTATAGCGCCAAAAATACTGTAGAATCTATATTTACTAGGCATGTTTTATAGCTTTAAATATAATTTAGAACCTGTGTATACTCAAGCATGTTTCATAGCTCTAAATACATTATATACTAAAGCAGTTTATACAGTTACTCTTTATCTCCCCCATGATATATATATGCCCAAGCATGTTTTATAGCTCTGAAAATATTACAGAATCTACATTTATTCCAGCATGTTTTATTTTGTATTTTTCTCATGATATCCATTCATCCAAACATGTTTTATAGCTCCAAAACTATTTTAGAACCTGTATATACTCAAGCATGTTCCATAGCCTCAAAATATTATAAAACCTGAGGTTCAGTTGAGATCCACAAGTGGTCTCATTAGTTTCATTGCACCTTCTATTGTATTGTTTTGCATGTTGTGGGGTCCAAAAGTGGCCTCTGCTGTGGTGGAGAGGGTCTAGAACCTTGCTGACATTTCTTTATGTATTAAGTACTTGAACTCATTTCTGTATAACTTGCTTGTATGCCATTTCATAAAACCTCAATAAAAAAAAAAAAAAAAAAAAAAAAAATGGTTAAAGGGCATTCTATATCTGCCCATTTAAGCTAAGACATGCTACATATGCGTATTTCACATAAACCAGACATTTCCTAAAAGAGAAAGAAATGGTTAAATTGCATCCTAGAGCTGCCCATTTAAGCTAAGACATGCTACATATCTGTTTGGAGCTAAAACTAGACATTTGCGGAAAGAGACAATTAAATGGTTAAAGGGCATTCTATATCTGCCCATTTAAGCTAAGACATGCTACATATGCGTATTTCGCATAAACCAGACATTTGCTAAAAGAGAAAGAAATGGTTAAATTGCATCCTAGAGCTGCCCATTTAAGCTAAGACATGCTACATATCTGTTTGGAGCTAAAACTAGACATTTGCGAAAAGAGACAATGACATGGTTAAATAGCATCCTAGAGCTGCACATTTAAGCTAGGACATGCTACCTATGCGTATTTCACATAAACAAGACATTTGCTAAGACAGAAATGGTTAAATTGCATCATAGAGCTGCACATTACACAAACACAACTGTTTTTGAAGACTACAGTGGCAATTGTCTAATTAATTAACCATGTTGTGCACAAGTACTCACCAACGAGCCACCCAGGGGGAAACTGTCTGCCCTCAAACTGCCGCCACAGGGACGACTGTCTGAGAATGCGGGCATCATGACAAGCCCTGCCAAAATTCACACACACGTGCATAATCCGCATCCGTGCATCATAAACAAACTGCACGTTGAGACTATGGAAGTGTTTGCGATTTTGGAAGGGCAAGTCATCTTCTGGAGCATGCAGCGCAATGTGGGTGCAATCTATTGCTCCCAAGACATTGGGCATTCAAGCTATTGCATAGAATTCAATCTTCAGGTGCCTCCAATCACCATCATTTTGAGGGAATCCTATATAATGCTTACTGACTCGTACCATGGCATCCAGAAAGTTGTCAAAAACCACAGAGAAGGTACCATGAGACAGCCCATGCTTGTACCCCTCTCCGGATTGAAAACTTCCGGAGGCCAGGACGTGTATGCAACTTAGCATCTTGGTCATGCCAGGGATTGCAGTCCGCATACGTCTACGTGGCTCCATATGAGGTTTAAGAACATCGTAAAGGCTGTTTGCGATTGAGCCTATACTTGTCATAAACCTCAAAGTCGCTCATGTTTTCCAAGGTGGGTCTCACCCTGTGAACAAGAGGACCTCTAACCAGACGAGCCCTTTGTCTCTCTTGGAGACACCGAGCATGCCTGATTTTATTGTACACCACTCGTGCAACAGCCCCAGCAGCAACTAACTACGGCTCATCCATATTTGCCAAGCTAAGCAGCACAAAGCCAAACAGCAGAGCAAACACACAAGGAGTAACAAGGTATGCAAAAACACAAAAGCAATTTGATACAATGTCGATCACAAGTGACGCTTTGGCCATGTTGTTTGGGGGATTTATAGTGCAATATGTTCAATGGTAGCGTGTTCGTAATGATTGCTGATTGTATACACTTGATTGTATGTGAGCGGCGCAAATGCTTTCAAAGTGGTCGTTTTTTTTAGGTGTTTGCTGAAATTTTGTTTCCCCCCCAATGAATCGTAATGTGAAAGTGTAAAATATAACATATACAGTGCCAGTTCGTGATGTTTGTTCATATGCGTAACAAATACTTATTAAACGCGATCTTATAGTAAAAAACACACGTCCACGTTGAAAGCGCATACTTGTGTATAATGTGCATAGACATGGCATAGAATCTGATCGATCAATGTTGCTGCAATATTGTTTCTAAACGATAAAGTAACGGGTGACATCTGTAATCTTCTATATATAAGTGATTGGCGAGATGTCAATATTGTACGCGTCCCATTGAAATCATAATAACAATGAAGATCTTCTGGCTGACATCTGTAGTATTGTATATATAAGGGATTTGCGAGATGTCAATATTGTACACGTCCCATTGAAATCGCAATAATATTGAAGGTCTTCCAAACTCTCGTTTACGTATATGTAGTATTGTAGTATTGAGTAAGAAATTTCTGAAAGGGGCGGTACAGTCCAAAAGCTGTAATCTGTATAGTTGAAGCTTATAATGACGTCATCATATTAGCAACCTGCCTGTCTAGTTTGCAAATCTGTATTCTGTTGTTGTATTTTACAACATTGTTATTGTGTGCTGATTAAAAATATAAATGTGTGCTTTGCTGTTGTGTGATGCGTGTTATGTACATATACGTATGTATTGTGTTTCTCTCCCACATATGCTGATTTATATAAAGCAGTATAGCATTGTTGTTCCTTCCAAAAAAGTGACAGCTGTAATATTTTCCAATGATCTGTTCTTATTGTACGTAATTCCTAATGGTATATTATGAGTGAATGGTGATGTTAAAGGGACACTAAAGCCATAATTTATCTTTCATGATTCATAGAGAGATTCTAATGTTAAGAAACCTTCCAATGTAGTTGTATGATGTAAATGTGTTCATTGTTTATATGTGTTTTTTGGCCATAATATCAATGCACATGTATGAGTCAATGACAAAAGTCATGTATGTGCATCCATCAATGATCATGTGTTGAGCCTATGTAGATATGCTGTTCATCCAAGCATATGAGTTGAATAAATGAAATGTTATAATAGAGGAAAATGAGACGTGTTTCCAATTGTCTACTGTTTGTGAATAATGAAATGTAAAAATTATTTTTCTGTCCGTTTAAATATGATGCAATTTTTCAAACCGATTTCGTATTGGTGATGGTGATTTGTAGTTGATGTAATGTAAATTTATATAACAATTTGATGTTGTAGTGAATTTCACACAAGTAAAAGCCATAACTCCATAGGGAAATAGTAAATTCTTGATCTATTTGTCATAGCGGGACTAACGCAAGAAAGAATGAGTTAGTTTCACAATTGTAACGCTGGTATTACGAGATTTCAAGTCTATGCATTTTGCGTGCGTTAGGTAAATCTGCCTGTCGCGTGTACGAGCACGTCTTCCCCATAGAAGTCAATGGAGAAGAAAAATTTGTTGAGAAATAAAATCCAACACTTGTTTTGAGCGTAAAGTGAGTGAGGTCATTTTCTTGTGTGAAAAAGTAGCTAAATCGTGTTTATTTCCTAATAAAAATCTTATTTGTGTAGGTAATGTGCTGTATATTGTTTGTATGTATCTCATTGTGTATGTATGTGATAATATTTGTAGTTAGATGTAGCTATATAAGTGTATGTTCCCGTCTGTCTATGTAAGTCAATGGAAAATGGATTGGTGTGGGTTTTTTTTTTAAAACACCTGAGATCTCGTAACTTGATCCGTTCTATTTTGACATGAAAATGTAAAATCTCAAAAATAAATATTGTGTAGTGTTTGTATGAGTGTAAGTGTACTTTGTGTAATGTTTTTGAAGTGATTTGTGGATGTTTTTGTTAGCAGTATATGATTAACTACTGGGTCTGGGTTTACGTTAATGATTTGAGTGGAGATGGATATTTTTGTGGCGTTACATAAACTCGTAATACCAGCGGTAGGGAAAAAGCAGCGTTAGGAGGCTTTTTCACGCATAATGCACAACTCGTAATCTAGCCGTATATTTTTAAGCTTTCGTGGATCTCAATAGAGTTATACTAAAATGATCTATAGAAACATATTTTTGCAAAAATAAATTTGATAATAGCAGTTTAATACCTATAATGACATATACAATGAATGAGATAATTAATTCAGAGGATGTTATCAGTTTTGATCCAGAAGATTTGGCAGATAATCTTTTTAATGATTATATTCATACTGATTATATCTTCACTCCACCCATGAGTTGTCCCACTGTAAAAAAAAAACTTAGTTTTAGAAGATTTTAATAAGATTCCTAAAATCAATTTGGATACATCCAAGTTGAACAAATTTGAAAGGAGGGCATCATTCAAATTGACATCAAACAAGGGTGTAATTATAGGACAAGCGGATACAGGTGGAGGGGTAATCCTACAAGTTAGAGAGGATTCCTAAAAGATGCAAATAAGATCTTGCTTGATTAGGAATATTATATAAAGCTAACATTTGATCCTACTAAATTATTTGAAAAAATTAGTGAGGCTGATAGATGGGGGTTTAGAGCTTGAAAAAGATATTACATTTGAAACTAGTTGCTCTATTTGCTCTATTTTAAACTAACTCCTACACCTTTGGAGTATTTTATTTGTGCAGATATCTTGTGGCTGAATAATCCTCTGCTAGGTGTTTTTTGTGCAGTATTGGCCATTATAAACAGGCCTTGGGAGCGAGAATGCATATCCTGTAAAAGAAAGCTGCAAAAAATTCACTGGGTTTCTAGCCTAGTATATCTAATTGCTTTTCCCTGTTAAAGCTTTTCTGTTTCCAGTGGCCATTGGTTACTATTGGAAGGTGTGTCCACAGATCGTTGGTTCAAGTTTGGAGGCCGGTTGCTGCTTATTATTATGTAAGTACGGATGTAACTTCCCCTGCTATTTGCTGTGTGACATTTACTAAGAGGATTCCTTGTCCGTATGGGAAATACCATCATTGGCTGCGGCTGCCTCTTTTGTCCTGGGAACACTCCTCTTACAACTATACACAGAACAGCATCCTTGTATGAGCGTGGGTCCACATAGTAACAAGCCGAAAAATCGTCCACTCCTGGGAACTGTTTCTTATGCATGAACTTTTGGTTTAAGGAGTTTTTTATACTAATTTTCTTTTTTTCTTAATTTTGTGATTCATTATTGTATATCTTGAATAGGTCGACCTATATTGTAATAAAGTTTTTTATATATAGATATGCAATTCTAGTATTTGTTGCTGGCATCTTCTATAGAATTGAATTTTTTCACATAGAATTTTTTTCATATATAATTTTTTCCAATTTTGAAAAGATTATTTTCACACATAATTCATAATTCACAATTTATATTTACATGTATTATACATATTGCCTATTATAGTAGTATCATATTAGTATCAGGTTCGGTGTTTTATTATTATATATATTCTATAATCCTTACTCTTAAGCTGGTTTCAGCGCTCCCTAGTGCTTTGTATTTTGTATTGATAGATGGGGCATACCTGGAGGGTATTGTCACCAAAAAATAATGTGATTTTCTGATTCCAACACATCCCAGTGTGGCTTATTATTATCATCTGCTGAAAATCCACAAATCTTTAATAGAACCTCCAGGTGGTCCCATCATATATGGGATTGGTAGCCTCACATGTAATCTTTCTGAATATTTGTACCAATTTGTGAAAAAAAACTGTGGTGATGTTACCCTTATATACAAGGGACACCAAAGATTTAATACTGAAACTGGGAAACATAAAGAAGAATAAACATGAACTATTTTGGTTATCATGCGATATGACCTCTCTATTCTTCTAATATTTCATATCTATGAGGTGTAGAGGTAGTGCAACATTATTTAAACAAATACATGTATTTACTAGAGAAACAACAAGGATTTTTAGTGGATGCAATCCTTTTTGTTTTACAACACAATTATTTTGTCTTTCAAGAACAGTATTTTCTACAAGTCAATTTTAAGGCCATGGGCACCAGGTTTGTCCCGAGTTTTGCTAACCTATTTATGGGTCTTTTGTAGGAAAAGTACATCTATTCCTCAAGTTTAAGCACCAGCCTGGTGTTCTATGGCTGTTTTATAGATTACTTATTTTTATTTTGCAAGGCTCAGAATGGGATGCTAGACTTTTTGAGGAACATCTCAATTCCATTGATATGGGAGTGCCCTTTACTTCTAGAATTGAACATAATAATATTGAGTTTTTGGGTCTAGTCATATATTGGGGATCTTAAGATAAGATAGCGACTAAAATGTATTTTAAAAAAGTAGCTACAAATAGTTATTTAATTTTCAAGATTAATCATTGTACTCCTTTGAAAACAAACATACCTTCTAATCCATTTAGTAGGCTGAGAAGAAACTTCTCTGAAATAACAATTTATGAGGAACAATCTGTATTGTAAAAGAATAGATTTGAAGAAAAAGGCTATCCAAAGAAACTTATAGATCAGAGCCATATGAAAGCTAAAGTTAAGGATAGAAAATAACTATTTGTACCTAAATAGAGAGATTCCCAGATGGATAATAAGCTATTTATCACTAAATTTGCTAGTAATCATAGATATATGTAAAACATTGCTGCAACAAATACAGCTTTATTTTGAGGAGCGATCCGATTCTGAAAAATTTGATAGGAGAAGTACCTATATGTACATTTAATTTATTTAAAAGAGCTCCTACCTTGAAGAATAAACTCGTTCCTAGTAAAGTGGTAACAACCAAAGTCAGTACAATTCAATGTCCCTCCTCGAGGAATAATGTGGATTCCATCTTGGTAAAAAGGGTGTTATAAGTGTGGCAAATAACTCTGTGGGATGTCTAAATACACTCGATGAGTTACATACAAATCAATAGAAATCAATACACATCTCACTTGTGATATATGTTCTGGAGTGTTTTTGTGGGTTACGGTATTTTGGTAAAACTTTGAGAGCTATCAAGAAGAGATGGGGTGAACATCTTAGAAATATTAACAAGCCCCTTTTAAAACATAGCGTTTCTAAGCATGTGGTTTGTACACATGAACATAATATTGACACTGAGTATTCTACCCATTGAACACATTCCCAAATCATAGAGACATAATAGATTCTTACGTTTACACCAGAGAGAGACCTATTGGATTTGGAGGTTACGCACATTGGTCCCCTTTGTTCTAAATGAAAATGTAGATATGGCAAAATTTAATACTTGATGCACAACCAATCGATGACTCATTCACATATATTCACAACAACATCCACACATAATTCACCACAAAAAAATATTTTATTTTTTTCTCTACATATATACCCAGCAGTTTTCACCATTCAAAGCACTCTAGTTTTTATAAGATTATTTATTTATAGGAACTACCACCACATACAAACAGGTACTTTTAGTATAACATTGTGTAAACCATATCCATTTCCATTACTAGTGCACCTAACACACAAACACACAATTTAGAGAGACCATTAGCTTTTAATTTTTTTCCAATTTATTGCATATTAGTATTCACATAATTATAAGATGTATCACTTTAAATACTATTATTATAGTCATGTGATTATTATGTCAGTTTAGATTCTTTCAAATAGTAGATGTGCACTAATATGTGGAAGATAAATATAAAATAATATATGGACACAGGATTTGTTAAGTCACCAAAGTGGGCCCATATAAACATATTTACAAATAGGAGATATTAGCACACATTTAGGCCCACATACATCATATTTCTTAAAAATCAACCATAATACTGTAGATATATCAGGATTATTTGCATTATAAACTATATTTGTGTGCACTTGAAAAGATTGTTGATTATTATTATTATTATACTTTATTTATGAAGCGCCATCATATTCCGCAGCGCTGTCCATGGATACAGTTTATTTAAATAAAACAATATAAAACTTGTAAGAGACAAAACAACATTTACAAACACATACAGGAGGAATTGAGGGCCCTATTCCCGTGGGAATTTACAATCTAGAAGGGTAGGAGGTTGAGAAACAGGAGGTGAGGACTGCAAGATTGAGAAAGTTGTTAATGCAGAGTTAGATGAGGGAAATGTTGTTAAGTAAGATAAATATTATTGAGTTGGGTGGTAGGCTTCTCTGAACAGAAAAGTCTTCAGAGAGCATTTAAAGGAAGAAAGGGAGAGTGTTCCAGAGGGTAGGTGCTGCACGACAGAAGTCTTGCCGTCTAGCATAAGAAGAGGTGATAGTCGCAGATGCAATGAGCAGGTCATTGTTGGATCTTAGTGGGCAGGCTGGAGTATACTTGTTGATTAGAGAGGATAGGTAGAGGGGAGCGGTGTTGGTGAGCGCTTTGTATGCAAGGGTGAGAGTTTTCAATTTAATTCTGCTGTGAATGGGGAGCCAATGAAGGGACTCGCAGAGAGGTGCAGCAGATACAGAGCGATGGGAAAGGTTGATCAGCCTGGCAGAGGCATTTAGGATGTATTGAAGGGAGTAGAGGCGGGAAAGAGGAAGGCCAGCGAGTAGGTTATTTCAGTAGTCAAGTCGGGAAATAACAAGGGAGTGAATTATTTGCTTTGTGGTGTTAGCACATAGAAAAGGTTGAATCTTGGAAATATTGAGTAGATACTTGCGGCAGGATGTAGAAAGTGATTTGATATGGGGACAAAGGATAGATTTGAGTAAAGTGTAACTCAGAGGCAGCGGAATTGGGGCGATGGGGAATGGTGATGCCGTCAACATGGATAGAGAAGTCACAAGTCGGCGTAGAGCTTGAGGGGGGATAATAAGGAGCTCAGTCTTTGACTTGTTAATCTTTAGGTAGTGAGAGGCCATCCAGGAAGAAATACCAGATAAGCAGTCACTGACATGAGAAAGGACAAAAGGAGAGAGAGCAGGGGTGGAGAGGTAGATCTGGGTGTCATCAGCATAGAGGTGATATTTGAAGCCATAACTGTTGATAAGTTTACCCAGTGAAGAAGTATAAATGGAGAAGAGTAGAGGACCCAGAACAGATCCTTAAGGTACTCCAACAGACAGAGGCATTGGAGAGAAGAAGTCGTGGGCAAATGACAGAGAAAAAGACCTGTGAGAAAGATAGGAGTGAATCCAGGAAAGAGCGGTGTCACAGAGGCCAAAAGAGCTAAGGGTCTGTAGGAGGAGGGGGTGGTCAACTGTGTCGAAGGCAGCTGAGAGGTTAAGTAAGATGAGTATAGAGTAGTGGCCAATATTTTTAGCAGAGAGAAGATCGTTAGTAACCTTGGTAAGAGCAGTCTCAGATGAGTGTTTGGGGCGGAATCCAGATTGCAGGGGGTCAAGCAAGGAGTTGGCGGACAGGAAGTGGGTTAGGCGATGGTAAACTAGTTTTTCAAGGAGTTTTGATGTCAGTGGAAGCAGTAATATGGGACGGTAACTTTTAGGAGAATTAGGGTCGAGGGAAGGTTTTTTGAGTATGGGAGTGACTTTTTGCGTATTTGAAAGAAGATGGGAATGAGCCGGTAGAGAGAGATAGGTTGAAGATGTGGGTAAGAAAAGGAGTGAGGATGGAAGATAGGGAGGGTATTAGATGGGAAGGGATAAGGTCGAGCGGGCAGGTAGTGAGGAAGATAGTAAGGAAGAAACTTTATTCTCAGTGGCTGGATGGAAGATGCAGAGGGTGGCAGAAGGAGTAACTGGGCCTGTTGATGGAATATTGCAGGTTGGTGTTGGGATGTTGCTTCGGATAGTACGTGTTTTGTTTAAAAAAAAGTCTGCCAGGTCTTGAGCACTAAAGACAGATGAGGGAGTGGAGCAGGTGGGTAGAGCAGAAAGTTAAAACAAACAAACATTAACATACTACTTCCTTGGAAGGGCAGCTGTAAAGCACATTACAATAATGTATAGTTAAAGTAGAACGGAGTGGTTTGAGGAAAGAGTAGATATGGGTTTAAGGAAAGAGTAGCTATGGTTTAGGGTTTGAGGAAAGAGTAGATATGAGAGAAGAGAAGTAGGTTTGCTTGGCTAAGTGAAGGGCAGAAGTGTATGAACAAAGAATAAACTTATAGTGTATGAAATCAGGTTCAGAGTGAGTTTTCCTCCAGACATGCTCAGCAATACGGGAGCATTTTTGCAAATAGCGTGTTTGCTGAGAGTGCCAGGGCTGCAGCTGACGGCGTGATGTTTTGCGCAGCTGGGGAGGGGAAAGTGTGTCTAGTGCAGAGGAGAAAATTTTGTTATAGTGGGCTGTTGCGAGATCAGGGCAGGTTATAGTGGAAGTGTGAGGGAGGAGATCTTGAATGATTTTTGAAAATTGGAGCAGATCCAAAGCATGTAGATTTCTACAGGTGCGGGGGTGGGATGGAGGAGTGGGTTTAGCTGTTGCATTAATATTATAGGTGACCAGGTGATGGTCTGAAATGGGAAACACAGGTAGGAAAATACCAGGTCGATAGAGTGCCCATCACGGTGGGTAAGGAATAGGGTGGATAGTGAGAGACCGAAGGAGGATGTGAGTGAAAGAAGTTTAGAGGCAGCAGGGGCAGACGGGTTGTAAATGGGAATGTTGAAGTCCCCAAGAATTAGGGTTGGTATATTTGTAGAGAGAAAGTGAGGAAGCCAGGCGGTAAAATTGTCAAGGAATTGGGAGGTAGGTCCAGGAGGGCGATAGATGACTGCCACTTTGAGGGAGAGGGGGGAGAACAGATGAATACAGTGGACTTCAAAGGAGGAGAAGTTGAGAGATGGGATTGGAGGAAGTTGCTGATAAGTGCAGGAGGGGGAGAGCAGGATCTCAACACCACCGCCACGTTTCTCACCTGGCCTAGTGGTATGGCTAGAATGAAGATCACCATGTGTCAGAGCAGCAGTGGAAACGGTGTCAGAAGGAGATAGCCAGGTTTCGGTAATTGCTAAAAGGGTGAAAGCATTTGAAATAAACAGGTGAATGGTTCTTAGTTTGTTGCAGATAGAACGAGAGTTCCATAGTGCGCAAGTAAAAGGAGTGTGTATGGGATGCATTGGATGGAAATGAGGTTATGTGTGTTGCTTTTATTAAAGTTACTATAAGGAGTGCGTGATTGGGTAATGGTGGGAATGAGGGTGGGCCCAGGATTTGGAGAGATGTCACCTGATGCTAATAGCAGCAAGATGGAAAGTAGGAGTAGGTGAGAATGAGATTTATAGCAGTGTGGGTATTTCTGTGAGGTGGTGCAGTTTAGTGACATAGATTTTAAAATAGAAAGTAGTTCATGAGAGCTAAGGTAAGGAGAGAGGGGACTATATAAACTGCATGTGGAGAAGGGTAAGGTATGAGCATGTGAGCATGCCTGTGGAATAGGCATGAGGCTGTTAAAAGGAAAAGTATTTCTGAAAACATAGCCGAATATTAAGTGCAAAATGTTGGTTTTGAAAAGAAAATATTTAGCTTGCCTCAAATCTTCTTCAAATCTTGTTCAATTCTTGTCTAATTCTTAGTGCTGCCACTTAAAGATGTCACTACGAGAGATGGCAGCTTAGAGAGATGGTGTTCTCTGCAAATGCTAAACCCAGCAAATGCTATCCTTAAAGCTGATCTTAAATTTATAGGGCTTCTGCAGACAGCTGAGTTAAATCAATTAACTGAGTGGAGACAGGGAGATGAGTGACACACAGGTGAGAAAATTAAGAACTAGATCAAAGGGATAGATGCAAATAAAACAAAATTGGGTGGGGTTTAGTTAGTAAATTAAGCTAAGTTAAGAAATTAGGAAATGCAAATGCTGGGGACAGTATATGATCAGATACAGACATAGAAAGAGGTTTACATGGGGGACATACCATAGAATAAGTTTTAAAGCAGTGTTATAAACAGATCCAGGAAGAGACAGCAGTTTACATGGGGGACATACCATAGAATAAGTTTTAAAGCAGTGTTATAAACAGATCCAGGAAGAGACAGCAGTTTACATGGGGGACATACCATAGAATAAGTTTTAAAGCAGTGTTATAAACAGATCCAGGAAGAGACAGCAGTTTACATGGGGGACATACCATAGAATAAGTTTTAAAGCAGTGTTATAAAAAGATCCAGAAAGAGACAGCAGTTTACATGGGTGACATACCTGAAAGTAAATGAAAAATAGCAGGGTTAGTTTAGTCTTGAATAAGTAGCATTCTGGATTATATATCTTTTCTTTGGTAATTCCGTGTCATCTCTTTTGTAGGACATGTAGATATATTATGTATGTATTAAGTTATCCAGTTTTGGTATAAGGGATAGGGGTCCTAAATAATTTTTTGGCCACACAGACTTTTTGCATGATACTGGTGGAGTCAATTTTGTTATATCCATGAGTTTGTTTTGGCTATTAGGGTTGATCTAACATAATTATTTACAATATATATAATTTTTTGTTGTTTTATGTTTGTAATCTGTGGGGTAAACGCTTCTGCGAACCCTGATTGTATACTTGATTAATGTTGCTGGATTAACATTAGTGGTACATGGAACACCAAGAGTTGTCATGTTCTGATGAAGTCATCAGGGTGTGCAAGCATGCAAGACGATATTCACCAGTCTAAAAATTCAGACGGATTGTAAATGTTTTACTTACCTGAGGAAACAGTAATTTATTCTGAGAAACTCATTGCAAGTTTTATACTATTTTTAAATTTATATGAAACAAGTTCTGTTTTATTTTCAGAATTGTTTTGGGGCTGGTGCTTCTTCACGTCTTTGCAATAGAGCTATTGATTTGAACACCAGTCCATTTACGCATGGGCTATACTAACCATAAAGGGATTTGATGTCAGACAGCGTCATAAATACAGCGTCAGGCGTTTGATCGCCTGAGGGTATAAGTCAGCTGGACAATTTTAAATGGCCCAGCATGTTATCACAGCACTTTAAAGTTCCTTGTCAAATTTGAGTACAAAAACCATTGCTTTGAAGAGCCATCTTGTTTGTGAGTCTGCACCATTTGGGCGCCCACTTTTTTGTTTTTGTTTTCCAGTATACTGGACTTGTACTTGCTCAACCCTTTGTATACAGCCTGGATTGAACTGTCTTCTTAATACTGACCTTGGCTGTTATACTGGACTTGTACTTGCTTAACCCTTTGTTTTCTACCTGGATTGAACTGCATTTTTAATACTGACCTCAGCCTGTTATAATGGATTTAGCCTTTCTGCTTAACCCTTATCTGTCTGACAACTGGTGTGATCATCTCTTCTCTTGTGCTTTATGGGAAAAAATATTTTCTTCACATCAGGATCCATCAAGCAAAACTTTAAAGGTAACTACACCACATTACATGGGGTTGTTTAAAGAATTGCATTTTGTTTCTTAGACAAAAACATTAACAGACTATTTCCTTTGAAGGGCAGATGTAAAGCACATTACAATAATGTATAGCTAAAGTAGAACGGAGTGGTACAAGCCGACAACAGCAAAAAATTATATTTTTTTAATGGGATCATGAGTGGCCTTGAACAAAAATGAAGCTTACATATAGGGTTGCTACCTCAGCCATGTTTTCTTGACTACTTATGAGTTACACATGCTGCAGGGTGTGCAGGGAGGAACATGTAGGCCTAGATTTGGAGTTCGGCGGTAGCCGTCAAAACCAGCGTTAGAGGCTCCTAACGCTGGTTTTGGCCGCCCGCTGGTATTTGGAGTCAGTGATTAAAGGGTCTAACGCTCACTTTTCAGCCGCGACTTTTCCATACCGCAGATCCCCCTACGCCATTTGCGTATCCTATCTTTTCAATGGGATCTTCCTAACGCCGGTATTTAGAGTCGTTTCTGAAGTGAGCGTTAGAGCTCTAACGACAAAACTCCAGCCGCCTGAAAAAAGCAGGAGTTAAGAGCTTTCTGGGCTAACGCCGGTTCATAAAGCTCTTAACTACTGTACCCTAAAGTACACTAACACCCATAAACTACCTATGTACCCCTAAACCGAGCTCCCCCCACATCGCCGCCACTCGATTAAAATATTTTAACCCCTAATCTGCCGACCGCCACCTACGTTATACTTATGTACCCCTAATCTGCTGCCCCTAACCCCGCCGACCCCTGTATTACATTTATTAACCCCTAACCTGCCCCCCACAACGTCGCCGCCAGCTACTTAAAATAATTAACCCCTAATCTTCCGACCGCAAAGCGCCGCCACCTACGTTATCCCTATGTACCCCTAATCTGCTGCCCCTAACACCGCCGAACCCTATATTATATTTATTAACCCCTAATCTGCCCCCCTCAACGTCGCCGACACCTGCCTACACTTATTAACCCCTAATCTGCCGAGCGGACCGCACCGCTACTATAATAAAGTTATTAACCCCTAACCCGCCTCACTAACCCTATCATAAATAGTATTAACCCCTAATCTGCCCTCCCTAACATCGCCGACACCTACCTTCAATTATTAACCCCTAATCTGACGACCGGAGCTCATCGCTACTATAATAAATGGATTAACCCCTAAAGCTAAGTCTAACCCTAACACTAACACCCCCCTAACTTAAATATAATTTACATCTAACGAAATAAATTAACTCTTATTAAATAAATGATTCCTATTTAAAGCTAAATACTTACCTGTAAAATAAATCCTAATATAGCTACAATATAAATTATAATTATATTATAGCTATTTTAGGATTAATATTTATTTTACAGGCAACTTTGTAATTATTTTAACCAGGTACAATAGCTATTAAATAGTTAAGAACTATTTAATAGCTACCTAGTTAAAATAATAACAAATTTACCTGTAAAATAAATCCTAACCTAAGATATAATTAAACCTAACACTACCCTATCAATACATTAATTAAATAAACTACCTACAATTACCTACAATTAACCTAACACTACACTACCAATAAATTAATTAAACACAATTCCTACAAATAAATACAATTAAATAAACTAGCTAAAGTACAAAAAATAAAAAAGAACTAAGTTACAAAAAATAAAAAAATATTTACAAACATAAGAAAAATATTACAACAATTTTAAACTAATTACACCTACTCTAAGCCCCCTAATAAAATAACAAAGCCCCCCAAAATAAAAAATTCTGTACCCTATTCTAAATTAAAAAAGTTACAAGCTCTTTTACCTTACCAGCCCTGAACAGGGCCCTTTGCGGGGCATGCCCCAAGAATTTCAGCTCTTTTGCCTGTAAAAAAAAACATACAATACCCCCCCCCCAACATTACAACCCACCACCCACATACCCCTAATCTAACCCAAACCCCCCTTAAAGAAACCTAACACTAAGCCCCTGAAGATCTTCCTACCTTGTCTTCACCATCCAGGTATCACCGATCCGTCCTGGCTCCAACATCTTCATCCAACCCAAGCGGGGGTTGGCGATCCATCATCCGGTGGCTGAAGAGGTCCAGAAGAGGCTCCAAAGTCTTCCTCCTATCCGGCAAGAAGAGGACATCCGGACCGGCAAACATCTTCTCCAAGCGGCATCTTCGATCTTCTTCCATCCGGTGCGGAGCGGGTCCATCTTGAAGCAGGCGACGCGGATCCATCCTCTTCTTCCGTTGTCTCCCGACGAATGACGGTTCCTTTAAGGGACGTCATCCAAGATGGCGTCCCTCGAATTCCGATTGGCTGATAGGATTCTATCAGCCAATCGGAATTAAGGTAGGAATTTTCTGATTGGCTGATAGGATTCTATCAGCCAATCGGAATTAAGGTAGGAATTGATCGGAACAGCCAATAGAATGCGAGCTCAATCTGATTGGCTGATTGGATCAGCCAATCGGATTGAACTTGATTCTGATTGGCTGATTCCATCAGCCAATCAGAAAATTCCTACCTTAATTCCGATTGGCTGATAGAATCCTATCAGCCAATCGGAATTCGAGGGACGCCATCTTGGATGACGTCCCTTAAAGGAACCGTCATTCGTCGGGAGACAACGGAAGAAGAGGATGGATCCGCGTCGCCTGCTTCAAGATGGACCCGCTCCGCACCGGATGGAAGAAGATCGAAGATGCCGCTTGGAGAAGATGTTTGCCGGTCCGGATGTCCTCTTCTTGCCGGATAGGAGGAAGACTTTGGAGCCTCTTCTGGACCTCTTCAGCCACCGGATGATGGATCGCCAACCCCCGCTTGGGTTGGATGAAGATGTTGGAGCCAGGACGGATCGGTGATACCTGGATGGTGAAGACAAGGTAGGAAGATCTTCAGGGGCTTAGTGTTAGGTTTCTTTAAGGGGGGTTTGGGTTAGATTAGGGGTATGTGGGTGGTGGGTTGTAATGTTGGGGGGGGGGGTATTGTATGTTTTTTTTTACAGGCAAAAGAGCTGAAATTCTTGGGGCATGCCCCGCAAAGGGCCCTGTTCAGGGCTGGTAAGGTAAAAGAGCTTGTAACTTTTTTAATTTAGAATAGGGTAGGGCATTTTTTTATTTTGGGGGGCTTTGTTATTTTATTAGGGGGCTTAGCGTAGGTGTAATTAGTTTAAAATTGTTGTAATATTTTTCTTATGTTTGTAAATATTTTTTTATTTTTTGTAACTTAGTTCTTTTTTATTTTTTGTACTTTAGCTAGTTTATTTAATTGTATTTATTTGTAGGAATTGTGTTTAATTAATTTATTGATAGTGTAGTGTTAGGTTAATTGTAGGTAATTGTAGGTAGTTTATTTAATTAATGTATTGATAGGGTAGTGTTAGGTTTAATTATATCTTAGGTTAGGATTTATTTTACAGGTAAATTTGTTATTATTTTAACTAGGTAGCTATTAAATAGTTCTTAACTATTTAATAGCTATTGTACCTGGTTAAAATAATTACAAAGTTGCCTGTAAAATAAATATTAATCCTAAAATAGCTATAATATAATTATAATTTATATTGTAGCTATATTAGGATTTATTTTACAGGTAAGTATTTAGCTTTAAATAGGAATAAGTTATTTAATAAGAGTTAATTTATTTAGTTAGATGTAAATTATATTTAAGTTAGGGGGGTGTTAGTGTTAGGGTTAGACTTAGCTTTAGGGGTTAATACATTTATTAGAATAGCGGTGAGGTCCGCTCGGCAGATTAGGGGTTAATAATTGAAGGTAGGTGTCGGCGATGTTAGGGAGGGCAGATTAGGGGTTAATACTATTTATGATAGGGTTAGTGAGGCGGATTAGGGGTTAATAACTTTATTATAGTAGCGCTCAGGTCCGCTCGGCAGATTAGGGGTTAATAAGTGTAGGCAGGTGTCGGCGACGTTGAGGGGGGCAGATTAGGGGTTAATAAATATAATATAAGGGTCGGCGGTGTTAGGGGCAGCAGATTATTGGTACATAGGGATAACGTAGGTTGCGGCGGTTTACGGAGCGGCAGATTAGGGGTTAAAAAAAATATGCAGGGGTCAGCGATAGCGGGGGCGGCAGAATAGGGGTTAATAAGTGTAAGGTTAGGGGTGTTTAGACTCGGGGTACATGTTAGAGTGTTAGGTGCAGACGTAGGAAGTGTTTCCCCATAGGAAACAATGGGGCTGCGTTAGGAGCTGAACGCGGCTTTTTTGCAGGTGTTAGGTTTTTTTTCAGCTCAAACAGTCCCATTGTTTCCTATGGGAGAATCGTGCACGAGCACGTTTTTGAGGCTGGCCGCGTCCGTAAGCAACTCTGGTATCGAGAGTTGCATTTGCGGTAAAAATGCTCTACGCTCCTTTTTTGGAGCCTAACGCAGCATTTGTTTGAACTCTCGATACCAGAGTTAATTTTATGGTGCGGCCAGAAAAAATCCCGCGGAGCGTTAACAGCCCTTCTACCGCCAAACTCCAAATCTAGGCCGTAGTGTGTTTCTGGACAGCACTATTTATATTTCTCCCTGCACACCCTGCAGCATGTGTAACTTATAAGTGTTCTGTATTTTAAGGGACGGGTGGCAACCCTACTTACATACTTATTGGCTGACACCAAAATCAACTTACAAGGGCATTGCTCAATCATTATTTAATAGTGTAACTTTGAACTTTAAGGTGTTTCCCATCAGAAGAAAATAATTTTCTGTCTGTAGAGCAATAGTTTTAACCACATGGAGTTGTGAACTAATTTGGTCAGATACATTTATTTGCTCCTTTTTCATTTTTTTTTATTTTTTATAACTTTATTTATAATATAAAGATCCATTCCACTTACAACAAAGTCATAAAGAGTAATGTAAATACTTTGTGGTTATTACAAAGACAAAAAGGGTAACAGTAAATGCCTAGGAATACAGTAGTTTACAGTATGTAACACAAAATGCAAACTTCAAATGTACGATCAGCAATAAAAACTTCCCATGCTATGTTATCATGAGATACAATGACCTTAAGATCTGTAAACTTTTGGTTGAAATGTTCTTCATGTAGTGACCTGGATCTCTTTTTTTAAACATTTATTAAAAAGAAAAAACAAGAACACAAAAGGAACAAAACATTATAATTATTTAACTTAACTTACCCAGAGTGCGTCCAGATCGCCCCCCACAGGCCAGCATCAGAAACAGCATATGATAAGTAAAAGTTCAGTCAGCAGAGCATTCACACACAAATATGGCTTGTCTAAGTTTCGCCATTTGGGAAGCACCAATTACCCTTTAGATTTTCATTTAGGATATATAGGCTATTCCGAAATGGGTAAATAACCCGTTCTGTAACTGCACCTGGTAAACACCGTAGATATATTTCCCATTTATGAAGGAAATGTTTAATTCTTTTCTCAGGGTCTCCCTTTGTATCTGCTTGCTCAACTAGCATCTGAACATGTATATTCCTAATTAGTTTTTGAAAGGGAGGAGTCTTGCTAATGGCCCAACCCGCCAAGATTAGCTGTTTTGCCAATATGATAACTGTGGAGATGAAAGTGTCTGAATTAAGTCTCTCATTAGTGGATATCAAAAATATTATATGTTGGGGGGGGTGGAGCCAACTACCAAAGGAGTCAGACGTGTGCGTGAAGAGCTCCTGGCTCTTATATGTACTATTTAATGTTTTTTAGTGTCTAAAATAACTCTTGAAACTCTAAAAAGGGACACTTCCATATATAGCATCGCCGGTGACATTCAGTACTATTGGATGGACAGTTTACAGCTTTGGGAGAGCTCCAGCAGTTCCGTTCAGATGAGGGCCTTGGACAACTTGTGGCTGGCTGTAACGCAGCTCATACAAGATCACTTTGCCAACTTAGAGCTGGTCCTAAATGAATGTTATGCTAATGTTGTGGCCGAAGAGGATAAACCTGCCAGGTTAACAGACTGCTGTGTCTCCCTGGCCTCTGAGACCTTGTGTAGCTATCCTGAGGCCCTAAAACAAGGGGGTGCCTGCACCTACTATGACAGAGATTGTCTACAATACGATGCTGAAACTAGGGGCTCCCCTGCCATGATTCCTGTTTCTGGAATGGCTACTGAACTACCGTGTTACCCAAGAGATCCAGCCCTGATACCATCCCAACCTTGGAACGCACTGTATGTAGCCTCCGTAGAGGACAGCTATGTTTGTAAGGTTCTGCCTCCGTCTCGTGGTGATGGGACCAAGTTCGTTGGGATAGAGATACACTCGAGGACTTTAGATGTGCAGAGATATGGATGTAGCGTTCTGGCTCTAAATTTCACCCAGCGTATGCAGAAGGCATCTGATGAGGGATTACACTCCGAGTGTGTGATTCAATTGTGGAAGACAGGCATAGGTTAGAACACCCTATTGGGACAGATCTTACACTCCGTGTAATGGGTGAAGTTACATTTCTTCCAAAGGACAAAGTGTCAGTCTTATTACACGGACTTGCAGTGGATGGTAAAAGTCATTTTTACTCTCATAGTGGGGGAGTAGGTTAGGATTTCGAGCTCAGCTCACTAGAGGGACAGCTCACGCTACTATTATGTCAGTCAGCAGTTTTGTTTTTCCTTGTTTTACTAATTTGTGTTTTGAGATGCCTATTGTATTTGTTATCAATTGTTTATGTTACTGAAGCAGGTCAACTATGGTGTTAGACTGTAAATTCACACAATTTATAAGCTCACCTTCCTACTATGCTAAATTAGATTTCTCTTGCCTCTCCTGCCTCCTTTTTTAGCGGCGAGATTACTGCAAATATTAAAAACAAAATGTCCTAATACAAGCTGTAATTGCCATTTACCACCACTAGAGGGGAGTCAAACTTTAGTTATAGCTTGATCCACACGGCAATTTTATGTGGTCTTCCAGCCGAAGTTACTGTATTATTACTCTTATTTTCTTCTTGATTTCCTGTCCTAGGAGTCCAGATTTGCTACCCATAAACAGTACACTTGTTATAAGTATAGAGGTAGATCTTTACTAGGACTCTCAGAAGTACCCCCAGGCATCTTGAACCAGTACTTGATATATATTATGGTATGTATTATGCCCAGATTCTTTATTTTTTTTTATTATTTTATTCTGCAAGGCAGTTAATCCCACTATAGTTGTGCTATTTTTACTATCCTATTTATAGCTCTCTGAATTTGTCAAATACTTTTTGTCACCTGTGGTTAGCCCTGATATATTCTGAGCAAGATTACCAGCACAAAACTCCTGTTCTCCTTTTTTAATTGTTTATTGTCTTAGGAGTATGCCAAAAAGTTAACCAAGTTTAATTAAAGGGTAGTGTGCTTTATTTCCCTACCTGCTTTAGACCATTTAAAGGCAGGATAGCAGTTTATTTTAACACGTATGCATACATCTCACCCAGGGGTAAAGGTAAGGGCCACATATAATTGGGCACATAGTTTGAAACCAACCCTCTACCGTCTTGTTCGTACTATTATATAGACCCAGGGGCAGGTGGTTACTAATGTATGTTTATAGCAATCTATGGCACAATTTATAGGATCATATAACCATGTTCCGCATTAACCTATACTACAGTACAGCTAGTCCCACTTAAGTACCTATGGCATAAGGTGAGGTATAGAGGGATAAAGGTTAGTACTATGGGCACAACCAGACGATTCCCTAGCAAGCATCAGATATGGACATACAATGAACTAGCTTGGTCGTACCTAGCACATGTGTACACAAGACTCTGTCTGTTAAGGATAAATCTTGGGGTTGTTATTGTTGATAAATATTTGTTGTTTGAGCTACCTATACATAGCTGTGTTACTCTTTAAGCTGAGTAGGTATGTATCTTGTCCCATTGCTCAGTCTGCAAATCTATAAGGTATGTAATCTTAGGCAGCTGTTTGGAATTTATAAAATTCCAATATCTCTCTCACAAACCTCTCCCTTTTAAACTATTGTTTTACCCTAAGTGGCGTGCTTCCAGCGGCCGGGGCGGCACGTTTACATCTTTCTAAGGGAGAAAGTATATTATTTATTACCAACTTCTGACCTATATAGCTCCTCATCAGTGTACCATAGAGAAATACCTGTTAGCCAGAGTATTGATTTTGGCTCAGATAATGCCTTTACATATGTTGCTTGGGATCTTTTTTAGAACGTACATACAGGCTACCGTCTATATCAGCAACCACAGTTTAAGCCCAAGTAATCTATTGAACAGAATTATATTAGTCACCCGTAAATTTATCACTGAAAATTAGCACCCTGTCCCCCTCTCTACGCAGCCCTCTCCAGGGCAATGACTTAATATGTACAAGTCCCCTGCTCCCTTTAATCCTGTTAACTTTTAAGTGTCACACTTTATCCTCCTATAGCTTTATGTAGACCATCGTAATAGTCCCACAAAAGCTAGCTTGACTCTACACATGAGTGAGCTTGAGTTTCAGGCTTTGTTCCTCAGATGTACATATTTTTAATGCCGGCACTCTATTCTTATCATATACTCTATATACCGATTTTACCATGTGTTACATAGACGCATGACTCTTAGTTTATGCTATTTAGTATATTTAACTAACCCCCCCCCCCCACCACCACCACCACTTGAAATGTGCCCCCTAGTTAGGGAGGACTAACTAAGCGGTTTATCTTGCTTATACCGCACCCCTACTTAGCCTCTTATTCTCTTAACAGTAATTCTTCAACTATTATGTTAATTTATTAGCACCACCTATAACAGCAACTCTTACATTATAGCAGATGTGTTAACCTTATGTTCCCTACCTAGTTTGGCAAAATTGATCAGCACCACTTACAAGTGAAGCTTGAAATCTTAACCCTTTTAAGTTATGCCTATACTCTTCATCATACCATTCATACGGAACAAAACTTCCTTTGCTGAGAACCATACTGCCCTTATTTATCTAAAAAGGTGGATTGTTAATTCCTCAAGTAACAAGAGATATGTTGTAGTTCCATCAAACTCTATAATCCTTAAGAAAAATTAGGTTTCATTTGTATATGTTTTATTTTGTGGTTTATATTTGCTTGTTTATTATTACCTACCATGTCTCATCTGACTTGCAAGTTACAACTCTCACTCAATTATTTTTGAAACAAAGCATTGTATTATTGTATAATCACTGTTATGTCTTGATCTGACAATGTCTTGTACCCACATTTCTTTGTCAATATGTATAAAAACCTCAATAAAAAAAAATAAAAAAATATTATATGTTGTGCAGAGAGTGTGACCTGCGACTTGGTGACTTTGGCCAGCCAGTAAGATATTTTTTGCCAATAACCTTTCAATTTAGGACAGTTCCATAGTAAATGTATCCAATCTGGTGCTGCAAAGCTACATTTAGTACACATATTCCCTGCCCCCGGTATCCATTTAGAATGAAGACCGGGTGTTATGTAAGCTTGTTGTAATATTTTTAAATGGGACTCCCGTAAGGTGGAAGAAATAGTTATAGCCTGTATTTTATCTAAGCTATCTTCAATAAGAGTTTTGTCTACCGTCAGGAGTTCATGGTCAGACCATTTTGATAGTATCTTTTGCATGGCAGAGTCTTCAACGTGGAGGAGCGGGAGGTTGTATATATGCGTGATTTTATAAGATCCCTGTCTTGCCAATGAGCAAAGCTTATCTATATTAGATGTGTCCCTAGTAAGCAAGCCATCTGATTTCAATTTATTTATGTAATATCTACACTGAAAATACGCAAATTTGTGAGTGCTAGGGAGGGCGTATGTGTTTTGTAATTCCTGCATGGATAGGACTTCTAAGGTCATTGGGTTATACAATTGCCTAAGTGTGGTGAGATGTTTCTCCTGCCATAATTGAAAGGCTTCTGTAGTGTAACCAGGAAGAAAACGTAGATTCCCTTGGATTGGTAAGTATTTACTCATCGATTTATCCACCCCCCAAAGTCTGCAAAGTTTGGCCCATGCTCTCAGAGGATCCCTGTAAAGAATATGATTTTGTATGTATGGTGGCAATGAGGTCATGTCGGCATGGGGAAGAAATGCAAGCTGTATCGGGGCAATAAGGCGCTGTTCCAGAATAGGGACGGTGAAGTGATTATCACTGACTAGCCAGTCGAGAATTAATTTTGCTAGAGTCGCCCAATTGTACCATACAATATTAGGGAGGGAGACGGAGTCCACCCCTATTTATTGGCATCATCAGGTAATTCTTCCCTATTCTATGTTTTTTCCCTCTCCAGATAAACTGTCCCAGTGCAGCTTGTAGTGTGTTGGCATCTTGTTGTGTAAGAAGCAATGGCAACATCTGCAGGGGGTATAAGAGTTTAGGCAGTGCAACCATCTTAAAAAGGTGAATCCTGCCTGAAAGAGATATAGGTAACTTTGCCCAACCCAAGAGTAAGACTTTGATGTTTTTAACAGTTTCCTTGAGGTTAAGGTGGTACAGTTTGTTAGGATTGACATGTAGATGTATGCCTAGATACTTAATTGAGCCCTCTGTAATTTTGAGTCCCGTGTGTTGTAACAAAATATTCTGTTTATTTTGTAACCATATAACCTCCGACTTGTCAATGTTTATTCTGTATCCAGTAAATGTGCCGAATCTATTGATTACTTTTAAAACTGGCTGTAAATTGGCATTAGGGTTTCCTATAAATAATAGTAGGTCATCAGCATATCATGACAAGTGTTGTGTATGATCCAATAACTTTAATCCTTCACAATTTTGCCTAATGTAGCATGCCAAGGGCTCTATGGCCAGGTCAAACAATAAGGGGGAGAGGGGGCACCCTTGTCTCGTGCCTCTCTGCAGTTCAAATGAGGGGGAAAGCTCACCATTTATGATCAGGGAAGCCCTAGGAGCATTGTATAATCTATGAAGGAGGCCTGAGATGTTACCAGTAATGTCAAATTTTGTTAAAGAGGTGTGTAAATGGTCCCATTCGACCCTATCAAATGCCTTCTCAGCATCTAGTGCTAAGAGGCATGCATCCGGCAGTGTGGGAGGTTTAGGAGAATGAGTATTTTACCAGTAATGAGATATGATTGCCAATGTTTTCCTAATATTCATTACTGAAGAATGACCCTTAACAAACCCAGTCTGGTCTGGGTGGACAATGGATGGCAAAGCCATCGCTAGTCTATCTGCCAAGATTTTTGTCAATATCTTGTAATCTCCATTCAAAAGTGAGATTGGTCCATATGATGATGTAAGAGTGGGCTCTCTATCTGGTTTGAGTAGGAGACAGATATTTGCATCCGTGAATCTACCATCTATCCGTGTGGTACCTTCCATGTAAGCTGTGTATAGGGTTGATAAAGTGGGCGCTATTTCTTCGCCTAGGTTTTTGTAAAACTCTGATGGTAGTCCATCGGGGCCGGTGCCATCCCAAGTTTGGCATTACGTATGGCTTTTATTACCTCACGTGTTTGTATTTTGGCGTTAAGTAGGGATTTTTGCTCAGTCGATATCTTGGGGATCTTTATGGAGCCCCAGAAATGCCTCTTTGCCTCTAGGTTGACCGTTTAACTAGCGTATAGAGTAGTGTAACAGTTTACAAATTCTGTCATAATTTCATTAGGTGTCGATGTTATGTGAGAATGGGACTTAATAGCTGTGATGTAGGATTTCGGTCTATATAACTTGACCAAGTCTGCTAGAAGTTTGCCTGATCTATTGCCATGTCTGAAGTACCTGCCTTGTCTATGTACGTGAAAGGCATTATTCTGTTGGGCCAGGAAGGTATCTCGGGTTTGCTTGAGATCATAATAATTCTGCTTAGATACTGGTGTGGGATCATTTAAGTATATATTGTATGCCTCAGTGAGTTTGGAGAGAAATTCACTATCCATCTTTTTAAGAGTTTTGTTATGATGGGATGTGAAGGAGGTAATGTGTCCTCGCATCACCGCCTTTGAGGCGTGCCAAAATAAGTTTGGGTCGTCATTATGCTGGGCATTATCCGATGCATAATGAATCCAAGATGATTTAAGGTGTTGACGGAAACCAATATTGTTATATAAATAAGTTGGAAATATCCATGTCTTCTTAGGAGGTTTACAAGGTAGTGTTTGGAGTACTAGACTGATCGGGGCATGATCTGAAATTGTTATCTGGCCTATAGTTGCATGGTGGATTTGAGATAAGGTAGATGAAGTTAAGAAGTAATCGATTCATGAAAGAGTGTTATGTGCTCTAGATAGACAAGTGTAATCTCTACTGATCGGATTTTGCGTCCTCCATATATCTACAAGGTCTAGTGTGTCTTTAAAGGATTTAATCAATTTCACTTCTCTTTTATATCTGGACGTACCCGTTCTGGAAGTGGTAGCAGTGGCGGGATCTTTAAAACTGTCTAAGGGCAACGCCTGAACCAAATTGAAGTCCCCCCCAGAATTATGGGAGCATTACTGGTAATTATTTTTGCTGATAGTGTCGTCCAAAAAACAGGATTATACTCATTGGGACCGTAAACATTACAGATGGTGTAGTTAATAGAGTTAATTTGTAGTAAGGCTATAATAAATCTGCCCTTCTGATCTATCTCTATTTTTGAGAATGAAACTGGGAGGCCCTTTCTGACCAGAATGGCCACTCCTCTTTTACTGCCCTCAGTAGGGGAAAAGAGAATCTGTCCCACCCAGCAAATTTTTAATTTTTCATGTTCCTCTGTGGATAATTAAGTCTCCTGAAGTAACGCTATATCTGCGTGTAGTGCTTGTAAGTGCTGAATAATCATGCTTCTCTTTGCTGGTGAGGTGATTCCCCCCACATTCCACGAGACCACCTTACGTTGTGCAGTCATAGAATGTCAGGGGTGATGAGTGCGGCTGAGTAGCAGTGAGGGGGTATGCATCACACAGTAACACAACCTAAGTGTCTCATGTTTAAGAGGGTGTACCTCACACGTAGAACTATTATAATTGGCCATTGCTCCCATGTCAATATGATTATGCGACAAATAAGGTATACACGTAGGGCTAACTCCCCCTGGGTGATAAGGCCTTATAGGAGTCTGGGCATGGTCAGGCAACAAGAAGGCTGCTAGTACAAAAAGTGGAGATGCCTCCACAGGGAGTAGAGGCCCATATATTCTCACTGAAAAATAATATAAGTATATAAGAGTATTCAAGCACCTTGGAAGCGCCCCCGCCAAAGTATGGCATCTCCGGGGCGGTGGTGAGGATGGAATAAATATAACTGGCATAACAGTAACAACTAAAGAAACCTTGACAATACGGTGTTTGCTGCCTGTGTGGGCTATGAGGTAGGACTGGCTCACTCACGTCTGGTGTAGAACAAATCCCCATAATAACCTTGAGTGCATAACACAACAAAATGTATAACAGAATGTATAACAAATCCCCTAGATCCAATATAAAGAAGATTGTCAAAGGGGCCTGAGCTGGCATCAATGTATTTAAATTTGCATGCATCATTTATTCTATATTGCTATAGAAATTGGGAAAGAAAATACAAATCTTTAGTAATGCAACATCAACCCGCATCCTGTCTTCTTTCTGAGGCCAGGTAGGCCTTCACCGCTGCAGGGGAGTGGAAAATCTTGGGTCCCGAGTTTGTTTGGAGTTTCAACTTGGCTGGGTATAGGAGGGTAACCTGACGACCCTGCTCATGTAACTGTGAGCAAAGTGGAGCAAAGTCTTTATGCCTTCTGGTTACTTCAACTGAGAAATCCTGAAATAACAGGAGACGACGGTCTTCATATTTAAGCTCTTTTGTGGTTCTGTAGGCTCTCAACATGGCCAGCTTGTCCTGATAATTCAGGCATTTGAAGATGACTTGGCGAGGCTTGTCTTTGGAGTTGCCCAGGTGCCTGTCTGGGCCTATACGATGTGATTGCTCGATGTCTATTGGTAAATAGTCTGAGGGCATTCCCAGCAATCTGGGGAGAGTGGACGCAGCAAAGTCTAGTAAATCTTTATCTCTAACAGTTTCTGGTACACCCACTATCTGTAGGTTATTTCGATGGCTGCGGTTCTCCAAATCCTCCAATTTGTCTTGCAGGTATTGATTCTGTTTTAAGAGGTTCTTTATTGATCCTGCTGATTCTTGTTGTCTATCTTCAACCTCTGAGATTCTGTGCTCTGCAGACGTGAGACGTGTAGAGAATGCTCTCACTTCACTGGTCAAGGTGTCTACGCCAGCCTGTAATGAATCCATTTTTGGTAAGAAAAAAGCTTTAAGCTCTTGTAGTAGGGAGCTATGTTCGCCAGAGGAGGTGTTATCATTATCTGAGGGTGCAGAGTTAGTTGCAGGTGTTTCTGCAGAATTTTTAAGTTTTTTGTCTTGTGTCCTGGATCTGTGACTCATGGTGTCTGTTAGAGGCGGAGACAGCCTTTTAAATTAATCGTTAACTTTCATAGAGCAAAAACAAGGATTAGTTTATAGCTTTCTCTTTGAATACAATAACGTTCTCAGGCTTTGCTGCAGCTAAAATTCTGCTAACCACAAAATACAGTCCTTTTGGGGGATTTGGGCCTAGTATGAGCCGCAACCCAGCTTGCTGGTATGCAACAGTCTCTTGCCCCAAATATTCCCACTTACGCTAGATCCAAACAGGATAGGTAGGTATCACACAGGCCTGCTTCTAGATAATAAAGGCAATTAATAGGGCAACCATCTCACCTCATCCCCAGCACATAGAGCAGCCTGTGATACTGAGCTTGAAAAGGGATTTATAAGGCAACAGATGTTCTTAAAATGATGCTTTATACTGTTCTGTGTCGTCTCTGTGCCTGTTTTATTCAAGGAGCAGTATAGTGGTGTGAAGTATTAGCCCCTTTGCTTCTGTTCTGGGTACTGGGAGAGTAATTTGGGCCCAAGGTGTAAGCATGGGAGCCCTGAGGTGTAATGTGGAGCTGCGTCACAGTAAGTGATGTCTGCCTGTCTGGGGCCTGCCCAGTCACATAGAACTTTCTGTGAGCAGTTTGATGTTGTGTGGCAAAGCCGTCGCTCTTTCTTACCCCAGGGACTGATGCTGCCCTACAGGGATGCACAGGAGCTATCCGGAGCGCACTAAAAAATGGCGACTGTTCGCGCCTCTGCCCGCGCCTTCTACCTTCCGTGGGTCAGGACTGATGTCGGAGTCCTGCATGTATGCCAATTTCGGCCAAGAGAGGCCTGCGCTGTGTTCCGCCGCCTATCTGGCAAGAAGATCCTACGGGGGCGACCGGGAGAGCACAGTTTAAACAAGTTTTTAGCCCAAAGTCACGGAGCTCCATTTTCTTGCTGCTCTCCAGTCGCCCCGCCCCTATACTGTCATATTTTAATGTATTAATACATTTATAATGACTCTTAAATTATTTAGAGCTTGTTTCCTGAAGCCCCTTTTTAATTTTTTTATTTTTTTATTTTTTTATTCATGTGTAAGAAACACTACCCTGAATTTTTTTATACAAGAGATGCAGAATGTGCTGTTCATCTAAACTATGGCATATATTCCAAGGAATTGTTAATAGTCTGTTTCTAGAAATGGCTAAATATGTGAATCAAATAATTGAGAGTATTGGAGAGTGTTCCAGTTCTAATGTTGCATTCATTGAAGAATGTGACTAAAATCATGAGATAAATGAAAGGTAAGTTAATCTCTTTAGATGTATGTGTTAATAGTCTATATATAAGCAAATACATTATTATTGAAGATGAATAGTAATGAAGCAGTTGGCTGGATCACAACCAGTCATACATTGAAGCAACATTGTTGCGCCAGTACCTAATGCCTATCACTAACATGTGTATGTGGTATCTGAGCCCATTCTACTCTACTCTGCTCTGAGCTTGTGTACATTCCTTACACCAGCAACAGCACAACCTAAAACTCAATGAAGACTATAAAAAATAAACAATCCCCTGAACCCAGCCCAGGCTGGGTTTAACTACTAGTTAACAGAGAGAGTCTTGTAGTGATCAGGTTTTGTTTGTATGAATGGAAGTATTTACTTGATGCAGACTGTGACCAAAGATATTGTTTGAGATCTCGGAATATACCTTATAATTACTTTGTATGAGAGTTATATAAACATGTGAGGTAACGGGGTTATCCAAATTACTTAGTCCATGTGATATAAAGATATAGCCTTGTCCCAAATACGTAACATTTTCCAAGTACAAATCAGTTTGAACAGTTAATATAATTCAGTTAGCACTTACTTAGGTAGTATTAGATATAATGTTTCCAATTCAGGACAGTAACTTTTTTAGAGGAACCGACTAGAAGCGTCTCTGAGGCTCTGTGTGGGATGCAGCTAAGAGCGGAGCTGAGAGCGAGGCTCATGATGTCAGCACTGGTTGATAGCATCTCTGTGAATCAGAAAGACCACAACAGGCGGCAGCTGGTAGGCACACTTACCCCATTACCACATATGATGAAGAACAAGTCTTAGTAGGTTGATAAGGAAAAGTAAATCCTTAGTTGAGAATGTCCCACGAAGCAGGAAGGAAACAGCTTCTGAGAGGTAAGATATGAAGAAAGCGAAATTGGGCTCAATGAGCAGTGAAAACAGATACACTGAGAACACACTAATTATCAAGCAAAGAGGAAGTGGAATGAACATTCTTTCATAGGTAGATGTGTAGGAGCGGAAACCATCTTAAAGGTACACAGGAATATGACAATAGGTTTTACTGCTGCCCCTCGCTCCTCACACTTAGGTCCTTGTGCAGATCTATTCCACTCCAATCAATCTTCTGTTAATTGAGTTTCTTGAAATTTAGTAAGGGGTTGCCTCTGTTTACATAGAATTGCAGAGGAATAATGGGATTAAAGGTACAGTAAAGCCAAAAGTAAACTTTCAAGCTCCAGATAGAACATGCAAGCTTTTCAATGTACTTCAATTATCAAATTTGCTTCATTCCCTTGGTATACATTGTTGAAAACCACACCTAGGTAGGCTATCTGAATCATAAAAAAAAAAATCAGGTTTATGTCCCTTTAAGTTCTATTTCACAACTTGTATGTTTATTTTATAACATTTTTGCTGTGAAGTAGAGGCATGTTACTTTTGCAGACAAAGTTTTAAAATCTACAAAACCAAGAATGTGCCATAATATCTTCTAGATAAAAAAATTATTAAATTAATCTTACAGCGACTTACTCATCTGCAACATCATGCAGTGCTAGGTATACCCTGCAGGGGGGTGCTGGATTTGATCTCTCCGCTCTTTACCCTAACTTGGAGCTTTGCCCACCTGGGCATAGAGACTGGGCGTTGGTGATTACTGTTTGCTACATAAAGTATGGCTCACGCACAAAGGAAGAAGCAGAAACACAGTGACCTACCAAAACGGACACTCTCAGATCACTTTCCCAACAAAAATCTGTATGAACAAGATATGTCGGATGACGACTCAAGAAACTCAATTATATCCTCCAAAGGCCCATCTAGGGCTCTAACTCACTCTACTGAGAGACCCACCCATACCTCCACATCTATTTTGGAATCCATTAAAGAGTTATCGAACAAGATGGACTCCCATTATTCTTCTCTAAAACAAGAGCTCAAGATATCAGTCACTGAACTTAAGAGAGACATTTCCTCGCTAGGCGAGAGAATGGAAACGCTGGAAAAGAAACAGGAGGACCTACACTTAGATCATTCCAACCTTCTTGCCTACACCCAGTCTCTAGCTGAGATGATCACAGATTTAGAGTCCAAGATAGCGAACCAAGAGGACAGGTCACGCTGTAACAATATTAGAATAAGAGGCATCTTAGAAGAGATTAGCGCCTCTGACCTTCCTAAACATCTCTTAGCTCTATTTACAGAACTTTTGGGTCCTACGCAAATTCAGGAAAACCTTATAGACAGGGCTGACTGGGCTCTCAGACCAAGAAATTCCCCTTCAGGTTCATCAAGAGATGTCATTGTGCGTCTGCATTATTATACATTTAAAGAGAGAATCCTTAGAGCATCGTTCCAGAACAAGAACTTGAAAGATCCTTTTCCGGCTATACAGATATTCCCAGACCTAGCTTCCCATACTTTATCCAGAAGACACCTATTTCAACAAGTCACACAATGCCTCCACAACAATAACATTAAATATAGATGGGGATTTCCAGTTAAGCTCTTTTTTCAATATGAAGATTCCTCCCAGGCCCTCACCACCCCAGAACAAGGACTCAAGTTAATACAAACATTGAAGCTGCTTCACCCTACAAATCAACCTAACTCTACTCTTGTAAGGTCGGAGAAGCTCAGCACTACAGCCCCACTTTGGCGACCATTACCACAAACCTTTAGTTTTCATTCCGCAAGGAGAGACACTTCCTTACCTGTCAATGAAACCTAATCAACAGTGATGTGAGATATTTCACCTGAACTCTATCCTCAGAGATTGTAGTGTTTTGCATAATTGTATCTTTTTCTCCTTTATTTTGTTTTGTTATAATATTTATGGTTTAGCAGAAATATCCAGGCGTCCCATGACTATGAGAAGATGCTGACTAATCCTCAGATGCTGGGTAAGGTAACCTGCTAAGTACTACATTTGCACTGCAGTAATTCCATAATTGTCATTATTGTTATATAGTTTGTATATTCTACCATGGATTATTTTATGCTCTTTTCTCTTTAAATTTAATACATGGGAAATTGGTACTCCTAATAGTTCTCTATGTTACTTTAAAGGGAGAATATACTCCTACCAACATTTTACAAGGGATGGCCTAGCTACACATACATAGTCTTAGGTTGGGATACAACTTTACACAATGACCACCTCACAAATTTGGAAGAACTCTTGCCTCATTTTGTAACTTGGGACGAGAGACATGATTCATTGAGTGCACATAGCCCCACCCTCCTCCCTTCTCATTAACATAGTAGGTGAAGACCTCTGAGAAGAATAGGTGGGAATCCTCACTTCTATAATACAACATTCTCTCATTTCATCCATAGAGGTTTAAGAATTACACCTATACTCCTCAAATCCAATGCTATTACCATATTGATCGTCCCACCATTTCAAACATTTCACATCAGAGTTTAGGCTAAAAATAAGGTTAGTGCAGGCCACCTGACAGACAAAATTTCTGCAACAGTCCACATTATCCTATAAATATACTATGTACTATTGTAATGTAAGTTTTTCTAGGCATCTATATACAGGGAGTGCAGAATTATTAGGCAAGTTGTATTTTTGAGGATTAATTTTATTATTGAACAACAACCATGTTCTCAATGAACCCAAAAAACTAATTAATATCAAAGCTGAATAGTTTTGGAAGTAGTTTTTAGTTTGTTTTTAGTTATAGCTATTTTAGGGGGATATCTGTGTGTGCAGGTGACTATTACTGTGCATAATTATTAGGCAACTTAACAAAAAACAAATATATACCCATTTCAATTATTTATTTTTACCAGTGAAACCAATATAACATCTCAACATTCACAAATATACATTTCTGACATTCAAAAACAAAACAAAAACAAATCAGTGACCAATATAGCCACCTTTCTTTGCAAGGACACTCAAAAGCCTGCCATCCATGGATTCTGTCAGTGTTTTGATCTGTTCACCATCAACATTGCGTGCAGCAGCAACCACAGCCTCCCAGACACTGTTCAGAGAGGTGTACTGTTTTCCCTCCTTGTAAATCTCACATTTGATGATGGACCACAGGTTCTCAATGGGGTTCAGATCAGGTGAACAAGGAGGCCATGTCATTAGATTTTCTTCTTTTATACCCTTTCTGGCCAGCCACGCTGTGGAGTACTTGGACGCGTGTGATGGAGCATTGTCCTGCATGAAAATCATGTTTTTCTTGAAGGATGCAGACTTCTTCCTGTACCACTGCTTGAAGAAGGTGTCTTCCAGAAACTGGCAGTAGGACTGGGAGTTGCGCTTGACTCCATCCTCAACCCGAAAAGGCCCCACAAGCTCATCTTTGATGATACCAGCCCAAACCAGTACTCCACCTCCACCTTGCTGGCGTCTGAGTCGGACTGGAGCTCTCTGCCCTTTACCAATCCAGCCACGGGCCCATCCATCTGGCCCATCAAGACTCACTCTCATTTCATCAGTCCATAAAACCTTAGAAAAATCAGTCTTGAGATATTTCTTGGCCCAGTCTTGACGTTTCAGCTTGTGTGTCTTGTTCAGTGGTGGTCGTCTTTCAGCCTTTCTTACCTTGGCCATGTCTCTGAGTATTGCACACCTTGTGCTTTTGGGCACTCCAGTGATGTTGCAGCTCTGAAATATGGCCAAACTGGTGGCAAGTGGCATCTTGGCAGCTGCACGCTTGACTTTTCTCAGTTCATGGGCAGTTATTTTGCGCCTTGGTTTTTCCACACGCTTTTTGCGACCCTGTTGACTATTTTGAATGAAACGCTTGATTGTTCGATGATCACGCTTCAGAAGCTTTGCAATTTTAAGAGTGCTGCATCCCTCTGCAAGATATCTCACTATTTTTGACTTTTCTGAGCCTGTCAAGTCCTTCTTTTGACCCATTTTGCCAAAGGAAAGGAAGTTGCCTAATAATTATGCACACCTGATATAGGGTGTTGATGTCATTAGACCACACCCCTTCTCATTACAGAGATGCACATCACCTAATATGCTTTATTGGTAGTAGGCTTTCGAGCCTATACAGCTTGGAGTAAGACAACATGCATAAAGAGGATGATGTGGTCAAAATACTCATTTGCCTAATAATTCTGCACTCCCTGTAATGTATAGCTACTATAGGACATCTGGAATTTTTTTAGGAATTTGACTGAAGTTATTTTTGTTAGTAGTTTACCTAACCTGAATTGCTATGTTTCTTGTTCACTGTTTACCACTACCCTCCTGCTGTTTCTAGGATGTACTCTGCTTAGAACGGGGATTTTACCCCGCCACCCCCCTCCTCTCTCTACCTTATCCTATTTTTCCTTTTTTTCTTTTCTTCAAGGACAGCTTAGCTCTTACCCACCTACCCTAGAGTGGCTGATTCCTTTACTATAGACCCCTCTTGTTAGTTGTATACAGACCCTATAGCACTTTGTCTGCTACAAATATATATTGCGTGATATACCACCCAGAATGTTGCATACAGATCCCTTTTGCAGCTCCCACCCCCCTGACCCCCCTCCTACATTTTACAAGCGGCTCTTGCCCGCTGAAATCCCTACCCCAGCTCATCTCATACATAGTCTACAAAACTCTATGCTAAAACTTTAAACTCTCGTAGTTCAGAACTCTCACTGATTTTATTGTTTAGATCCCTCCTGAAGTCTCCCTACCCACCCATTCTCCTTTAATTCCTCATAATGGCACAATTCCACATTCTGACCTCAACTCACAAGGTCTCAATTCACCTATCAAACAGTCTCCTTATTAACATGCTTTATCACTCTAAAATAGACGTAGCTTTTATTCAGAAAACACACTGGCATATCAACATGGACACTACTCATACTTATAGGAAGTTCCCTACAGTGATAGCTGCCTCATATGAAACCAAGTCAAGAGGTTAACTCATCTATTACATACGAACCATTATACATAGAACAGGACTCACAAGCCCGATTCATCATACTAATTTGCAAACTAAACAACAAGCTGTTCATGCTAGTGAATGTCTATGCACCCAACTCAAGACAAATCAAGTTTTTCAAACAACTACTGGACTCAGTGTCAGCCGTTAAACAGGGAGAATTAGTAGTGGGAGGGGATTTTAATTTAATTTGAGACTCTTCCTTAGACAGAGCAGGCCCTAAGATATCTCAAACTGAAAGATCGTTACATCTTAGTAGCATTCCAAAACGTATTAAAACAACATTATTTATATGATGTATGGAGAGCCCTTCACCCAAGAGACCGGGAATTCACTTTTTACTCTGCTCCACATAAACCCTACACTCGGATTGATTTTTTCTTGCGCCTTAGAAATCGTCACGGACACAAAAATCTTGTCTATATCTTGGTCTGAACACGATTCCCTTTCTATAACTCTAGATACGCAATCTCCTCACATTCCTACGTCTCCGTGGCGTCTTAAAGATTTCCTAATTACTCACCCAATACTTAAAATAGAAACATAGGATATCATCTCTGACTTCCTAGCTATGAATGACACCCCACCTGTTTCGGCTGAGGTTCTATGGCCCACTCTGAAGGCATATCTTAGAAGACACTACATTACAAAAGCTTCACAAATGAAGAAAGCACAAGGCGCCTCCTTGGAGTCCCTCAATTGCCAACTCAGATCTTTGAAAAGCAAGCTTTCAATCTCTTATACCATACCCTTAAACTCTCAAATCACAGATATCTCTAAACAGATTAGAATACTAGAGTTTAACAAAATTCAAACCAACTTAGAAAAGCTCAAGCAAATATACTACTATAAAAGCAATAAAGCCTCTTCACTATTAGCAAGGAAATTAAGGAATAGAACAGCTCAAGCTAAAATAACCAATCTCCACTCAAGCTATGGTCTGGAGACCTCTCTGAGAGCAATAGGGGAAACTTTTAGAGACTTTTACTACAAACTACATAATCTTGAGTCTTCTGACTCTACCCAATTACTCCCCACAGACAATATTCGCTCATTTTTACATTCTCTGAACCTTCCACAACTTGACCCAAAAGATATACCCGATCTTATCTCCCCGATCTCACTTGAAGAAGTTCGCTTGGGCATCGGGGATCTTAAAGTAGCTAAATCACCAGGCCCTGATGGCTTCACTAGTCAATTCTACAAGACCTAAGACTCCCTGATCTCCCCTATCATATGCAGAGCTTTCAATGAAGTTAAAAATAAAGGACACTTTCGGAAGGAGTTCCTGGAGGCCATGATCACAACCATACTCAAACCTGGTAAGGACCCATTGGAGTGTGGTAGTTATCGCCCGATCTCCTTACTCAATATAGATACTAAACTCTAGATCAAGATCATCGCCAATCGCCTATCTAATATTATATCCACCTTGGTCCATCCGGACCAAGTGGGTTTCATCCCCCAAAGAGAAGGCCCGGATGCAACAAGACGTGTACTTGACATCTTGGCGGAAGCGGCGAGGAAGGAGATGCCCATGCTCGCCCTGTCATTGGATGCTGAGAAAGCCTTTGACAGGGTGAGATGGGAATACTTATGGGAAACCCTGTGAACCTTTAAGTTACCAGATGAATTTATACATTCTGTTCAGGCCCTATACACCACTCCGGCGGCTAAGGTAAGAGGAGTTGGCTTTCAGTCTAGCTGCTTTGAAATTTCTAATGGAACTAGACAGGGTTGCCCCCTCTCTCCACTCTTGTTCGCTCTTTCTATAGAACCTGTAGCCCAAGCGATTAGATCTGACCCAGATATTACAGGCTTTCCTATACTAGTGCCTCAACATAAAATCACCTTATACGCGGATGATGTCACGCTCCTCCTTACTAATCCATCTACATCCCTTCCGGCCGTTTTTAAATTACTCGCCCATTTTAACGCCTTGAGCCATCATAAACTCAATATATCTAAGACAGAAACTCTGCACATTAATATACCACCACGTGAGCTGACGTCCTTACAGAGAAAATACCAGTTCCAATGGTCACCTAATTCCATTAAGCTCTTAGGTATATATCTCAGCCCATCCACAACCACAGTTATTACTAAGAACTACACAGATAGACTCCCAGAATGGAGGAAACTCCTAGACTCATGGGAATACCGTGAAATCTCCTGGACAGGTAGGATCACTGCCATTAAAATGTCATTCATACCCAAAATAACCTACCTGTTCCGATCCATTCCGATCAACGTTCCTAGGCCCATTCTCAATAAGCTGCAAATCCTTATCACTAGCTATATATGGAAGGATAAAGGACCTAGAACCTCCAGACAGACCTTGCAGAGGGCTTGCGACAAAGGTGGGCTCAGCTTACCAAATATTATTCTTTATTATCAAGCGGCCCGGTTGACCCATCTGATGAGTTGGGGTCATACAGATAATCTTTCCTCTTGGAAGGAAGTTGAACAATCCCTCCTCCCTCCAGGTTTACACTCAAGTAGACTTACCTTGGATTCCATCTCATTGTCGGAAAAATCTAAACTTTGCCCATCCGGTGATAATGGACACCCTACAATTTTGGGAACAAATTAGACATCTACCTACTATCGCCCCCCACCCATCCCAGAGACAAACAATTACTAGTGTTCTCTTTTGTCTCTCAGACTCTCATATCTCCAGCTGGAAAAAATTTGAAGCTACTTATATCTCAGATTTATACGATCACACAAACACATTATCTTATAATACCGTTTGTGGTAAATTGCACATTCCAATGTCACTGAGATTTGAAACCTTTCGACTTTGCTCAATGGTCCGAGCATGGGGATTTCCAAAGATGAACCCCAGAACTGTTACGGGATGGGAGCAGAGATGGTCACAAACTCACAAACTTAAAGGGACACTCTCCTTCCACTATGACATTTTACTTAACCCCTCTTCCCAACATAAAATCTCTCAACATGTAGCATGGGAGAGAGAATTAAATTTCACTGCTGACACCGACTCTTTGTATAAAGAACTAATTTTTACTAAAAAGCTGCTACACTGTATGACATTGTGGGAACTTCATTATAAGCTTACGGTCTGATGGCATTTAGTCCTCGTCGCTCTCCACAAGATTTACAGCACTCACCCCCCCACTTGTTGGAGGGGATGCGGCCAACTAGGTACTCAAGCTCACATCTGGTGGTTCTGCCCTGAGATTGCACCAGTTTGGACACAGATCTTTGGCATTTTGAACTCTTTAAATATCACACCCTTACTTAGCCCACAAACATGTCTTCTTCACTTAGACTTCCCGACATTACCTCCCGCTCAAAATCTCAAATCACCTATATACTTATGTCTATTAAACTAGAAACCGCGAAAGCGTGGAAACTTTCATCACCCCCTCCATTACACCAGTAAACTTCCTTCTGAGAATGGAATCATACTCCTATTCAATATTAGACAAAATTGACACCTATTATGAGATCTGGACACCCTGGATTGAGAAATTCCCCCCAGAAACTATTAGATAATCACCACCATGACTCCCCCCCCCCACTCTTTTTTTTTTTTTCTTTTTCCTCTTCTCTCTTCCTGCCTTCCTTCCCCTTCCCCTTTGGATCTAAAAAACTATGAGAGATATTGAATTACACAGTATAAAACAGAAAATGAGAAAAGTTTGGTTGGAAATAAGATATATTTGATATAGAGACCTAAGATAACCGTCTTGTAGTTTTCTCCTAAGTATAATATGTTTAGGTGGTTAAAAGCCTTTTGTTATTCTATGTTATATTTTATTCAACAATCCTATCGTCAATTGTATCATATATACAACTATCCTAGCGTGATTGGTGGTATTTTTTGTACACGCTCGATTCCTATGTATGTTGACTTTTTTTTGTTTCACTGTCTCAATAAAAAAATTATTTAAAAAAAAAAAAAATCTTACAGAAATCTCTGGGAGAGCATGATATTGTGAGTGGATTAATTAAATGAATGTACCACAAAATGTAAACATTACATCCATGAATATACAAGATAGAAAACTATCTTTAGAAACATTTTTCATTAAAAGCATTTTATTTAAAAAAATATCCTATTTTAATTAAAAAAGTAATAATTTTTAAATTATTGATTTTTATCCACCCTGCTTTCAATGCAAAATGTTTGGAGAATATATGTAGGGCAAAATTACTCAAAACCATTTAAATAACTAGGTATTCTTAGGGAATTAAATAGCATTGAATTTGCCATTATATAATTGACATTTTTATTCCTACCATGATTATTATTATTATATATTAGGTGCCATATAGAAACAGTCAATTGGGAATCCAGCAACAGATTCATAGGAGAAAGGCTCATTCCTGATTATGGGCTTGTTTCTACTGAGCCATAAAAAAATGGATCCGTAATATACCAAAGCAGCCGACAGCTAAAAATATTCTACGGCTCCATTTTAGTACCAGGTTTCTAATTAAATATTTTGCACATTGCGTGCAGTTGCTCTTTTCATGTAGGTGTAACTTAACGCTTCCATTCAATGTCAGATTTTTTGAAAATCAAGTTTGTTGCTGTGGTAACCCACTCTTACACAATAAAATTTACATTTAGGGGGGCGTATTTAGGAGGACATGAATGTTCGCAATATCTGTGGCTCCTAATGCGATCTGTTTAATCCGCCAATTATGCAGCTGTTCTGAAACATCTACAGTCACCAACCTCATCTCTGAATAGTTTGAGAAATGTAGGATTGAATTATACAGTTCCTGAACGTTGGACCCAAACCTGGACAGTTGAAACCTCAGGTGGCGGCCTTTCCTCAAGGATTCAAATCCCCCCCAACTCAGGTTACGCAGTCTTACATAGACTGCCTTTCTTACTTCAGAGAGGGACAGATTTTTCCTGCCATGCTCATAAAGAACCTCTACCTACCTTGGACAAAAGACAAGAGGACCCTATGGCCTTGGGAGCCCTGACATGTGATCCAGGGTCCTCTGCCGCAGAGAGCGGACCATACCTCAAAGTGTGATGGAAGTTCTCATATAATTAATGTCTACTGTTTTCCTACATCTGATTTGCCATCTTAATGTGAGTTAGATCATAAATGGCCAAATTTCTTAGGGCCCACTAACAACAGACACAGTATAGTAATTGCTTTACTTTAGTCACATAACTTACCAATAATAGCTAAGTTACTTATTCCATTTAACTTACCTTGAATATAAGCTGTTCATATTGTATGCTGCAATGACCCATTATGAACTTTTTCTTTGCAGTAGTCTCTATGGCTCTGTGGATATCCCTCATTGGGGAGGGGTTATTTTGTCCCTCCTCCTAACCACAATAGAGGTGCAATATAAAAGTCTGGAGTGGTTTTGCACCTCTGTGAAACCCTGTAGAATGTCCACTTATACTGTGTAACATTAAAAATAATTCAACAACATATTAGTCTAAACTGATTTCTAAAATTTGCATAAATAAAAACAGAGAAGCACTTAACTTGGGAACGAACAATAGCATGTTCTATGGTTAGTTACCACCCAAGAAGCAGCCTCTTTTTTGCTCAACATGTGCCTTTCACAGAGAGAAACTTTACTGTAGTATATCAGTCTGATCCTGACTTAACAGTGCAGTCCAGCCCTGAAATACCAAGCAATCCCTCTCTGAATGAGAGAAACAGCAAAACCCCAGATGTACATTTCGGCCTATTGTGGTGCAGCCATATCCCTCTAGACTCACTGAGCAACGGGTCCATGTCTGGCTTCCCGCATCACCCTTAGGGAGACTTCCCTCAGGGTTATAATTTGCATAAATAAAAAGTTCTTCTCTGTGAAAAGCACATGCTGAACAAAAAGAGGCTGCATCTTGGGTGGTAACTAGCCATAGAACAAGCTATTATGCTATTTGCATACCCAGGTTGAGTGCTTCTCTCTTTTTATTATGCAAATTATGACTCTTGGGAAAGTCTCTATAAGCGTGATGCAGGAATCCAGACGTGGACCCATTGCTCAGTGTGCCTAGAAGGATATGGCTGCACCTCACTGATGAGGCCCACACTAGGCCAAAATGTACGTCTGGGGTTTTGTCGTTTCTCTCGTTCAGAAAGGGATTGCCTGGTATTTTGGGACTGGACTGGACTGTACTGTTAAGTCAGGATCAGACTGATATGCTACAGGAAAGTTCTTCTCTGTGAAAAGCACATGTTGAGCAAAAAGAGGCTGCTTCTTTGGTGTTAACTAGCCATAGAACAAGCTATTATGCTATTTCCATTCCCAGGTTGAGCGTTTCTTTATTTTTACTATGCAAATTATGACTCTTGGGGAAGTCTCCCTAAGTGTGATGCAGGAATCCAGACGTGGACCCGTTGCTCAGTGTGCCTAAAGGGATATGGCTGCAACTCACTGATGAGACCCATACTAGGCCGAAAAGTACCTCTGGGGTTTTGCTGTTTCTCTTGTTCAGAGAGGAATAGCCTGGTATTTTGGGGCTGGACTGTACTGTTAAGTCAGGATCAGACTGATATGCTACAGGAAAGTTCTTCTCTGTGAGAGGGAAAATGTTGAACAAAAAGAGGCTGCTTCTTGGGTGGTAACTAGCCATAGAACAAGCTATTATGCTATTTTCATTTCCAGGTTGAGCGCTTCTATCTTTTTATTATCCAAATTATGACTTTTGGGGGTCTCCCTAAGGGTGATACGGGAATCCAGACGTGGATTCGTTGCTCAGTGTGTCTAGAGGGATATGGCTGCACCTCACTGACAAGGCCCACACTAGGCTGAAACATACATCTGGGGTTTTGCCATGTCTCTCGTTCAGTGAAGGATTGCCTGGTATTTCGGGGACTGGACTGTACTGTTAAGTCAGGATCAGACTGATAAGTTACAGGAAAGTTCTTCTCTGTGAAAACCACATGTTAAGCAAAAAGAGGCTGCTTCTTGGGTTGTAACTAGCCATAGAACAAGCTATTATGCTATTTTCATTCCCAGGTTGAGCGCTTCTTTCTTTTTATTATGATTTTTAAAATTGTATGGCTAACCACTTGCAAAGTAAAATCTGAGAATGTTTGAGTTTTGAAAGGTTTGCATAAAGAACAAGTTTAATGGTTTAAAGGAACTAAAAAAAATTCTTTCATTTAAAAGCAATATTTAAAAGTGTAAGAAAGTGCTTTGCTTTATGGAAATTGCATGTCAGTCTGCTGAATAAATCTACTTTTTTTCTTCTTGATATTGTCATTGTTTTCCCTGACACAAATATTCACAGTAAAGGAATACACCAGCTTCTCTGTTGAGATTTTGTTTATTGATCACATACCAAATTGATCAACATGGGAGAATTGTGTAAAAAACTAATTCTGAAGCTATGAGTACATAGGTTATATAATCAAAGTGTGAACACCAGTAAAATTTGATTTAAAGACTTGTTCATATGATTACCAAGCAAGAAACATATTCTAATACATCTGTTTTCCTATACTTGTTACAGTTTAAAGAATAAGGAACAATTCAGCGAATTAGTTACCTTGGCTATAATAAGGACCTGGCTTAGTTTCCTGTGTACTGGCCTAGCACACAGGAAACCATTCATATACCTAGTCTAATGTTGGACAAGGAGGAAAACACAATTAACTGTTTGCTATTCTACATATACTGTAGTTGCCTGGCCCAATTACATGCAGAGAGGTAACATATTCACATAGGAGTTTTAGACGAGACAGAAAAACAAAGACCAAAGTATAAACAAAAACATCTGACTAGAAAGCCCCTTTAAAATAATGGCAGCTTCCTCCAATATTTTACAATACCTGTGTATCAGTTGCACTTCCTGTCACTTTCACTTTACAGTACATTTAAAAAGCTTTTATATAAAAAAAAATGTAATGCTGAAAGTATGTTTTACATTTTTAATGACTAATTTTTCATATTAAGGACAATAGCTTTTGAGAATAATGTCCCTTTAATAAAGACAAGAGGTATTGTTCAGTTACAGTTGAAGTTATTAAGGGCTAGATTATAAGTGGAGGGCTAAATTTCGCTTGCCTGTAAGCAATGTTAGCGCTCCACTTTGAAACACCAGCGCTTGGCTAGGAAGCATTGCGCTCACAAAAGTGTGCTCATTTCATAGACTCCTATGGGAGTCTCATTTTGATGCCGTCAGAGACGGCATCAGAACCTCGCGCAGCAAAGAGGGTAAGTAGCTCAGTAAGCATATATATATTTACATGATTGCTGTCTATGAGAACCGCAATGTAAATGCACTTTTCAGTGCCGTTTTTTTTTTCTAACACCCCACTCCCACCAACTTTAAAGCCCAAAAAACTGCCTAGTGAACTTTTTTATTAAAAAAAAAGTTTTTTTAGTTTTTTTTTAATGAAAATATTGAATGCCCTTTATTTTGAGGGCATTTGGGGCACTTTTAGAAAATTAACCAGAGGTCGGATCACGAGCTTGCGGAAGCAATATCCAGCCACTTGTAATGGGTGGTTAATTATCGTGCTCCCGTAAACGGGCAAATTTGCCCATTTGCGGGAGCAAGATAAATTAAAAAGTTGCTTAATATTGCATGCTCTATCTGAATCATGAGAGAAATGTGGGTTTAATATCCCTTTAAGTTAAGGCTAGATAAAATTTATTTTGAAACTCAGAAGAAATACACTTCTCATTTCTAGAAACAGATTGCTCCTTGGCTGATATCTGCTCTCACAGTTTGTGGGCAGGGACATGCCTCCACATGCATGAAACAAAAGACTTTAATGCCCCTTTAAGAATACTATCTATCTGCTGATTTGGTATTTACCTTTAAACATAGACATGCAGATAATTGTAGACTACATGGAGGAAACTGTTTATTCTATGTATAATAGCATGATGTGTACTATCCATGCTATTGTACATATTTAGGTAAGTTTAATGTTCCTTTAAGTGAGGTCAGCAGCATACACGTGTCTTAAGCCATCTGGCAGCAGTGTCTGCTCCTATCAGCCTACTTATGTTAACTCTTAAACAAAGGATACCTAGAAAACAAAGCACATTTGATAATAGAAGTATTTGAATGCTGCATAATCTGAATCATTTAAAGTTAATTTTGACTTTGCCATTTTCAGTGAAATTTCTGCTGCCAGCGAGCCACCATTTTTAAAATGATGTGCAGCACATGCCTACAAGATGTAAATAAATGGCCTCAGTAGAGATAAAAACAACTGAGAAGTATTTAGCTTTAAACTTAGACATGTAGACTACATGGATTTGTTCAACTAAATCTGTCTGTATTGTTTGTTATTTATTTATTTGTGCCATTGTTAATCTAATTTAAAGGGACAGTCTAGTCCAAAAAAAACTCATGATTCAGATAGGGCATGTAATTTTAAATTTTTTTACAATTTACTTGTATCACCAATGTTTCTTTGTTCTCTTGGTATTCTTAGTTGAAAGCTTAACTTAGGAGGTTCATATGCTAATTTCTTAGACCTTGAAGGCTGCCTCTTAAGAATGCATTTTATTGGGTTTTTCACCACTAGAGGGAGTTAGTTCATGTTTTTCATATAGATAACACTGTGCTCGTGCACGTGAAGTTACCTGGGAGCCATCACTGATTGGCTAAACTGCAAGTCTGTCAAAGAACTGAAATAAAGGGGCAGTCTGCAAAGGCTTAGATACAAGATAATCACAGAGGTAAAAAATATATAAATATAACTGTGTTGGTTATGCAAAACTAGGGAATGGGTTAAAAAAATGGGATTATCTATATTTTAAAACAATAACAATTCTGGTGTAGACTGTCCCTTTAAATAATAATGGGATATCTAAATATAAACTGATATTCCAAAATATTTGTCAACACACATATTTCCATATCTAAATGCACAAATATTTAGGGCTAGATTACAAGTTCAGCGCAAAATATTGCTTTTACAAAAGCGATATTTGCACTTAACTTAGTAATATCAGTGCACGCAAATGCGCGCTGGTATTACAAGTAAAGCACAATCTGAACGCAACCTCCTGTTTTTGCATTGCACAGAAGCTTTGCGTTCACGAGAGCTCGCTTCCATAGGCTCCAATGGAGCCTCATTCTCATGGCGTGAGACACGGCATGAGAACTAGCGCAGCGAAGGGGGTAAGTCGCTAAGTGATTGGCAGCAAATATAAATATATATGTATTTATATACACCTAAATATTTTTGTGTTGATATGTGTATATACACATATTAACACATACATATACTATATATGTATATAAGCATATACATATATATATTTACTGGGAACACAGTGCCGTTTATTTTCTAACACCCGACACCCATTAACTTTAACCCCTGATAACTGCTTTGTGCAGTTTTCATTTTTTTATGTTTGAATATTTTTATTAAACATTTTGTCAAATTTTAACATTTGCCTGTACAATAGGTCTGGAATATGTTTATAACATTTTGTTATAGATCAGTAGATGGGTTAATTATACATTTGACTTTTGTTAACAGGATCCATAAGTATCTCAATCGACGATTTTCTATGTATCTCCAGAAAGACAACACATCAGTCTTTAAATGTAGTCTCTAGACACAATCGCCTTTTCAGGCTCTAAGGTATCACTACATCAGAATATTCCCATTGTCATATTAATATAACTAAATATAATAGTGAGACAAAAAACAACGAAAAGAGAGAGGAAAAAAAAAAAAAAAAAAAAAAGAGATAATAAATAACAAATTAACATATCTCCCACTTCGATAGTCGCTGACGTCGTATAAATAGACAGAGGGAAAAAAAAAAAAAAAAAAGGAAAAAAGGGAAAAAAGGGTGGGGAATAATAAGAAAACAGTGACTCTCCCACTGGAAGCACTTTACCTTGTGCGTATAGATGATTGCTCCAGGGCGCACCCCTGCACCTCAGTTTCAGCTCAAGCTAAGTACCTGTTCTTAGCAAACCTCCTTTTTCAAAATCCAGTAAAACCATATTTTGTGCATAACCTCTTTGTTATTTATGATTCCTGCTGTCTCTTCGTACATGGCATATGTCTGTTGTATTTTATTGTATATTTCTGTCCAAGATGGAGCACCCACCTTCCAATGTTTTGCGATACATGTTCTGGTGATTGTGCATAGGATTCTAATGAAGGTGTTAAGGTATTTATGGAATACATCTATGGGTTCGTGAAGTAATGCTTGCTGTATAGTAAGAGTGAGATCTTCATCTATCAGTTGGCTTATGAATAGAGATAGCCTTCTCCACACCTCCTGTATTCTCTCACAGTCCCACCACATATGTCTGTATGTACCTCTCCCCCACACCTTCTGTAACATAAGTTGCTCCCCTGCGGGTTCATACGGGATGTCCTAACTGGAGTTAAATACCAACGAAAGATAGTTTTCATTGTATTTTCCTTCAGGTCAGCACTCAAAAGGCCTTTGTCAGCTGACTGAAGTAGTTCCTCCCATTCCCTCTCATCCTTGACCATATCTAGTTCTTTCTCCCAAGCTAACATAACGTGAGTTTTAGGCAAAGCTGGGGGGGACTGAATCATCACATAAAATCTAGATATAGAATGTTTGGGTCTATGGGGACAGCTACAAAAAGTCTCTAGCCTCGTATGTGTTTTACCTGGGATGGATTTCAGGAAGTGTCGAGTAGAGGATTGAAGTTGCAAATAAACGAACCAGGGCAGCTTAAGGGGCGCGATTCTATCTTGCAAAGTGGTAAAAGATATCATCGTACCATTCTCTAGAATGTCAGCCACCCTGTAGAGCCCCTTGTTTTCCCATTTCTGTATACATCTGCGTGTACCTTCCTGTAATAAATATCTAATTGGCATAAGCAGAGAGTTGTTTGTAAAAATGTCTACTCTCTTCCTCAGTTTCCTCCATAAGTTAAGTGTTAGCTCACCCGTGTACATTTCTGGGGTGTGAGTTTTCATTTTAGACTGTTGCATATCCCAAATGATGGAGTCCCGATCATCCCTCCCATCTATTTCAGTCTCTATTGTGGTCCAAGTGGGTTTTGTGGATCTCCTCAGTAGCAAAGCATCTTGTGTTACTCTAGCAGCTATATAGTAATCCATTAGGTTAGGGCCACCCACCCCCCCTAAGGTTTTATGTCGGAATATTACGGACCTAGATATTCTAGCTGATTTTGTCCCCCTGATAAAGGTTAAAAGATCTGTCTGCAGTTTCTCTATGTCTGATTTGATAATTGCAATGGGCAAGGCATGAAATAGGTACAAAAGTCGAGGCAGTATGGTCATCTTAACCGCCGCTAATCTTCCTAACCAGGAGAAATTATATTTGGTCCATTTCGTTATATCTTGTCTAATTTTACGGAATAACGGCGGGTAGTTATATTTGTACAGATGTTGTACTTGTTGTGGAATATGTATTCCTAGGTATTTCAGTGTATATTTGACCCACTTGAAGTCAAAGTTGGTCTCCAGTAATTTCTGGGTATGGGGGGGGATAGCCAAGGGAAGAGCTTCACATTTATCCATATTAACTTTGTAACCCGATATGGTTGAGAAAGAGTCTAACAACGCATATAAGTTGGGCAAAGATATGAGGGGCTTTGTAATAGTTAGTAAGATGTCGTCAGCGAACAGAGCGAGTTTATATTCTGACTGAGCTATTTTGACTCCCGTTATGTCTGGGTGTATTCTTATATTAGCTGCTAGTGGTTCAATACAGAGCGCAAATAATAAGGGGGACAGGGGACACCCCTGTCTCGTACCATTAAGGATAGGGAAGATATCTGACTTGTAGCCCCCCGCTGATACCTGGGCCTGGGGGAAGGAGTAAATTGCTCGGATTGCTGTCAGGAAAGGGCCGTCAAATCCCATCCTCTCCAAGACCAGCATCATATAGTTCCAATCTATTCTATCGAACGCCTTCTCCGCATCAAGTGATAGCAACAGAGAAGGCGCTCGTTGTCTCCCTAGGTGATGGATGAGATTGGTGATTCTCCATATATTGTCCGGGGCTTCTCTATCCTTAATAAACCCCACCTGATCTGGATGTACCAGGTCAGGAAGAATAATCTTTAGCCTATTTGCCAAAATTTTTGTGAAAAGTTTTAAATCTTGGTTTATCAATGATATTGGACGGTAGTTCTGACACTTTTTATGATCTCTTTCAGGTTTAGGAATCACCACTATTTTTGCCAATAGTAATTCCCTCGGGATAGGGTTCCCTTCTAGGATATGATTGCAGAACTTGGTCAAATGTGGGACCAAAGTGCTGCGAAACAATCTATAGTATTCCCCCGGAAATCCATCTGGACCCGCTGCCGTACCGGGCTTAAGGTCTTTCACCGCATTCAAAACCTCTAAACTAGTGACCGGGGAGTTAAGACTATCTACTTGATCTTTGGTAATTGATCGTAGTGGGGAGTTTTTAAGGAATTCAGTGGTGCGGATAACCATTTCCTCACTATGTTTGACTTTCTGTCCATCATATAATTTGCTATAGAATGAAGCAAACGTGTCTACAATTGTTTGCGGATCTGATGTTAGTTTCCCTTGGTCTGACTCTAAAAGAGGAATAGCCGAGGCTCTACATCTCTCTCTAATTTTGTGAGCCATGTATTTATCGGGCTTGTTAGCATATATAAAGTAATGCGCTTTAAGTTTCTGTATTGCCCTCGCTGCCTGGGAATTTAGAATCGTTGCTAAGCTAGCCTTTTTAGATTGAAGAGATTGCAGTATCGTCCCCTTTCTAGTCAGCTTGTGTTGTCTTTCTAGTTGTTCTATTTCTTCATACAGTTGTTTCATTTGGGTTCTGTGTTGTTGGTTTAATCTAGCTTTCTCCTGAATCAGTCGCCCCCTTATTACTGCTTTGTGTGCCGCCCAAGTGCTTATGGGGTTAGTTGTAGTATCTGTGTTTATACCCCAGAATTCCACTAAAGCCTGTAGTATGCTGTCATGCCTCTGTGTATTTTTCAAAAGAGTTGGGTCAAATGTCCACGTCCTAATACGATGGGTGTCCCGAACCCCGTTTAGTTTTAGTGATAATATGGAGTGGTCTGACCACACACACGCGTGTATGGAGGAATCCTGAAGTAATGAGTGGAGAGCTTGGCTAACATAGATATAGTCCAATCTAATATAGGTTTTATGTGCAGCTGAATAAAATGTGGTATCGTTCGTCTTCCCAAACAAAGTGTGCCATGTGTCAATAAGAGAATGTGGTGCAAATGAGTCTTGTATGGATCTAACCAGTCTATTATGCCTGTGTTGTTTGTTGGATAAAGGGGTATTGTTAGTTGATGTAATCGGAGTCATAGTGATGTTGAAGTCCCCTGCCAGTATAATTTTAGTCTGAGACCATTGTGTTAAAAGATGGGAGATGTGTCTAATGAAGTCATGTTGATTTTCATTGGGGGCATATATGTTGCATAAAGTGACCTCTGTGTCCCACATTTGACCTCTAAGAATAAGGTAGCGACCCTCCGGGTCTGCTATTGTGCTTGTATGAATGAAGTTAATGGAAGAATGTATCAGAATTGATACCCCCCGTTTCTTTGTATCTGTTGTGGCGTGGTAATGTGTATTGAAATGTTTTGCCCAGAACTTTGGAATAGAGTTTTTAAGGAAATGAGTCTCCTGCAAAAACAGGATATTAGCTTTAAGGAGTGTGTATTGGGACATAGCTGTTCTCCGCTTGGCGTCGGTGTTCAGCCCTCTAACATTGTGTGATATTAAGTGTATGTTAGGCATTATAACTCTTATCGCTCTCTCTCTGCCCTATCCTGAGAAATGTGTATACCCAGACATGTACCTGCGTATAAGAGGTTTTGCCTTCTGGAGTGTTATTTTTCGGAGCCTGGAGTCTGCAGGGGCGCGCCCCGGTGGTGTCACTGAAGGGATAAAAAACATTTGGGATGAGATAACAAATTAAACATGTAAAAACATCAATTGTCCTTTCGTCCCCAACATGGGGGCAACATATGTGAAACAAGTAACTTAATAGCTGTTGAGCTATCTTCAACTGTCCCCTAACGAGTAGGGTGGGCTGGGGGAGCCCGTTCCAACAAATAAATTATATGCTAATGGTAAAAACATTTAACATCTTGTGTGCTACAGTAATAGTTTGGCCCATGGGACCCAATGTAAACACTTATAAAAACAGTAATACTTAGCTCTATATCACTAATTTACAAAGGATACACTTTCTGTGTAGGTTTTCGTGTCAACCACTTCTAACTGGTCGTTCAAGAAGAAGTCCCTATTGAGCAAAGTCCTTTTCCCTTAAGCCCCGAGGGGCATGAAGGAACAGCCAGCGTTGATGCATGATCTCTAGGTTCTTTGGTCTTTAATTTCTTATGCCTTGGTTTGTGCCATTTTGATTGATCTTCCTGCCTTGTTGGTGCAGACTTGTGGTTCAGTGGTGGTTCTCTCTCTGGCAGCTGTGGGGACTCCAAGCCCAGTATTCCGCATACTTCAGGAATATCTTCTGGCTCTTTGATGGTGACTGTTTTAGAATCTTTTGTGATAATTAGAGCGAAGGGGAATCCCCATCTATATTGTATTTGCTGTCTCCTTAACAAGGAAGTGAGGGGTCTCAGTGAACTTCGTCTTTGCAGAGTTCGGAGGCTTAAGTCTTGATAAAATTGAATCACACTGCCTTGAAATTTAAATGTAGGCTGTTTTCTGGCAGCTTGGAGGATCTTCTCTCTGTCTGGGAAAAAGGTCATTTTAATTACTATATCTCTTGGGGGGAGACCAGGTTTTGGTTTTGCTTTTAATGCTCTGTGTGCTCTTTCTACATGAAAGGTGTAGTCAGGGGGTGAACCAGTGAAGAGCTGTGTTATATATGATGGTATCTCTGCCGTAGTCACTTCCTACGGAACTCCTTTCAACCTAAGATTGTTCCTGCGACTTCTATTTTCAAGGTCATCCAGTTTATCCTGGAATTCCAGAAGTTGTTGTTGTTGAGTTGAGATTGTTTGAGTTATCTCATCCACATTCTCCACCATATTATCTTTCTGGTCTTCCAGAATATCTATTCTGTTTCCCATGTCTGTTAAATCCGATTTGATCTCCGATAAGCTGTTGGTAACTGTGGAGTGTATAGAGTCTATTTTTTCCCAAAGTTTCTCAAAGTTGTCAGCAATGTCTTTTTTTGAGACCAAGGTCCGCAGATCTGACTTAGTCAATGGGGTACTATCTTCCAGTTGTGACACAGAGTCATGATCTGAATCTCCATCTATCTCCATATCTTTATTGGTTTTAGCTAATTGTGTAGTTTTAAAGAAAGATGATACTGCAGAAGTCTTACTGGTTGATCTATCTCCTTTCCCCACTCTCTTAGTTGCCATTTTGCTGATAAGAATCTAATATATTCCCGCAGCACCAGGCGTTAAGGGTTCTCTGGAGAGTTCTTTGGTTTGATGTGGTGGCCTGTTGTTGTAATATGGGCAGCAAATATTGGAGACCTAGAGATGTGCACGTATTATTGCTCCTTAGAAACTTGCACCCCCTATTATGGGTATTTGATGTGTGTCTATAAGATTGCCGAGGTGACCCTCATCATATACTTTGGATGTTTAGGTTTTCTTATTGTTTAGCTGGATAAGCTCCCCCATATGCTTTTGCAGAATAAATTACATATCCCTGCTCACGGTTCCAAAAGGAGGGCTAGGCAATTGTGGAGGTGTCTATGGAGGTAGGTCTGAGACAGGACATAATCTGTGTATAGCTTTCCTGTATTCAGCAGCCCCAGCCAACTGTATATTTCCTGCATATGAGGTGTATGATCTCTAATATAATTTGTGTGCTGGTTTTAAAATGCTACAGGTTAATGGCCCCCTTCTCCCCAGGGCAGTTATCCTCACAGGATGATCACGGGAAAGGGTATAAGGGATATGACCTGCCACCACTCTGGGCTGACAGGAAAGGGGGGGGGAGAGGGTTTCGAGAAGAAAGTCCTCTACCGTGCAGCTATTACAGTGCTAATTGTTGCTGAATCAACACCTAAGTCAGTTCCTGACCAGAGGCACAGGGGTTAATATGCGTGCTCAGGGCAGCGAAGGAGTTGTTTTATTAGAGAAGCCTTGTATATTATTGGATAGTTATTTGTCTCTTTTGTTTGTCAGTGTGTTTGGTGTTACTTCAGGGAATCTTGTTTAAACACACACTCTCTACTATTTATATTAGGTAGATACTTTATGGCACTCAGCCAAACTCATGATCAGCTGTGATACCTAGTTTCTTCTTCAGAGCATACAAGACTGCAGCCACAGTATACAAGGAGCTCCCCCTCCCCTGTTCTAATTAGTAGTCTCTTTTATTTGGCAGTGTGTTTGGTGTTACTTTAGGGAATCTTGTATTAGCACACACTCTCTGCTATTTATGTTAGGCAATACGATGTTTTATGGCACTCAGCCAAACTCAGGAACAAGGGATATGCCCAGTTCTTTCCTCAGAGCATACAAGACTGCAGCCACATTGTACAAGGAGCTCCCCCTCCCCTGTTCTAATTAGTAGTTTCTTTTATTTGTCAGTGTGTTTGGTGTTACTTTAGGGAATCATGTATTAGCACACACTCTCTGCTATTTATGTTAGGCAATACAATGTTTTATGGCACTCAGCCAAACTCAGGAACAGCTGTGATGCCCGGTTCCTTCCTCAGAGCATACAAGACTGCAGCCACAGTGTACAAGGAGCTCCCACTCCCCTGCTCTAATTGACAGTCAAAGGACCTGTTGCAGCGTGTGGGCACCGGGAATCTCTCTACCTCCAACAGCGCAGCTGAACCTCCGCTTTCTCTTTCTCTGCTGCGTCTCACTCCGGAACCAGCCCCCACTGTCTCTTCCGGTTTTACACTATGGCGTCACAGAGCAATGGCGCTTTTCGCGCCCTTTTGTCCTATACCGCCAGAGACAGCAGCCAACAGGGAGTGCGCCCCTCAATGTCTCTCCAACTCACCGGCTCTGTCAATCGGTCACCTCCTCTGTTGTCGGCGGGGGCTGATCAGTGTGCAGGGTCCCTAGGCTCCGTTCCTGCAGATGGGCGGCTGCAGAGTCGGCTCAGTTAACTCCCTCAGTAGGGAGAACGGAACATAAATCTCCCAATCCTCCGCTGCCACAGAGCAACCAGTGTCCCAGTATATACAAATATCCTCAGAAACCAAACTGTAGCCTGCCTTCAGAAAGCAAAAACAGCAAAAGTAAGCAGGAGCTCAGTCACTCCACGTCCGTGCTTCTGCTAGGCTAGCTCCGCCCCCCAGTTTTCATTTTTTTAAAAGATGCTACTATTATTAGTATTATTTTTTTTAAAAAGCACTACACATAGGGGCCCATTTATCAAGCTCCGAACAAAGCTTGTGGGCCCGTGTTTTTGGCGAGTCTTCAGACTCGCCAGAAACAGCAGTTATGAAGCAGCCGTCTAAAGACCGCTGCTCCATAACCCTGTCCGCCTGCTCTGATGAGGCAGACAGGAATCGCCGGAATTCAACCCGATCAAGTATAATCGGGTTGATTTACACCCCCTGCTGGTGGCCCATTGGCCACGAGTCAACAAGGGGCGGCGTTGCACCAGCAGCTCTTGGGAGCTGCTGGTGCAATGTTAAATGCGGAGAGTGTATTGCTCTCCGCATTCAGCAAGGTCTTGCGGGCCTGATCCTGATCGGATCAGGTCCGCAAGACCTTTGATAAATATGCCCCAATAGGGTTGCCACCTTTTGCCCAGAAAATTCCTGGACACTTTTTAATAGCCAGATTAACAACATAACTGTTATGCCGTTAGGTTTAATCACAAACTAACATTTGGGCGACAACTTTACAAAATTATTGGAGGCATAAATATATATATAATATATATATAATATATAATATATATAATATATATATACAGTATATATATATATATATAATATATATATACTGTATGTATATATATATATATATATATATTATATTTATATAATATATATATATATATATATATATATATATTATATATATATATATATATATATATAATATTATATATATATATATATATATATATATATATATATATATATATATATATATATACCAAGTTGAAACCCCAATACCAAGTAAAATAGTGCTGTATAGCCAGATTAACAACATAACTGTTATGCCGTTAGGTTTAATCACAAACTAACATTTGGGCGACAACTTTACAAAATTATTGGAGGCAGTGTTTGGAGATAAGACAGCGCATTACCTTGCTTCTGGGCATCGTGAACAGTGTGTGACCGGACTCGGGGTAACTGGTGGTGGGGGCGGACGCACGCAATCATGTCCTGTCTCTCTCTCTGCTGCAGGATGTGACTACTCCCATCTGACCCTCTTCCCCCCTCCCACTGTGTCACATTCATCATACTCCGTCTCTCCTGCAGACTACCCATTTTTTTTTTTTGGAACCACGGGCTAAGCGCTCCTCTGGCCATCTTATATTTTGTATAGTCTGTGCTCACTGCGCCAGGGGAGCGCTTAGCCCAGGGCATTTGAGGCTAGTTCCAGGACACGGGACACAGAGCCTCAGACCGGGACTGTCCCGGTGAAACTGGGGCGGGTGGCAACCCTAACTACACACTGTATTTTGGGGGCAATTGGGGACATTTTAAAAATTAACCAGACGTCTGAACTCTGGTTAATTTATTGAGGGTTAACTGCTACCGCGTGCTCGCTTCAGTGTGAGGTGTGACTTCAATTGCAATTGGTACAATCCAAGGTGGTGCAATCCCCAGTAAACATCACGGCTGCTCCTCACAAAGCTAGACAATGAATCCAAAATGAAGAATCTGTGAAAGAAGATCACATGCAGAGGGCGCCTCCTAGTGTAATATTGGGATTATAAAGGGGAGCATGTGTGTCTTGTGTTATAGTAATACAAGAATAGCAGCACCCAATATACTAAATGACGCAGGCTGGGAACTCTCAGTGCCCCAGCTAACTGATCTTAGGTATGTAGAATAAAGGCCCAGTGGTCCTGGTATCTGTAACAGGCAGATCCAATCAAGCTCAGGCTTCCAAAAAGTTCAGTACATTTTATTTAAAAACAGGATTAAAAAACTGAGGGTGCATGCATTCACCCAAAGCATATAAAAACAATGCAATTAACAGATTGCAATGCATTTCTCAGCTGTGCTAGCTGTTTCGTCATTTGCTAACAAACTGGAAGCACTGGCTTTTAAACATGAACTGATCAATCCCCTCCCAGAAGCTGTAACAAACTATATCCTGTCTGGACAGGTGCAATTAATTAACATATGTTCTATTTACAATGCGTATTTCTAGAGTTGATAAACAACTGATGACATTAATCACATCCAAAAGCATAACACATTGTTCTCAAACACAATATATTTACATCAACCTTATATAGATGCATCTAGTGAAAAAAACGTATATGTGCATTTGTAATAAAAGTTTTAAATACATATGATCGTTGCAGATAAGGATCTAATATATCCCATATATTACCATCTCTAAAAAGACAGTGGCCAGCAAAGCAATCCATTTTAATAACAGTAATTGACCATCACTATAAAAAGCTAAATACATTTTTATGCATCAACAAATTCGTTAGTAATTTATCATTACATGAGAGGGCCTATATATAATATATTCCCCTCTTGCACTCAGAAATGGCACTCACCCTGTGAATTAGACGTGCATTTTTGGTTCATTCCAAATTGAAATTTGGATGAATTTATCAAATTCGGAGCTTCGGATCGATTTGAATTTCAGAATTACCCTAGCAACAAAACTAAACTTATCCGAATGTATTTGTAACGAATAAATCCAAAATAGTTTGTATTTATTTGTTACATTCAAATGGCCATGGACTAAACACAATTACACTAGTATTGTACAGTATATTAGGTCATATAACTCAGCTAGCTCTGTGCAGGGCACATAATAGAGCTGGTACCTGTGAGGTTGGTACTTAGGTGGGATGTGCTGTGTATTACACTAGTATTATGTACTGTATATTAGGTTATATACCTCTGTGCATATTGTGTAGCTGGTACCTGTGAGGTTGGTTCTTATGTTGATTCAGATGGGTTACACCTAATATACGATACATAATACTAGTCTAATACACAGCACATCCCACCTAACACATACCAAACTTCCGAATTTGCGAATTGAATCCGAACTGAATCCATCTGAATTCATCCGAATTTATTAGAATCCGAATTAATCAGAAACTAATACATTCGAATGTATCCGAATTCGAATCGATCCGAAAACGAAATTAGAAAAAATCAGAATCAGTCCGAAATGAACTGAAACTAATTTTTCCGCTGCGCACAAGTCTATATGAATAAATCTCCAATATGTAAAACGTTTGTGCCCTATATAATTATTTTTGAAGCGTGGATTGCTTAATCGTAAGCTGGATTTTTTAGTCAATGCTATAAGGGGATTTTTTAGTCAATGCTATAGTGAAAAGCCTCTGTTGGGTATCCAAGTTGCCGAGTACACTCTGGTACAGCAACAAACCCGGATGATACTTCTGTGTGCGTCACAAGGGGCGTGACGTATACGTCACGATGGGCGTGTTCAGTTACCGTAATGTGTAAGAGTGTAACCAAGTCAGGCAACATGTCTGTAAATGTCACCAATGACGTAGTATTTACTTAAAAAAAATGGGAATTTCCCAATATGGCCAATAGCTGTAAAATCTATAGAGTACAGAGAAAAACGAAACTATAGACAAAGTGATGAGGGTGTTTGTCATGAAATGTAAATATTTAATAGCGTGATATCTACAGTATGTGAAGGCAAGAATATCCACTATATGTAGTGATGGTGATTAGTAACAATAGGCTGTGACTGTAACTTAATAATTGTGATAGGTGTAATATATATTTGATATATTGACTGAAATAAGAAGTTGAGTGTGTATGTGTAATGAATGACAATAGGCTGCCAAAAGAATGGCATTCTATCTGTGATCTTGGAACTAAACATGTACTGACCAGGGCCGTACTGGGACCAAAAATAGGCCTGGGCATTTTATGACAAAGAGGCCCCCTCCGCTCACCATTTCTTATTTAACTGTATACCAAACATAGATCAAAAATGACCCCTTCTTTGGAATTTATATATATATATATATATATATATATATATACACAATCCAATTTTACTCCAATGTAGAATAAAAAATGCTGCACTCACCCACCGGTCTTGAGAAAAAAAGTCCTTTTATTCAAAGCTTAACAAGACATCCAAAGCACAATTACCCCCAAACGTTTCGGTACTCCTTTGGTACCTTTCTCAATGGGTATGTTCCAAATCTCCAACAAACGAGATTTGGAACATACCCATTGAGAAAGGTACCAAAGGAGTACCGAAACGTTTGGGGGTAATTGTGCTTTGGATGTCTTGTTAAGCTTTGAATAAAAGGACTTTTTTTCTCAAGAATGGTGAGTGCAGCATTTTTTATTCTTCATTGGAGTAAAATTGGATTGTGTATCTATTGATTATGCAGCACCACGGCAGTTGTATTAAGTCTTATGGAGTGCACCTGTAAATTTGATTGATATATATATATACATATATACAGTATATATACACACACACACATATATATACAGTGTACCTTGCATTTCCATCTATAGAAATAAATTATAATGATAACAATTACTTATCTATTTCTGCCTCTCACTCTGGCTGTTATTTCATGGGACTATGATAATTTTAACAAGCTTCCAAGTTGTTCAATAAGTATATAACACACATAAATTCAGCTATATACTGCTGCTCTAGATTTAATCTTTTAGCTCTGAGACCATTTCTTGCAATGACCATGACAGGGACAGCATGAAAGTAAGGAATGATATCAAGCATGTTCTGTAATACAGATTACAAATACAAAATCTTACATCATAAATTTTGTAATCTTGAAAATGTAAATTATTTTTCAGCACAAATATCCTGAGCATTAAAGATATTTTACAGGTTAACTGAAAATGTAACACACACTTTTAATAAATGCAGCATGAAAGATAGAGTGATGTTATAATTGTCTTTGAGGGGGCGGAGCCAACTGTGGAATCAAGCAGACGCAGGTTTTGAGAGCTCCTGCTATAATATTATAACAAAGTGCCCCAAATCACCTTGAATTTAGCGTTTTGGTTAGCAACCTTGATTTAAGCTTCATTAAACACTCTTAGAGCATCACCAAGACGCATATCCACAATAAATGGGGAAGTGGAGCCAAGCTGTTATACCGAGATCTGGACAACATGCGGATCACCTCTTACCTCCCTACTCTATACTGAGAGAGTGAGTACACTACAGAGTGCTGTGGACGGACTGGCCAAATACCTCATGACCCAGCTTTTGGTGGCGTTCACTGAGAGCAGCTTTAAAAAGAGTTGTAAAATCGCCATTGAAACATTGACGTCACAGATCTTACGATCCATCCGAGAGTGAAGGGCCAGCCACTTCCACTGCCACCATTGGAACCCCTCAACACTAGGATCCATCAGAACCCAGACCCTAGACTATCTTCTAACACGCATCTCTTGGGGGCAGTGGCCAGCAGAGAAAATGGATTGCCGAATCAATGACGCATTTACTGCACTAGCACTCCGCATGGACGCTCAGTTTCACTCTCTCCTCCGGTGCCTCTCTCTTGATCAGGAGGCTTTGATTGATGGCCCAGGAGGTGATCTCAACAAAGCTGCTTACTTACCGCAAGAAGAGGACAGCACACAACACCTCCTTGACAGGACATCAGATGAGACCAGTGGAGATCTACACCAGTTACTTGGGCGGCCTGTTAGGACGGATCCTCAGATTGCTTCCCTCCTGACCCCAGAGAACTTCCCAGACAGTACCTTCAATTGTGCAGCTGTTTCCTTGGCTCCTGCCTCGTGGCGGCCGGTCGGAGCGGTTCTGGAGAGAGACAGGTCTGCCACAAACAACATCTGGGTCACTCACATCTCTATTTCCTGCAGAGCTAATGCTTTGGAGATTCCCTGGAGCCGCATGAGGAGGTCAAGATCCACACTCTATAGACCCCCCAATAAAATGGGCTTCCTCGACTTGTCTCATAGCACCCCGGACCCACTCCTCATTATACCTCAGCTCTTGCTGCTAAAAGTCCTATCCCTTCCAAGGGCAGCCCTTTTTGGAATACCGGTCATAGGAATAGGCTAAAAAAAACCTCTATACCATACCCCCAGTCACCTCTGGCAATAATCAAACATATTAGGCATGTTCACATGTTAGTTAGCTGCACCCTGTTTTTTGTGTTATGATACCTGCCTATGTGTTAATTTTTGATGTACTGCCTAATTTTGTGTTCCTAGGGATAAACTTAAAAAGTGTACCATAGACTCATGTGTTGTTTAGCTTGGGAGTTAACAATACTATGTGTGTAATTTGTTATATGCTAGTCACTTTGACAATTGTTTACCCCCTTACCAAGATGTCTCCCCCACCACAATCATCACCACCTTTTATAAACAGACATATTTGATTGGATTACACGAGCACACAGTGTGTACTTGTTTACTTATATCTATACACTAACTACATTATGTTGTGCTCTATATGTTCATTGGGCTCAAAGCATGTAAACCTCTATTTATATCCAAGCAGTCTGAATTGGTCCTAATGAATATCAGGTAATACAATTCTCTATCATATGCCCAGGCTCTTATGGATATTGTAAACAAGCTATCACTTCGCAAATCTCAATTGTATGTTTCATGTTATGCAGTTGGTCTCTATTATGTCTGGCATCAGTTTAGAATCTCTGCTTTTCACTCAACATATTAGAGCTTGATGTGCTGTTACCATTGGGACTAATCATATACATGAATCAATCTGTATTATTTATGGGTCTATATTTGAATTTACGTTGTACACTTTCCGATGCCACCTAAATACTAATCACCCCCTTCATCCCCATTTTTGTCTGCTATGATCCATTGGTTAATATATATTCATAACTTAATACCTTAGTTCTCACTCTCCAGTGGTTTACTGCTTTGAGACATCAGCCCTACATTTGATCGAAGAGACCCTTGTAGAAATGGAGTAGGGTAGAAAGGCTCCTTACGCATCTGCACAAAGCTCTCTCTAATCCATGAGTAACCAACTCTAATGGAGACAGGTATTATAGGTGACTACGGCACTAGCGCACGTTTCATATTACATCCTCATACCACTACAGTCACTTCCTAGTGGTATATGACCCTGCTGACAGGATACCTTTTACGTAGCTCTAATCTAGGGCTGCTAGCTATCTTAATATATCTCGCCTCACCTTGCAGCCCCCTTCGTCTCCATTAAGAGACCCTGACAGGTCCACCTATATTTGCACATAACCAGTTTTCATTGTGGAACCAGCCCTGAGAAGACTAGTTTTACGCATACCAAACAAAGCACTCCCCTTGACACCTTAATTTAGTTATTACCCTGCTTGTACCTATAACCTACACAATTTTTTAAGTAAGCTCACCATACAGCCTGAACGGGGTTGGATCCGCCCTCCTTTTCTCGCCCTCCCCCCCCATATTCCCTATATTTCAAATGGCTCTTGACCACTGCAACACCTTTCCTTCTCCACTCTCTGTGACCCACCTGTGGTCATTACAAAAGCCAATTCTCCACATCATGACAGTCTTTATAGGACATTAGAATGTAATTACTAAAAAAGAAAATTAAGTTCTAGCTCAGTTAGCCCAAACCTTTATTTGACACCTCACTTGACATGACATATGTTTCCATTCGTTATGGTTGGCTTTTTGGTATTGGCATTGTTATGGCTATCACTGGGAATTCCCACTTTAACGTATCAATTTTATGCCTAGCTTTACAACCTTTCTTTTAGCTGAATGGATAACTTATATGTAATAATATTGAGTGTTATATCTTGTTGTTAATATTATCAATGGGCAATTCCTGCATTTTACTTGTTTCTGAAACCTCAATAAAAATTGTTTTATAAAATAATTGTCTTTGAGTTCAATTACTTTTTTTTTCTTTAGACACATCTTAAAGAATAAGAGAAACACCTGTAAATGTATGTGATGCCAGCAATAATAAACAATTGAATTATTTATTATGAGTCACTGTCACATACTGATATTAAATTTATGATAATCAGATTGGGCCCAATAATATGGCACAACATATTGAACTAGTAAATTTTACCCCAGGTTTATGCAGCTAATGAAACCTTGAACTTTGATGATAGGCAATGCCAAATATGTACAGAATGACCTACAGCCTGTGTGTTGTGTGTTACTATATTTTCAGACTAAAAAGCCGTCTCAGCCCTTTGCAAACATAATAATTAGTTGTTTTTTTGCCGAACTTTGGACATTTTTGGCATGAAGACTTACAAGATAACTTACAGCTAGATTACGAGTTTTGCGTTATGACTCAAATCGCATTGTTACGGGCCATAACGCCTCATTTTCCCTAACGCTGCTATTACAAGTTTATGTAGCGCCACAAAAATCACCATCTACTCTAAAAATTCAGAACACTCTCCCAGATTAGTAGTTATTGATAGATAGTTACCAAAAACATTCACAAATCACTTCAAAAATATTATACAAAGTACACTAACACTCATACAAACACTCGACAATTTTTATTTTTTTCAGAATGTATTTAGAAAAAAATATATAATGCATAAAAGATATGAGATCTCAGGTGTTAGAAAAAAAGGCACAAAAAACTATTTCACGTTGACTTACATAGACATACTTGTCATTTAGCTACATCTACGTACAAATATCATCACATACTGTTTACCACAACACAAATACAGTGGCACCACACCGGCAGCCTTTTCTATAATTGCAATGAGCAACAAAAAACTATGTTAATGTTTCTGTACTTATAATAGCAGAAAAGGTGGTGCTGTGAAGTTGTACAATACACTGAACCAAATAGAGAGGGAGAGACCTCACTAAAGACTGCACATATAGCACTCTGAGCCTGGACTCATAGTGGAGAAATTGGGAATGTTAAAATATAACCTTTATTTTATATGTTAAAAAATGAACACTCAATTAAAAACAACCTAAGAATTGTGGGCCTATTCCTTAATCCTCAGTAAGCCTTTGATATATCTAAAGTACTTAGAAGGAAATTGTGTAGGCGGGAAGTTATACGTGAGACCACTATTCAATAAATTTCAAGGTAATGGAGGATTAATATTCTTATATCAGATACACAATTATATAAGTATCTTAGTAGGCTGATACCCTATCCTTTGATATTGGAGTTGGGTTCAATGCTAGTAGCACTCAGTGAACTCAAAAATAAAAATTGTTTGAATATTTAATATCACTTTATTAATATATGTAACATCGCTTTTGTGTTATACTTGAGTATAGGATAATGTGATTTTCAGAATATTCAGATTACACGTAACAATTTGTGAATCTGTTTATACTGATTGTACCGTTGGAATTCATATGAATGATATAAATCTGCTTAGGTCAGGTAGTTTCCACTTTACATTTATTTGTTATCAGAATATTGTTCAAACCTCACTCTGTAATATAGTCCAGGTGATCTATTTTGGCACATAAATGTTATCAGTGTATCATGATGGTAACTTGTTTCTATATTCGATAGATTATCTGTATCTAGGATAACACATATCCTGTAACTAGAATAAATATAGTAGCATTATTGTTTGATGTCATAAATGTAGCAATAAGGTTGTTACATTATTGTCTATGCACAACACTCCAATGAGGAATGCCTGTTGTATGAGGTTATTTAAAGAGTACTCCTTCTATTAAATCCAATACTTGTGATATGAGTGTGCACATATAAATAACTAGGTGTAATAGATTTCTTACGCTAAACAACTCTGCCGGTATATATTCGGTCTATATTTGTAGCTATAAAGATAACAAGATCTTCTTTCTCCACTTGTTACATATATATTAATGTCATATTATTTCCTCATATAGAGGTGACAATAATGATTATGTTTTGAAATTGGACAAATAAGTAGCTAACTTTCTTTATCGGTATATGTCCGCTCTATTGTAAGCTGTAGCGATATTGCAATCTTCTTACACCACTTACTGCAGTTCTATTAATATACTTTATTCACTCTTATAGTGGCTTGGTATCTCGCGTAATTCAGTGTTACACTAAAATTACTGCATCGTAATCTATGTATAATACTCCTGTACAAGATGCTTATTATCTGGAGTTAATTGTAAAAAGCAGACAAGTAGATTCACTATAGTAGGTCACATGAGTTTAGTCTTGGCATACATGTATAGGTAGTATTAGTATAATACATTATTTTTTTTTGCCAAGCATCTGTACCGGTATGTCTTCGGTCAATATTTAAAGCTACAGTAATGCTATGATATCATTGCACCATTAACTATAGTTATTTTGTTTTGGTTAATTCACTTTTATAATCATAACAAGAGAGGTTAGATTTTGCGATATAGCAACAAACGCTAGAGAGTTAACCGCTAAAATGATTCCTCTGGTTGTGAGTACAACTTAGCATAGATTGTACCCCCTAGTGCGGTATCCTAAAGATACCTCCTTTCGGGTAGCCTATTGCAGGTAAACCTTTAATAAATCACTTTCTATTGTGGTCTAAGTTAACTATAACTAAATAAAAGAGCCAAATGCGACTATTAGTCATTCATTAAAGCTAAGTGTTTTTAAGTCAAAGCCCGCCTAAACAGGCCAACAACTCTAGGTAAATTTAAAAAATGAATAGAGCTCCCATACGCTCTATAACCCCCTGACCGGTTTCACCCGTATAGGGCTTTTTCAAAGGTGGCGAGCCGCCGGAAGTTTCAAAATATAAACGGGTTGAGGACCCGGTCCCAATGATGACTCCAATTGTAATTGGACGGTCTGGCTGTCAATCAAGGCAGTTCAACCAATCAGTGATTTCCTATGTTAGGAATAGTCATTAGAGCCCAGCGATCACGAGCATACGTTGAATATTAACTACTGCTTGTTTAAGGTGTAGAGAAGAAAAGGAAAAAGTGGGAGTTATGATCTTGTGATATTGTGTAACTTGTCCAATATAAACATTCCATGTTCATAGTTATTTGTTCTGTTTTATCTTAACTTATATGAATGTCTTTTGTTAGAATAAATAAGCCTCAAGTTATTGCCTTGTAATAAGCAGAACATTAAAAGGTACAATAACAATATGAATGAACAGCAGAATTTGATCTTCTTAGACTTAATCTTCTCATTCGTTGTTTGTTATTAACCTTGGTGAAATAATACAATCTCCTAATAAACGATATCATACCAATGTTATGTTTATTTTCTCTTTGTGTTTTTTTCTCTTTATTTTATATAGTTCTTTTGAATTTTAAATCATTTACTTTGATTTCAGTGTATTTGTTTTAGAGGTGTTAAGATTCTATTTGTAAAGAGACATACTCTAATTAACAACAGTTTACAATATAATTTGTATTGAAAAGCTGGTTCTTTTTGATATTTTTGAGTCTCAGGCTTCTATTTACCTTTATTAATGTGTGAAAGTTTGTATTGAGATTTGGAATTATCTATAATTATTCAAAACCCTGCTTATTTATGGGTTTGAGTTTATCTTTATTTTATTTTTATTATGGTAAACCGGATGGTACATTCTTGTCATATTGGGTGATATATTCATTATAGTGACAAATATGGAAAAGTGTTGAGTGTCATACTGTGTATCAAGAAAATGTATGTGAATTCTAATGTGTTCTTATTACTAAAAATTATTCAAAATATACTAAACTCTTGAGTGTGATAAAAAAGAGGAAAAGGTAAAGGGGGGTCAGTGAGGTAAATGGGTGGTCAAAAAAGGATCTAAGAATTAAATTAAATAAGATATCTATATATTGTGTTCTATGTGACTGTTTGTTACAGTGCCTTCCTTATGAGGGGGGATACATATTGGTGGGTGATATTATAAAACATATGACTTGTGCCAAATTGTTCCGTGACTTACATCTAATCAAATGTTATAATAATTGTGTTTAAAAGAAATGGTGTTTAAATAAAATGTTTGTTTGTCTGTATATATTGATTATGTTCATCTTAATTAAATGAAAATTTGAAGTTTTTATTATTTATCAGACTATTTCACTTGTATTCTTATTAGGGCAAATTGTTATTAAATTATATCTGCTAAGACTTTTGTATCAATTCCCATATATTTTATAAAGGATCTTTCTTGGATTCTTCCATCTGTTCTAGCTTTGAAGATGTACATAGAAATTATTATTTTCATTCATGCCGTATGGTTGAACGCTGTTAAGAAGGTAGATCCATCTACTTTCTCTTTTTAATAATGCCTCCTCTGATACCCAACCTTATTCTTTCTACACCTTTGCATCGTAGTTCTTCAGCATTGGCTTTATGATATTGGAGGAAATGTTGTGCGACACTTGTTAGAGTTTTATCATCTTTTTTATCTTTCTCAGCGTCGCACAACATTTCCTCCAATATCATAAAGCCAATGCTGAAGAACTACGATGCAAAGGTGTAGAAAGAATAAGGTTGGGTATCAGAGGAGGCATTATTAAAAAGAGAAAGTAGATGGATCTACATTCTTAACAGCGTTCAACCATACGGCATGAATGAAAATAATAATTTCTATGTACATCTTCAAAGCTAGAACAGATGGAAGAATCCAAGAAAGATCCTTTATAAAATATATGGGAATTGATACAAAAGTCTTAGCAGATATAATTTAATAACAATTTGCCCTAATAAGAATACAAGTGAAATAGTCTGATAAATAATAAAAACTTCAAATTTTCATTTAATTAAGATGAACATAATCAATATATACAGACAAACAAACATTTTATTTAAACACCATTTCTTTTAAACACAATTATTATAACATTTGATTAGATGTAAGTCACGGAACAATTTGGCACAAGTCATATGTTTTATAATATCACCCACCAATATGTATCCCCCCTCATAAGGAAGGCACTGTAACAAACAGTCACATAGAACACAATATATAGATCTTATTTAATTTAATTCTTAGCTCCTTTTTTGACCACCCATTTACCTCACTGACCCCCCTTTTCCTTTTCCTCTTTTTTATTACACTCAAGAGTTTAGTATATTTTGAATACTTTTTAGTAATAAGAACACATTAGAATTCACATACATTTTCTTGATACACAGTATGACACTCAACACTTTTCCATATTTGTCACTATAATGAATATATCACCCAATATGACAAGAATGTACCATCCGGTTTACCATAATAAAAATAAAATAAAGATAAACTCAAACCCATAAATAAGCAGGGTTTTGAATAATTATAGATAATTCCAAATCTCAATACAAACTTTCACACATTAATAAAGGTAAATAGAAGCCTGAGACTCAAAAATATCAAAAAGAACCAGCTTTTCAATACAAATTATATTGTAAACTGTTGTTAATTAGAGTATGTCTCTTTACAAATAGAATCTTAACACCTCTAAAACAAATACACTGAAATCAAAGTAAATGATTTAAAATTCAAAAGAACTATATAAAATAAAGAGAAAAAAACACAAAGAGAAAATAAACATAACATTGGTATGATATCGTTTATTAGGAGATTGTATTATTTCACCAAGGTTAATAACAAACAACGAATGAGAAGATTAAGTCTAAGAAGATCAAATTCTGCTGTTCATTCATATTGTTATTGTACCTTTTAATGTTCTGCTTATTACAAGGCAATAACTTGAGGCTTATTTATTCTAACAAAAGACATTCATATAAGTTAAGATAAAACAGAACAAATAACTATAAACATGGAATGTTTATATTGGACAAGTTACACAATATCACAAGATCATAACTCCCACTTTTTCCTTTTCTTCTCTACACCTTAAACAAGCAGTAGTTAATATTCAACGTATGCTCGTGATCGCTGGGCTCTAATGACTATTCCTAACATAGGAAATCACTGATTGGTTGAACTGCCTTGATTGACAGCCAGACCGTCCAATTAAAATTGGAGTCATCATTGGGACCGGGTCCTCAACCCGTTTATATTTTGAAACTTCTGGCGGCTCGCCACCTTTGAAAAAGCCCTATACGGGTGAAACCGGTCAGGGGGTTATAGAGCGTATGGGAGCTCTATTAATTTTTTAAATTTACCTAGAGTTGTTGGCCTGTTTAGGCGGGCTTTGACTTAAAAACACTTAGCTTTAATGAATGACTAATAGTCGCATTTGGCTCTTTTATTTAGTTATAGTTAACTTAGACCACAATAGAAAGTGATTTATTAAAGGTTTACCTGCAATAGGCTACCCGAAAGGAGGTATCTTTAGGATACCGCACTAGGGGGTACAATCTATGCTAAGTTGTACTCACAACCAGAGGAATCATTTTAGCGGTTAACTCTCTAGCGTTTGTTGCTATATCACAAAATCTAACCTCTCTTGTTATGATTATAAAAGTGAATTAACCAAAACAAAATAACTATAGTTAATGGTGCAATGATATCATAGCATTACTGTAGCTTTAAATATTGACCGAAGACATACCGGTACAGATGCTTGGCAAAAAAAAATGTATTATACTAATACTACCTATACATGTATGCCAAGACTAAACTCATGTGACCTACTATAGTGAATCTACTTGTCTGCTTTTTACAATTAACTCCAGATAATAAGCATCTTGTACAGGAGTATTATACATAGATTACGATGCAGTAATTTTAGTGTAACACTGAATTACGCGAGATACCAAGCCACTATAAGAGTGAATAAAGTATATTAATAGAACTGCAGTAAGTGGTGTAAGAAGATTGCAATATCGCTACAGCTTACAATAGAGCGGACATATACCGATAAAGAAAGTTAGCTACTTATTTGTCCAATTTCAAAACATAATCATTATTGTCACCTCTATATGAGGAAATAATATGACATTAATATATATGTAACAAGTGGAGAAAGAAGATCTTGTTATCTTTATAGCTACAAATATAGACCGAATATATACCGGCAGAGTTGTTTAGCGTAAGAAATCTATTACACCTAGTTATTTATATGTGCACACTCATATCACAAGTATTGGATTTAATAGAAGGAGTACTCTTTAAATAACCTCATACAACAGGCATTCCTCATTGGAGTGTTGTGCATAGACAATAATGTAACAACCTTATTGCTACATTTATGACATCAAACAATAATGCTACTATATTTATTCTAGTTACAGGATATGTGTTATCCTAGATACAGATAATCTATCGAATATAGAAACAAGTTACCATCATGATACACTTGGACTATATTACAGAGTGAGGTTTGAACAATATTCTGATAACAAATAAATGTAAAGTGGAAACTACCTGACCTAAGCAGATTTATATCATTCATATGAATTCCAACGGTACAATCAGTATAAACAGATTCACAAATTGTTACGTGTAATCTGAATATTCTGAAAATCACATTATCCTATACTCAAGTATAACACAAAAGCGATGTTACATATATTAATAAAGTGATATTAAATATTCAAACAATTTTTATTTTTGAGTTCACTGAGTGCTACTAGCATTGAACCCAACTCCAATATCAAAGGATAGGGTATCAGCCTACTAAGATACTTATATAATTGTGTATCTGATATAAGAATATTAATCCTCCATTACCTTGAAATTTATTGAATAGTGGTCTCACGTATAACTTCCCGCCTACACAATTTCCTTCTAAGTACTTTAGATATATCAAAGGCTTACTGAGGATTAAGGAATAGGCCCACAATTCTTAGGTTGTTTTTAATTGAGTGTTCATTTTTTAACGTATAAAATAAAGGTTATATTTTAACATTCCCAATTTCTCCACTATGAGTCCAGGCTCAGAGTGCTATATGTGCAGTCTTTAGTGAGGTCTCTCCCTCTCTATTTGGATCATCACATACTGTACATATAGAATTAGATACATACAAACAATATACAGCACATTACGTACACAAAACATATTTTAAATAGGAAATTAATACGATTTAGCTACTTTTTCACAGAATGACATGACGTCACTCACTTTACGCTCAACACAAGTGTTGGAAGTTTTTTTCATTGCAATTTCTCGCCTCCATTAACTTTTATGGGGAATACAGGCTCGTGCACACGACCGGCAGATTTCCGTAACGCAAGAGAGATGTTTCTCCTTTAAAACGCATACTAGCAGCATTAGGATTGTAGCGCTAATTCATTCATTCTTGCGTTGTTCCTGCTATGACAAATATATCAAGAAATAGACTATTTGACACTGGAGTTATGGGTTTTACTTGTGTGAACTTCACTACAACATCAAATTCTTTTACAAAATTTACATTACATCAACTATAAATCACCATCACTTCTATCATCAACAATACAAAATCGGTTTCAAGAATTAAATCATTTTTAAACAGACAGAAAAAATACTTTTTAAGATTTCATTATTCACAAACAGTAGGCCATTTTAAACACCTCTCATTTACGTCTATTATAGCTTATCAGTTATTCAAGTCATATGCTTGGATGAACAGCATATCTAGATAGGCTCACCAGATGATGATTGATGGCTGCACATACATGCCTTTTGTCATTGCCTCATACATGTGCATTGCTCTTTACTCCACAAACGATATAGAAACAATGAACCCATTTACATCATACAAGTACATTGGAAGGTTGGTTAACATTCGATTGTCTCTCTCAATCAGGAAAGAGAAATTATGGCTTTAGTGTCCCTTTAACATCACGATTTAAACATAATATACCATTAGGAATTATGTAGAATAATAAGATATCATTAGAAAATATTAGAGTCTTCGCTTCTTTGAATGAACAACAATGATATATAAATGAACATATGTGGGAGAGAATCACAATACATACATATATGTACATAACACACATTTATTTTTTTAATCATCACACAATAAGAATGTTGGAAAATACAACAACAGAATGAAGATTTGCAAACTAGACAGGCATGTTGCTAATATGATGACATCATTCTAAGCTTCAACCATACAGATTACAGCATTAGGACTGTACCGCCCCTTTCATCAGTTTCTCACTCAATATTACATATACGTAGACAAGAGGTTGGAAGATCTTCATTATTATTTCAATGGGACACGTAAAATATTGAAATCTAGACAATCACTTATAAATAGAATATTATAGATGTGAGCAGTTACTTTATCATTTTGCAACAATATTGCAGCAACATTGATCAATCAGATTCTTTGCCATGTCTCTGGTTAATGTTTTGAGGGTTAACTGCTACCGCGTGCTTGCTTCAGTGTCAGATGTGACTTCAATTGCAATTGGTACAATCCAAGGTGGTGCAATCCCCAGTAAACGTCACGGTTGCTCCTCACAAAGATAGACAACAAATCCAAAATGAAGAATCTGTGAAAGAAGATCACATGCAGAGGGCGCCTCCTAGTGTAATATTGGGATTATAAAGGGGAGCATGTGTGTCTTGTGTTATAGTAATACAAGAATAGCAGCACCCAATATACTAAATGATGCAGGCTGGGAACTCTAAGTGCCCCAGCTAACTGATCTTAGGTATGGAGAATAAAGGCCCAGTGGTCCTGGTATCTGTAACAGGCAGATCCAATCAAGCTCAGGCTTCAAAAAAGTTCAGTACATTATATTTAAAAACAGGATTAAAAAACTGAGGGTGCATGCATTCACCCAAAGTATATAAAAACAATGCAATTGGAAGAATTAGAGGAAGAGACTACATCCAACATGGACCTAATCAACAGGAAAATGGAGACCCAGGAATCACAAATTGAATATATCCAATCCAAGCTAGAAGACCTCTACAACAGGGGTAGGAGACAAAATCTACGCATTCGGGGTGTTTCTGAAAAAGTCACAAGCGACACTCTCCCCTCACATCTACAAAACATCTTCAAACAACTACTGAATTATCAGCAGCTACCTGATGTAGCGATTGACAGGGCGCACAGAGCTTTAAGACCCAAGCCATGGGATGGAGAGCCTCCAAGGGATATAATCCTGAGGTTTCACAGATACACAGATAAAGAAGCAATAGTAAATGCTACAAGAAAACAACAATCCTTCACTTTGAATGGTGACACGCTTCAATTTTACGCAGACCTCAGCCCTATCACCTTACAAAACCGCAAAGAAAAAAGATTCCTCACGCTTCATCTGAGAGATCATGGTCTACCCTACAAATGGGGATTCCCTTTCAGTTTGAGAGTACTGAAGAACAACAAACTTGCAACATACAGGACACTAGAAGATCTGGACCACTTTTGCCAAACACTGGGCATACCAAAACCTACCCTCCCTTCATTGGAACCTTCGGATATCTCTGACTCACAAAGAAATTCAGCACCGCCAAAACCTCAATGTCCTCAATGGATGAAAGCGGCAAAGAAAAGATCTAGAGATGACGCATCAAAACATCGGAAAGGGCCAGCAGATCTAGACCCGAGTTGAGGGATCTTTAGACTATCTATACAGTTCCTCTGGCAGTGAAGGCCTGGCCGGCCAATAAAGATACTTGAGACATTCCTGAGATTAGCCTTAAGCATGATTATTATCATGGTATTACTTTTGTGCTATGTTTCATTTGCTCCTGAGATAGATTGTTTATGCTATGGTCTTCTCTCTCCCTTTTTCTCCCCTTTAACACTGTTTCTCCCCTTCACAGGTGCCTTTCAACCTCGTTAGGTTGAACTAATTCCCCTATGAACCCCAATATTACTTGGGAAGGTTTTACAGGGAATTTTTGTTATGAAATATTTTTTTGTTTTCAGGTTTATTGTTTGGTTGTATTGTTTATTGTTTTGTTGTTTATGCCGAAATAATGATACTTTTGTATTGCTTACTTCTGATCCAAGACTAAGAGATGTTTTTGTATACACGTATAAGAGAGTTACTTCCATCCATTATCTAACCACAGGCAGGGGTGGGCCGGACCAACACTTCAATGGTGCCGTTTTCTTTGACACTGCGATGGCTGAGTATAGACGCTACATGACTGGGCAACTCCTCCGATGTAAGGTAATGAGCTTTATCCCACAACACCGATGCAGGTATGCAAATTAAGGAAATTAAACTAATCTCTCAAAATTGTAAGGGCCTAAATTCCCCAACTAAAAGATCCATAGCGCTTAATTGGGGGAGAAAAGAAAAAGCTAACATTATTTTTGTTCAAGAAACCCATTTTGTCACCAACAAAGAACCTACATTCAAATCTAGAGACTTCCCCACTTCGTACCTTCACTCTAACACAGAGAAAAAGAATGGGGTGGGAATATTATTCAATAAAAATACACACTTCAAGCTGTTGGAGAAATTGGTGGATAGGGAAGGTTGCTATATAATACTAGTGGGTATGTTGTTTAATAGACCAATTACCCTGGCTAACATATACGCACCCAACACAGGACAAGCCCACTTTTTGACGACAGTCAGTAACAAACTCCTAGAGATCCAAAAAGGCACACTCCTGTTAGGGGGGGATCTAAATGTAGCATTGTTCCCGACTTTAGATTGTTCACAAGGCCGCAGTATCACTACGTCTAAAACTAGAAATCTAATTCTTAACACATTAAGGGGCCTCACCCTTTTGGACACCTGGCGCACACTTCACCCCACCGCACGCAACTATTCATTTTATTCTAATCCAGCCAAATCATACTCACACATAGACTATTGGTTTATTAACCATAGTAATATGCCATTAGTTACAGATGCTGATATTTCTCCAATAACATGGTCTGACCACTCCTCAATATCGTTGACTCTGACCTGGCCCTTGGTACCAATACACCCGTTTCACTGGAGACTGGATGAGGCTATGCTACATGACCCACTAGTCATACAACAAACCCAGGAAGCTTTGACAGAGTACTTTCAGCTAAACTGCAACTCCATGACGTACACTCCAATGACTTGGTTCGCACATAAGGCTGTTCTCAGGGGGTTGTTGCTGAAACAGAAAGCTATTAAAAAGCGTTCGCTAGCACAATACAAAATACTACTACAGAAAGTACAAACTGACGAAAATTCACATAAAAGTGATCCCCAGAGACAGGATCTTTTGCAGGCGCTAGCCACATCACGATCCCTGCTACAAAACTACTTACATAAGGAGGCATGCGTAAAGGCTTTATATCTTAGGAAGATATACTTCCATGGAGGTAACAAATCTGGTACCCTGCTCGCTAGGGCCTTAAAGCGTAAAATATTACATAACTACATTCTCAATATAACAGCAGACGACGGCACGGAAACGTCGGACTCAAATCTGATAGCTAAATCATTCATGACCTACTATGGGATTCTTTACAATCTCCCCTGTAATGAGCGGGTAACGCAAGCAGAATTATTAGATACTTATACAGGGAGTGCAGAATTATTAGGCAAATGAGTATTTTGACCACATCATCCTCTTTATGCATGTTGTCTTACTCCAAGCTGTATAGGCTCGAAAGCCTACTACCAATTAAGCATATTAGGTGATGTGCATCTCTGTAATGAGAAGGGGTGTGGTCTAATGACATCAACACCCTATATCAGGTGTGCATAATTATTAGGCAACTTCCTTTCCTTTGGCAAAATGGGTCAAAAGAAGGGCTTGACAGGCTCAGAAAAGTAAAAAATAGTGAGATATCTTGCAGAGGGATGCAGCACTCTTAAAATTGCAAAGCTTCTGAAGCGTGATCATCGAACAATCAAGCGTTTCATTCAAAATAGTCAACAGGGTCGCAAGAAGCGTGTGGAAAAACCAAGGCACAAAATAACTGCCCATGAACTGAGAAAAGTCAAGCGTGCAGCTGCCAAGATGCCACTTGCCACCAGTTTGGCCATATTTCAGAGCAACATCACTGGAGTGCCCAAAAGCACAAGGTGTGCAATATTCAGAGACATGGCCAAGGTAAGAAAGGCTGAAAGACGACCACCACTGAACAAGACACACAAGCTGAAACGTCAAGACTGGGCCAAGAAATATCTCAAGACTGATTTTTCTAAGGTTTTATGGACTGATGAAATGAGAGTGAGTCTTGATGGGCCAGATGGATGGGCCCGTGGCTGGATTGGTAAAGGGCAGAGAGCTCCAGTCCGACTCAGACGCCAGCAAGGTGGAGGTGGAGTACTGGTTTGGGCTGGTATCATCAAAGATGAGCTTGTGGGGCCTTTTCGGGTTGAGGATGGAGTCAAGCTCAACTCCCAGTCCTACTGCCAGTTTCTGGAAGACACCTTCTTCAAGCAGTGGTACAGGAAGAAGTCTGCATCCTTCAAGAAAAACATGATTTTCATGCAGGACAATGCTCCATCACACGCGTCCAAGTACTCCACAGCGTGGCTGGCAAGAAAGGGTATAAAAGAAGAAAATCTAATGACATGGCCTCCTTGTTCACCTGATATGAACCCCATTGAGAACCTGTGGTCCATCATCAAATGTGAGATTTACAAGGAGGGAAAACAGTACACCTCTCTGAACAGTGTCTGGGAGGCTGTGGTTGCTGCTGCATGCAATGTTGATGGTGAACAGATCAAAACACTGACAGAATCCATGGATGGCAGGCTTTTGAGTGTCCTTGCAAAGAAAGGTGGCTATATTGGTCACTGATTTGTTTTTGTTTTGTTTTTGAATGTCAGAAATGTATATTTGTGAATGTTGAGATGTTATATTGGTTTCACTGGTAAAAATAAATAATTGAAATGGGTATATATTTGTTTTTTGTTAAGTTGCCTAATAATTATGCACAGTAATAGTCACCTGCACACACAGATATCCCCCTAAAATAGCTATAACTAAAAACAAACTAAAAACTACTTCCAAAACTATTCAGCTTTGATATTAATGAGTTTTTTGGGTTCATTGAGAACATGGTTGTTGTTCAATAATAAAATTAATCCTCAAAAATATAACTTGCCTAATAATTCTGCACTCCCTGTATTCGAAGTGCAGATTTGAGTAAGATTCAAAGAGAGGACAAAGAGAGCTTAGACGAACCGATCAAACTACATGAAATACTGAAAGTTATTAATGACCTTCCATCACATAAAAGTCCTGGACCAGACGGGATTTCAAACAAATATTACAAAACATATAAGGATATCTTAGCGCCACATCTATTAGAGTTATATAGGTATATAGATAAGGAAGGACATTTCCCCCCGGAATACTTAGAAACCCAGATTTCAGTTATTCCCAAACCAGGTAAATCCCCCACGTATCCCGGTAATTAAAGGCCCATCTCTTTATTGAACACTGATTTAAAAATCTTTACAAAAATACTGGCTAATAGGTTGAACCGAATACTCCCACAGATTATCCACTCTGATCAGGCTGGCTTTGTGCCTGGTCGAGAGGCCAGGGATAACACCATCAGATCACTTCAATTAATAGATCACGCTAAACATACAAACACGGATATGGTGGTTATTTCAAGGACGCTGAGAAAGCGTTTGATCGCCTAAACTGGGATTTTTTATTTGCTACACTTAGGGAGGTGGGTCTGGGGGAGGGTATGCTTCGTAGAATTCAGAGCCTTTATCATGCACCATCAGCAAGGGTTAGAGTAAATAAAATGATTTCCGATAACTTCTTTATCCACAATGGCACAAGGCAGGGTTGTCCGCTTTCCCCTATCTTATTCATAATCAGCATGGAAGTCTTAGCACAGAAAATAAGAGATAATCCGCTGGTTTCCGGCATTAAAGTAGGCCCTTTAGATTGTAAACTCTCGCTATACGCAGACGATGTCCTGTTCACGTTATCATCACCCCAGACATCTGTCCCTGAGGTCCTGAAAGTTCTCAAACAATTTGGTGACTTTTCCAATTTCAGGATTAATGAACAAAAGTCAGAAATCTTAAATATCTCCCTCCCACCTCAAGAATTTCAGACCCTGTTACAGTCCTGCACTCTTAAACACCAACCACAAGCGATCAAATATTTGGGGATGTATCTTGCCCAAACATGAAAGCCCTCCTAGAGCTTAACTTCATTAATCTACTTAATACTATATTGACAGATTTAAAGACTTGGAAGGACCGTCCCTTTTCATGGTGGGGTAGACTCCAAATTTTGAAAATGAATGTACTCCCTAGATTGCTGTACGCGATTCAAACTGTCCCTATCACCCTGCCACAGGGTCTCCTTACTCAGATACAACACGTTTTAGATTCCTTCGTTTGGGGTAGCATAAAATCCAGAGTTAAGAAGGCAACTATGTACAGGTCAGCCAGAGAGGGAGGGCTGGGTCTGCCTCAGATAGAAACCTATTATCAGGCCACGGGCTTACAGAGAATCATAGAGTGGCACAGAAATAGGGACTCTAAGGCTTGGATTCCAATAGATTCACATATACTTCACTACCCCTCTCCAGGAGCTTTATGTTGGATAGCAGGGCAGAATCGACCCCCATGGTTGAAGGCATACCCAATTTTACACCATGTGTTCGAATTATGGGACACTTTGATAAAGAGATTCCCAGGAATATCAACACTCAGATCACCCATGTCCCCAATTTCCCCGAACGCTGAGCTATTGGGGGGGGGGGGTAATGTTTGACAGGAATAACCTGAATAATTGGGAGATGGGTTACACGGTTCCCCTATTTAATTTACTCAGTGAGGGCAAACTCAAAAACAGGTCAGACCTTACAGACATCCTAGGTGCAGTTTTTGTTAGGTGGCTAAAATATAACTAAAAATATAATAAAAGTTCACCATTTTCTCCATACCCACCCTCTCAAACAGTCACTTACAAGAAATCTCACAGCCTTCAAACAGACATGCGCTATGACAAGTTCAGCACATCACACCTTATCGTGGGCTAAGAGACTCCTAGTTAATGCACATAGCTTGAAACTTCCTGATTATATAGAACGCTGGCATAGGGAATTGAATAAGACTATCACAGAAGCAGAGTGGGCTAAAATTTTTAATAACACAAGAAAATCTTCATCCTCAGCTAGATTTTTAGAGACAAATTACAAACTCCTGACTAGATGGTACTTGACACCTACCAGACTTAAATGCATTTTCCCTGCCTCGTCGGACCTTTGTTGGAGGGGTTGTGGGGAAAGGGGGACGATGACACACATATGGTGAGCATGTCCTAAATTGTCACCTTTTTGGGAGGGCATACAGAATATCCTACAAGTCATAATGGGGCGGGGGGATTCCTATCAGCTAGACCCAACAACGGCCCTACTGAACCTGTTACCTAAATGTAAATGTAAATTAAGAACACGACTAATTCAGTTGGCATTGAATTCAGCTAGATCCTTAGTCACTAGGTTCTGGAAATCTCAAATTTGCCCGACCCTAAAGGACTGGCACTCTCACATGACAGATACCTTGAGAATGGAAGAATATGGTTTCTTTAAATTGAATAGGTTAGGATTCTTCCATGATTTAAAATTCATCTGGGATGAAATCCAAAATGATCTGAGGATAGAAGGGGGGAGCTTTACACAAGTTACAGGAGTGACCTAGGAGGAATGACAGGCCTAGTGTTATCTTAGAGGGATATGACTGATGTGGTCCCACCACTGCCTGATACTCTAATAAAGACCTCTTTAGCTTAGCACTTCTCACAAAGGTTGATAGTTAAATACAAAGTCAAGGGATACCACTAGATGTGTAGAATATATACAAAGTGATCTTAAATTAAGACATTTCGGCATAGTTTTGTTGTTGTTTGAGTTATGTTTTGTACATTGGTGTCATTGTCAATCACCATGCATTTATATGGAGTGGGGCTACTGTTTTCAAATGGACTTATCACGGACAGTCTAGCTCTACTATTTCATTTTACTATACGGGAGTTCGTTCTCCTTTCTTTTGGAGACTGATGGTTTCTCCCTCTTTTGTTTCTGTTTAAACTTTTGTATCAACAATGACATCCTTTTGTACCATGCTGCTAAATAATGATAATAAAAATGAATAATTAAAAAAAAAAATGCAATTAACAGATTGCAATGCATTTCTCAGCTGCGCTAGCTGTTTTGTCAGGCATTTGTTAACAAACTGGAAGCACTGGCTTTTAAACATGAACTGATCAATCCCCTCCCAGGAGCTGTAACAAACTATATCCTGTCTGGACAGGTGCAATTAATTAACATATGTTCTATTTACAATGCGTATTTCTAGAGTTGATAAACAACTGATGACATTAATCACATCCAAAAGCATAACACATTGTTCTCAAACACAATATATTTACATCAACCTTATATAGAGGCATCTAGTGAAAAAAACGTATATGTGCATTTGTAATAAAAGTTCTAAATACATATGATCGTTGCATATGGATCTAATATATCCCATTTATTACCATCTCTAAAAAGACAGTGGCCAGCAATCTATTTGAATAACAGTAATTGACCATCACTATAAAAAGCTAAATACATTTTTATGCATCAACAAATTTGTTAGTAATTTATCATTACATGAGAGGGCCTATTTATAATATATTCCCCTCTTGCACTCAGAAATGGCACTCACCGTGTGAATTAGACATGTGTGTTTCGGTTCCTTCCAAATTGAAATTTGTATGAATTTATCAAATTCGGAGCTTCGGATCGATTTGAATTTCAGAATTACCCTAGCAACAAAACTAAACTAATCCGAATGTATTTGTTACATTCGAATGGCCATGGACTAAACACAATTACACTAGTATTGTACAGTATATTAGGTTATATAACTCAGCTAGCTCTGTGCAGGGCACATAATGTAGCTGGTACCTTTGAGGTTGGTACTTAGGTGGGATGTGCTGTGTATTACACTAGTATTATGTACTGTATATTAGGTTATATACCTCTGTGCATATTGTGTAGCTGGTACCTGTGAGGTTGGTTATGTTGATTCAGATGGGTTACACCTAATATACAGTACATAATACTAGTCTAATACACAGCACATCCCACCTAACACATACCGAACTTCCGAATTTACAAATCGAATCTGAACTGAATACATCTGAATACATCCGAATACATACATTCTAATGTATCCGAATTCGAATCGATCCGAAAACAAAATTAGAAAAAATCTTAATCGGTCCAAAATGTGCACAAGTCTAGTGTGAATGTGCACAAGTCTAGTGTGAATACATCTCCAATATGTAAAATGTTTGTGCCCTATATAATTCTTTTTGAAGCGTGGATTGCTTGATCGTAAGCTGATTTAATTGATGGGGATTTTTTAGCCAATGCTATAGTGAAAAGCCTCTGTTGGGTATCCAAGTTACCGAGTACACTCTGGTACAGCAACAAACCCGGATGATACTTCCGTGTGCGTCACAAGGGGCGTGACGTATACTTCACAATGGGCGTGTTCAGTTAGCGTAATGTGTAAGAGTGTAACCAAGTCAGGCAACATGTCTGTAAATGTCACCAATGAGGTAGTATCTACTTAAAGAAAATGGGAATTTCCCAATATGGCCAATAGCTGCAAAATCTTAGTGCATCTGATCCATTGAGATGATAAGCTGTATATAAATAGTGTATGTGTATAGAAACTTTTATGACCAATGTGATGTGGGGATAATCTTAATGGCGATTTGAAAGGTTATGTCGAATAGAATGTGCCTATGCGTGTTATGTCTAAAAAAAAAAAAGACTGCTGATGTTAAGTAGGGCAATATAAAACCTAAAAACATGTATGTAATGAAGTGATCTATCTCCTACTTCTATAGGATAATACGTGAACTAGGATAACCGAATTATGTATGAGTGTGTACAGAGAAAAATGAAACTATAGACTAAGTGATGAGGGTGTTTGTCATGAAATGTAAATATTTAATAGCGTGATATCTACAGTGTGTGAAGGCAAGAATATCCACTATATGTAGTTATGGTGATTAGTAACAATATGCTGTGACTGTAACTTAATAATTGTGATAGGTGTAATATATATTTGATACATTGACTGAAATAAGAAGTTGAGAGTGTATGTGTAATGAATGTCAATAGGCTGCCAAAAGAATGGCATACTATAATCCTGAAAAAAAGTGGTTATCTGTGATCTTGGAATTAAACGTGTACCGACCAGGGCCGTACTGGGACCAAAAAGAGGCCCGGGCATTTTATGACAAAGAGGCCCCCTCCGCTCACCATTTCTTATTTAACTGTACACCAAACCTAGATCAAAAATTACCCCTTCTTTGGAATATATATATATATATATATATATATATATATATATACACATATATACAGTATATATACAGGGAGTGCAGAATTATTAGGCAAGTTGTATTTTTGAGGATTAATTTTATTATTGAACAACAACCATGTTCTCAATGAACCCAAAAAACTCATTAATATCAAAGCTGAATATTTTTGGAAGTAGTTTTTAGTTTGTTTTTAGTTTTAGCTATTTTAGGGGGATATCTGTGTGTGCAGGTGACTATTACTGTGCATAATTATTAGGCAACTTAACAAAAAACAAATATATACCCATTTCAATTATTTATTTTTACCAGTGAAACCAATATAACATCTCAACATTCACAAATATACATTTCTGACATTCAAAAACAAAACAAAAACAAATCAGTGACCAATATAGCCACCTTTCTTTGCAAGGACACTCAAAAGCCTGCCATCCATGGATTCTGTCAGTGTTTTGATCTGTTCACCATCAACATTGCGTGCAGCAGCAACCACAGCCTCCCAGACACTGTTCAGAGAGGTGTACTGTTTTCCCTCCTTGTAAATCTCACATTTGATGATGGACCACAGGTTCTCAATGGGGTTCAGATCAGGTGAACAAGGAGGCCATGTCATTAGATTTTCTTCTTTTATACCCTTTCTTGCCAGCCACGCTGTGGAGTACTTGGACGCGTGTGATGGAGCATTGTCCTGCATGAAAATCATGTTTTTCTTGAAGGATGCAGACTTCTTCCTGTACCACTGCTTGAAGAAGGTGTCTTCCAGAAACTGGCAGTAGGACTGGGAGTTGAGCTTGACTCCATCCTCAACCCGAAAAGGCCCCACAAGCTCATCTTTAATGATACCAGCCCAAACCAGTACTCCACCTCCACCTTGCTGGCGTCTGAGTCGGACTGGATCTCTCTGCCCTTTACCAATCCAGCCACGGGCCCATCCATCTGGCCCATCAAGACTCACTCTCATTTCATCAGTCCATAAAACCTTAGAAAAATCAGTCTTGAGATATTTCTTGGCCCAGTCTTGACGTTTCAGCTTGTGTGTCTTGTTCAGTGGTGGTCGTCTTTCAGCCTTTCTTACCTTGGCCATGTCTCTGAGTATTGCACACCTTGTGCTTTTGGGCACTCCAGTGATGTTGCAGCTCTGAAATATGGCCAAACTGGTGGCAAGTGGCATCTTGGCAGCTGCACGCTTGACTTTTCTCAGTTCATGGGCAGTTATTTTGTGCCTTGGTTTTTCCACACGCTTCTTGCGACCCTGTTGACTATTTTGAATGAAACGCTTGATTGTTCGATGATCACGCTTCAGAAGCTTTGCAATTTTAAGAGTGCTGCATCCCTCTGCAAGATATCTCACTATTTTTTACTTTTCTGAGCCTGTCAAGTCCTTCTTTTGACCCATTTTGCCAAAGGAAAGGAAGTTGCCTAATAATTATGCACACCTGATATAGGGTGTTGATGTCATTAGACCACACCCCTTCTCATTACAGAGATGCACATCACCTAATATGCTTAATTGGTAGTAGGCTTTCGAGCCTATACAGCTTGGAGTAAGACAACATGCATAAAGAGGATGATGTGGTCAAAATACTCATTTGCCTAATAATTCTGCACTCCCTGTACACACACACATATATACAGTGTACTTTGCATTTCCATCTATAGAAATAAATTATAATGATAACAATTACTTATCTATTTCTGCCTCTCACTCTTGGCTGTTATTTCATGGGACTATGATAATTTTAACAAGCTTCCAAGTTGTTCAATAAGTATATAACACACATAAATTCAGCTATATACTGCTGCTCTAGATTTAATCTTTAAACTCTGAGACCATTTCTTGCAATGACCATGACAGGGACAGCATGAAAGTAAGGAATGATATCAAGCGTGTTCTGTAATACAGATTACAAATACAAAATCTCACATTTTTTTTGTAATCTTGAAAATGCAAATTATTTTTCAGCACAAATATCCTGAGCATTAAATATATTTTACAGGTTAACTGAAAATGTAACACACACTTTTAATAAATGCAGCATGAAAGATAGAGTTATAATTTTCTTTGAGTTCAATTACTTTTTTTTTCTTTAGACACTTCTTAAAGAATAAGAGAAACACCTATAAATGTATGTGATGCCAGCAATAATAAACAATTGAATTATTTATTATGAGTCACTGTCACATACTGATATTAAATTTATGATAATCAGATTAGGCCCAATAATATGGCACAACATATTGCACTAGTAAATTTTACCCCAGGTTTATGCAGCTAATGAAACCTTGAACTTTGATGATAGGCAATGCCAAATAGGTACAGAATGACCTACAGCCTGTGTGTTGTGTGTTACTATATTTTCAGATTAAAAGCCTTCTCGGCCCTTTGCAAACATAATAATTAGGGTTTTTTTTGCAGAATTTTGGACATTTTTGGCATGAAGACTTACAAGATAACTTACAGCTAGATTACAAGTTTTGCGTTATGACTCAAATATCATTGTTACGGGCCATAACGCCTCATTTTCCCTAACGCTGATATTACAAGTTTCAAATCACCATCTATGCTAAAAATTCAGAACACTCTCCCAGATTAGTAGTTATTGATAGATAGTTACCAAAAACATTCACAAATCACTTCAAAAATATTATACAAAGTACACTTACACTCATACAAACACTCGATAATTTTTATTTTTTTCAGAATGTATTTAGAAAAAAATATATAATGGATAAAAGATAAGATATCTCAGGTGTTAGAAAAAAAGGCACAAAAAACAATTTTACATTGACTTACATAGACATACGTGAACAAACACTCATTTAGCTACATCTACGTACAAATATCATCACATACTGTACATATAGAATTAGATACATACAAACAATATACAGCACATTACGTACACAAAACATATTTTAAATAGGAAATTAATACGATTTAGCTACTTTTTCACAGAATGACATGACGTCACTCACTTTACGCTCAACACAAGTGTTGGAAGTTTTTTTTCATTGCAATTTCTCGCCTCCATTGACTTTTATGGGGAATACATGCTCGTGCACACGACCGGCAGATTTCCGTAACGCAAGAGAGATGTTTCTTCTTTAAAACTCATAATAGCAGCGCTAGGATTGTAGCGCTAATTCATTCATTCTTGCGTTGTTCCTGCTATGACAAATAGATCAAGAAATAGACTATTTGACACTGGAGTTATGGGTTTTACTTGTGTGAACTTCACTACAACATCAAATTCTTTTACAAAATTTACATTACATCAACTATAAATCACCATCAATTCTATCATCAACAATACAAAATCGGTTTCAAGAATTAAATCATTTTTAAACAGACAGAAAAAATACTTTTTAAGATTTCATTATTCACAAACAGTAGGCCATTTTAAACACTTCTCTCATTTACGTCTATTATAGCATTTCAGTTATTCAAGTCATATGCTTGGATGAACAGCATATCTAGATAGGCTCAACAGATGATGATTGATGGCTGCACATACATGCCTTTTGTCATTGCCTCATACATGTGCATTGTTCTTTACTCAACAAACGATATAGAAACAATGAACCCATTTACATCATACAAGTACATTGGAAGGTTGGTTAACATTCGATTCTCTCTCTCTCAATCATGAAATAGAATTTATGGCTTTAGTGTCCCTTTAACATCACGATTTAAACATAATATTCCATTAGGAATTCTGTAGAATAATAAGATATTACAAAATATTAGTGTCATCGCTTCTTTGAAAGGAACAACAATGCTATACTGCTTTATATAAATGAACATATGTGGGAGAGAATCACAATACATACATATATGTACATAACACACATCACACAACAGCAAAGCACACATTTATTTTTTTAATCATCACACAATAAGAATGTTGGAAAATACAACAACAGAATGAAGATTTGCAAACTAGACAGGCATGTTGCTAATATGATGACATCATTCTAAGCTTCAACCATACAGATTACAGCATTAGGACTGTACCGCCCCTTTCATCAGTTTCTCACTCAATATTACAAGAGGTTGGAAGATCTTCATTATTATTGTGGTTTCAATGGGACACGTAAAATATTGAAATCTAGACAATCACTTATAAATAGAATATTATAGATGTCAGCCGTTACTTTATCGTTTTGCAACAATATTGCAGCAACATTGATCGATCAGATTCTATGCCATGTCTATGAACACATTATACACAAGTATGTACTTTCAATCATGTTAGCGTGGACGTGTGGTTTTTACTATAACATTGCGTTTAATAAGTATTTGTTACGCATATGAACAAACATCACGAAGATGCACTGTATATTGCCTCAGACCAGGACTGTCCCAGTGAAACCAGGGCGGGTGGCAACTCTAACTACACACTGTATTTTGGGGGCAATTGGGGACATTTTAAAAATTAACGAATTCGGATACATTCGAATGTATTAGTTTTGGATTCGTTCGGATTTGAATAAATTCGGATGTATTCGGTTCGGATTTGATTAGTAAATTCGGAAGTTCGGTATGTGTTAGGTGGGATGTGCTGTGTATTAGACTAGTATTATGTTCTGTAATATTAGGTGTAACCCATAGCAGAGTGATATAACCTAATATACTGTACAATACTAGTGTAATTATGATTAGTCCATGGCCATCCGAATGTAACAAATAAATCCGAACTAATTCAGATTTATTCGTTAGTTTCAGTGCTACGGTAATTTGGAAATTCGAATTGATCCGAAGCTCCAAAATTGACAAATTCATACGAATTTTGATTCGGAACGAAACGAAACGCACATGTCTACTTTGAACAACATTTTAACTTTTTAAACATTTTAACAGGTCACGTTACCTTTTAACATAGGACCCCTTATTTGATAGCAGCTTCACAAGTCTTGCATCCATTGAACTTGTGAGTTTCTTGACAGTTTCTGATTGAATTTGTTTGCAAGATGTCAGAATTGCCTCCCAGAGCTGCTGTTTGGATGTAAACTGCCTCCCACCCTCATAGATCTTTTGCTTGAGGAAGCTCCAAAGGTTCTCAATAGGATTGAGGTCAGGGTAGGATGGAGGCCACACCATGACTTTCTCTCCTTTTATCCCCATAGCAGCCATTGATGCAGAGGTATTCTTTGCAGCATGAGATGGTGCATTGTCATGCATAAAGATGATTTTATTATGTAAAGCATAGTTCTTCCTTCTGTACCAGGGAAGGAAGTGGTCAGTCAGGAACTCCACATACTTTGCAGAGGTCATCTTTACACCTTCGGGGACCCTAAAGGGGCCGACCAGCTCTCTTCCCATGATTCTGGCCCAAAACATGACTCCACCACCGCCTTGCTGACATTGCAGCCTTGTTGGAACAGGGTGGCCGTCCAGCAACCATCCACTACTCCATCCATCTGGACCATCCAGGGTTGCACGGCACTCATCAGTGAACAGGACTGTTTGAAAATTAGTCTTCATGTATTTTTCTGCCCAATGCAGCTGTTTCTGCTTGTGAGCATTGGTTAGTGGTGGCCGAATGGAAGGTTTATGCACAGTTGCAAGACTCTGGAGGACTCTACACCTTGATGTCCGTGGGACTCCAGAGGCTCCAGCAGCTTCAAATATCTGTTTGCTGCTATGTAATGGTATTTTAGCAGCTGCTCTCTTGATCTGATGCATGGATCTGGCAGAAATCTTTCTCAATGTGCCTTTATCTGCACGAACCCATCTGTGCTCTGAATCAGCCACAAATCTCTTAATAGTGCGATGATCACGCTTAAGTTTTCGTGAAATATCTAATGTTTTCATACCTCGTCCAAGACATTGAACTATTTCACTCTTTTCGGCAGCAGAGAGATCCTTTTTCTTCCCTATATTGCTTGAAAATGGTGCTCTGCTTAATAATGTGGAACACCCTCCTTTAGTAGTTTTTCCTTTAATTGGACTCACCTGGCAATCTAATTATCACAGGTGTCCGAGATTGTTTTCAGTGATCAAAAGAGTCCTGAGACACAATGCCATCCATGAGTTAAACTGAAAAAAAATGTAATCTTTGTGACACTGAAATAGAATTTGCATAATAATTTGCAACAGGATGTAAACTATTAATTAACCTACCTAACTATATTACATATTTAAAAACCCTAACCCTACTCAAATTATTTAAATCTACTATTAAAAATGACTAAATTACAAAAAAATAACAACTAAGTTACAAAAAATAAAAAACACTAAGTTACAAAAATAAAAAAAAACACAGTATCAAAAATAAAAAACAATTACACCTAATCTAATAGCCCTATCAAAATAAAAAGACCCCCTCAAAATAAAAAAAAAAACCCCTAGCCTACACTAAACTACCAATGGCCCATGAAAGGGCCTTTTGCGAGGCATTGCCCCAAAGAAATCAGCTCTTTTACCTGTAAAAAAAATACAAACAACCCCAACAGTAAAACCCACCACCCACACAACCAACACCCCCAAATAAAACCCTATCTAAAAAACTTAAGCTCCCCATTGCCCTGAAAAGGGCATTTGTATGGGCATTGCCCTTAAAAGGGCATTTAGCTCTTTTACTGCCCAAAGTCCGTAACCTAAAATTAAAAACCACCCAATAAACCCTTAAAATAACCTTACACTAACCACCGACGATCCACTTACAGTTTTCGAAGACAGAAGTCCTCAGCGAAGCCGGCAGAAGTCTTCATCCAAGCGGGCCGAAGTCTTCATCCAAGCAGGCAGAAGTCTTCATCCAGACGGCGTGGAGCGGCTCCATCTACAAGACATCCGGCACCGAGCATCCTCTTCTTACGATGGTCAATGAAGAATAAAGTTTCCCTTTAAGGTACGTCATCCAAGATGGCGTCCCTTACAATCCGATTGGCTGATAGAATTCTATCAGCCAATAGGAATTAAAGGGGAAAAAACCTATTGGCTGTTGCAATCAGGCAATAGGATTGAGCTTTCATCCTATTGGCTGATCCAATCACCCAAATGGATTGAGCTTACATTTCATAATTTGATAATGGGAGTAAATTAGAAAGTTGCTTAAAATTGCATGCTCTATCTGAATCACAAAATAAAAAAATTGGGTTCAGTGTCCCTTTAAATGTGCAGCTATTGGATGCGATTTAACCATTTATTTCTCTTTCAGCAAATGTCTAGTTTTAGTGAAAAACAGATATGTAGCAGATCATAGCTTAAATGTGGAGCTATAGGATGCGATTTAACCATTTATTTCTCTTTCAGCAAATGTCTAGTTTTATCGAAAAACAAATATGTAGCAGGTCATAGCTTAAATGTGCAGATAAAGGATGCGATTTAACCATTTATTTGTCTTTCAGCAAATGTCTAGTTTTAGAAACAAACACATATGTAGCAGGTCATAGCTTAACTGTGCAGCTATAGGATGCCCTTTAACCATGTATTTGTCTCTTTCCGCAAATGTCTAGTTTTAGTGAAAAACAAATATGTAGCAGGTCATATCTTAAATGTGCAGCTATAGGATGCGATTTAACCATTTATTTGTCAATTTCCGCAAATGTCTAATTTAGGCGATTTTAGCATACACAAATGCATTGTATCATTTTATTTAAATGTATTTTCATATCATAATTTGTAAGATATTGGTAATATTGACATTTTGTATTGTTCCTTATTTATAGTTGATTTGCGCTACATGACCCGGCCTTGGCTCATTACTCTGTTGCGTAACCCAGCTGACGACGCCCAGCTGAACTATAATCAGGCGCACAAGCGGACCAGGGTTGTAGTGGAGCGGATGTTTGGGCTCCTCAATATGCGGTTACGATGCCTGGACAGGTCTGGAGGAGCCCTCCAATACAGTCCTGGTAAGGTGGTGAAGATCGTTATAGCCTGCAGCATCCTTCATAACATTGCTCAGCGGGGTGGGATGCTGCAGGCCATCCAGGCATCCCGAGACCTCCTCCAAGATGAGGAGGATGAGCCAGTTCTAGAGGGGCCATTCCGGGATGAGGGGGTCAATGTCAGAGACAACATCATCAACCACCACTTCAGACGGTAAATACTATACGTTATATAGGAGCATTGCGTAAGACTTTGAGTAAAATGAAAGAAGAATTGTGCAAACATGTTACGATTGTTCAAGAAATGTTTATAGAAAAATTTGTACATCATATGATTCTGGCATTGGCTCCTGTAATGACTTCACCACCTGATTTTTAAAGATAACATCAGATGGTAAGTATACACAATGAATGGACCGAGACTGGGGGGGGGGGAATTTGCCCAATGATCCATCATATGGCATACAATTAGTTTACATTTAGTATTTAGTTTAGACATTATTAGATTTTAGATATTCTGAAAGGGATAAATGCCGCAGATAGCAGATAAAGGGATACTCTGAAGCACATTAGAATGGACAAAGTCATACATCAGAGGTTAAGTAATGACAATGTATGTGAGTCAGCTTCAAAATTTATTGTTAGAACAGAACACAAGAGACTACATACGCTTAGTAAGCTATTGCTATAAACATTTTAGGACATAGATAGGTAGGGGAGGGATGCAGAACTATGTACCATTTCATTAGAGATTTGATTTACACTTTATTTTCCATTAGGGAGATTGACTTCATCTACAGACTGAAAGTGAAGAATAACAGACTGAAGGTGAAGAATACCTATGTGATTCTGTCTGTAGCATTGTCTTTCAACTGTGCTGACTTTGAAAAACATACAAAGACACGTTCACATGGTTAGTGAACACAATTCTCTGGAACAAGACTGGGGGTGCAGGATACATCCTATGGGAAACACTTATGTTTCCTCTTTTCTTTTAGATGTTATTTCACAATCCTCTATTTGGAAAGTGATGAATATGACACATACTGAAGATAAACTGAATAGAATCGACTTTTAAAGACCATACATCCAGGTTAGTTTGCACAATGCATGCTATTAAGAATCATAGGAGGAATAATGGGAAAATAGTTCATAATATATTGAATGTCTGACAATTTTAACCATGTCCTATTTTTTTTTAAGACGTTTATTTAATATACATTCCCCCTACTTTGTGCTAGAGAGGACTCAGATTGTGATCAATCAGACAGATAAAGGGATACATTTCCTAGTTGACATTTAGGTATATTAGTTTTTGAAGGGACAGGAAATATTACATTCAATTATGTCCCACATAGAATTGAATAATTAGGAATTTTTGAACAAAATTGGATATTAGGCATTATGTTGTCTATTTTTAAATGTTGATATGTGTCTACTCTTGATTAGACAATTTAATGTGATTAATTTAAAATTATGTATAGATAGATATAGATCTAGATCTCCAGCTTTAATCTCAAAACAAACAATACATGTTAGAGCATAGACAGAAGATGAATTTACAATTATTAGATTTAACGAATATTTGTTTATTCATGTGTTTATTAAATAACATCATTGATTTCAGATTCTAATATATTTTTTTTTTCTTACAGATTTTCATTTTTGATGAATTCCAAAACAAATATAGATTTATTGTGCGATTTTTTTTTGTTTGATTTTTTTTATTTTTTTTTTACAAATAAATATCTTTACATACTGTATTATTTTATTTTATTTAAATACATCTTATATATATATATATATATATATATATATATATATATATATATATATATATATATTCATATTCTCTATCCAAGTAAGATAATAAGAAATACTTCCTTTGAATATTAGGACATGTAAACAAAATAATAGTCCCATGACTGTTTGTTAAAGTATCTATTTTAAAAGCACATGCCTGAGATTAAATATAATACAGTTGCACTTGTATTTAATTATCAACACAGCTCAAGCAGATAATGGGGCCTAGTTATCAAGCCGTCAACCTCAAATACGCTGGAATTCCGCAGCGTATTTGTTGCGCGGCTGATTCGCCTTAGTTATCAAAGGCTCGAGACCGGCAAAAGTTGAATTTTGTGACGTAAACTTTGATCCGCCGGACTCAGTCCGACACAGATCGATTCTTACGTCACTCCAGATGTTCCGCACACAAGTGCGGCACAATCTCACTACTTTTGCTAGTTATCAAAAAACTAGCAGGTACGCTCGGCACTTTTACGGCCCAGCGTACCTGGTTTTCAAAGCGCCAGCCTGGAGGCGGCGGATCCCATAGGAATCAATGGGAGTCTGACCATAGCGAAAGTACAAGTTCGCTGCTGCCAGACATCCCATTGATTCCTATGGGAGCTGTCTACACCTAACACCCTAACATGTACCCGAGTCTAAACACCGCTAATCTGACCCCCCCTACACCGCCGCAACTAAATAAAGTTATTACTCTATACATATTAACCCCTAAACCGCCGCTCCCGGAGCCCACCGCAACTATAATAAATGTATTAACCCCTAAACCGCCGCTCCCTGAACCCGCCGCAACCTATATTAAATGTATTAACCCCTATCCTGCCGGATCGACATCGGCCGGATCGAAGACTTCTTCAGCGCCGCCTGGATGATGACTTCATCAGATGGAAGATTTCTTCAGCGCCGCTTGGAGGATTAACTTCTTCCGCTCCGGATGTCCTCTTCAGTTCCATCGGTGGCTCGGCTGAGTGAAGACGACTCAAGGTAGGATGATCTTCAGGGGATTAGTGTTAGGTTTTTGTAAGGGGGTTTTGGGTTAGATTAGGGGTATGTGGGTGGTGGGTTTTAATGTTGGGGGGGGTTGTATTTTTCTTTTACAGGCAAAAGAGCTGAACTTTTTGGGGCATGCCCCCACAAATGGCCCTTTTAAGGGCTGGTAAGGTAAAAGAGCTTTGAAATTTATTTAATTTAGAATAGGGTAGGGATTTTTTTATTTTGGGGGGGGTTTGTTATTTTATTAGGGGGCTTAGATTAGGTGTAAGTAGCTTAAAATTGTTGTAATATTTTTAACATGTTTGTAACTTATTTTTTTATTTTTTGTAACTTAGCTTTTTTTATTTTTTGTACTTTAGTTAGTTTATGTAATTGTATTTAATTGTAGTTATTTGTATGTAGTTTATTTAGTTAATTTAATGATAGTGTAGTATTAGGTTTAATTGTAACTTAGGTTAGGATTTATTTTACAGGTAATTTTGTATTTCTTTTAGCTAGGTAGTTATTAAATAGTTAATAACTATTTAATAACTATTCTAACTAGCTAAAATAAATACAAAGTTACCTGTAAAATAAATATAAATCCTAAGATAGCTAGAATATAATTATTATTTATATTGTAGCTATATTAGGGTTTATTTTAAAGGTAAGTATTTAGTTTTAAATAGGATTCATTTAGTTAATAAGAGTTAATTTATTTAGATTTATTTAATTAATATTTAAGTTAGGGGGGCGTTAGGGTTAGGGTTAGACTTAGGTTTAGGGGTTAATAATTTTATTACAGTGGCGGCGGCGTAGTGGGGGGCAGGATAGGGGTTAATAAATTTATTATAGGTGGCGACGGTGTAGGGGGGGCAGATTAGGGGTTAATAAATTTATTATAGGTGGCTACTGTGTAGGGGGGGCAGGATAGGGGTTACTAGGTATACTGTAGGTGGCAGCGGTGTCCGGGAGCGGCGGTTTAGGGGTTAATACATTTATAAGACTTGCGGCGGGGTCTAGGAGCGGCGGTTTAGGGGTTAATACATTTATAAGAGTTGCGGCGGGGTCTAGGAGCGGCGGTTTAGGGGTTAGTAACTTTATTTAGTTGCGGGGGGCTCCGGGAGCGCCGGTATAGGGGGTAGAACAGTGTAGTTTAGTGTGAGTGCTTAGTGACAGGCTAGCAATAAAGCTGGGAAAAAGCCGAAGGGCAGCGAGATCGGATGAGTGATAACTGTCACAGTCCGCTGCTCATCGCCCCGCGGCTTTTTGACAGCTTTATTTGATAACTTAGGCGAACGTATTCAAGGTCCGCGGCGGCGAAGGTAGGCGAGCTTAGGCGGACGTATTGGGCCGGCGAAGCCAGAAAAGTAGACGGCTTGATAACTACCCCCCAATGAGTGTTAAAGTGTTGTATCTTACAAACGTGAAGGTGGAGTTAGATATAGCCATCTAATTTTTGGTTGTGTGATTTAGAGATGTTCAAATCAAAAAATGTTAATGACGAGGCTATGCAGTATAAAGTCTACATAACAACCTTGCTCATATCACTTTTAAGAAATGTGTAGGGTGAACCTGTTAGATTAAAGTGACAGTGTAGTTTAATTTATATAGTCACATTCTAATATTATATTTTTATAAAGTTTAACATATTCTAACAATAAATATAGCTTAGTTATTATATTATCATTATTTGCAAGGTAACCTAGGTAGATTAAATGATCTTTAAAAAAAACATGATAGCTAAGTTTATTTTCACATTTAGACAGAGCTAGTTATTGTATGCCATATTGATGACTTTTCACTCTAGTGGAGTAATTTGAAGGAACATTTTTAACATATAATTTCTCAAAGTTATCCTCTTTACCTGCTGGAGTGATAAAATAGTTTACAAGTATTTCTGTTACCCTTCATTTTTATTTTCAAATAGTTTATTTCTCTTATGGTATCTCCACCTATTCATAATGTTTTTGGCCTTAAGGCAAAGCTGTGTAAACACAGTCATTATAAGATATTTCACTCCCAGTGGGGCATACAATATATATGGTAATACAAAGTAAAAATGTTTTAGGTTGATTGTTTTGCAGATATAAGTATGTTGTAAACAATGGGATAAAGTTAGGAGATCAGATTATCTATCCAAGCTAAGAAAAATATGTTTTGTTATGGCTTCAAAATAATAATTCATAGACAAACAATGCGCTAGTTACATTGGAACACCAATATCTTTCAGGAATCCCTGAATATCCATTGACATGTATATATATTTTTTAGAAGACATCCCAAAGTATTGATCTAGGCCCATTTTGGTATATTTCATGCCACCATTTCACAGCCAAATGCGATCAAATAAAAAAAATTGTTCACTTTTTCACAAATTTTTTCACAAACTTTAGGTTTTTCACTGAAATTATTTACAAACAACGTATGCAATTATAGCATAAATGGTTGTAAATGCTTCTCTGGGATCTCCTTTGTTCATAAATAGCAGACATATATGGCTTTAGCTTTGCTTTTTGGTAATTAGAAGGCTACTAAATGCCATTGCGCACCACACGTGTATTATGCCCAGCAGTGAAGGGGTTGATTAGGGAGCATGTAGGGAGCTTCTAGGGTTAATTTTAGATTTAGTGTAGTGTAGTAGACAACCCCAAGTATTGATCTAGGCCCATTTTGGTATATTTCATGCCACCATTTCACCGCCAAATGCGATCAAATTAAAAAAAAAACGCTAATTTTTTTACAATTTTTGGTTTCTCACTGAAATTATTTACAAACAGCTTGTGCAATTATGAAACAAATGGTTGTAAATGCTTCTCTGGGATCCCCTTTGTTCAGAAATAGCAGACATATATGACTTTGGCGTTGCTTTTTGGTAATAAGAAGGCCGCTAAATGCTGCTGCGCATTACACGTGTACTATGGCTAGCAGTGAAGGGGTTAATTAGGTAGTTTGTAGGGAGCTTGCAGGGTTAATTTTAGCTTTAGTGTAGAGATCAGCCTCCCACCTGACACATCCCACCCCCTGATCCCTCCCAAACAGCTCCCTTCCCTCCTCCACCACACAATTGTCCCCGCCATCTTAAATACTGGCAGAAAGTCTGCCAGTACTAAAATAAAAAAAATTAAAACATTTTTAGCATATTTACATATGCTACTGTGTAGGATCCCCCTTAGCCCCCAACCTCCATGATCCCCCCAAAACAGCTCTCTAACCCTCCCCCTCTGCCTTATTGGGGGCCATCTTGGGTACTGGCAGCTGTCTGCCAGTACCCAGTTTGCAAAAAAAAATGTTTTTTTTTTTTATTTTTGCGTTTTTTCTGTAGTGTAGCTCCCACCCCCCCACAGACCAACCCCCACCCCCTGTCTGATGTATATTTTTATACATATATCCCCCACTTTTTTAACCTTTCCAAATATTTTCCTGTAGTGTAGCGGTTCCCATCCGCTTCCTCCCCGTGCACGCGCCGGCCCCCACCTTCCCATGCACACGTCCATGCGCGCCCCCAGCCATCCCCACCCACGATCCTGCCCCCTCCAGATCACCAGGGCCATCGATGGCCGCCACCCACCTCCCATACCGGCTCCCACCCACCAACGAATATAGCCACCGATCTCCGGTGCAGAGAGGGCCACAGAGTGGTTCTCTCTGCACCGGATGGCTAAAAAAGGTTATTGCAGGATGCCTCGATTTCGAGGCATCACTGCAATAACTGGAAAGCAGCTGGAAGCGAGCAGGATCGCTTCCAGCTGCTTTCCAGACCGAGGACGTGCAGGGTACGTCCTTGGTCGTTAACTGACTTTTTTTGAGGACGTACCCTGCATGTCCTCGGTTGTTAAGGGGTTAAAGGGACATGAAACACAAATATTTTCATTCATGATTCAGATAGAGGATACAATTTTAAACAACTTTCTAATTTACTTCTACTTTCTAATCTGTTTCATCCTCTTGGTATCATTTGTTGAAGGAGCAGCAATGCCCTAATGGTTTCTAAATGAACACATGGGTGAGCCAATCACAATTGATATATATATATGTAACCACCAACAGCTAGAACCTTGGTTCTCTGTTGCTCCTGAGTTTGCTTAGATAAACCTTTCATCAAAGGATAACAAAAGAAGGAAGCAAATTAAATAATAGAAGTAAATAGGAAAGTTGTTTAAAATTGTATTCTCTATCAGAATCATGAAAGAGAAAAATTGGGTTTCATGTCCCTTTAAAGAAAATATATATTTATGGTTTACTGTCCCTTTAAATGTATATAACCTTTCACGGGGTATACACTCATCGATTTAAATATATTATCATATTTAGACATGACTGCATATTTATTTAGAAAATGCAACCATAAGTTAATCTTCCATGATTCAGACGGAGCAGATTTGAATCTAAAATAAAAATGTACTTTAATAATCACATATAGTTCATTCTCATGCTATCCTAAGTGTGCACAAACGATATGCATAGGCTTATGAGCAGCAAAGCATTACTGGGAGATATCTACTTATTTGTTGGTGTGCAACAATGCATAGTTGCAATGGTTAGTCAAATGTCTTTAGCCAATCAGATTGAGCTCGCATTCTATTGGCTGTTCCGATCAGCCAATAGAATGCGAGCTCAATCTGATTGGCTGATTGGATCAGCCAATCTGATTGAACTTGAATCTGATTGGCTGATTCAATCAGCCAATCAGATTTTTCCTACCTTAATTCCGATTGGCTGATAGAATCCTATCAGCCAATCGGAATTTGATGGACGCCATCTTGGATGACGTCATTTAAAGGAACCTTCATTCGGACTTAGGACGTCGTTAGAAGAGGATGGATCCGCGCCGGCTGCTTCAAGATGGACCCGCTCCGCTCCGGATGGAAGAAGATAGAAAATGCCGCCTGGATGAAGAATTCCGACCCTCTGGAGGACCTCTTCTGGCCGGATAGGATGAAGACTTCGGACTCTCTGGAGGACCTCTTCTGGCCGGACAGGATGAAGACTTCGGACCCTCTTCTGGATGGATCGGTGATACCCGGCTGGGTGAAGACAAGGTAGTGAGATCTTCAGGGGCTTAGTGTTAGGTTTTTTAAGGGGGGTTTGGGATAGATTAGGGGTATGTGGGTGGTGGGTTGTAATGTTGGGGGGGTATTGTATGTTTTTTTACAGGCAAAAGAGCTGATTTCTTTGGGGCATGCCCAGCAAAAGGCCTCTTTAAGGGCTGGTAAGGTAATAGAGCTGTTAACTTTTTATTTTAGAATAGGGTAGGGCATTTTTTTATTTTGGGGGGCTTTGTTATTTTTTTAGGGGGCTTAGAGTAGGTGTAATTAGTTTAAAATTCTTGTAATCTTTTTTTATTTTTTGTAATTTAGTGTTTGTTTGTTTTTTGTAATTTAGTTTAGTTAATTGTAGGTAATTGTAGGTAGTTTAGTTAATTTATTTATTGATAGTGTAGTGTTAGGTTTAATTGTAACTTAGGTTAGGATTTATTTTACAGGTCATTTTGTTATTATTTTAACTAGGTAGCTATTAAATAGTTAATATCTATTTAATAGCTATTGTACCTAGTTAAAATAAATACAAAGTTGCCTGTAAAATAAATATAAGTCCTAAAATAGCTACAATATAATTATTTGTTATATTGTAGCTATATTAGGGTTTATTTTACAGGTAAGTATTTAGCTTTAAATAGGATTAATTTATTTAATAAGAGTTAATTTATTTCGTTAGATTAAAATTATATTTAACTTAGGGGGGTGTTAGGGTTAGACTTAGCTTTAGGGGTTAATACATTTATTAGAGTAGCGGCGAGGTCCGGTCGGCAGATGAGGGGTTAATACTTGAAGTTAGGTGTCGGCAATGTTAGGGAGGGCAGATTAGGGGTTAATACTATTTATTATAGGGTTTGCGAGGCGGGAGTGAGGCGGTTTAGGGGTTAATACATTTATTATAGTGGCAACGAGGTCCGGTCGGCAGATTAGGGGTTAATAAGTGTAGGTAAGGTAGCGGCGACGTTGTGGGGGGCAGATTAGGGGTTAATAAATATAATATAGGGGTCGGCGGTGTTGAGGCAGCAGATTAGGGGTTCATAGGTATAATGTAGGTGGCGGAGGTGTACGGAGCGGCAGATTAGGGGTTAATAATAATATGCAGGGGTCAGCGATAGCGGGGCGGCAGATTAGGGGTTAATAAGTGTAAGGTTAGGGGTGTTTAGACTCAGGGTTCATATTAGGGTGTTAGGTGCAGACTTAGGAAGTGTTTCCCCATAGGAAACAATGGGGCTGCGTTAGGAGCTGAACGCTGCTTTTTTGCAGGTGTTAGGTTTTTTTGCAGCTCAAACTGCCCCATTGTTTCCTATGAGGGAATCGTGCACGAGCACGTTTTTCAAGCTGGCCGCTACTGTAAGCAACGCACGGATTGAGAGTTGAAGTGGCGGTAAATTATGCTCTGCGCTCCCTTTTTGGAGCCTAACGCAGCCCTTCAGAGAACTCTCAATACCAGCGTTATTTAAAAGGTGCGGGGGGAAAAAAACACGCGTAGCTAACACACCCCTTTGGCCGCAAAAATCTAAATCTAGCCGATAGCGTGGTAAACGTATCTTTCAACACAAGATTCGCATCTATGTAAAGTCGAATCTAATTTCACGCACTAGCACACAATCGATGTGCATTGTTGGGATTGTAAATACATTTAATAGAGCACTGTCAATATTTCACAATAAGTCACAATATTTATTTAATTACAATGAATACATACAATGTTTACTTTTTGGAATCTAAAATATTAGTTAAATTTTTTTAAAGAACATTATCAATATAAAACATCGAAATGTGTCATAAACATTTACTAATGTGACTGGATTATATTTACTATCGTGAGTAAAAATACAATCTAGTTCAAATGTCAACAAAATATATTAAGATTTAACGAATTCCGTATATTATATATGCGTCACATATATATGCATACCATTCTCATACATTCTAATTTATTCTACATGCCAAATGTAGTAACAGCACCCCCAGGAGATATGTGTATGGAAGTTACAAAGATATGAATCCATGAAACATTAAGTAACGGCCAATCAGAATTCATCACACAAACATAACTTGAGTCAGTATGGCCTCACAGACATGCTTACAAAATTACAGTATTTTATCCAATCAGATGTACAGATAACATGTCCCATGGTCTATCTCATATTTACTTCCCCATATAAAAATCCCATTACACGTTGCCATTTTTGTCAGTTCTCTAATGCCTACTGGTGTCTTATCTAAATTTGATAAATATTAATATTATATATTTTAACTAGGCAGGCATGACGTCTCCCAGGTTCACACGGGCAGAAAGAACTGCACTGGTCTACACGGTAGAGGAGTTTTATCCACAGCTGTTTGGGACTCGGAAGAGGTCGACAAAGCCATCGATTAGGAGGGCCCTCTGGGTGCCTATCACTGCTTCTGTGAATTCGGTGAAAGGCATCCACAAGACCACGGATCAAATCATGCGCAGATTCAGGCATATGAGGTTGCGGCTTCGCAATAAAGTCTGTCTCATGGGGGAGTGGGCAAAAGCCTGTTGGAGAGGTGGAAATCAGGATCCACCCACTCAGAAACTTTTCCTACAACCTTATGAGGAGACTTTATGCGCCCTCCTCAATCTCCGTTTCCCCCGCAGATTTGCTTCCGCATGCTCCTCGGCCCCTTCACAGTCCCCAGCTGCTGGCTCTAAAACTCCCGACCCGGAGGCCAGTGCAGCTCAAATTGGTGACCTGGGAGAAGGAAATACAGAGGCTGAACCAGGTAAATATCAGATTTCATATAATATATTAATATTTGAGTATATATTTAAGCAATGTGTATATAGTCATATATTCAACCTATATAGATTTCACAACAGACGTCACATATGATGGTAGACATCTGAAATTAGATTAATCACACATCAAATAGGAATAATGCTTTTTCTAGTGCTCTTCTGAATATGGGTCACAGAGCTAAAATGGAATTGCGCATCCGTGAAATCCCTATCCTCCGCCATTTCATACATTGAATATCGATTCATACAAAAGTTTGAAATATTATTTTGTATCATTCAATCTTTACAATGATCCTATTGGAATATTGTGATACAAACAATTGCAAATATATTCTAAAGCTTTACAAATTATACTCATCACACTACTAGATCCAAATCAATTCATAATCACGGATGCACAATTACACTTTTAAATATTGCGCAATGCTCATGTAAGATATAACTGCGCAGAGACGTAAACATGGGTTCGCTGTAACAGTGGCATTACTTTAGACATGTTTGTCAAATGTATACATTAATTAGTATAAATGTGAAAAATACAGTAGCCTGATTTTCAATCTTATAAATTACAAAAGCTATACTTGCAATATAAAAATAAAAATTGTCCGCTCAATGTCTAACAATTGATAACAATGCAAGAAGACATAAAATGACTTAAAGGGACAGTCAACAACATAAAAGCTTGAATATAAACATACATGATCTCTTTATTTATAAATACATTTTTGAAAACCATGAACTCACGTGAAGAATTAAAATGTTTAACTTTGTCAATTTGAAAAACAATGTATGATTGTTTGTGTCAAATTTCTGATTTGTATTAATGATATCCAATCCTGATGTAATATTTTACAGAGATGGATGTTGGTGCTGGACCTTCTAGCCCGGGTTTGTCCCATTCTGGTATGTCTCATTATACTTTACTTTTGCCTTACATATTTGTACATAACATTGCCTAATCCATTTACATTGATCTATATGAACATGTATCCTCTAATTTAATTTCAAGTGTATTTAAAAAGAAGAATCACGATTCAGAGATCGAATTCCATTGTAATCCAAATCTCAACTTATTAGTATTCGAATATATTCCTCTGAATCTTGCTATCTTTATTTTAATGTAATATTAGGGTCTTGCCCATTTTGTATTCTGCACCTGGGTAGTGCTTGACAGTTGGTGGCTACATTTAGACAACACTAGCACATTTTTACACATGTGCAGAATATATAAATATACATCTCATATGCTTTGATACTTTCTTCTTATCATTAAGAGAGAAGGATAATTAAATATTCATGATGATAGGAGGAAATTATATATTTGATTGAAATTGCATGCTCTCTCCGATTCATTACATCATATGGAATAGACAATTCCTTTAGAGAGACAGTCTCAAATATTGATATTGAATTTATCTATAGATCAAAAATATCTTTCTTAATTATTACACTGTTTTAATTAAACAAAACTGTGATTTAAATCACATCTTTCCCTCTCGGACTACCTTCATATATAAGCAAATCCTAACAGCACCATGATGACATAGTTTAAAATATATCTTATGTCTTGCACTGTGGTCAATATGTGTTGTGTCAGAAACCAGATTACTGTACATTGCACAAATTTATATATTTGCTACATGTATTATGCTCTAGTTGTCACCAGTTGTTATTCAAAGTGTTGTCTGTCTGGTTTCTTTTACAAAGAGGGACCAATAGTTATTTGTAGATATGCCATAGATTAATATGATAAGAATTGGCTGTCTAATATTTTAAGAAATCTGACATATGTGAAAGACATAATTTTCTTTCCACTCACCTTGATGAAACAATGAAATTATTTTTCATATTAGTGGTCTTGTCTTCACATTGTAAAATAACATAATTTATGTAAGAACTTACCTGATAAATTCATTTCTTTCATATTGGCAAGAGTCCATGAGCTAGTGACGTATGGGATATACAATCCTACCAGGAGGGGCAATGTTTCCCAAACCTCAAAATGCCTATAAATACACCCCTCACAACACCCCCAATTCAGTTTAATGAATAGCCAAGTAGTGGGGTGATAAAAAAAAGGAGTAAAAAGCATCAACAAAGAAATTTGGAATAATTGTGCTTTATACAAAAAAATCATAACCACCATAAAAAGGGTGGGCCTCATGGACTCTTGCCAATATGAAAGAAATGAATTTATCAGGTAAGTTCTTACATAAATTATGTTTTCTTTCATGTAATTGGCAAGAGTCTATGAGCTAGTGACGTATGGGATATCAAATACCCAAGATGTGGAACTCCATGCACGAGTCACTAGAGAGGGAGGGATAAAAAAAACAGCCAAATGCTGAAAAAATAATCCACAACCCAAAATATAAGTTATTCTCATGAAGAAAAGAAAAACTTAAAACATCAGCAGAAGAATCAGACTGAAACAGCTGCCTGAAGAAATTTTCTACCAAAAACTGCTTCAGAAGAAGCAAATACATCAAAACGGTAGAATTTAGTAAATGTATGCAAAGAGGACCAAGTTGCTGCTTTGCAAATCTGATCAACTGAAGCTTCATTCTTAAAAGCCCACGAAGTGGAGACTGATCTAGTAGAATGAGCTGTAATTCTCTGAGGCGGGGCTTGACCCGACTCCAAATAAGCTTGAAGAATCAAAAGATTTAACCAAGAGGCCAAGGAAATAGCAGAGGCTTTCTGACCTTTCCTAGGACCAGAAAATATAACAAATAGACTAGAAGTCTTTCTGAAATCTTTAGTAGCTTCAACATAATATTTCAAAGCTCTTACCACATCCAAAGAATGTAAGGATCTTGCCAAAGGATTCTTAGGATTAGGACACAAAGAAGGAACAACAATTTCTCTACTAATGTTGTTAGAATTTACAACCTTAGGTAAAAATTCAAATGAAGTCCGCAAAACCGCCTTATCCTGTTGAAAAATCAGAAAAGGAGATTCACAAGAAAGAGCAGATAGCTCAGACACTCTTCTAGCAGAAGAGATGACCAAAAGGAACAATACTTTCCAAGAAAGTAGTTTAATGTCCAAAGAATGCATAGGCTCAAACGGAGGAGCCAGTAACGCCTTCAAAACCAAATTAAGATTCCAAGGAGGAGAAATTGATTTAATGACGGGCTTAATACGAACTAAAGCCTGTACAAAACAGTGAATATCAGGAAGTTTAGCAATCTTTCTGTGAAATAAAACTGAAAGAGCAGAGATTTGTCCCTTCAAGGAACTTGCAGACAAACCCATATCCAAACCATCCTGGAGAAACTGTAAAATTCTAGGAATTCTAAAAGAATGCCAAGAGAATTTATGAGAAGAACACCATGAAATGTAAATATTTCAAACTCGATAATAAATCTTCCTAGAGACAGATTAACGAGCTTGTAACATAGTATTAATTACTGAGTCAGAAAAACCTCTATGACTAGATACTAAGCATTCAATTTCCATACCTTCAAATTTAATGGTTTGAAATCCTGATGGAAAATGGACTTGAGACAGTAGATCCGGCCTTAACAGAAGTGGTCAAGGTTGGCAACTGGACATCCGAACAAGATCCATATACCAAAACCTGTGGGGCCATGCTGGAGCCACCAGCAACACAAACGATTGTTCCATGATGATCTTGGAGATCACTCTCGGAAGAAGAACTAGAGGCGGGAAGATATAAACAGGTTGATAACACCAAGGAAGTGTCAACGCATCCACTGCTTCTGCCTGAGAATCCCTGGACCTGGACAGGTATCTGGGAAGTTTCTTGCTTAGATGAGAGGCCATCAGATCTATTTCTGGAAGACCCCACATCTGAACAATCTGAGAAAACACATCCGGATGGAGAGACCACTCCCCTGGATGTAAAGTCTGACGGCTGAGATAATCCGCCTCCCAATTGTCTACACCTGTGATATGAACCGCAGAAATTATACAAGAGCTGGATTCCGCCCAAAAAAGTATCCAAGATACTTCTTTCATAGCTATGGGACTGTGAGTCCCACCCTGATGATTGACATATGCCACCGTTGTGATATTGTCTGTCTGAAAACAAATGAACGGTTCTCTCTTCAACAGAGGCAAAAACTGAAGAGCTCTGAGAATTGCACGGAGTTCTAAAATATTGATTGGTAATCTCGCCTCTTGAGATTTCCAAACTCTTTGTGCTGTCAGAGATCCCCAGACAGCTCCCCAACCTGAAAGACTCGCATCTGTTGTGATCATAGTTCAGGTTGGCCGAACAAAAGAGGCCCCTTGAACTAAACGCTGGTGATTTAACCACCACGTCAAAGAGTGTCGAATATTGGGATTTAAGGATATTAATTGTGATATCTTTGTATAATCCCGGCACCATTGATTCAGCATGCAAAGCTGGAGAGGTCTCATGTGAAAATGAGCAAAAGAAATTGCATCCGATGCTGCAGTCATGATGCCTAAAACTTCCATGCACATAGCCACTGAAGGCGCCGACATGCTGCAACCAATTTCTGTTAGAGACAGAGTCATGGACACTGAATCTATCTGGAAACCTAAAAAGGTGACCCTTGTCTGAGGAATCAGAAAACTTTTTAGTAAATTGATCCTCCAACCATGTTTTAGAAGAAACAACACAAGTTGATTTGTGTGAGATTCTGCAGAATGTAAAGACTGAGCTAGTACCAAGATATCGTCCAAATAAGGAAACACCACAATACCCTGTTCTCTGATTACAGAGAGTAGGGCACCCAGAACCTTTGAAAAGATTTTTGGAGCTGTTGCTAGGCCAAATGGAAGAGCAACAAATTGGTAATGCTTGTCAAGAAAAGAGAATCTCAGGAACTGATAATGTTCTGGATGAATCGGAATATGAAGGTAAGCATCCTGCAAGTCTATTGTAGACATATAATGTCCTTGCTGAACAAAAGGCAGAATAGTCCTTATAGTCACCATCTTGAAAATGGGTACTCTTACATAAAGATTCAAAATGTTCAGATCCAGAACTGGTCTGAATGAATTTTCTTTCTTTGGGACAATGAATAGATTTGAATAAAACCCCAGGCCTTGTTCCTGAAAAGGAACCGGCATGATTACCCCTGAAACCTCCAGATCTGAAACACACTTCAGGAAATCCTGAGCTTTTACTGGATTTACTGGGATGCGTGAGAGAAAAAAATCTCCTCACAGGAGGTCTTACTCTGAATCCAATTTGGTACCCCTGAGAGAAAATGCTCTGAATCCATTGTTTTTGGACAGAATTTATCCAAACATCCTTGAAAAACCTTAATCTGCCCCCTACCAGCTGAGCTGGAATGAGGGCTGCACCTTCATGATGACTTAGGGGCTGACTTTGGTTTCTTAAAAGGCTTGGATTTATTCCAATTTGAGGAAGGCTTCCAATTGGAAACATATTCCTTGGCGGAAGGATTAGGTTTTTGTTCCTTATTTTGACGAAAGGAACGAAAACTATTAGAAGTCTTAGATTTACCCTTAGGTTTTTTATCCTGAGGCAAAAAAACTCCTTTTCCCCCAGTAACAGTTGAAATAATACAATCCAACTGAGAACCAAATAAATGATTACCTTGGAAAGAAAGAGATAGCAATCTAGACTTAGATGTCACATCAGCATTCCAAGATTTAAGCCACAAGGCTCTTCTAGCTAAAAAAGCTAAAGACATGGATCTAACATCAATTTTGATAATATCAAAAATGGCATCAAAAATAAAATGATTAGCATGTTGCAGTAAGCGAACCAATGCTAGATATGTCAGAATCCAATTCTTGTTGCGCTAAATTCTCCAACCAAAAAGTTGAAGCAGCTGCAACATCAGCCAAAGTAATTGCAGGCCTAAGAAGATGACCTGAATATAAATAGGCTTTCCTTAGATAAGATTCAATCTTCCTATCTAAAGGATCTTTAAAGGAAGTACTATCTTCCATAGGAATAGTGGTTTGTTTAGCAGAAGTATAAATAGCCCCATCAACTTTGGGGATCTTTTCCCAAAACTCTATTGCAATTGCTGGTAAAGGATACAATTTTTTAAACCTTTTTTAAATCTTTTTGTTAAAGAAAAAACAACATATAAAGCAAAATTATCAATTTCCTTATATGACAGTTTCAGGAATGGGAAAAAAAGCAAATAGCATAGCTCTCTGACATAGCAAAAGGCAAGAGGCAAAAGCAATGGGGCAATAAATAATGAAAAAAATTGGGTGCCAAGTATGACGCACAACGTAACTGAAATTTTTTTTGGCGCCAACTATGTCTGGAAATGACACACTCGCATCACTAGCGACGCAACCCTGTGTAAACCCCTGCGTCAAGTATGACGCCGTAAATGACCAACTTGTGTCAATGGACATGCTCTTCACACCTAAAAAAAATTCGCACCAAGAATGACGCAATAAAGTGTAGCATTAAGCACACCTGAGAGCCTAAGACAGCCCGCAATTTGAATAAGCAGTCAATTGAAAAAAAGACTAAACCCCAGGTAAGAAAAATATTTCTCAATATTAACTTTCCCAAATATGAAACTGACAATCTGCAAAAGGAAATACATGAACCTGACTCATGGCAAATATAAGTACAATACATATATTTAGAACTTTATATAAATGCATAAAGTGCCAAACCATAGCTGAGGTGTCTTAAGAAATAAAAACATGCTTACCCAAAGACACCCATCCACATATAGCAGATAGCCAAACCAGTAGTGAAACAGTTATCAGTAGAGGTAATGGTATATGAGAGTATATCATCGATCTGAAAAGGGAGGTATGAGATGATTCTCTATGACCGATAACAGAGAACCCATGAAAAAGACCCCCGTTAGGAAATTCATTGCATTCAATAGGTAATACTCTCTACGTCCCTCTTACATTCGCTGTACTCTGAGAGGAATCGGGTTTCAAAATGCTGAGAAGCGCATGTCAACGTTGAAATCTTAGCACAAACTTATTTCACCACCTCCATAGGAGGCAAAGTTTGTAAAACTGAATTGTGGGTGTGGTGAGGGGTGTATTTATAGGCATTTTGAGGTTTGGGAAACTTTGCCCCTCCTGGTAGGATTGTATATCCCATACGTCACTAGCTCATGGACTCTTGCCAATTACATGAAAGAAATATGTTTTTAAATAGTTTAGAATAATGTTATTTTTGAATACCAGATACATGTATTTAAAGCTGATGTACATATTGTGTTACATAATATTTATATCATTAATAGATCTATTTATTATGACAGACTCAGAGGGATCCAGCACTGACACAGACCTGCATTTGCAGGGTTCTGGTAAGTCCATTGACTCATTCATACATCATTAAATATTCTGATCATGATTATGATGAAGCCTTCCATTTGAATAAAAATTATAATGTACTCCTCTAATTATATATATTTTTATTTTATTAGTTTGATATTAAGATCTCAAAGATTCTTAGTCTACACCTTTGTGCTTTAGAACATGGCTAGCACATGTTGATATTTTGTATAAATGTAGACAACAATCATCAAGCGATACACACATGAGAACTATTAAATGTTTTGTGTACTATGCTTTTTTCTGGATTTTCAAAATACATACAATCACATTTAATTATTAATCATCGATAATTATATATTTTATTTCAATTGTATGCTCCATCCAAATAAAGAAATTCCTACGTTTGGTTCAGTATCTCTTTAATGCAACATTGATGTGTGTCCTTGTGCACCAGTAACACATGTTATAATATTTGATTTTAACGTGTACACAACATATTATGTTTTACAGATATTGATGTAACAACATGTACGATGGAGGAGGAAGTGGCTCCCTTGGAGTCTGATGGTACGTCAAATATATATAACATGTATATAACGTGTATTGTTTCAAAATCATACTATTGAAGAGAACTAAAGTCTACAGCTTTTTGCCTTTAAAATATATTATTCCATTACTTTTCTAATACACTACTGCCCCCTTTCTATATCATGCAGCATGAACATATGTTTTAATTTATTTTCCAATTTATGTAAGAATTATCATGAATGACATCATGATGTCACATGCATATTACATCCATTGTAATATGCATGTAATATGTTGTTCTGCGCTTCTCGGACACTTCTAAGTGGCATATTTTAGAATTGTCTTGCGGACCTGATCCGACAGTGTGGATCAGGTCCGCAAGACATCGCTGAATGCAGAGAGCAATACGCTCTCTGCATTTAACATTGCACCAGCAGCTCACAAGAGCTGCTGGTGCAACACCGCCCCCTGCAGACTCGCGGCCAATGGGCCGCCAGCAGGGAGCTGTCAATCAACCCGATCATACTTGATCGGGTTGAATTGTTGCGATTCCTGTCTGCCTGCTCAGAGCTGAAACACGGCTGTCAAGCTCCTTTCGGAGCTTGATAGATAGGTCCCTAAGTATACATTAACCATAATATGGTTGAAATTCATGGATATAATTTCATGATGTATGATATCTAAAGGGATTTGAAAATGATTTATATGTAGACTGTCCACTTAACTCAAATAAAAATAAATAATTCATTTAACCTAAATATTCAATTCTGATTGTGTCTATCAATATTGGGATGACATACATTTAATCATAATGTAAAAGAGATATTCACAAAACATACTCTGTAAAAGTAATACGAGATATCATTCTATTCTCAATATTTAATATGAACGGTAGTATCTACCATGTATAGATTCTGAATAGTAATTGATTGAACCATCAAGCTTAATGGGACACTGACTCAGATTTGTCCTTTCGTGATTCAGATAGAGTATGCAATTTTAAGCAACTTTCTAATTTACTCCTATTATCAATTTTTAAAAATTCTCTTGGTATCTTTATTTGAAATGCAAGAATGTAAGTTTATTTGTCAGGCCATTTTTGGTGAACAACCTGGGTTGTTCTTGCTGATTGGTGGATACATTCACCCACCAAAAAACAAATGCTGTCCAGCGTGCTGAACAAAAATTGCTTACTTGCCTTATTTTTCAAATAAAGATAACAAGAGAACCAAGACAAATTAATAATATGAGTTAATTAGAAAGTTGTTTAAAATTGCATGCTCTATCTGGATAACGAAAAAAAAATTTGGGTTAAGTGTCCCTTTAAAATATTTCTATTTAAGATTACAAAGGAAATCATCTTAATCGATATGGTAATCAGTGATTACCTTGTTTCAAGTCTATGTGTTGTGGCCATTTAGATATGATCATATTACACACTCCCATATTATCCAATTGTTGGAGTCTCTAAAGTCAATCCACGGGCATGTGTCTAAAATAACTCTATGGCGTTTCAATCTCAAATGCATACATGCGTACTGATATGTTATCAAAAAGAGAAATATCATATTATAAAATCATAAAGATTAGCACATAATGACAACTTAGAAAAATATGGTCTTTAATGTATTGATCAAATGTTCCATGAAAAATACCAGTGAACAATCAGAGTTTCAATGATCAATTAAATGTTGTTATTAATTATACTTGATTCAAATAAATCAATACCTTTAAACATAGTCATTATTGTGACTTTGTATAAATATTTTATGAGAACAACAATACAGATTTTAAATGATGGTGAATATTGATTTCTCTCAAGATAATAATATATTTTCATTTAATATATGTATTTATAAAATTACATTATATATTTCAGATGGAACTTCCACTTCTGGGCATCAGCCTTCGGCCCCTTCCCGTCCTGACCTATCTCCTGGCCCTTCCCGTTCTGACCCCTCTCCTGGCCCTTCCTGCCCTGACCCCTCTCCTGGCCCTTCCCGTCCTGACCCCTCTCCCGGCCCTTCCCTTCCTGACCCCTCTCCCGGCCCTTCCCCACAAAAAATCCCTGCCTTCCTTCGCCGCTCTCCCCGTTTTGCCCATCCTGCTTCTACCCCACCTGCACAGCCACCAAATCCCCCAGCCCATGACTCCCCAGCTGTGCAGGCTCCACCGGAGCAGGAACCCAATCCCCCACCTCGCCCCTTCCCTCCCCAACAACACCTTTACCCTAATCCCCACCTTCATTGTCCTGGGTGTCGGATTGTCCTTCCCAGCCACCGATGTAAGTATCATTAAAAATCAACATTAGAACATACATTGTTAAAGGGACATTATACTGATCTAATTATACATTAATTGATTTCAAATAGAAAATGTTTTTTATAAACCTTTTTTTTATTTGCCTAATGTAAATGTTTTACATTTTTGGCAATCAAGATCCTGATTTTCTAATATCTAAATGATATTGGCTAGATGTTGGATATATATTATGTATATATGCCAATATTTTGGATTTGTTATCACCGCCCTTTTCACAGTGTGTCATAAACCAAAGAAAGATTTTTTTTTAGATTGATAGGGTTTTGATTTTTCTTAATATCTTAATGGTTTATCTATAAAGAACATATTTAATGTGTAATTCTTTGTCTCTATAGTATATTTTATTATAATAATGATTTTTATTTTAATTAGTACAATGTCTCTTTGCTCTATTTTTATTATGTTCTGTAATTATTATTAAAAAAATTGTTTTTAATTTTTTAGGTTGTGACTCAGCATGGTTGACGCTAGAGGCTCTAGCGCGTATTGAGCAGACCATGAGTTCCAATCAGTTGCTGGGAAGGATGCATGACACCATGCGTATCCAGCTGTGCCTTCATTGCTTGACTCTAGCCCGAATAATGCGGTTAGAGGCAATGCATGAAGCCGGAGCTGGAGACTAGCAGTACGATGAGGGTGATGCTGATGCCCCAGTAAGTGGAGGATCCGGAGCTGGCCCAAGGGAGCACATATAACTCCTCCATCCACATGTTGTTATTGTTGTGTTACTATTTGTTGCCATTTGGCCTTTTTGTTGTTTAATTGTTATACCTGTTGCACTATTTCACCTTGTCAAATTTATACTAAGGGGCCATGTTGGCCTTTGTTTCCCCTTGTCAACTCCCTGAAAGGACTGTGATGCACTATGTCACCTTGTCAGATGGCTCCAAAGGGGTTGTGTTGGCCTTTGTTTGCCCTTGTCAACTCCCTCTAAGGACTCTGATGCACTATTTCACCTTGTCAGATCGCGCTCCAAAGGGGCTGTGTTGATCTTTGTTTGCCCTTGTCAACTCCCTCCAAGGACTGTGATGCACTATGTCACCTTGTCAGATGGCGCTCCAAAGGGGCTGTGTTGGCCTTTGTTTGCCCTTGTCAACTCCCTCCAAGGACTGTGATGCGCTACGTCACCTTGCCAGATGGCTCCAAAGGGGCTGTGTTGGCCTTTGTTTGCCCTTGTCAACTCCCTCCAAGGACTGATGCACTATGTCATCTTGTCAGATGGCTCCAAAGGGGCTGTGTTGGCCTTTGTTTGCCCTTGTCAACTCCCTCCAAGGACTGTGATGCAGTATGTCACCTTGTCAGATGACTCCAAAGGGGATGTGTTGGCCTTTGTTTGCCCTTGGCAACTCCCTCCAAGGACTGTGATGCACTATGTCACCTTGTCAGATGGCGCCAAAGGGGCTGTGTTGGCCTTTGTTTGCCCTTGTCAACTCCCTCCAAGGACTGTGATGCACTATGTCACCTTGTCAGATGGCTCAAAATGGGCTGTTTTCTCATTCTGACTTATTTTTAAAGTTATCTTATTTATTTAAGTTTTATGACATTCATAAATCATATTTATCATAATAAAAATAATTAAATTAAAATGTTTATTTTTCTTCTTTATTTATTAATGTCATTTCTACTAAAATATATTTTATGTTGATAATCCTTAAGCGATGCAGACCACAAATCTTAATTTATGGATATGCATTCCTAATGTACATTTTATTATAATTTATTTTGACATCAACATACACATATAATATATTTAAAACAGACTATTATCTGAATGTTGGCAACACATATATTCCAATTTTCCTTACATCTTATTGTAGTAGTATAACAAAAGAAATCACTGTGTGTGATGCACACATTTTAGATGATTAATCTCTTTCTATTATTTCTGAATATATTTAATTATCCAACGATATATTGATATAGGTAACATATAATGTATAAACCATACACATTTTCGTAATGTATATAGTAGCATTATTTCAATGTTAAAACCTGCTGCTTCCTAAATATTTCCTAATCTTCCTATTCTAATGAAATATATATTTATTACCAACAATGGATTATATTTCATATATCAGAGTATTATGTTATCTAGCGTTACATTATTTGAAGCTGTGCATTACATGAAACAAACACGCTTGATAGATAACAATATAGCACATACTAGTTTTTAAAATAAAAATACATTTGTTATTGACATGCAAAGGATTAAAATCCGTCATTGGTTCAGATTACATTTTTACGCAATCTCGGATGCGCCATGTAGCGTAAGACGTCACATGCAAAGGATTAAAATCCGTCATTGGTTCGGATTACGTTTTTACGTGATCTTGGATGTGCCATGTTGCGTAAAACGTCACATGCAAAGGTGTTAAATCCGTCCTTTGATTGGATTACATTGTCCTGCAATATTGGATTGGCCACGTTTGCGAATGAGAACACAAGTTTAAAACCATGATTTTCTTGGATTAGGGATTGTGTCAGTCATGTACATTGTTGAAACATAGATGATAAAGAGCAAAAAAATATCTATTGATGTCTGTCTCGTGAAAGAAACAAATGAAGGCAGTGTTGTTGATCCCAATTCTATTTTGAGGCAAGTGTTAATCCATGAATGTTCAGCAATGAATATACTCCATCTTATTTCATATATTTTGTCAATAATATTTTCCCATTAAAAAAAATAAAATGTGTTTAATTTTCTACACTGAAAATTCCTAAACATGTGCATTTGTATTTGAATTAATTTTTCAATATGCATTGACCTTTATGATGTTATGTCCTGATATTTCTTCTTAATGTAAATGCTCAATATCGTGTCATGTATCGATTCCACATTGTTATTCTCTAAATATAGTAGTGTGAGCATGTATTTCAAATGTAAGTGTTAAAGGGACATGAAACCCCAAATGTATCTGTCCTTAGTTATGTTAGACATACAATTTTAACCCTGTTTGCAATTCTCTTCTATTCTCTAATGTACTTCAGTCTCTTGATATAATGTGTAGAATGAGCATCAATACACTACTAATTTTTAAGTGAACACATAGGTGAGGCAATGACAATCGGTAGATATATGTAGCCACCAATCAGCAGATCGAAGCTATGTTCTTTACTGCTCCTGAGCTTTCCTAGATAAACCTTTCTGCATAGTATAACAATTCAAAGAATATGAGTAAACGTGAATGTTGTTTAAAATGTTATGCTCTGTCAAAATCATGTAAGCAAATTTTCTCTTTTGATACCCCTTTTAAATAAAATAGATTTCCAAAATAAAAGATTTTAATCTCGCTTTAAAAAATAAACACTTTATTTAACACATCGAGAGAAATATGGCATACTGGCTTATTATAACAATCAAATATGTGCTTGTTTTAACAAGCCCTAAGGATTAGTATATGTTAACATATGTTCTTGTTTAAAGGGACAATCATGTCAAACAAAAGATTCATGAGTTAAATCGTAAAAGTAATTTTAAACAACTTTCCAATGTACTTTTATCACCAATCTTGCTTTGTTCTCTTGGTGTTGTTTGTTGAAAGCTAAACCTAGGAGGTTCATGTGCTAATTTGTTAGACCTTGAAGAGTGCCTCTAATCTGAATGCATTTTGACCACTAGAGGGCATTAGTTAATGTGTTTCATATAGAAAGCATTGAGCTCATGCACATATAGTTACCAAGGAGTGAGCACTGATTGGCTAAAATGCAGGTCTGTCAAAAGAACTGTAATAAGGGGTCAGTTTGCAGAGGCATAGATAAAAGGTAATCACAGAGGTAAAAACGTGTATTTCTATTACAGTGTTGGTAATGGGTAATAAAGGAATTATATTTCTTTTTAACCAACAATAATTCAAGTGTTGACTGTCCCTTTAAGCTATGTTGTTGGCATCAACATAGTGATATGCCATCATGTATAATTGTAATGGTCATTGTTTTGTATTAGGAGAACAGTTTGGACATCACATCACAAAAACTAATCAACAAGGACAGCATGTGATGTTGTCTCAAAACACTTGTAAAACACGCTCTGCAAAACAATCTGCCTCCATGGACCCGGTCCCATAGAAGCCTATTCAATACAGAGTGTGCTCCAAAAGTGTAAGAATACAACATTATCACATACCTATCTTTTACACATTAAATAACTTTAAAAAAATATATATACATAATTACTTCTTCCTCCTCCCCATGTGACGGAGGCTCTGGGGAGAGCAAATGGCCACTCCGACGAGTCCTCCTTGGAGAAGAACGGGAGGAGGAGTAGTATGAGTGGTTGGGGATTCACCAAGCAGAGGAGGAGATGGAGGAGGCCCAGGAGCAGATGGTCCAGGATCTGAGGGTCCAGGATCTGAGGGTCTTCCACTTCCTGGTCTGCCTGCCACCTCCCGGAGGACCTGCAAGTTTTTATTTTGTCCTTCCATCAGCTGGTTCATTGCATTTGTCATGAACTCTCTGTATTTCTTTTGTTCCCTCTGGGAGCTCTGCATTTTTATCAGGAAGGCCCTCATCAGCTCCACCTCTGGTACCTCTGGGGGGATGTTCTCCTCGGGAGGATCTTGTACACGGCGGGCTGCTGGTGCACGGTGGACTAATGCATGGGGGGCTGGTGCAGAGATAGCTTCCATTTCTCCCCGAGGTGGCATGTCACCTTTTGCACCACTCTCATGCCTGGGTGAAGGAGGAGCCTGTTGGTGCTGTGTTTCCTCCTTCCTGGGCTCAGACTCTGTATATTTGAAAATTAAAGAAATCGAGATATTAGCACAGTTCCAAATAAAAATGTAAATGTTATATTTGAAAATGTATAAATGAGGCTGCCTTTGTAATTCAATTGTAACCAAAATCAAACAATACGATTTATGTATTTGCAAACCCGTCTTTCGGATATCTAGATGGTCAATATGAATGTATTTTTGCGTGCGTCTTAAATCTTCTTTTAAATGCACACCTAATCTGTAGACTAAATACTAAATGTGATGGCTTTTCTTCCAATCCAACTTTCTCAAGGTAATTCTAAATGCGTTTCCGTAATAATGTTTAAAAAGCGTAATTGCATTAGTCATATGCCCAATTTCTTTTGCGTGTGAATGGGTTATGAGGTGGATGTAAAGAGATTATTAAATGAACTTACCAGCAGATGAGAGGTAGCGAAGTAAGGAAAGAAGTGGCGCTAAGGACCCCTTATATGCCAAGTACGAAAAGGATCCCTCATACAAAGATCCAGGGGTTAGTGAGGACAGATTCGGCAAGGTAGTACTGGCGCTTGGAAGCCTAAGGGTTAATGAGTATTGTTTTTGTAATAATTAATAAATCATAAATATTCTCAATATAAATAAGGACCTTTAGATAGTTATATCAAGGAAAAAATGATTTCATAAAGTGATTATGAGTATTGATTAGATCAATATAAAGTACATTAATATATTCTCAGAGGACCCTTTTTAGGTTCGGTAAAGGAGACAATAAATATAAGTTGTACTGAGATAATTCAATATAGCTATAAGCTCATGTGTATTAATCAGTTGTGTGGATCGGTATAACACTTATATGTTAAATTCTTAGATGACTAAAGCTCCCTATCACTTGAGACTAGCTCGATATAAGCCGGTTACAAAAGTGTAGGAGAATAGGGGTAATCTCAAACGTATACCAATCTATATAACAGACTGTAAGTGAGTGATAAATAACATTTATTATACAAAAAATCTACACAAACACTTATAAAATATACATATACAGTTGTTTATAAAATGGAAATGGGGTAAAACTAAAATTGGACGTCCAATAGTTCAAAAAATAGAGTACTAAAATTCAGATTAGAAATCCCATATAAATAACCTGCTGAGATGCAGTGTAGGCATAGAGTACGTAGATAAGAAGTTTTTAAGCGGTACCTTAGAAGTTTTTAATGCCTCTCTCTACGTCTAGAGAGAGTATATTAATGTGCCACAGTGTTGATACGAATGGATCCGGTTCTCATTAAATTGTACTTGGAATATCACGCTGTCACTGTACTGGTACTTTGCGGATTCAAAGTCTCTGAAACTTTTCCTGGGCCCAGGTAGTCTTCCGGCGTAGAGGTATTACTGCTTCGGTGATGCGGTCTGTATTCTAAAATCACGCCTTTGTTGTATTCCGGCGTTGCAGATCTGATCCGCCTGTTGTATGTAGCAGAGGGCGGTTTTTAGTGGTGAGCCCCTGTCTTCTTCTTGTGACGTAAGTCCTAACGTCAAGCTTTTTAGTTGTTGGCCCTTTTTGCCTGGTAGCAAGTTTTTATAGGCTGTGTCCAACTTTAGGATGGGCTGGTTTCCACCGGTTATATCCCTCTTTATGATCAATCTGGGTTGAGGGTCTGTAAATCCGTAGGGTGCACTGTATTATTTCACAGCTGCTCGTCAGTTGTTGGCATTGAGTAGAAAATTTAGCAATTCAGTTCGACATGTTTCGCCCCTCACTCGGGGCTTTTTCAAGAATGCGTTCTTGAAAAAGCCCCGAGTGAGGGGCGAAACATGTCGAACTGAATTGCAAAATTTTCTGGAGTGTATTGCGCCCTGTCTGCGCACCTGCCCTACACCACTGGGCCCAGCAAGTTGTTCATCTTTAACAAAGTGGCTGGGTCCACCCAACCCAACCTCTCCCCCTTCCTCTCTAGTTCCTCTTCCCCTCCCTGTCCCTCTCTCTTGCATAACCTGCTCCCTAACCTCCTCCATAACCTGCTTCCTAACCTGCTGCGTAAAAAGCTGTAAGAGCTCCTCACTGATCTCCTGCCTCAGCTCTCCCCTAGCCCTCCTTCCCGCCATACTTGTTCCAAATGTGAAAGTGCCCAAATGAAAGGGGGTCAAAATAATGAACTAAAAGTAAAAAGTGCTCAAACTGTGAATGGTCTTAAAAAAAAATAGGATAAGGGGTATTAATTAACATACAAACGTACAAAAAAAGGGATTAAATGAGGGTATGTAAACAATAAGTTGGTGTAAATCAACCAAATTCTAACTATGGGATGGGTATGGGATTAAATGGAATGGGGTATGGAGTGTATGTGTGTGTATGTAGTGCTACTGATATGCATATGTATGTATTGAATGTGTTTGCGTGTAAATGTGTTTATGTAATGTACCAAAAACCAGCACTTGCACACTCACCCAGACAAACTCTCACTCTCACTCTCTCTCTCACTAACTAACTCTCACTCACTAACTCTCTGTCTCTCATTAACTAACTCGCTAACTCTCAGAAACCTCCAACGCCTAGACCTGCACCTATCTTGAAAAAGCAATACAGTCAAAGAATCCATGTTTCTAGCGTGCTTATATACCCTATGTAAATGGTTAATGATGTACCGGTTTGCAAAGTAAAGGAGGTTCAGGTGTGCTTATGTGATGATTTGCATGTGTGCAATGTGGGAGAAGTTGTTTTAATTTGCGCATGCTCATATGAAGTTTGTAAATGCACATATGTATTTGTGGAATGTGTACAATGCGATGATGTCATAGTGATCATTTTGCATAACATTCTCTTAATTTAGTAACCCAAAATCTAAATGGTGATTTCTGTTCGTATCGTATTAGTTAAGTGTTGTAAATGTTTATTTTGTAATAATGTTTTCTAATTGTCAATGCAAATGTTTTGTTTGTGTATCAGTGTGCATATCCTTTTTCGTGTTGTTTTGTTCCGTGATGCAGATCACAACGTATTTTCCTAATCCTTGCTTAGTGTAAATGTGTAGTATTAGTTGTAAAGGATTGTGAATGTTGAATGCGTATGTGCTATGTTGTGTGAACGATTGTTGTTGGTCCATTTGATCTGATTTTAGTTTGTGTCCATGAAGTTGTATGCATGATATGACAGAGCAGTGTGTAGTTCTTGCGATATCGAGTGTTAGACGACAAATCCATATATTCTTCATTTTGCATTGATCTCTATGGGAGAATCCATTACGCATCCGTAATTCTGCTAGGGAAAAAAATGCGGTACTCATATTACCGTGATGCGTAATGAGGTTCTTTTCAGACTTATAATCCCAACGTTATGAAAAGTGCGCTTCATCTTAGTAAGATATCTTTTTCATGCCAAAAATGTTCTGCAAAAAAAAATAATGATAGGGCTGTGAAGGCTTTTTATTCTGAAAATATAGTAACATAACATTCCAAACACAGCAATACATTTTATTTGGAAGGCCAGCCACCCCTACCTTTCTTCTTCTTCCATGTGCAATAGTAACATCAGGTCATGGTGAGGGAAAGTCGGAGCACTGCAGAAAGAGCGCACACCACCGCAGCAAGGAGTCTGCTGAAACTTGAGTGACCCCACCAGGAGAGGAACTGAGCACCGTAAGCTTGGCGGTTGGCGTGTTTAAAGCTAAGGCAGTGAAGGCACCTGATTATAGTGACTGGTTTACGGCTTAAAAGATAGGGAGTGGGGAGGAATTGAGACGGCTGGGAGGGAAGCAGCGGCAGCTACAGTGGGTTTAAAAGAAATTTAAGAAATTGTCCCCTGATGTCAGTCCACATGACATCACTCACACAAATTACATAGTGAGCACCGTAAGCTTGGCGGTTGGCATGTTTAAAGACCAGGAGTGGGGTGGATTTGAGGTGGCCAAGGCCGGAGGGAAGCAGTGGCAGCCGCAGTGGGTTTAAAATAAAGTGTCCCCCTGATGTCGGCCCACATGACATCAACATGTCACTACAAGTAATGATGGGCGGGGCAAAGTTAACCGTTGGCCCACCAGGCATTTGCCCGGTATGCCCTATGGCCAGTCTGGGCCTGGTACAGACTACTATTTATCTATGTGAACAATACGTGATTACATGGGGGGTAGTTATCAAGCCGTCAACCTCAAATACGCTGGAATTCCACAGCGTATTTGTGGCGAGGCTGATTCGCCTTAGTTATCAAAGGCTCGAGACCGGCAAAAGTAGAATTTTGTGACGTAAGCTTCGATCCGCCGGACTCAGTCCGACACAGATCGATTCTTACGTCACTCCAGATGTTCTGCACACAAGTGCGGCACAATCTCACTACTTTTGCTAGTTATCAAATGACTAGCAGGTACGCTCGGCACTTTTACGGCCCAGCGTACCTGGTTTTTAAACCGCCACCTCTGGAATCAATGGGAGTCTGACCATAGCGAAAGTACAAGTTCGCTGCTGACAGACATTGATTTCTATGGGAGCTGTCTACACCTAACACCCTAACATGTACCCCGAGTCTAAACACCACTAATCTGTCCCCCCCTACACCGCCGCAACTAAATAAAATTATTACCCCCTAAACCGCCACTCCCGGAGCCCACCGCAAGCTACTCTATACATATTAACCCCTAAACCGCCGCTCCCGGAGCCCACCGCAACTATAATAAATGTATTAACCCCTAAACCGCCGCTCCCTGAACCCGCCGCAACCTATATTAAATGTATTAACCCCTATCCTGCCCCCCCTACACCGTCGCCACCTATAATAAATTTATTAACCCCTAATCTGCCCCCCCTACACCGTCGCCACCTATAATAAATGTATTAACCCCTAATCTGCCCCCCCTACACCGTCGCCACCTATAATAAAATTATTAACCCCTAAACCTAAGTCTAACACTAACCCTAACGCCCCCCCTAACTTAAATATTAATTAAATAAATCTAAATAATATTTTTATTATTAACTAAATGAATCCTATTTAAAACTAAATACTTACCTATAAAATAAACCCTAATATAGCTACAATATAAATAATAATTATATTCTAGCTATCTTAGGATTTATTTTTATTTTACAGGTACCTTTCAATTTATTTTAACTAGGTACAATAGCTATTAAATAGTTATTAACTATTTAATAGCTTACCTAGCTAAAATAAACTGAAATTTACCTGTAAAATAAAAACTAACCTAAGTTACAATTACACCTAACACTACACTATACTTTAATAAATTATTCTTATTTAAAACTAAATACTTACCTGTAAAATAAACCCTAATATAGCTACAATATAAATAATAATTATATTGTAGCTATCTTAGTATTTATATTTATTTTACAGGTAACTTTGTATTTATTTTAGCTAGTTTGAATAGTTATTAAATAGTTATTAACTATTTAATAACTACCTAGCTAAAAGAAATACAAAATTACCTGTAAAATAAATCCTAACCTAAGTTACAATTAAACCTAATACTACACTATCATTAAATTAATTAAATAAACTACCTACAAATAACTACAATTAAATACAATTACATAAACTAACTAAAGTACAAAAAATAAAAAAAGCTAAGTTACAAAAAATAAAAAAATAAGTTACAAACATTTTAAAAATATTACAACAATTTTAAGCTACTTACACCTAATCTAAGCCCCCTAATAAAATAACAAACCCCCCCAAAATAAAAAAATGCCCTACCCTATTCTAAATTAAATAAAGTTCAAAGCTCTTTTACCTTACCAGCCCTTAAAAGGGCCATTTGTGGGGGCATGCCCCAAAAAGTTCAGCTCTTTTGCCTGTAAAAGAAAAATACAATCCCCCCCCAACATTAAAACCCACCACCCACATACCCCTAATCTAACCCAAACCCCCCTTGCAAAAACCTAACACTAATCCCCTGAAGATCATCCTACCTTATATATTATTTATATTGTAGCTATATTAGGGTTTATTTTATAGGTAAGTATTTAGTTTTAAATAGGATTCATTTAGTTAATAATAAAAATATTATTTAGATATATTTAATTAATATTTAAGTTAGGGGGGCGTTAGGGTTAGTGTTAGACTTAGGTTTAGGGGTTAATAATTTTATTACAGTGGCGGCGGCATAGTGGGGGGCAGGATAGGGGTTAATAAATTTATTATAGGTGGCTACGGTGTAGGGGAGGCAGATTAGGGGTTAATACATTTATTATAGGTGATGACGGTGTAGGGGGTGCAGGATAGGGGTTAATAGGTTTAATATAGGTTGCGGCGGGTTCAGGGAGCGGCGGTTTAGGGGTTAAACTATTTATTTAGTTGCGGAGAGGTGCGGGATCAGCAGGATAGGGGTTAATAACTTTATTATAGAGGGCGACGGTGTAGGGGGGGCAGGATAGGGGTTACTAGGTATACTGTAGGTGGCAGCGGTGTCCGGGAGCGGCGGTTTAGGGGTTAATACATTTATAAGAGTTGCGGCAGGGTCTAGTAGCGGCGGTTTAGGGGTTAATACATTTATAAGAGTTGTGGCAGGGTCTAGGAGCGGCGGTTTAGGGGTTAATACATTTATAAGAGTTGCGGCAGGGTCTAGGAGCGGCGGTTTAGGGGTTAATACATTTATAAGAGTTGCGGCAGGGTCTAGGAGCGGTGGTTTAGGGGTTAGTAACTTTATTGAGTTGCGGGGGCTCCGGGGGCGCCGGTATAGGGATAGAACAGTGTAGTTTAGTGTGGGTGCTTAGTGACAGGCTAGCAATAAAGCTGGGAAAAAGCCGAAGGGCAGCGAGATCGGATGAGTGATAACTCTCACAGTCCGCTGCTCATCGCCCCGCGGCTTTTTGACAGCTTTTTTTTATAACTTAGGCGAACGTATTCAAGGTCCGCGGCGGCGAAGGTAGGCGAGCTTAGGCGGGCGTATTGGGCCGGCGAAGGCAGAAAAGTAGACGGCTTGATAACTACCCCCCCATATGTAAAGTGGGGGATAGGGGGTGGAAATCTGATCTCTATGATGATAAGGATAACTATAGAAAGATATTCTTTAAAAAATGGATCAATGATTGCTTGAATAATAGTCTAAAGTTAACTGTAAAAGGGATATAATTGTTAGGCAAGTGAAGTGTATGTTATTATAAGGGATATTAAAAAGTACAAAGGAGGGATCACAAACAGTCAAAAGAAATTTCAAGATAAATATAAAAGATTTTTTAGAAGGCTGCCATGTCAATATTTTTGCTAAGTCCCTCTGGAAAAAGACTGCCAAATTTAAAAATCCAATAGGTCTCTCTTTGGCGGGAGTCTAGTGTACCCTTGGATCCCTGTATATATGGATTACTTTCCAAAGGGGTTATATGGAAATTACATGAGGTTCCCTGTTGGCATATCCTATGGTGTCTGAAAACACTGTCGACTAGATTACGAGTCTTGTGTTAGCCTTAAAAAGCAGCGTTGAGAGGTCCCAACGCTGCTTTTTAATGCCCGCTGGTATTACGAGTCTGGCAGGTAAAGGTGTACCTCTCACTTTTATTCCGCGACCCGAGCTTACCGCAAATCCACTTACATCAATTGCGTATCCTATCTTTTCAATGGGATTTGCATAACGCCGGTATTACGAGTCTTGGAAGAAGTGAGCGGTACAGCCTCTCCTGTCAAGACTGATACCGCATTTAAAAGTCAGTAGTTAAGAGTTTTATGGGCTAACGCCGTAACATAAAACTCTTAACACCCATAAACTACCTATTAACCCCTAAACCGAGGGCCCCCCACATCGCAAACACTAAAATAAAATTTTTAACCCCTAATCTGCCGACCGGACATCGCCGCCACTGTAATAAATATATAAACCCCTAAATCGCTGCACTCCCACCTCACAAACATTAGTTACATTTTATTAACCCCTAATCTGCCGTCCCTAACATCGCCGACACCTATCTACATTTATTAACCCCTAATCTGCTGCCCCCAACGTCGCCACTACTATATTAAATGTATTAACCCCTAAACCTAAGTCTAACCCTAACACCCCCCTAACTTAAATATAATTTAAATAAAACGAAATTAAATTGCTACAATTAACTAAATTATTCCTATTTAAAACTAAATACTTACCTGTAAAATAAACCCTAAGATAGCTACAATAAAACTAATAGTTACATTTGTATCTATGTTAGGGTTTATATTTATTTTAAAGGCATCTTTGTATTTATTTTAACTAGGTAGAATAGTTATTAAATAGTTATTAACTATTTAATAACTACCTAGTTAAAATAAGTAAAAATTTACCTGTAAAATAAATCCTAACCTAAGTTACAATTACACCTAACACTACACTATAATTAAATTAATTAAAATAAATAAACTAAAGTACAAAACACAACAAACACTAAATTACAGAAAATAAAAAAATAATTACAATTTTTTAAAACTAATTACACCTACTCTAATCCCCCTAATAAAATAAAAAAGCCCCCCAAAATAATAAAAATCCCTACCCTACACTAAATTACAAATAGCCCTTAAAAGGGCCTTTTGCAGGGCATTGCCCCAAAGTAATCAGCTTTTTTACCTGTAAAAAAAAATACAATACCCCCCCCCAATATTAAAACCCACCACCCACACACCCAACCCTACTCTAAAACCCACCCAATACCTCCTTAATAAAACCTAACACTACCCCCTTGAAGATCACCCTACCTTGAGATGTCTTCACCCAGCCAGGCACAAGTGGACCTCCAGAGGTGCAGAAGTCTTCATTCGATCCGGGCAGAAGAGGTCCTCCAAGCGGCAGACGTCTTCATCCAGGTGGCATCTTCTATCTTCATCCATCCGGAGCGGAGCGGGTCCATCTTCAATCCAGCCGACGCAGAGCATCCTCTTCAAACAAAGTCCAAGCGAAGAATGAAGGTTCCTTTAAATGACGTCATCCAAGATGGCGTCCCTTGAATTCCGATTGGCTGATAGGATTCTATCAGCTAATCGGAATTAAGGTAGGAAAAATCCTATTGGCTGATCCAATCAGCCAATAGGATTGAGCTTGCATTCTATTGGCTGTTCCAATCAGCCAATAGAATGCAAGCTCAATCCTATTGGCTGATTGGATCAGCCAATAGGATTTTTCCTACCTTAATTCCGATTGGCTGATAGAATCCTATCAGCCAATCGGAATTCAAGGGACGCCATCTTGGATGACGTTATTTAAAGGAACCTTCATTCTTTGCTTGGACTTCATCTGAAGAGGATGCTCTGCGTCGGCTGGATTGAAGATGGACCCGCTCCGCTCCGGATGGATGAAGATAGAAGATGCCGCCTGGATGAAGACTTCTGCCGCTTGGAGGACCTCTTCTGCCCGGATCGGATGAAGACTTCTGCCCCTCTGGAGGTCCACTTGTGCCCAGCTGGGTGAAGACATCTCAAGGTAGGGTGATCTTCATGTGGGTAGTGTTAGGTTTTATTAAGGGGGTATTGGGTGGGTTTTAGAGTAGGGTTGGGTGTGTGGGTGGTGGGTTTTAATGTTGGGGGGTATTGTATTTTTTTTTTTACAGGTAAAAGAGCTGATTAATTTAGGGCAATGCCCCACAAAAGGCCCTTTTAAGGGCTATTTGTAATTTAGTGTAGGGTAGGGATTTTTATTATTTTGGTTTTTTTCATTTTATTAGGGGGATTAGAGTAGGTGTAATTAGTTTAAAAAAATTAATTATTTTTTTATTTTCTGTAATTTAGTGTTTGTTGTTTTTTGTACTTTAGTTTATTTATTTTAATTGTAGTTAGTTTAGGTAATTAATTTAATTATAGTGTAGTGTTAGGTGTAATTGTAACTAAGACCACCCAAAGAGTGTTTCTCTCATCAAGCTGCACAAATTGCCGCACCAAGTATGTCATTTATCTTGCTGAATGCACACAGTGCAATAAACAATACGTGTGGTGCTCCTCACGGGAAGCACGCTCTCGCATTAGGGAGCATCTCAACAATATAGATAAGAATATAGATGTGTCAGATTTGGTGCATCATTTTATCCATGAGCACAATAAATCAGTGAGTAGTTTTAGATGGCAGGTCATAGAAAGTATTACACATACCCCCAGGGGAGGGGATAGAATGCAGAAATTACTACACAGAGAGGCTTTTTGGATTTTCACCCTGCAAACAAGACGTCCAAAGGGATTTAATGCAATAGGTGATATCATAAACCATTGGCAACACAAATAAATAATTTATAGCCAGCCCTTCTGAATAGTTTTCTTCAAACACAGTACACAGTATGTAATATACAGATGATTGCAATATGTGACAGTATTGTTTAGTGCATGTACATTGTTTCTACTGTCAAACAATTTATACTATGTGTAACCTGTGAGTAATTGCCATCTTAACCTAAAATTTAAAATTTAAAGTTCAAGTTACAAGCAATGGATATTAGGCTGTGCTAGGTTTACTGAATGTAATCAGATTGTAACATGAGGATTCATAAGAATTGTTTAAAATTAATTCCTGTCTAAAATGTCCTCTTTCACTTAACACAAAGCATTCTTAAATATGATACTTATTCACAAAAGTGATTATATGTGTATTATGTCTATTAAGCAATTTCAATAACATTATCCATATAGATTGTCATAATGTCTATGCCGTTATCCTTTTAACTAAGTGTGCCTTACTCAACAGCTGAACACCCTTAACTCTTAATGGACCAGCCCATTTAAGGGTGTTAACTGAACAGTCTGTATGGTCTATGAATAAGGATTTCTACCAGCCGAAACGCGTAAGACCGACTGGCTGCTGTTGAGTAACGGCATATTTTTCTATTTTTATTATCCTTTTCATTACCCCTGTTTTTTGAGTATATTTTGTCCTATCTTTTTTAAAGAATAAACTTACCACCATTTTTTCAAAGAAACTCGCTGGATTTGTTCTTGTCTTTTGGAGTAATTGTAACTTAGGTTAGTATTTATTTTACAGGTAAATTTGTACTTATTTTAACTAGGTAGCTATTAAATAGTTAATAACTATTTAATAACTATTCTACCTAGTTAAAATAAATACAAAGTTGCCTGTAAAATAAATATAAAGCCTAAGATAGATACAAATGTAACTACTAGTTATATTGTAGCTATCATAGGGTTTATTTTATAGGTAAGTATTTAGTTTTAAATAGGAATAATTTAGTTAATTGTAGTTATTTTATTTAGATTTATTTAAATTATATTTAAATTAGGGGGTGTTAGGGTTAGGGTTAGACTTAGGTTTAGGGGTTAATAACTTTATTATAGTGGCAGCAGCAGATTAGGGGTTAATAAGTGTAGGTAGGTTGCGGCAACGTTGGGGGGGCAGATTAGGGGTTCATAGGTATAATGTAGGTGGCGGTGGTGTCCGGAGCAGCCGAGTAGGGGTTAAGATTTATAATGTAGTTGGCGACGATATCAGGGACGGTAGATTAGGGGTTAATAAGTGTAAGATTAGGGGTGTTTAGACTCGGGGTTCATGTTAGGGTGTTACGTGCAGACATAAAATGTATTTCCCCACAGTGGAGGCTCCTCCATATGTGCACTTCCGCACGTGAGCCTCCTGTGAAAAAGAGAAAAAAAGAAAGAAAATAATTTTTTTGGCTGAATAAATATTATTTCTCCAATAGTCCCCCTATTGGAAAAATTATATTTATTCAGCCAAAAATTGTTCTAGATTGTGCAGTTTAAATAAAATGTCTAGATTGTGCAGTTTAAATAAAATAAAAAAAAACCTTTAATATACCTCTCTACCGCACATGCGGTAGAGGAGGTATAGGCTGCTATATCCTTTTTCACATGCTTTCTATGTATCTGCTGCTCCGCCCATAACAGTGCCTATACCTCTGCTAATCGCACAATTTTCAATGTGCGATTAGGGCCATTACTATGTGCGGGCAGCAGGGGGAGCACTTTTTTTATACTTTTGTGTTATCCCTCCCTCCCTGCTCTATGTTATCCCCTCCATATTGTGGATCACAGTGGCAGCGGCAGAAAAGGAAGAAGCAGGAGACGGGGCTGAGTGATCTAAACAAGGTGGAAATTGAATCACTCTTTAATTCTAACAGAGGGCTTGTTATGTAAAAGAAAACCCTTAGTCAAGCGTGCCAATTAACATTTGCAATCTCTTTGCGTCTTATGCTGGAGTCTCCAGCATAAGAGTATAGCGATTGCAGATGTTAATGGGCACGCTCTGGAGACACTGACAGCCTAATTAAAAGGTCCTTTTTATTTATTGTCTCCAGTCCAGGCTCCACACATGTTACAACCGACTGTCTGTACAGGGTGAACTGTGAAAGGAGGAATTTGTTAAAGGCAATAAATCTCCCAACTATGCAGGTCAGTGACTTGAATTACAACTGAGAGACTGCCGATAAGCCTCTGGAAGCTCCCACTGACTGGACACACATAAAGAATCTTTCCTTGCAAAGTTCATGCATGCTGAACATTTTGTTCCCTTTTTTGCTACGTATGTGCAAGAAGGGGTTTTCATTTATGGTACTTGATTGCCTTTACTGCTATTTAGGAGACATTTAGACACAAATACATTAAGGTAGTTAGGCAGTTCAGCTCATTAGAATGATGATATTCTTAAATAAGGGCACAAATAGTGATATGTTGCTCTTGTCTTTCCCCTATTTTTGTTTTCTAGTTCATTCATGCAGGAAACTCTTTAAAAAAAGAAAAAAAGCTACCTCTTGTCAGAAATTGGTTCAGTATCCCTGTTTCTGTGATTTTATTCACTTACATAAAGCATAGAACATCTATATTAACAATAATCACAGAGTAGTGATATCATTCTCAATAGTTTATACTTTTGTTCTTGTTGGCCCAGGTTAATTATAAAGAAGTTTTGCTTGTTATATCTATATATATTGAATATACAGTGTGTGTATGTATATATGTATCCTTATCACACTAACATTAGACAACTTTTCGCGATGACTGTTCTTTTATTATGTTTTAACATTTACTTTTGTTTTATTTTAAGTAACATAATATTTATTATTCTTTATTTCAAACAATATTTTTTTCTCTTATTTCTATATTTTGCTGTATATTAATTGTTTATTGTTCATATATATATTTTATTAGTAATCTTATTTTTTAAATGTATAATGCTTTTGTTGTTATTATTTGTCATTGTGATCATTGTAAGATATGAGTGCTGTTTGTGGGCCCTGTGTATGAGCTGACACCCTTTCACCATTGCCATTGGCTTACTATTTCTACATTTAACAACTTAAAGAAAATGCTGATTGGCTGTTAGCCCCTATATAGGTCCTCACTTACCCAGACTCTTTAGCCTCTGGTGAAGCGCATGTGCGCATGTGCAAAACGCGTCAGGTGTTCATCTGAACCTGCACCAGCTGTTTGGCAACTTGGCTGAATAAAGATACCTATTTGTAACAAGTCTCCAGTTTCCGGGTCTCCTACATTATTTCCCTTGCTGGGATACCTCCTTTTCTTATATATATATATATATATATATATATATATATATATATATATATATATATATATATATATATATATATATATATACACATATATATATGTGTATGTATATGTGTGTATGTACATATATATATGTATGTGTGTATATATATATATAAATATATATATATATATATATATATATATATATATATATATATATAATTTTACACAACTGGTCCGTGAACCCCCATTTGAATAACCCACGAGCCGCCACTGTTTCCCCATAGGAAACAATGGGGCTGCATTAGAAGCTGAACACTGCTTTTTTAACACTGCCAGCTCAGCCCCATTGTTTCCTATGGGGAAATCGTGCACAAGCATGTTTAGCCAGCTTACCACTATCGTAAGCAGCGCCCCCCCCCCCCCAGTGAGATGTGGAGCTAAATTCTGCTCTACACTCACTTTTTTGCGGCTAACGCCGGGTTTAAAAAAAACCCGTAATACCAGCGTTGTCTTAATGGAGTGGTAAGAAAAAAAGGCTCGTTAGCACCACAAGCCTTACCGACAAAAACTCGTAATCTAGCCGTGTGTTTATTACAATTTTTTGTGATATTCCTATAATGCTCGCCCCATCTCCTTCGGATTTTTCCAATTGTGCGCCCCAAATATTCCGTCCCACATTTACATTTTAGTACATATATAAAGAAAGTTGAGCTACAATCTAGCCTCTCTTGGATGGGGTAATTTGAAGCAATACTAGTTGCTCCATGAGAAATAAATTGGCACATATTTCACCTTTTAATCTTGCACATATAGGCACCTTTCATAGTGTATTTGTTATTACTAGACGTTTTCCCTTTTGATGTTTTCTTAGTCATCATTATTTTTTTGGGTGCTATTTTTTGTTTTAACGAGGGAGCCCTTCTGAATGTGATTATGGGTTTATCATCTATTATTTTTCTGAGGATCGGGTCTTTCTGAAGAAGGTACCAGTGTTTATTAATAATTTTTTTAATAATTCTATAATTAGAGTTAAACACCTAGATTACAAGTTATGCACGCTATAGGGAATTTAACAAACGCAACAAAAGTTATTTAACCCTCTATAGCGCTACCATTACAAGTTTTCAAATAGCCGGCTTGTGCGTGCGATATGGGTGCGTTGAGCTCCATACCGCACAAAATACAAGCGCTGTTTTGACGTGCACCTAAAGCGCGGAATGAAAAAGCTCCGTAATGCAGCCCCATTGATGTCTATGCGGAAAAAAAAGTAAAGTTTAAACCTAACACCTTAACATAAACCCCAAGTCTAAACATCCCTAATCTGCTGCCCCCGACATCGCCGCCACCTACATAATGTTATTAACCCCTAACTGCCGCTCCCGATATCGCCACCACAGAAATAAAGCTATTAACCCCTAATCTGCCGCTCCTGATATCGCCGCCACTATACTACACTGCACCACAACATCGGCCACACTATAATAAAGATATTAACCCCTATTCCACCGCTCCCCGACATCGCCGCAACTAAATAAAGTTATTAACCCCTAAACCTCTGGCCTCCCACATCACTACTACTAAATAAATCTATAAAACCCTAAACCGCCAGCCCCCCACATTGCAACAACCTAAATTAAACTATAATCCCCTAAACCTAACCCTAAACCTACCCTAACACCCCCTAACTTTAACATAATTAAAATAGAGCTATATTAAAGTTACAATTATTAACTAACTACCTATTTAAAACTAAATACATACTTACCTGTGAAATAAAACCTAAGCTAGCTACAATATAACTAATAGTTATATTGTAGCTAGCTTAGGTTTTATTTTTATTTCACAGGTAAGTTTGTATTTACTTTAACTAGGTAGACTAGTTAATAAATAGTTAACTATTTAATAACTACCTAGTTAAAATAAATACAAACTTACCTGTGAAATAAAACCTTAGCTGCCTTACACTAAAACCTAACATTACAAAAATTAAAACTACCATAAAATTAAAAAAACTACCATTACAAAAAATAACAAACGAAATAATCCAAAATAATAAAAATTATTCCTATTCTAATACCCTTTTAAAAAAATAAAAAACCCACCCCAAAATAAAAAAGCCTAATCTATTATAAACTACCAAGGGCCCTTAAAAGGGCCTTTTGTAGGGCATTGCCCTAAAGTTAACAGCTCTTTTGCTACAAAAACAAACATCCCCTAACAGTATACAAACCCCCACCCCCCAAACCCACAAAATAAAAATAAAGTAAAACCTAATCTACCCATTGCCCTGAAAAGAGCATTTGTATGGGCATTGCCCTTAAAAGGGCTTTCAGTTCTTTTATAAAACGCCCAACCACAATCTAAAAATAAAAACCCACCCCAAATGGAAAAAAAAATTACACAAAATAACAACTGAGTTATCAAAAATAAGTTAAACAGCTCTTTTACCTGAAAAAAATTCAAAGTCCCACTAACATTGCAAACCCCCACCCCCCAACCCACAAAAAAAAAAAAAACTATCTAGAAAAACCTAAGCTAACCATTGCCCTGAAAAATGGCATTTGTATGGGCATTGCCCTTAAAAGGGCATTTAGCTCTTTTGCATTGCCCTGAAAAGGCCATTTAGTATTTTTACGAAAAGCCCAAACCCTAAACTAAAAAAAAAAAAAACCCCGAAGATCCACTTACAGTGGTTGAAGTCCCGCTTAAAGGATCTTCATCCCGGCGGCTCCATCTTCATCCAGGCTGCTCCATCTATCTTCATCCTGGCGGCGTGGAGCGGGTCCATCCGGAAGACATCCGGCGCAGAGCATCCTCTTCAAACGGTCGCCGCCATATACTGAATCTTCAATGCAAGGCACGTGATTCAAAATGGCGTCTCTTGCATTCCTATTGGCTGATTTGATTTTGGAAATTCAAATCAGCCAATAGGATGAGAGCTACTGAAATTCTATTGGCTATTCAAATCAGCCAATAGAATTTAAGTAGCTCTCATCCTATTGGCTGATTTTAATAGCCAATAGGATTTCAGTAGCTCTCATCCTATTGGCTGATTTGGATTTCCAAAATCAAATTAGCCAATAGGAATGCAAGGGACGCAATTTTGAATGGCGTACCTTGCATTGAAGATTCAGTGTACGGCAGTCACCGTATAAAGAGGATACTCCGTGCCGGAAGTCTTCAGGATGGACCCATTCCATGCTGCCGGGATGAAGATAGAAGACGCCGCCGGGATGAAGATAGAAGATGCCCCCTGGATGAAGATGGAGCCGCCTGCTGCCTGGATGAAGATGGAGCCGCCGGGATTAAGATCCTTCAAGCAGGACTTCAACAACTGTAAGTGGATCTTCGGGGGTTAGTCTTATGATTTTTAAAACTTTTTTGGGTGTTTTAGTTTAGAGTTTGGGCTTTTTGTAAAAGAGCTAAATTCCCTTTTAAGGGCAATGCCCATACAAATGCCCTTTTCAGGGCTTAGGGTAGCTTAGGTTTTTGTTAGTTATATTTTTTTTATTTTTGGAGGTTAGTTGGGGGTGGGTTTTACTGTTGGGGGGGGTCTTTGTATTTTTTTTACAGGTAAAAGAGCTGTTTAACTTAGGGCAAGGCCCTACAAAAGGCCCTTTTAAGGGCTATTGGTAGTTTATTGTAGGCTAGGTTTTTTTTTATTTTGGGTGGGTTTTTTATTTTGATAGGGCTATTAGATTAGGTGTAATTCTTTTTTATTTTTGTTAATTTCGTTTGTTATTTTTTGTAATTTAGTGTTTGTTATTTTTTGTAATTTAGTAGTAGTGTTAGGATTTTTTTATGTGTATTTTAGTTTTATTTAATTGGTAGTTAATTTAATATTAGTTAAATAGTTATATTAGTTTAATTGTTAGCTTAAACTTATTTTTTTTAATTTGATAGGTAAGTTGTAATTTAATTTAAGATAGGGAAATTGTAATTTTAATATAAAGTTAGGGTGGAATTAGGTTTAAGGGTTACTAGTTTAAATTAGTTTATTGCGATGTGGGGGCTTTTGGTTTAGGGGTTAATAGGTTTATTTAGTATATTTCGTTGTGGGGGGCTTTCGGTTTATTGGTTAATAGGTTTATTATAGTGGTGGCGGAATTAGGGGTTAATAACTTTAGTATAGTGGGGGCGATGTGGGCGGACGGCAGATTAGGGATAATAATATTTCAATAGTTTTTGCGATGCAGGAGTGCGGCGGTTTAGGGGTTAATAACTTTAGTATAGGGGCGGCGATGTTGGGGAGTGGTGGAATAGGGGTTAATAATTTTTAATAGTGGAGGCGACATTTACCAAATGTCTGTCTGACCTGATCCGACAGTGCGGATCAGGTCCGACAGATATCGCTGAATACGGAGAGCAATACGCTCTCTGTATTCAGCATTGCACCAGCAGCTCTTCTGATAATAATAATAATAATAATAATAATAATAAAAACCCACCATATCTCTAGGTCCACATGGCCCGCATGTTTTTAATTTGGTAAGACACTGATTTGAGTCTAGTGATTTAAAGGAGCTTTAGAAGTGCGCATACCCATCTCTCAATTTCTAAGTTCCATTCTAGATAGCACCATAAAAATATCCATTGGACAAGCGCTATTGCATATAAGACTTAAAGGTACATTAAACCCAAAAAAATTATTTCATGATTCAGACAGAGAATACAATTTTAAACAACATTCCAATTTACTTCTATTATCTAATTTGCTTCATTCTTTAGAGATCCTTTGTTAAAGAAATAGCAATGCATACGGGTGAGCCAATCACATGATGTATCTATGTGCAGCCACCAATCAGAAGCTGCTGAGCCTATCTAGATATGCTTTCCAGGAAAGAATATCAAGAGAATGAAGCAAATTAGATAATAGAAGTAAATTAGAAAGTTGTTTAAAATGGTAGTCTCCATCTGAATCATGAAAGAAATAAATTGGGTTTAATGTCCCTTTAAGGAATATAATAAACACATAAATAATTTTATTAAGATCACATGCACAGCCACAGGGGTGTGTATAGCTCGCCATTGGAAGAAGGGGGCTCCATCTTGGGAGGAAATTGTACTTAAGATTAGACACTACTACAGTATATTGGTATAGGCAGCTATAATCCAAGATAACCAAGAAACCTTTCAGAAGGTTTGGTATTATTGGATCATGTATGACTCAATATAATACAAAATTCATAGATGGTGTGATGCTCCCTCTGTGTAGCACCCTTTCTCCATTTATTTAAAGTCTGTCTGTGGCATTATAGAGGCCCCACAAAAACTAGAAGTTATATGATGTGGTCCGGGGGCAGTCCTCCCCCTCTATACCCTTCCCACCTTTCTAACCCTATCTCTTTCTTTCCTTTTTGTCTTCCACCCTCATCCTCTACACTTAGAGAGGTTTTGCTTTGCTATGTTTGGAAGTATGATATCAAATTGAATATTATTATATTGCTATACTAGTATACAGATTCTCTTCCAATTATAAATATTTCTTAAATTCAACCATTACAGCATTTAATTTTGTTTTGTTTCTAATGACGCTGTGTTCTGTAAACAATGGTATTGGATGATTCATGGCAATGTAATTCTTTCTCTGTCTCAATGCTCTCGATATTTCTGGGTGTTTTTCTTATGCACTTATAAAAATAATAAAAATAATTTTATCATAAAAATGCAAGATATGAAGCATCCTGTCTTGTCATAAAATTCGGATTATTATAGCCTATGGTGACTAAATAATCTTGATTTTATTAAAGACAGGAGGCGAATATCCCCCCCCCCCCCTTCTGTTCCCTCCCTTGATGTGTTAATACAGATTTTGTTTTATAGAAATTCCAACTAATGATGTTATTGCTGTTGGTATTCCTTTCTGGGATTAGTTGTTACTTTTCGTTTTTTCTCTTTCAGTGACTCTGTGGATTTAATTTCCTCATTTAATTTCGGACGATGTCATCTGTTGAGTTTTCCATTCCTGGGAGTCACTGTTCTTTTCTGGTCTATGATGGATTGCCATTAAGTCGTTTTTCTTCTTGATTGGTTCCACTGTCTTCCGGTCAAAGAAAAGAGGAAGTGCTGGACTAGTTCATTATAGTTTATTAGACTGCTGTGTGCCAATTGGTGCAGCCTTGTTACTATGCACTACGACTCGGGGGCTGGGGGGCCCACACAGGGGCGTTTTAAGAAGTGAAAGCAGAAGAAGAGTCTGTCAGGAAGGAAGCTTCATAGGTGCGCTAAACAGGAGGTACCATGTGTGCTGCTGGAGCCCGGGGGCCAGCTAGGAGGCATTGGTTCATGCACTGGTGAGTACAGATCACTAAACTATTATATCTTAGTGCAGCCTCATCTCTGGCAGCACACAGTACCTCCAGTTTAGTGCACCTATGAAGCTTCCCTGCTTGACTCCAGTTTAGCGCACCAAGCCTTTTATTGATCAGACTCATCCAGTGAATGCTGTGGGCACCCAGCAAGGCCCCTTCTCTCCTCATTGAAGTGCTGTTGGTCCCAGGGAAGCCAGTCCTCTCCTCTGTATGTGCTTATTTTTCATTTTCACATGGATGATTTATTTGACCCAGGTAACCATATGAAATCTGATCCTTTTTAATTAGCATCATGTTTATCATGCCCATCCATATACTGCTATTGTTTTTAGTTTTGTATAATTCTCAGATTTGCCACTGTATAGTGATATCCTTGAGGAGAGTGCAGCATGCAATGTGTAACCTCTGAGGCTTGTGCAACCGAAGGCCAGGACCATTAGCTGCCCTACTAGGCATATAATCTGGCACCCAGTTCTCTAAACTGAAGTAAATGCAATAAAACTAATATAAATACTCCTCCATGGTTTACACACTCAGTATTCATAGCAAATGTACAGATCATGGAACAGAGAGATACATTTCTGGAAATTTATCTTGATGATATCTTAGTGTACTCGAAGACCTTACCTGAACATGTGAAACATGTTAGAACTGTTCTATCCCGACTCAGGAATAATTCTCTATATGCAAAACCAGAGAAGTGTACATTCAATTCCCAGGAAATTACTTTCCTGGGTTACGTGATTACACCAAATCGTATCGATATGGAAGATAGTAAGGTTAATACTATAAAACTGTCACTCCACTGCCGCGCCGCTGCTCACTATGGCTGTATGCATAGACACGGTGGTGGTGACTTGTTGCTATGGTCGTTGCCATAGACGCAGGCGGTGCTTCAGAGCGTGCGGCAATGACGTCATTGCCACACGCTGCCTCTCCATCCTGGATCAGGTTTAATCCATTTTGAATCAGCACCCCTAACCCTGACTGTGGGAGTCCTTCATACCGAACAGTTGCAGTTAAATGTCATTCATTCTCCAGCACAACCTGTCATCCTTGGTCTTCCTTGGCTTTGTATACGCAATCCACAGTTTGACTGGGCTGAAGGACAGTTGGCCTCCTGGGGTACATCCTGCTTCCATTACTGCCTTGCTAAGGTTACTCCTCTGCTTCGCATTCCCATAGCCAGTCTACAGACCCCTTCAAGCCTTCCCTCAGTATATGTGGATTTCATGGACGTCTTAGAAAAGAAAGCAGCTGATGTGCTGCCACCCCACCATCCTTACGACTGCAAAATTGACCTCTTTCCTGTAGCACCACTTTCTAAAGGGAGGACTTATCCACTCTCCAAAGCTGAAACCAAGTCCATGGAGGACTATATTCAAGAAAACCTAGCTAAAGGCTTTATTCGCCCTTCCTCTTCTTCTGCCGGGGCTGGCTTCTTTTTTTCAGTAAAAAGGACGGTGGGCTCAGACCCTGTATTGACTACAGAGCCCTAAACAACATCACTATCAAGAATCGCTATCCCATTCCTTTGATCACTGAACTTTACGATTCACTTCAGAATGCTCGCTACTTCACCAAGTTGGACCTACGTGGGGTATACAATCTTATCTGTATCTTCCCAGGGCATGAATGGAAGACTGCCTTCAACACGAGATCAGGGCATTACGAATACCTCGTAATGTCTTTTGGGCTTTGTAATGCCCCTGCCGTGTTTCAAGCATTTGTCAACAATGTCTTCCGTGACCTCCTCAATCGCACTGTCATCGTCTACCTGGATGATATCCTTATATTCTCTTCCACCCTTGAGGAGCATCATGAACATGTGAGACAGGTACTTCTCCACCTCAGAGACAATTCTCTGATAGCCAAACTGGAAAAATGTGAGTTCAATCAAGTCCAGATCCAGTTCCTTGGCTATGTCATCTCAAAGGAAGGTTTTGCCATGGATCCTTCTAAGCTCACAGCAGTTCTGGAATGACCTCAACCAACTTCATTAAAGGAACTACAGAGATTCTTGGGGTTCTCCAATTATTACCCCAAGTTTTTAAAGAACATTTCCTAGATAGTTGCTCCACTCACTGAGTTGACTAAAGGGAACAAAGACTGCAAAAATTGGCCTCCTGAAGATATGAATGCCTTCTCTCTTCTGAAAAAAGCCTTTTGTTTTGCTACTGTGTTTCGCCATCCTGTAACTGACCTGCAGTTCACTTTAGTGGTTGATGCCTCCTGAGATTGGGGCTGGGGCAGTCTTAACCCAAAGGGATCCTTTAACTTCCAAGTTTCACCCTGTAGCCTTTTTCTCTAAACGCTTTACTCCTGCAGAGAGGAATTACGATGTGGGTAATCGTGAACTCTTAGCCATTAAGATGGCCCTGACTGAATGGCATCATTAGCTAGAAGGTACCGCCAACCCCATTCAAATTCTCACTGACCACAAGAATCTGACTAACCTAGAGACTGCTCATCAACTCAATCCACGACAGGCCAGGTGGGCCTTGTTCTTTTCCCGTTTTAACTTTGTGGTCTCTTATATTCCTGGAACCAAAAATAAAAAGGCTGATGCCCTTTCCCATCAGTTTCCTTAGTCTAGTAATTCTTCTTAAGTTCCTATTGAACACATCATACCCCCTCCTGTGTGGTTGCTCAACTTAACACATCTCTTCTTCAAAGACTGCAAAGTGACCAGTCTAGAAAGCCTCCTGAAGCCCCCATGGCTCTTGGTGTCTTCTTTGTACCTCTAAACCTATGCACCCCTGTGCTATCCTGGGCTCATTATAGTAAACTGTCAGCACATCCTGGTTTGAAAAACAACTTTCAAGCTTCTTTCCCAACATGTATGATGGCCTACCATGAAGTCTGATGCTCATAATTATGTGAATGCCTGCACGACTTGTGCTGCCAATAAGACTCCCCGATCCTTGCCTCCTGGCTTACTCCAACCATTGTCTATTCCCAAACAACCTTGGACACACATAACAATTGATTTAATTGTGGATCTCCCTCCTTCTGACCATCATACAGTAATCTGGGTTGTGGTGGATCGATTTTCCAGATTGGCTCATTTTGTACCATTAAAGAAACTGCCATCTGCCCAAGAATTATCATCTCTTACATGTGGTATGATTACATGGCATTCCCGTGAGGTCCACAATTCATCTCTACTTTTTGGAAAGCCTTTTGCAAGTTGATTGGAACCACTGTTTCCTTCTTCTGGCTAACATCCTCAGACTAATGGGCTGACAGGCTTTGAGATCTTGATTCACTCTCTATCTCAGAGCTTATGTTAATTATCTCCATACCAACTGGTCTGAATTGCTACCCCTAGCTGAGCTGGCACAGAATATTTATTGGCACTCTTCTCTATGATGTTCTTCATTTCAAGCCACAGCAGGTTACCAACCTCGTGTCTTTCTTCTTTCTGCTCAGTTCACAGGGGTCCCTGCTGCAGACCAACAAGTCACTAACCTCACTACTCATTGGCAATGTATTCGCTATATGTTACGTTCTGCTGTCTCCTGATACAAGAGGTTTGCTGATCAAAGATCTTCTGTTGCCTTTTCGGTAGGTGAACGTGTTTGGGTCTCTACTCGACATATTCGTCTACGTCAACCCAGTTACAAACTGGGGCCTAGGTTTATTGGCCCTTACAAGTTCCTTTAAGGACTGTCTCCTGTTGCCTACAAAGTGGCCTTCCCCAGAACCCTGCGTATACACCCAGACTTCCACATCTCACTGCTCAAGCCCTACATCAAGAACAGATATACTCGACTCAGACCTCCTCCTCCTCCGCTCTTAATTTATGGTTAACCTGAGTATGAGGTTGCTAAGATCCTGGATTCCAGATACAGGCGCAGGCAACTGCAGTACCTTGTGCATTGGAAGGGTTACTCTGTGGCAGATCGTTCCTGGATTCCTGCCCGTGATGTGCATGCTCCTTCTTTGGTCTCCAGGTTTCATGCTGCTCATCCCTCCAAGCCGATTTTGGTTCCCAGAGGTAACCCCTAGGAAGGGGGCTATGTCACGCTGCTGGGTCGCTGCTCGCTATGGCTGTTGCCATAGACACGGCGGTGGTGACTTGTTGCTATGGCCGTTGCCATAGACGCAGGTGGTGCTTCAGAGCATGCGGCGATGATGTCATCGCCACAGGCTACCTCTCCATCCTGGATGCCACTCCTGTGTACACCAGTGTGTCCTCTTTGGCGCAAATTGGCGCCTATGTAAGTACCTGCAGTGCTTACATGCACTGCCCAAGTATAGGTGTTACTTAGTGTTCTCCTGGGTGTTATTGTTGCTGTATGCTGGACTGTGATATACTGCTGCTGAACTCTGCGTGTCTAACCACTCTGCCTGTTAACCCCTAAACTGCTGGATTGATATACTTCTGCTAAACTCTGCTTGTCTGACCACTCTGCCTGTTAACCCCTAAACTGCTGGATTGATTTGCTGTTGCTGAACTCTGCCTGTTAACCGATGACTGCTGGATTGATTTACTGTTGCTGAACTCTGCTTGTATGACCACTCTGCCTGCCTAGCCCCTAAAACTTTTGGATTGATATACTGTTGCTGAACTCTGCTTGTCTGACCATTCTATTGGTTTCCCCCTGAACTGTTATACTGTTGGATTTCCCTTTGTTGCTGACTCCTGCCTGTTCCTGGTCCTTCTATTAGTTTACAGCTGAACTGCTATTCTGCCGGATTTCCCTCCTATTGCCGCTAAGGACTGCTTACCTCATTTTACAAACTTTCTCTGCTCTGGGATATTTCCTATCACTCCACTTGACACTGGGATAAGAAGACTACTGGCCAAGTTTGGTTTGATAGAGGAATATCCCACGAGCATTACAAAAACATTGGCCAACACCTAAAACCAAAAAGGATGTTCAAAAATGTATGAGCTTTGCTAACTACTACCGGAAATTCATAAAGAATTTTGCCCACATTACTAAACATTCTCACCACCTTTACCAAAGCCAACTTAAAATTCATATGGACCAAAGAGGCACAAACAGTGTTCGATGGTTTAAAATTACAATTCACATCAGCACCTATTTTTCGTTTCCCTAATCCCTCACTTCAATTTGTTTTGGAGGTTGACACATCTAACTTTGCCATAGGTGCCGTTCTCTCCCAAAGAGAGAGCATTAACCATCCAGTACACCCGTCACAGTCTATTCTAGGCTTATAAATGCTCCTGAGTTGAATTACGCTATAGGAGAAAAGGAGTTACTGGCAATCAGATCCTCTCTAGAACACTGGTGTCACCTCCTAGAGGGTACTGAAGTGCCTACAATCATTTACACTGACCACAGAAATCTACAATATTTAAAGACAAATTGTACATTATCTGCCAGACAAGTGAGATGGAATCTTTATTTTTCTCGGTTTAATATTCTCATCACGTATAGACCTGCCAATAAAAATGGCAAGGCAGATGCTCTCTAGAATTTATGATAAACCAGATTTGTGTTATCCAAAAGAACCTATAATTTCTCATGAACATGTTATGGATCTTACATTGGATAACATTAAACTATTTAAGGATAACCAAAACTCTGAGATCACTATTCCAATAATTCGACTGGACTTAAAAATAACGGACTATACTATCACCAGGTTAAATTGTATATACCACCTAATTTACGGAATTTGATTCTGTAGATAGTACATGACTCACCCCTTGCAGGTCATCCAGGTATGTATAAAACATTAAACCTTGTTAATAGATCTTTCTGGTGACCCACTCTTACTAACAACACAACAAACTATGTACTTACCTGCATGACCTGTTGTATCTTTAAAAAGGACAGAAAACAACCTTACTGGTTATTACTCCCTTTACCTGTTCCAGATAGACCTTGGAAGGAAATCGCCATAGATTTCTTAGTTGAACTACCCAAAACTGCTAATAATAATATCATATTAGTAGTGGTTGATTTATTCAGCAAAATGGTCCATTTCATTCCATTCAGAAAACTTCCAACCACTTCTGAAACAGTTGAACTCATGATACAACATGTATTCAAACATCATGGTTTACCCCATTCAATAACCTCTGATCGTGGTAGCCAGTTTACCAGTAAATTCTGGACTGAGTTGTGCAAAACCTTGAATATCAACCAAAGACTAAGTACTGCTTTCCAACCACAAATGAATAGTCAGACCGAAAAGACCAACCAGTGGTTGGAGCAATACTTAAGGTGTTTTTGTAGCTGCAAACAGAATGACTGGTCTTCCTTACGTCGAGTTTGCATATAATATCTCCACTCATACATCAACTAAATATACCCCTTTCTTCATTAATTATGGGTTCCACCCCACATTTAACCTGCTTCCATATACGGAAAGTTCATGTCCTGTTGTCAATGATTTAGTAAACTATCTCAGACACTTTCAAGCTTGTCCAAGACAACATTGTACAAGCCAAAAAACAACAAAAACTCTTTTATGGCAAATGCAAGCATTTACCCCTCAAATACTCTGTGGGTGATGAGGTTTGGCTCTCTACTCACAACTTCAAACTTCAATCCCCATCGAAGAAGCTTTCCAGTCTTTTCATTGGACCCTTCCTTATCATCTCTATTGTAAATGAAAATGCTGTCACATTACGCCTTCTTCCTTCCATGAAAATTCATCCTATTTTCCATGTCTCACTGCTCAAGCCATATCGCAATATCCGTCAAGTTGACATGACTCCCACTCCACTGGTCTCACTACCTGACCCTAACCTTGAATATGACGTTCACTCAATTTTGGACTCTAGAAGGTGTCGGGGTCAACTCCAATATTTGATCCATTGGCATGGTTATGGCCATGATGATGACTCCTAGAAGCCTGCTACCAATCTTTCTGCCCCCAAATTAGTATCTATCTTCCGCCGTAGGAATCCAGACAGACAAAGGCCCTAAACCGTGGAGCTGATCCTTGAAGGGGAAGTTCTGTCATGTCATTATACTGTGCTTACACCTTTAAATAGGAGGTAGTATCTAGAGATCTGCACCGTATTTAAACCAACCTCCTATTACACTCATTGCTTGGTAATTTTGCCTGTTGAAGTTACAAGCTTCTCGAGACTAACTCATCCTTGTGAATTCTATAATTGTTTCATCAAGTGCTCTTTACCTTGTGCGGGTTATTTTCTAACCTTCTTACCTTGCTTGAAGGTTTTACTTTTCCCTCAGATATCAACTACAACTAAGCTGTCACTGACTTTTCCTACACAGAAGTGGATGCTTTCACTGTGACGTCATCTGGCTGCATCTCTGATTTAGTCTCCTGCTCAAATGGATTCTTATGGCATATTTCTATGATTGTCAGAGACATGGAATTTTTAGTGTTGCTAAGACAGTAAGAGCAATAATGTATTTTTTTTAGTGTTATCATTATCACTTACTAGGTGGAGGGATACAGGACAATAAGAAGAGGTTACTCTTTTAAAAGAGGGATCTGAAGGATATGATAAGGGCTAAGCTACTGTCATCCATATATTCCTTTCACATTATTTTCTTTGCCAAAGTGATTACCTGAGAGCTGCCTGGACAAGTGACCTCAATTAAAAGAAAAGGCCATTTTAGCCATGCGGTGACTTATAAACAGTGTGCACAAAATGTAACATTCAATGCAAAAGGTAGTAATAACTGAAAACATCAGGTACCATAGAAAATGAACAGGTTAGTGTGTGCAAACAAAAAACAGGCAACAAACCTGTTTAAAAAACAGCAAGTAGAGTAGTTAGGTAGCATGCTAGTAGATATTATGCACAGGTTACATAGAGGCAGGTGATATGAGAAGAGAACAGTCCCTGATGTATTATAGACAGGTAACAGAGCAGGATTTTCTAAGTACTACAGACAGCTAACAGGGAGGTAACACACAGCAGGAGCACTAGGCAGGTAACAAACCAGTACAACAGGCAGGTAATATATCAGCAAATATTACAAGTAGGTAATGGGTCAACAGATAGACTAGGAAAGTAGTAGGTCAACAGAAACAGAGCTAGATTACAAGTGACATGCTATTTCACATGGAATTTTTTTTTAATTTTCATTATTAAATATATATTTCTATGTAATTGTGATACAGTTAAAGGGACACTGAACCCATTTTTTTTTCTTTTGGGATTCAGATAGAGCATGCAATTTTAAGGAACTTAAAATAGAAATTTACTCCTATTATCAAATTTTCTTCATTCTCTTGGTATGTTTATTTGAAAAGCAAGAATGTAAGTTTAGATGCCGGCCTATTTTTGATGAACAAACTGGGTTGTCCTTGCTGATTGGACAGCACCAATAAACAAGTACTGTCCATGGTTCTGATCCAAAAATTGTCTGGCTCCTTAGCTTAGATTCTTTTTTTTTTTCAAATAAAGATAGCAAGAGAACAAAGAAAAAATGATAATAGGAGTAAATTAGAAACTTCAGTGTCCTTTTAATGTAAAAATGTATATCTATACCTATATATCTGTAGGAATAGATATACAGGAATAGGTATATATAGATATATATAGAAATATGTATTAAAAATAACATTGTCCTGTATGTGAAGAACATTGAAATGTTAAATATTTACAGTAAATAACATTAATAAATTTATTACATTTTATTATAGAATTATTATTTAAACATATATATATATATATATATATATATATATATATATATATATATATATTATAGCCCTTTGCAGTCAAATACATGGCGAAAAAACATTTACATTTGAACCATTATGTTTTTTTATTTATATGAATAATTTTTATCAGATAGTGTATATAAGAGTGTAACAAATGTAATTGTGCGAACATCATCGAACACATTTAGTTTTGACTTTTAATATGCATGCAAATTACCACCCCCGCAATATTCTTATATCACACGCTAACATTAGCATGGCACTTGAAATCTAGCCCACAACAGGGAGACAACAGAACATGACATACTATAGATAGTTAACTATAGACAAGTAATATGGGCATGTTGCAAGAGAGCAAGCCCTAACATACTTTGGTATGCACACAAACATACACACACACACAAACATACACACACTACCACATATATATAAACATACTAACACACACACTACCATATACATAAACATACTACTACATACACAAGCACACTACCACACACACACTACCATATACCACATATACCATACCTCCCAACATTTCAAAATTCAAAAGAGGGACCCCCCCCCCCGCAGCAAAAATTTAAAAAGTATGGTGGACAGGAGCAGGGGCGTGGCTTAAAAAAATCATAAGACCAAAGTAATATAAATAAAATTCTAAATAAAGTCATATCTTTTAATACTCTTAGGCAGCAAATCAAACACAAGCTCAAACCACTGGTATAGCAGAGACAGTGCTAAATATTTTTTATCTTAATTGGACATTTAATAATAGATTCTTTAAAACTGCTCTCTGCATTCCTCATTAAAATTATAGATCCTGGCCTTTAAAGGGATACTAACCCCCAATTTTTTCTTTCATGATTCAGATAGAGCATGCAATTTTAAGCAACTTTCTAATTTACTCCTATTATCAATTTTTCTTTGTTCTCATGTTATCTTGATTTGAAAAAGCAGTAATAGAGACGGCCCATTTTTAGTTCAGCACCTCGGTAGCGCTTGCTGATTGGTTTGCTACATTTAGCCACAAATCAGCATGTGCTACCCAGGTGCTGAACAAAAAATGGTCCGGTTCTACAGCTTACAGTACTGCTTTTTCAAATCAAGATAACATGAGAACAAAGAAAAATTGATAATAGGAGTAAATTAGAAAGGTGCTTAAAATCTCATGCTCTATCTGAATCATGAAAGAAAAAAAAATGGGTTTAGTATCCCTTTAAAGTTAGCAAAAATGCACAGTAACACACTACCATAGCATACACTTACAGTACATATGCAGATACACACACTACATAGCATACACTTACACATTCAGATGCACACACACAGTACATTGCATACACTTACACATGCAGACACACACTACATATCATACACTTATACAGGCAGATACACAATATATAGCATACACTTATACATACAGATACACACACTACATAGCATACACTTATACATGCAGATACACACACAAACACTACATAGCATACACTTACGCATACAGATACACACACACACACTCACACACTACATAGCTTACACGTATACATGCAGATACACACGTTATAGCTTACATTTATGCATGCAGACACACACACTACATAGCATACACTTATACATGCAGATACACACACACACACACACATACACTTATACATGCAGATACACACACACTCTTATACATACAGATACACACTACACAGCTTACACTTATACATGCAGATACACACACATACACACTTATAGATACAGATAGACCAACACACACTACATCATATATGGGTATCTGTAACTTATTGTATGGGGTCCTGGGGTTGGCAAGCACATTAGCTAGCAGTCTGAGGCTGCCACTGTTCGTTACCCTGGTGTTAGCACTGCTCATCGTATAAAACTGAAGGAATGCTAGTATTATCATCAGGGGTTAGACGTCATCACTACCGGGGGTTAGAGGTCACCATTACCTGAGGTCAGAGGGTATACAGCCTTCCTACTCCTGCTTAACCCACACACCATTACTTTTCCGCAAGGAATCTAACAGATATATAACCCTGGGAGAGAAAAGCCAGCTGCTTCTGAGTATGTGCCCAATAGAATTTTTTTTTTTTAATAACTTTATTTGTGAGTAGAGTCCAATACATACATAACAAATCAGTTAACACTGACAATAGTACTTTAGTAAATAAAAAAAAAAAAAAAAAGTTAAGGTGTCTATACAGTTCAGGACACTTGTCTAGATACATAATGACTGGCCTGCGTAGATTTGTCATGCAGAGGTTTGGATCCAATTTTCTTTATATAATTAGAACAAAACTAAAAGAAAATAATACAAACACATGTCTACTTACCCAGAGCCCCCTTGGCTCAGTTCGCCCCCCACAGACCCCGACCCTAAAGTTGAGAAAGGGGGGGGGTGACAACAAAGAGGGAAACCCTGACTGTAATAAACTTATTTACAACTAGGATGTAACTAAGTGTGGGGATCTGAGAAACACCAATTGCCTTTAAGATTTTCATTTAAGATATATAGACTGTTTCTAGATGGATGTATGACTCTTTTTCTAACTGTTTCCGGTAAGTATAAAAGATAAACTTCCCATTTATGTAAAAAGAGTTTAATTTGCTTTTCTGGATTTTCTGGAAAGTTGCTTAAAATTGCATGCTCTATCTGAATCACGGAAAAAAAATTTTTGGGTTCAGTGTCCCTTTAACTCCTTAAGTGCCAAAACTCCAACACAGCCTAACACCAATACACTATTAACCCCTTAAAGGGACCGTTTACACCAGAATTGTTATTGTTTTCAAAGATAGATAATCCCCTTATTATCCATTCCCTAGTTTTGTATAACCAACACAGTTATTTTAATACACATTTTACCTCTGTGATTACCTTGTATCTAAGTCTCTGCAAACTGCCCCTTTATTTCAGTTCTTTTGACAGACTTGCACTTTAGGCAATCAGTGCTGACTCCTAGGTAACTACAGTGCGTTAGCACAGTGTTATCTATAAGACACACATGAACTAGCACACTCTAACACTAGAGGGTGTTAGCTCACGTGTGTCTGTCACATGAGCGGCCTTCAAGGTCTAAGAAATTTGCATATGAACTTCCTAAATTTAACTTTTAACTAAGAATACTAAGAAAACAAAGCAAAATTGGTGATAAAAGTAAATTGGAAAGTTGTTTAAAAGTAAGTGCCCTATCTGAATCATAAAAGTTTATTTTGGACTAGACTGTCCCTTTAAGCACCATAACCCCCAACATAATCTAAACCACTACACTATTAAACTAAATAAAACACAAATTAAAAAAAATGCAATAGTAATATATAAGGATATGGGTGGTTAATAGGAGTTCTCCTCAATTCCAGTGTTTGAAGTTATTCAAGTGGTTTCTTGCCTCAAAAACAAAATAAGAAAAATATGGTGCAACACAATTTTGTAAAAAAGAGATATCTTCACATTAGTAGTCCCACCAAGGGGTTACTCACACTTTCTTGAGCCCACCAGGCTCTAGGTACAGGTGCACACCCGGTTTTATACTGCCAGGTAACCAGTATATACCAATCGCAAACCACTGCTTCAGGTAAAAAGTAATTTATTAAAATACATAAAATCGTTAAAAGCCACAAATATATACGTCTAAATGTACAGTCACTCGGGTATCAAACCACTAGTAGAGCTTTAAGTGGGAGCGATAACTTATCCTTTGCTTGGGTGGAATAAAATAGCATGCCACACTGGCTTAGCTAGCTCCCCCTGGGAAAGTAGTAGTCTCTCGATACCTGTCCTGGCGACCCTGCTCAAAGGTAAGTTGGATGGTGTGCGTCTGATTCCCTGGAGTTGAAATAGGGTGAAAAGTCCTCCTATTAGTCCTGATTGCTGATGTTATACTTTTGGGATTGGTTATCATTTCACTACTCCGGAGTTACGTCCTCCATCTTTAAAAAGGGCAAAATCCCAATTGGTTCAGTCCCCATGTGTAAATAGTTCATTTCAGCAAACAAAATTATTATTGCTTTTTTCTGTGAAGTGATATCTGCACTTGTATGTAGTTAGGAATTTTTTTTTTATTTTTTTTTAGAATACTATCGTTTTTCACAGGTTTTGGTATTTTACATTTAAAAATATTCTAAACAAATTTAGATGTTTTATCTTAACAAGAAACCTTAACATGAAACCTATATGGAAACATTTCCAACAAATTATACATGAAACCTATATGGAAACCTTTACACTGAATTATACTTAAAGAATATTATTTTGCATTATGTACACCAGGTAGATAAGCTACGTTACATATTTTCTATTATACATATATAATGTGAAATGTTACGAGTTCTAATACTGTCTAAATAAATCTTTACCAAATGAATACAAAAAGTTTACATGATATATTTATTCGAATAGTATACAGTACTTTCGCAACCGCTTCATGCAGAATATATAGATATATAGTGAACTATAATTTGTTTTGAGGGTTTTTTTTCATCACCAGGATCATTTTAGATCACTGGTTTTCAAACCTGTCCTCAGGACACCCCAACAGGCCAGATTTTGAGGATATCTAAACTAGAGCACAGGTGAAATATTTAGCTGATTAGTAAACATGGCTATTTTACCTGCTCTCATCCAAGGTTATCCTGAAAACCTGGCCTGTTGGGGAGGCCTGAGAACAAGTTTTGAAAACCAGTGTTTTAAATTATATCTGATAAAGACTTCTGAGAAAAAAAATATTTTATTTGTTTTACTGCTGTTGTTGATTGTTCTTGTTTCTTGTTGTTGTGTTTGCTTTATATAATGGTTATTGTTTCTTTTTATGGCTATTTTGTGTTGCAAGGCTTTCATTTCTTGTTGTGGATTCTTGTAATTTAGTGTAATGGGTTATTTTCCTTAGTTTGTAGAGGGCTTAGGTTGCTTTAGGGGTTATTACGCTTAAGGGGTTAATATGGTAGAGGGCTTAGGTTGCGATAGGGGTTATTACGCTTAAGGGGTTAATATGGTAGAGGGCTTAGGTTGCGTTAGGGGTTATTACGCTTAAGGGGTTAATATGGTAGAGGGCTTAGGTTGCGATAGGGGTTATTACGCTTAAGGGGTTAATATGGTAGAGGGCTTAGGTTGCGATAGGGGTTATTACGCTTAAGGGGTTAATATGGTAGAGGGCTTAGGTTGCGATAGGGGTTATTACGCTTAAGGGGTTAATATGGTAGAGGGCTTAGGTTGCGATAGGGGTTATTACGCTTAAGGGGTTAATATGGTAGAGGGCTTAGGTTGCGTTAGGGGTTATTACGCTTAAGGGGTTAATATGGTAGAGGGCTTAGGTTGCGTTAGGGGTTATTACGCTTAAGGGGTTAATATGGTAGAGGGCTTAGGTTGCGATAGGGGTTATTACGCTTAAGGGGTTAATATGGTAGAGGGCTTAGGTTGCGATAGGGGTTATTACGCTTAAGGGGTTAATATGGTAGAGGGCTTAGGTTGCGTTAGGGGTTATTACGCTTAAGGGGTTAATATGGTAGAGGGCTTAGGTTGCGATAGGGGTTATTACGCTTAAGGGGTTAATATGGTAGAGGGCTTAGGTTGCATTAGGGGTTATTACGCTTAAGGGGTTAATATGGTAGAGGGCTTAGGTTGCATTGGGAGATATCTGAACTAGAACACAGGTAAAACAATCAGCTGATTAGTAACCATGGTTATTTTCCCTGCTCTCATTCAAGGTAATCCAGAAAACTTGGACTGTTGTGAAGGCCTGAGGACAGGTTTGAAAACCAGTGCTCTATCTGAATCATGAAAAAATAGGGTTTCATATCCTTTTAAAGAACAGCAAGTAGAGGAGATAGGCAGTTGCCAGTAGATACTATGCCCAAGTTACAAAGCAGCCGGTGGTATGATAAAGGAACATTCCATGAGGTATTATAGACAGGTAACAGAGGAGGATGTACTTTGTACTATAGAGAGCTAGCATGCCAGCAAGTACAACAGGAAGGTAACAAACCAGAAAGTACAACAGGCATTTAATATAACGGAAAGTATTACAAGTTGCTTGGTAACAGGATAGCAGAATAGGAAAGTAATAGGCCAGCATATACAATAGGGAGACAAAAGAACAACAGGTTCTATAAACAGTTAAAGAGACAGTCAAGTCCAAAAAAACTTTTATGATTTAAATAGGGCATATAATTTTAAACAACTTCCCAATTTACTTTTATCTCCAATTTTGCTTTGTTCTTTTGGTATTCTTAGTTAAAAGCTAAACCTAGGAGGTTCATATGCAAATGTCATAGACCTTCAAGACTGCCTCTAATCTGAATGCATTTTGACCACTAGAGGGCATTAGTTCATGTGTTTCATATTGATATCATTGAGCTCATGCACGTGAAGTGACCTAGGAGTGAGCACTGATTGGCTAAAATGCAAGTCTGTCAAAAGAACTGAAATAAGGGGGCAATCTGCAGAGGCTTAGATACAAGGTAATTACAGAGGTAAAACGTGTATACTTATAACTGTGTTGTTGTGCTAAAGTAGAGTAGTTAGGTAGCATGCTAGTAGATATTATGCACAGGTTACATAGAGGCAGGTGATATGAGAAGAGAACAGTCCCTGATGTATTATAGACAGGTAACAGAGCAGGATTTTCTAAGTACTACAGACAGCTAACAGGGAGGTAACACACAGCAGGAGCACTAGGCAGGTAACAAACCAGTACAACAGGCAGGTAATATATCAGCAAATATTACAAGTAGGTAATGGGTCAACAGATAGACTAGGAAAGTAGTAGGTCAACAGAAACAGAGCTAGATTACAAGTGACATGCTATTTCACATGGAATTTTTTTTTAATTTTCATTATTAAATATATATTTCTATGTAATTGTGATACAGTTAAAGGGACACTGAACCCATTTTTTTTTCTTTTGGGATTCAGATAGAGCATGCAATTTTAAGGAACTTAAAATAGAAATTTACTCCTATTATCAAATTTTCTTCATTCTCTTGGTATGTTTATTTGAAAAGCAAGAATGTAAGTTTAGATGCCGGCCTATTTTTGATGAACAAACTGGGTTGTCCTTGCTGATTGGACAGCACCAATAAACAAGTACTGTCCATGGTTCTGATCCAAAAATTGTCTGGCTCCTTAGCTTAGATTCTTTTTTTTTTTTTTCAAATAAAGATAGCAAGAGAACAAAGAAAAAATGATAATAGGAGTAAATTAGAAACTTCAGTGTCCTTTTAATGTAAAAATGTATATCTATACCTATATATCTGTAGGAATAGATATACAGGAATAGGTATATATAGATATATATAGAAATATGTATTAAAAATAACATTGTCCTGTATGTGAAGAACATTGAAATGTTAAATATTTACAGTAAATAACATTAATAAATTTATTACATTTTATTATAGAATTATTATTTAAACATATATATATATATATATATATATATATATATATATATATATATATATATATATATATATTAGCCCTTTGCAGTCAAATACATGGCCAAAAAACATTTACATTTGAACCATTATGTTTTTTTATTTATATGAATAATTTTTATCAGATAGTGTATATAAGAGTGTAACAAATGTAATTGTGCGAACATCATCGAACACATTTAGTTTTGACTTTTAATATGCATGCAAATTACCACCCCCGCAATATTCTTATATCACACGCTAACATTAGCATGGCACTTGAAATCTAGCCCACAACAGGGAGACAACAGAACATGACATACTATAGATAGTTAACTATAGACAAGTAATATGGGCATGTTGCAAGAGAGCAAGCCATAACATACTTTGGTATGCACACAAACATACACACACACACACACACACAAACATACACACACTACCACATATATATAAACATACTAACACACACACTACCATATAGACACACACACTACCACATACATAAACATACTACTACATACACAAGCACACTACCACACACACACTACCATATACCACATATACCATACCTCCCAACATTTCAAAATTCAAAAGAGGGACCCCCCCCCCGCAGCAAAAATTTAAAAAGTATGGTGGACAGGAGCAGGGGCGTGGCTTAAAAAAATCATAAGACCAAAGTAATATAAATAAAATTCTAAATAAAGTCATATCTTTTAATACTCTTAGGCAGCAAATCAAACACAAGCTCAAACCACTGGTATAGCAGAGACAGTGCTAAATATTTTTTATCTTAATTGGACATTTAATAATAGATTCTTTAAAACTGCTCTCTGCATTCCTCATTAAAATTATAGATCCTGGCCTTTAAAGGGATACTAACCCCCAATTTTTTCTTTCATGATTCAGATAGAGCATGCAATTTTAAGCAACTTTCTAATTTACTCCTATTATCAATTTTTCTTTGTTCTCATGTTATCTTGATTTGAAAAAGCAGTAATAGAGACGGCCCATTTTTAGTTCAGCACCTCGGTAGCGCTTGCTGATTGGTTTGCTACATTTAGCCACAAATCAGCATGTGCTACCCAGGTGCTGAACAAAAAATGGTCCGGTTCTACAGCTTACAGTACTGCTTTTTCAAATCAAGATAACATGAGAACAAAGAAAAATTGATAATAGGAGTAAATTAGAAAGGTGCTTAAAATCTCATGCTCTATCTGAATCATGAAAGAAAAAAAAATGGGTTTAGTATCCCTTTAAAGTTAGCAAAAATGCACAGTAACACACTACCATAGCATACACTTACAGTACATATGCAGATACACACACTACATAGCATACACTTACACATTCAGATGCACACACACAGTACATTGCATACACTTACACATGCAGACACACACTACATATCATACACTTATACAGGCAGATACACAATATATAGCATACACTTATACATACAGATACACACACTACATAGCATACACTTATACATGCAGATACACACACAAACACTACATAGCATACACTTACGCATACAGATACACACACACACACTCACACACTACATAGCTTACACGTATACATGCAGATACACACGTTATAGCTTACATTTATGCATGCAGACACACACACTACATAGCATACACTTATACATGCAGATACACACACACACACACACATACACTTATACATGCAGATACACACACACTCTTATACATACAGATACACACTACACAGCTTACACTTATACATGCAGATACACACACATACACACTTATAGATACAGATAGACCAACACACACTACATCATATATGGGTATCTGTAACTTATTGTATGGGGTCCTGGGGTTGGCAAGCACATTAGCTAGCAGTCTGAGGCTGCCACTGTTCGTTACCCTGGTGTTAGCACTGCTCATCGTATAAAACTGAAGGAATGCTAGTATTATCATCAGGGGTTAGACGTCATCACTACCGGGGGTTAGAGGTCACCATTACCTGAGGTCAGAGGGTATACAGCCTTCCTACTCCTGCTTAACCCACACACCATTACTTTTCCGCAAGGAATCTAACAGATATATAACCCTGGGAGAGAAAAGCCAGCTGCTTCTGAGTATGTGCCCAATAGAATTTTTTTTTTTTTAATAACTTTATTTGTGAGTAGAGTCCAATACATACATAACAAATCAGTTAACACTGACAATAGTACTTTAGTAAATAAAAAAAAAAAAAAAAAGTTAAGGTGTCTATACAGTTCAGGACACTTGTCTAGATACATAATGACTGGCCTGCGTAGATTTGTCATGCAGAGGTTTGGATCCAATTTTCTTTATATAATTAGAACAAAACTAAAAGAAAATAATACAAACACATGTCTACTTACCCAGAGCCCCCTTGGCTCAGTTCGCCCCCCACAGACCCCGACCCTAAAGTTGAGAAAGGGGGGGGGGGTGACAACAAAGAGGGAAACCCTGACTGTAATAAACTTATTTACAACTAGGATGTAACTAAGTGTGGGGATCTGAGAAACACCAATTGCCTTTAAGATTTTCATTTAAGATATATAGACTGTTTCTAGATGGATGTATGACTCTTTTTCTAACTGTTTCCGGTAAGTATAAAAGATAAACTTCCCATTTATGTAAAAAGAGTTTAATTTGCTTTTCTGGATTTTCTGGAAAGTTGCTTAAAATTGCATGCTCTATCTGAATCACGGAAAAAAAATTTTTGGGTTCAGTGTCCCTTTAACTCCTTAAGTGCCAAAACTCCAACACAGCCTAACACCAATACACTATTAACCCCTTAAAGGGACCGTTTACACCAGAATTGTTATTGTTTTCAAAGATAGATAATCCCCTTATTATCCATTCCCTAGTTTTGTATAACCAACACAGTTATTTTAATACACATTTTACCTCTGTGATTACCTTGTATCTAAGTCTCTGCAAACTGCCCCTTTATTTCAGTTCTTTTGACAGACTTGCACTTTAGGCAATCAGTGCTGACTCCTAGGTAACTACAGTGCGTTAGCACAGTGTTATCTATAAGACACACATGAACTAGCACACTCTAACACTAGAGGGTGTTAGCTCACGTGTGTCTGTCACATGAGCGGCCTTCAAGGTCTAAGAAATTTGCATATGAACTTCCTAAATTTAACTTTTAACTAAGAATACTAAGAAAACAAAGCAAAATTGGTGATAAAAGTAAATTGGAAAGTTGTTTAAAAGTAAGTGCCCTATCTGAATCATAAAAGTTTATTTTGGACTAGACTGTCCCTTTAAGCACCATAACCCCCAACATAATCTAAACCACTACACTATTAAACTAAATAAAACACAAATTAAAAAAAATGCAATAGTAATATATAAGGATATGGGTGGTTAATAGGAGTTCTCCTCAATTCCAGTGTTTGAAGTTATTCAAGTGGTTTCTTGCCTCAAAAACAAAATAAGAAAAATATGGTGCAACACAATTTTGTAAAAAAGAGATATCTTCACATTAGTAGTCCCACCAAGGGGTTACTCACACTTTCTTGAGCCCACCAGGCTCTAGGTACAGGTGCACACCCGGTTTTATACTGCCAGGTAACCAGTATATACCAATCGCAAACCACTGCTTCAGGTAAAAAGTAATTTATTAAAATACATAAAATCGTTAAAAGCCACAAATATATACGTCTAAATGTACAGTCACTCGGGTATCAAACCACTAGTAGAGCTTTAAGTGGGAGCGATAACTTATCCTTTGCTTGGGTGGAATAAAATAGCATGCCACACTGGCTTAGCTAGCTCCCCCTGGGAAAGTAGTAGTCTCTCGATACCTGTCCTGGCGACCCTGCTCAAAGGTAAGTTGGATGGTGTGCGTCTGATTCCCTGGAGTTGAAATAGGGTGAAAAGTCCTCCTATTAGTCCTGATTGCTGATGTTATACTTTTGGGATTGGTTATCATTTCACTACTCCGGAGTTACGTCCTCCATCTTTAAAAAGGGCAAAATCCCAATTGGTTCAGTCCCCATGTGTAAATAGTTCATTTCAGCAAACAAAATTATTATTGCTTTTTTCTGTGAAGTGATATCTGCACTTGTATGTAGTTAGGAATTTTTTTTTTATTTTTTTTTAGAATACTATCGTTTTTCACAGGTTTTGGTATTTTACATTTAAAAATATTCTAAACAAATTTAGATGTTTTATCTTAACAAGAAACCTTAACATGAAACCTATATGGAAACATTTCCAACAAATTATACATGAAACCTATATGGAAACCTTTACACTGAATTATACTTAAAGAATATTATTTTGCATTATGTACACCAGGTAGATAAGCTACGTTACATATTTTCTATTATACATATATAATGTGAAATGTTACGAGTTCTAATACTGTCTAAATAAATCTTTACCAAATGAATACAAAAAGTTTACATGATATATTTATTCGAATAGTATACAGTACTTTCGCAACCGCTTCATGCAGAATATATAGATATATAGTGAACTATAATTTGTTTTGAGGGTTTTTTTTCATCACCAGGATCATTTTAGATCACTGGTTTTCAAACCTGTCCTCAGGACACCCCAACAGGCCAGATTTTGAGGATATCTAAACTAGAGCACAGGTGAAATATTTAGCTGATTAGTAAACATGGCTATTTTACCTGCTCTCATCCAAGGTTATCCTGAAAACCTGGCCTGTTGGGGAGGCCTGAGAACAAGTTTTGAAAACCAGTGTTTTAAATTATATCTGATAAAGACTTCTGAGAAAAAAAATATTTTATTTGTTTTACTGCTGTTGTTGATTGTTCTTGTTTCTTGTTGTTGTGTTTGCTTTATATAATGGTTATTGTTTCTTTTTATGGCTATTTTGTGTTGCAAGGCTTTCATTTCTTGTTGTGGATTCTTGTAATTTAGTGTAATGGGTTATTTTCCTTAGTTTGTAGAGGGCTTAGGTTGCTTTAGGGGTTATTACGCTTAAGGGGTTAATATGGTAGAGGGCTTAGGTTGCGATAGGGGTTATTACGCTTAAGGGGTTAATATGGTAGAGGGCTTAGGTTGCGTTAGGGGTTATTACGCTTAAGGGGTTAATATGGTAGAGGGCTTAGGTTGCGATAGGGGTTATTACGCTTAAGGGGTTAATATGGTAGAGGGCTTAGGTTGCGATAGGGGTTATTACGCTTAAGGGGTTAATATGGTAGAGGGCTTAGGTTGCGTTAGGGGTTATTACGCTTAAGGGGTTAATATGGTAGAGGGCTTAGGTTGCGATAGGGGTTATTACGCTTAAGGGGTTAATATGGTAGAGGGCTTAGGTTGCGTTAGGGGTTATTACGCTTAAGGGGTTAATATGGTAGAGGGCTTAGGTTGCGTTAGGGGTTATTACGCTTAAGGGGTTAATATGGTAGAGGGCTTAGGTTGCGATAGGGGTTATTACGCTTAAGGGGTTAATATGGTAGAGGGCTTAGGTTGCGATAGGGGTTATTACGCTTAAGGGGTTAATATGGTAGAGGGCTTAGGTTGCGTTAGGGGTTATTACGCTTAAGGGGTTAATATGGTAGAGGGCTTAGGTTGCGATAGGGGTTATTACGCTTAAGGGGTTAATATGGTAGAGGGCTTAGGTTGCATTAGGGGTTATTACGCTTAAGGGGTTAATATGGTAGAGGGCTTAGGTTGCATTGGGAGATATCTGAACTAGAACACAGGTAAAACAATCAGCTGATTAGTAACCATGGTTATTTTCCCTGCTCTCATTCAAGGTAATCCAGAAAACTTGGACTGTTGTGAAGGCCTGAGGACAGGTTTGAAAACCAGTGCTCTATCTGAATCATGAAAAAATAGGGTTTCATATCCTTTTAAAGAACAGCAAGTAGAGGAGATAGGCAGTTGCCAGTAGATACTATGCCCAAGTTACAAAGCAGCCGGTGGTATGATAAAGGAACATTCCATGAGGTATTATAGACAGGTAACAGAGGAGGATGTACTTTGTACTATAGAGAGCTAGCATGCCAGCAAGTACAACAGGAAGGTAACAAACCAGAAAGTACAACAGGCATTTAATATAACGGAAAGTATTACAAGTTGCTTGGTAACAGGATAGCAGAATAGGAAAGTAATAGGCCAGCATATACAATAGGGAGACAAAAGAACAACAGGTTCTATAAACAGTTAAAGAGACAGTCAAGTCCAAAAAAACTTTTATGATTTAAATAGGGCATATAATTTTAAACAACTTCCCAATTTACTTTTATCTCCAATTTTGCTTTGTTCTTTTGGTATTCTTAGTTAAAAGCTAAACCTAGGAGGTTCATATGCAAATGTCATAGACCTTCAAGACTGCCTCTAATCTGAATGCATTTTGACCACTAGAGGGCATTAGTTCATGTGTTTCATATTGATATCATTGAGCTCATGCACGTGAAGTGACCTAGGAGTGAGCACTGATTGGCTAAAATGCAAGTCTGTCAAAAGAACTGAAATAAGGGGGCAATCTGCAGAGGCTTAGATACAAGGTAATTACAGAGGTAAAACGTGTATACTTATAACTGTGTTGTTGTGCTAAAGTAGAGTAGTTAGGTAGCATGCTAGTAGATATTATGCACAGGTTACATAGAGGCAGGTGATATGAGAAGAGAACAGTCCCTGATGTATTATAGACAGGTAACAGAGCAGGATTTTCTAAGTACTACAGACAGCTAACAGGGAGGTAACACACAGCAGGAGCACTAGGCAGGTAACAAACCAGTACAACAGGCAGGTAATATATCAGCAAATATTACAAGTAGGTAATGGGTCAACAGATAGACTAGGAAAGTAGTAGGTCAACAGAAACAGAGCTAGATTACAAGTGACATGCTATTTCACATGGAATTTTTTTTTAATTTTCATTATTAAATATATATTTCTATGTAATTGTGATACAGTTAAAGGGACACTGAACCCATTTTTTTTTCTTTTGGGATTCAGATAGAGCATGCAATTTTAAGGAACTTAAAATAGAAATTTACTCCTATTATCAAATTTTCTTCATTCTCTTGGTATGTTTATTTGAAAAGCAAGAATGTAAGTTTAGATGCCGGCCTATTTTTGATGAACAAACTGGGTTGTCCTTGCTGATTGGACAGCACCAATAAACAAGTACTGTCCATGGTTCTGATCCAAAAATTGTCTGGCTCCTTAGCTTAGATTCTTTTTTTTTTTTTCAAATAAAGATAGCAAGAGAACAAAGAAAAAATGATAATAGGAGTAAATTAGAAACTTCAGTGTCCTTTTAATGTAAAAATGTATATCTATACCTATATATCTGTAGGAATAGATATACAGGAATAGGTATATATAGATATATATAGAAATATGTATTAAAAATAACATTGTCCTGTATGTGAAGAACATTGAAATGTTAAATATTTACAGTAAATAACATTAATAAATTTATTACATTTTATTATAGAATTATTATTTAAACATATATATATATATATATATATATATATATATATATATATATATATATATATATATATTATAGCCCTTTGCAGTCAAATACATGGCCAAAAAACATTTACATTTGAACCATTATGTTTTTTTATTTATATGAATAATTTTTATCAGATAGTGTATATAAGAGTGTAACAAATGTAATTGTGCGAACATCATCGAACACATTTAGTTTTGACTTTTAATATGCATGCAAATTACCACCCCCGCAATATTCTTATATCACACGCTAACATTAGCATGGCACTTGAAATCTAGCCCACAACAGGGAGACAACAGAACATGACATACTATAGATAGTTAACTATAGACAAGTAATATGGGCATGTTGCAAGAGAGCAAGCCCTAACATACTTTGGTATGCACACAAACATACACACACACACACAAACATACACACACTACCACATATATATAAACATACTAACACACACACTACCATATAGACACACACACTACCACATACATAAACATACTACTACATACACAAGCACACTACCACACACACACTACCATATACCACATATACCATACCTCCCAACATTTCAAAATTCAAAAGAGGGACCCCCCCCCGCAGCAAAAATTTAAAAAGTATGGTGGACAGGAGCAGGGGCGTGGCTTAAAAAAATCATAAGACCAAAGTAATATAAATAAAATTCTAAATAAAGTCATATCTTTTAATACTCTTAGGCAGCAAATCAAACACAAGCTCAAACCACTGGTATAGCAGAGACAGTGCTAAATATTTTTTATCTTAATTGGACATTTAATAATAGATTCTTTAAAACTGCTCTCTGCATTCCTCATTAAAATTATAGATCCTGGCCTTTAAAGGGATACTAACCCCCAATTTTTTCTTTCATGATTCAGATAGAGCATGCAATTTTAAGCAACTTTCTAATTTACTCCTATTATCAATTTTTCTTTGTTCTCATGTTATCTTGATTTGAAAAAGCAGTAATAGAGACGGCCCATTTTTAGTTCAGCACCTCGGTAGCGCTTGCTGATTGGTTTGCTACATTTAGCCACAAATCAGCATGTGCTACCCAGGTGCTGAACAAAAAATGGTCCGGTTCTACAGCTTACAGTACTGCTTTTTCAAATCAAGATAACATGAGAACAAAGAAAAATTGATAATAGGAGTAAATTAGAAAGGTGCTTAAAATCTCATGCTCTATCTGAATCATGAAAGAAAAAAAAAAATGGGTTTAGTATCCCTTTAAAGTTAGCAAAAATGCACAGTAACACACTACCATAGCATACACTTACAGTACATATGCAGATACACACACTACATAGCATACACTTACACATTCAGATGCACACACACAGTACATTGCATACACTTACACATGCAGACACACACTACATATCATACACTTATACAGGCAGATACACAATATATAGCATACACTTATACATACAGATACACACACTACATAGCATACACTTATACATGCAGATACACACACAAACACTACATAGCATACACTTACGCATACAGATACACACACACACACACTCACACACTACATAGCTTACACGTATACATGCAGATACACACACACACTACATAGTATACACTTACACATGCAGATACACACGTTATAGCTTACATTTATGCATGCAGACACACACACTACATAGCATACACTTATACATGCAGATACACACACACACACATACACTTATACATGCAGATACACACACACTCTTATACATACAGATACACACTACACAGCTTACACTTATACATGCAGATACACACACATACACACTTATAGATACAGATAGACCAACACACACTACATCATATATGGGTATCTGTAACTTATTGTATGGGGTCCTGGGGTTGGCAAGCACATTAGCTAGCAGTCTGAGGCTGCCACTGTTCGTTACCCTGGTGTTAGCACTGCTCATCGTATAAAACTGAAGGAATGCTAGTATTATCATCAGGGGTTAGACGTCATCACTACCAGGGGTTAGAGGTCACCATTACCTGAGGTCAGAGGGTATACAGCCTTCCTACTCCTGCTTAACCCACACACCATTACTTTTCCGCAAGGAATCTAACAGATATATAACCCTGGGAGAGAAAAGCCAGCTGCTTCTGAGTATGTGCCCAATAGAATTTTTTTTTTTTTAATAACTTTATTTGTGAGTAGAGTCCAATACATACATAACAAATCAGTTAACACTGACAATAGTACTTTAGTAAATAAAAAAAAAAAAAAAAAGTTAAGGTGTCTATACAGTTCAGGACACTTGTCTAGATACATAATGACTGGCCTGCGTAGATTTGTCATGCAGAGGTTTGGATCCAATTTTCTTTATATAATTAGAACAAAACTAAAAGAAAATAATACAAACACATGTCTACTTACCCAGAGCCCCCTTGGCTCAGTTCGCCCCCCACAGACCCCGACCCTAAAGTTGAGAAAGGGGGGGGGGTGACAACAAAGAGGGAAACCCTGACTGTAATAAACTTATTTACAACTAGGATGTAACTAAGTGTGGGGATCTGAGAAACACCAATTGCCTTTAAGATTTTCATTTAAGATATATAGACTGTTTCTAGATGGATGTATGACTCTTTTTCTAACTGTTTCCGGTAAGTATAAAAGATAAACTTCCCATTTATGTAAAAAGAGTTTAATTTGCTTTTCTGGATTTTCTGGAAAGTTGCTTAAAATTGCATGCTCTATCTGAATCACGGAAAAAAAAATTTTGGGTTCAGTGTCCCTTTAACTCCTTAAGTGCCAAAACTCCAACACAGCCTAACACCAATACACTATTAACCCCTTAAAGGGACCGTTTACACCAGAATTGTTATTGTTTTCAAAGATAGATAATCCCCTTATTATCCATTCCCTAGTTTTGTATAACCAACACAGTTATTTTAATACACATTTTACCTCTGTGATTACCTTGTATCTAAGTCTCTGCAAACTGCCCCTTTATTTCAGTTCTTTTGACAGACTTGCACTTTAGGCAATCAGTGCTGACTCCTAGGTAACTACAGTGCGTTAGCACAGTGTTATCTATAAGACACACATGAACTAGCACACTCTAACACTAGAGGGTGTTAGCTCACGTGTGTCTGTCACATGAGCGGCCTTCAAGGTCTAAGAAATTTGCATATGAACTTCCTAAATTTAACTTTTAACTAAGAATACTAAGAAAACAAAGCAAAATTGGTGATAAAAGTAAATTGGAAAGTTGTTTAAAAGTAAGTGCCCTATCTGAATCATAAAAGTTTATTTTGGACTAGACTGTCCCTTTAAGCACCATAACCCCCAACATAATCTAAACCACTACACTATTAAACTAAATAAAACACAAATTAAAAAAAATGCAATAGTAATATATAAGGATATGGGTGGTTAATAGGAGTTCTCCTCAATTCCAGTGTTTGAAGTTATTCAAGTGGTTTCTTGCCTCAAAAACAAAATAAGAAAAATATGGTGCAACACAATTTTGTAAAAAAGAGATATCTTCACATTAGTAGTCCCACCAAGGGGTTACTCACACTTTCTTGAGCCCACCAGGCTCTAGGTACAGGTGCACACCCGGTTTTATACTGCCAGGTAACCAGTATATACCAATCGCAAACCACTGCTTCAGGTAAAAAGTAATTTATTAAAATACATAAAATCGTTAAAAGCCACAAATATATACGTCTAAATGTACAGTCACTCGGGTATCAAACCACTAGTAGAGCTTTAAGTGGGAGCGATAACTTATCCTTTGCTTGGGTGGAATAAAATAGCATGCCACACTGGCTTAGCTAGCTCCCCCTGGGAAAGTAGTAGTCTCTCGATACCTGTCCTGGCGACCCTGCTCAAAGGTAAGTTGGATGGTGTGCGTCTGATTCCCTGGAGTTGAAATAGGGTGAAAAGTCCTCCTATTAGTCCTGATTGCTGATGTTATACTTTTGGGATTGGTTATCATTTCACTACTCCGGAGTTACGTCCTCCATCTTTAAAAAGGGCAAAATCCCAATTGGTTCAGTCCCCATGTGTAAATAGTTCATTTCAGCAAACAAAATTATTATTGCTTTTTTCTGTGAAGTGATATCTGCACTTGTATGTAGTTAGGAATTTTTTTTTTATTTTTTTTTAGAATACTATCGTTTTTCACAGGTTTTGGTATTTTACATTTAAAAATATTCTAAACAAATTTAGATGTTTTATCTTAACAAGAAACCTTAACATGAAACCTATATGGAAACATTTCCAACAAATTATACATGAAACCTATATGGAAACCTTTACACTGAATTATACTTAAAGAATATTACTTTGCATTATGTACACCAGGTAGATAAGCTACGTTACATATTTTCTATTATACATATATAATGTGAAATGTTACGAGTTCTAATACTGTCTAAATAAATCTTTACCAAATGAATACAAAAAGTTTACATGATATATTTATTCGAATAGTATACAGTACTTTCGCAACCGCTTCATGCAGAATATATAGATATATAGTGAACTATAATTTGTTTTGAGGGTTTTTTTTCATCACCAGGATCATTTTAGATCACTGGTTTTCAAACCTGTCCTCAGGACACCCCAACAGGCCAGATTTTGAGGATATCTAAACTAGAGCACAGGTGAAATATTTAGCTGATTAGTAAACATGGCTATTTTACCTGCTCTCATCCAAGGTTATCCTGAAAACCTGGCCTGTTGGGGAGGCCTGAGAACAAGTTTTGAAAACCAGTGTTTTAAATTATATCTGATAAAGACTTCTGAGAAAAAAAATATTTTATTTGTTTTACTGCTGTTGTTGATTGTTCTTGTTTCTTGTTGTTGTGTTTGCTTTATATAATGGTTATTGTTTCTTTTTATGGCTATTTTGTGTTGCAAGGCTTTCATTTCTTGTTGTGGATTCTTGTAATTTAGTGTAATGGGTTATTTTCCTTAGTTTGTAGAGGGCTTAGGTTGCTTTAGGGGTTATTACGCTTAAGGGGTTAATATGGTAGAGGGCTTAGGTTGCGATAGGGGTTATTACGCTTAAGGGGTTAATATGGTAGAGGGCTTAGGTTGCGTTAGGGGTTATTACGCTTAAGGGGTTAATATGGTAGAGGGCTTAGGTTGCGATAGGGGTTATTACGCTTAAGGGTTTAATATGGTAGAGGGCTTAGGTTGCGATAGGGGTTATTAAGCTTAAGGGGTTAATATGGTAGAGGGCTTAGGTTGCGTTAGGGGTTATTACGCTTAAGGGGTTAATATGGTAGAGGGCTTAGGTTGCGATAGGGGTTATTACGCTTAAGGGGTTAATATGGTAGAGGGCTTAGGTTGCGTTAGGGGTTATTACGCTTAAGGGGTTAATATGGTAGAGGGCTTAGGTTGCGTTAGGGGTTATTACGCTTAAGGGGTTAATATGGTAGAGGGCTTAGGTTGCGATAGGGGTTATTACGCTTAAGGGGTTAATATGGTAGAGGGCTTAGGTTGCGATAGGGGTTATTACGCTTAAGGGGTTAATATGGTAGAGGGCTTAGGTTGCGTTAGGGGTTATTACGCTTAAGGGGTTAATATGGTAGAGGGCTTAGGTTGCGATAGGGGTTATTACGCTTAAGGGGTTAATATGGTAGAGGGCTTAGGTTGCATTAGGGGTTATTACGCTTAAGGGGTTAATATGGTAGAGGGCTTAGGTTGCATTGGGAGATATCTGAACTAGAACACAGGTAAAACAATCAGCTGATTAGTAACCATGGTTATTTTCCCTGCTCTCATTCAAGGTAATCCAGAAAACTTGGACTGTTGTGAAGGCCTGAGGACAGGTTTGAAAACCAGTGCTCTATCTGAATCATGAAAAAATAGGGTTTCATATCCTTTTAAAGAACAGCAAGTAGAGGAGATAGGCAGTTGCCAGTAGATACTATGCCCAAGTTACAAAGCAGCCGGTGGTATGATAAAGGAACATTCCATGAGGTATTATAGACAGGTAACAGAGGAGGATGTACTTTGTACTATAGAGAGCTAGCATGCCAGCAAGTACAACAGGAAGGTAACAAACCAGAAAGTACAACAGGCATTTAATATAACGGAAAGTATTACAAGTTGCTTGGTAACAGGATAGCAGAATAGGAAAGTAATAGGCCAGCATATACAATAGGGAGACAAAAGAACAACAGGTTCTATAAACAGTTAAAGAGACAGTCAAGTCCAAAAAAACTTTTATGATTTAAATAGGGCATATAATTTTAAACAACTTCCCAATTTACTTTTATCTCCAATTTTGCTTTGTTCTTTTGGTATTCTTAGTTAAAAGCTAAACCTAGGAGGTTCATATGCAAATGTCATAGACCTTCAAGACTGCCTCTAATCTGAATGCATTTTGACCACTAGAGGGCATTAGTTCATGTGTTTCATATTGATATCATTGAGCTCATGCACGTGAAGTGACCTAGGAGTGAGCACTGATTGGCTAAAATGCAAGTCTGTCAAAAGAACTGAAATAAGGGGGCAATCTGCAGAGGCTTAGATACAAGGTAATTACAGAGGTAAAACGTGTATACTTATAACTGTGTTGTTGTGCTAAACTGGGGATTGGGTAATAAAGGTATTATCTTTCTTTTTAAACAAAAAAAAATCTAGTTTTGACTGTCCCTTTAACAATAGACAAGTAATCGGCATGTAATATAGGCAAGTTGCAAGAGAGCAAGTTCTAACATTCTCTGGTACACATACCCTCACACAACCATACACATACATATAAACACATACACTACCCCATATATACACACACTACCAGATACACACACACAGGAGCGTAACTTAGGGGGTTGCTGAGGGCGCAGTTGCGACCGGGCCCAGCCTTCTGGAGGGCCCCTCAGTGCAGGCTGTTAGGTAAGAGAAGGAATGGAGAGGGAGAGAACACAGCAGTAAGTGATCGGTGCTGCAGCAGTAGGGATAGAGTAGGTGTATATCACAATATTTATTATTTTACATTTTTAGTGGTGCTCTTACTCCTTACACATCTGCCCTATCCTCTCTCTAAAAGCCTGCGCAGTACAGTGAGCGCAGGCTTTTACAGAGAAGACGGCAGATGTGTAAGGAGCAGTTTTGAGAAGCTGCTGCTTTGAAGTAGAGACAGGAGGAGAGGGCTCACAGAGAGTGCAGATGAGCTGTCAGGACCCGTCCACAGTAAAACAGTAGGCTGCTTCTTTCCCCCCTAATACTGGACATATGCAGAATATTTATAGCCCAGTAGAAATGTCCTGCACGTGGCTGGGAGAGGTGCTAGAGTTATTGCAGCACTTCTCCCAGTTCAGTCCTGCCGTTACCGAGCCTCTGCTGTGTGCCTGTGCTACAAATCTTCCTAGCCTGTCACTGAAGGATAGCGGGGACTGGGCTTCCAATGCTGAATTCAGCAACACTGTGAGAAGTCTGCTATTTATCAGACTTCCAGGTTATGATTCTCTTTTTTATTTTTTCAAATCTATTTATTGTGTATCTAAAATTTAACTCTTCTTCTAAAGCAGAGAAACATTTACAAGAAGAAATCCTAGTAAAACATTAGTAGAATTCTAGCTTCCAGTGTTAGCAAAATTAATCAGAGTGTTTAATGTAATTGCTTCACTGAACAATTTGTATGTCTAGAATTTACAAACACCTATACTTTTGGCATCAAATAGACCTGAATCTGTGTTTTAGACAATGCTAAATACATCAGGGGCGCGGTCACATATACGGCGCAAGCGTGGGAACCTGCGCCGCCCGTAATTTCACCTCGCACATTGGGGTATTACATATTCCACCGCCGGCAGTTCATAAAGTGCCATAAGTCTGATAAACTAGCAATGTCCAGAAATAAGTGTAAATACAAATTTCTGGAGTCGCTAGTGACTTACGGCACTTTAGAAACTGCCGGCGCCTAAGAAAAGTAAAGGAAATATCAAATCTCCCGTAACAGTCTAACATGCCTCCCAAAAATAAGCCCGACACGTAAAACCCCTATATCCGCAATCCCCCCTCTCACTACTAATAATAAATGTATTAACCCCTAGACCGACAACCCCCCACAACGCAATAAGCCTAATTAAACTATTAACCCCTATATCTGCCATCAAACCCACACCACAAGTAATAACTAAATTATTAACCCCTAAACCGCCATAGCCCACAACGCAATTAACCTATTCAAGTATTAACCCCTAAACCGCCATAGCCCACATAGCCTATTAAATGTATTAACCCCTAATCTGCCGCCGCCAACGTTGCCGCCACTATAATAAAGTTATTAACCCCTAAACCTAAGTCTAACCCTAACCCTAACACCCCCCTAACTTAAATATTATTTAAATAAATCTAAATAATATTACTATTATTAACTAAATTATTCCTATTTAAAACTAAATACTTACCTATAAAATAAACCCTAAGATAGCTACAATATAATTAATAATTACATTGTAGCTATTTTAGGATTTATTTTTATTTTACAGGCAACTTTCTATTTATTTTAACTAGGTACAATAGCTATTAAATAGTTAATAACTATTTAATAGCTACCTATTTAAAATTAGACATGTGCGCGCTCGAAAAATTTGTTTCGATTCGGTTCGATACGGTCGCATTAATTCGGTATGTGTCATTTATTCGTTTTGATTCCGTTCGTAATTTAGTTAATTCGTTCATTCAGATTCATTCGAAACCGTGATTCAAATTTCTGACCGATTACTAATTTCGGACCGATTCGTAATATCGGACCGATTCGTAATTTCGGACTGAATTTAATTTCGGACAGAATCGTAATTTATGACCATTTTTCCCGTTCAATCATCATTTTGTAAACGATTCTGTTCGATTATTTCGGATACATTCGATTTCTTTTAAATTTCAAATCGATTAGATATTATTTAATCATATCAATATTATTCATAAATGAAATGTATTGCATTCCACTTTTAAATGACTGTAATATATTAATTATAAATAAATTTAATATGTCATTTAAACACTTATAATTATATTTATAATTATTTAGACTGTGCAGTGTGCACTGTGCAGCCAATCAGGCAGCCTGGTTGACAACTATGCTTGCATCACTCCTGCACACTATAGCCACACCCATGTAACTAATATCTTTGTTAATTTTTGTGAGTTGAAGTCAGAGAGCAGTAACTTGAGATTGGAGAATGTCTGTTAGAGAAATTGGGAGTGTTCATGGAGGTGATAGGGACAGTAGAGATAGGGACAGTGTAGTTAGTACTAGGGAGAGTAGAGGTAGTGATATTAGAGAGAGTGGACATAGGGATAGGGACCGTGGAGCTAGGGAGAGTAGTAATAATAATAGGGATAGTGATCGAGGTAGGGATAGGCATAGGATTAGTCATAGGCACCCTGTATAAAGGGATAGGGAGAGGGACCTTGGTACTAGGGAGAGGGTAGGTAGGGACAGGGAGAGGCATGGTGGAGTAAAAAAGCACACCAGTGCCAAAAAACAATTTAAGAGGAGGAGGCCACTTACAACCTCTGAGGAGTCGGACTCTAGTGCTGCTGAGAATGAACAGCAGCGTGCCACTTCACCAAGGCATAGAGGGCCAACCTTTACGCCAGAAGAAAATTTGTCACTTGTGTCTGCAGTGTTGAAAGTCCGGCACATCTTGTTTTCTTCCAGTGTTTCGTCCTCTGCAAAGCAAACGGCATGAAACACCGTTCGTGATGCTGTCTTTGCAGTTGGAGCAGTGGACCGGACAGCCGCCTGTGTCAAGCACCGGTAACTTTCAAAAACAATTTTCTTTTATAGTAAAAAACTAACTCTAGTGTGTGTTAGCCTGTCTGTACATACTACACAGGCCAAAATGTGTAAACTAAAGAAATAAATTCAATTAATATTATTATTCCTTGTCATGGCATCTTTATTTGAAAAAGCAGGAATGTAAGTCAAGCTGAAAGGGATAGTAAACTCAGAAAATGTATTTCATGATTCTGCTAGAGCATTTATTTTTTAATCAACTTTAATTAATTAAATAAATAAACTAAATTACTCCTATTATTATTAATTTGTCTTTTTCCTCTTGTTATCTTTATTTGAAATTGTAGGTTGATAAGGTAAGGACAGGACAGAGCCTGCCCATTTTTTGTTTTAGTACCCTGGCGAGCTTTTGAGATTGGTGGCAACATTTAACAAACCAATAAGCAAGTGCAACCCAGGTTCTCAACCCAAAAAATGCTCATTCCTGCTTTCAAATAAAGATTCCACGTGAATGAAGAAATAATGACTTACTATTAAATAATATAATTGTTTAAATTTTCATCTCTATCTTGAAATAAAAATGTTGTGTTTACTGTTTATTATCCATTTAAGGCCTTTTTTATTATTTACAGAATTAAAGATGGAAACTTTTCCCAACCAAGACCAAATATATAAATTTTTTGGCTTATATATATTTGTCTTCTCATGATTTATAAATAAAGGGATAAACTTTAACCAACTTTATGGGGCACAAAGTCAGATTCAAACGTAAAGGGACACTGAACCCAAATTATTTCTTTCATGATTCCGATAGAGCATCAATGTTTTTTTTTATCAACTTTCTAATTTACTCCTATTATCAAATTTTCTGTGTTCTCTTGGGGGTCAATGTATTAATGTGCAAGGGGACATGATACGATGTAGCGTATCATGTCCGCCGCACATCGATAAATGCCGACAGCTGCTTCATAACCTTTCCGGCGAGCCTCAGGGGCATGAAGCTTGATAAATTAACCCCTTGGTAACTATCTTTATTTGAAAAAGAATGAATGTAAGCCTATGAGCCAGCCCATCCTTGGGTCAGTACCTGGGTAGTAATTGATGATTGTTGGCTAAATGTTGCCACCAATCAGCAATCGCTATCCAAGATGCTGAACCAAAAATTGTTCCATTTCGTAAGCTTTACATTCCTGCTTTTTCAAGATCAAAGGAGACTGAAGAAAAAAAGATAATAGGAGTAAATTTGAAATTTTCTTAAAATTGCATGCTCTACCTGAATCGTGAAAGAAAAAATTTGGTTTCAGTGTGCCTTTAAATATTCATTTATAAAAAAAATTATACTTTTCAATTTATGTATATTATCAAATTCACTTTGAGCAGCGCCGTCCTCATGCTTTTCTCGCGCAGTTTCCTCTCCACTGCACATTCAGCGTTGGTTGAAATATTTTTTAAGTCCAGGTATGTTTTTCTCATGCTGCAGTCAGTCTCACTCTCTAGTATGCTATGCGCATGACTGCATCAGCCAAACATACCTGTCCTTGTAATATAAATATCTTATTGTTAAAGGACCGCTCATGCAGTTTAATAAATAACATAATTAAGAAGTGGCTAATAAAAATACAATGCAATTCTAACACTTCATTAAAATGTATATAATTATTTTTATACCAATTTTTTGTTTATGGTCCCCTGTATATGTGACAGATATCATCCAATCACAGACTATATGTATACCCTATGAGCTTCTGCACATGCTCAGGAAGTTATTACATAAAAAGACTGTAAATTTATATAAATGAAGTAAATTATAAAATTGATATACTTAAAAGGACATGAACCAATATGTTTCTTCCACAATTCATATAGATAATTCAATTTTAATTAAATAACTTTCAAAATAACTTATATTATTTAATTATCTTCCTTCTCTTGTTATCATTTGTTGAAATGTTTTTCTAGGCAAGCTTTGGAGCAGCAGAGAAGCTATTTTCTCGCTGTTGATTGGTGGCTGCATATACATATATTTCAATTTTGATTGGCTCACCCAGGTGTTTTGTTAGAAACCATTCGTGCATTGCTGCTCCTTCAATAAATGATACCAAGAGAATGAAATAAATTAGAAAATAGAAGTAAATTTGAATTTTTTTTGAAAATGATATCCTCTATCTGAATCATGAAAAATATTTCGTTTTCTTTTCATGTCCCTTTACATTTCCAATTATCTGATCTATCTGATTCAGAATCATAAAACTTTATTTTGACTTTATTGTCCATTTCAATGTATACCAGATAAGCAAACACTGTACTAATATATATATATATTTCTATTAATCTATCCATCTCTATAATATAACTTTTGAAAACTCTAAAAATCCGGGGTACAGGTCAGGCACTGTCAGTAATTTCCAATAGCTCCGCTGGTATTCTTTTGATGTTAATAATCAGATGCAAAATATAAGAAATCCTTATTTTCATTATAGTTTTTCAATGTTTTTTTTTATTATTTTCTAACCAAAAATATATTTTTATTTGATTTATAGGTATTATGATTGCAGGGCGATGATCAAAAGGAAAATGTCAATCATGCACTCCACATCAAAGACTGTGCGTTTCAACAGTTGGGAGTAGGTCCGGGACAAACTACTTCCAGAGGCTGTTGTCACAGGTGTCCGTAGCGCAAGTAGGAGAGACGAATCTGTCAGGCAACAGAGAGCTGGTGAGTAAAATTAAATATACGATTACTTTGATTACTTTGCATGGGTGTGGAAATAAAAAAATAAATACAATGGAATAAAGTGGAAGACAAGACAATCGATTTATCCTTTAGGTATTACAATTTACTATTCTAGATAAAAAAAAATTAAACAAATAAAGAAAAACCCATATCTGTAAGGCAAAAAATTATGTATGACGGGAGTTGCATTCTAGCATACATAGTTACATACATATATGTCATAACTCAACTTACATCATCCACATACATTTCTTGTGTATGTGAATTGTGTATGTGAAAGATGGAAGATGAATTCATCTGGCATAGTTGTATATGACAGAATCAAAATCACACTTTATATAAGGCCGGTGAGGTAGCTCAATTGGCAAAATGCCCTGACTACAAAAGCCTGTTCAAAGATACAAAGGTTCAAATCCCAGCAGGGCCAACTCAGCCCTTAATCCTTCTGATGTCGCTCAAATGAGTACCATTAAGTTTATTAATAATAACAACTATAACTATTCACCTGCCAATTTGGTTAATTTCGAGAGGGAGCGCTGAAAATGCGCTTCAAGAGTTTGAGTCCCACTATGAGAAAGGCACTATATAAATACTAGTTATTATATATATATCATCCTTCTCCCTCACCATGGCCCTTCTTTTGTGTTCCCATCACTCCCCTCTGCCCCTTCATTTGTTGTTCCCCTATATCCTTTTTCCTCATGTCACCTTTCTTCTCTTTCCCTCCCAAGGCCCTTTATTTTGTCTTTCCCTACCTCACCAATACCTGAATTTTAGACGCTGTGGCCTTTGCATCCTTTTTTCTGTAATGTGACTTCAATGATTTAAAATATAAAAAATCGACCATCACATTTATTCCAAATTCTGTTTATTAAGAATATTTTCATTTTACAGAAAAGACCAACAAAGGGAAAAAAAAAACTTTACACAGTGACCGCCTTGGTCATAAAACACAAGTTATGAACACTCAAAGTAAATGCGAGTATAAACTGACATCTGTTTAGTTCCAGATACTTACATACAAAAAAGAAAAGAAAAGGGAAATTGACAAGGACAGGACAAGACAAAAAGAAACAAAAGTAAAATCTACCACTAACAATAACATGATAAGAGCCTTTGTACGCTCCACAGGTACATTTAGCCACTTCAGCTGATAAATTAACCAGTCTACATAGTAATATTGACTATCAACCCCAAAGCTAGAAATGAATTATTATTTAAAAGAGTCGTCCTGAGTCTGATTCAAAAGGGGGTAGGGGAGGGTCAGTACTTAGTTTTGGTCTTTCTTCAAATATTGATCCCACATGTCCTGAGCTAGAATAAAATGATCCCTGGCACCAGACTTATAAAATCTGTATTCTTCAAGTTCCAGGAGGTCTGTAACTCTCTGGCTCCACATTGAAACACTCGGAGGGGAGGGGGATTTCCAATTTTTAGCAATTAGTGACTTTACACCATTAGTAAAAATACGGAATAGTATATTGTGAGCCTTGGAGGGAAGTTTAATATGTTTATTAAGGAGGAATACAAGTGGATCTAGAGGTAACTGAGTCTGGAAAATGGTCTCAATTTCCAATATTACATCCCTCCAGTAATTGTTTATACTATTGCACCACCACCACATATGTCCCATTCCACTGCCAAAGTGTCCGGTTTCTCGAAGAAGGGTATAGCGTATGTAAATGTCTGGGGGTAAGGTACCAATTATGGAGAATTTTGTAGTTCATCTCCACCAGCGTAGCCGATGAGGATGATGACTTGGTATTAGTGAATATGGAGGATGCCGTCTGGGGAAGGATAATTACCCCCAACTCTCTCTCCCAAGCCTCAATAGAGCATGGCAGGTTGCCCGGGGGTGGTTGGGATAAAATTGCATACATTTTGGAAAGGGTGTGTTTACATGGGCCAGACATGGACAGCAATTGTTCTAATTTGGTCATAGGTCTCAACATATTGTGTCGTTGCTTGTGTGTCATTATATAGTGATGGGTTTTCCTATAGTTAAACCAATTACCAGCCCATCCATGCCCAAGCTCTTGAAGATTCTTGTGGGAACGGATGTGTTCATTGTCCGAGAGATGAGAAACAGTAAGGTCCGGGAAGGGATCCAAGTCTGTATGGTAAATCCCCAAGTCTGTCAGGGAAAACTCAGGATTATGGGAGGGGAGAAGGCCTAGAGGAAAGATATGGATCAGTCTTGTTAGTTACCTCCCACTGGGCCATGGTCTCCCTAGTCAATGGGTTACTTATGTCTTTTATCATTTTATCGAAATGGGGAAGCCAGCAAGAGGCTTGCAGGCATATATCTCCGTTAATGTATTCCTCTAAAGGCACCCACCTCTTTTGGGCTTTATGGACCCTCCAGTCAAGGATCCTCTGAATAAAGATTGCCTGTCTGTATCGTTCTATGTTGGGAACTCCCAGTCCACCATGGATCCTTAAATCTGTCATTAACTTTCTATTTATTCTTGGTTGTCGACCTCCCCAAATAAAAGAGCTAAACATCTGTTGAATTTTTATAGTGTAGCGAGGGGGAAGAGGGATAGGAAGAGCCTGCATAATGTACAAAAGTCTGGGGAAGGCAGTCATTTTGACTGCATTAATCCTGCCCATCCAGGATAAATTTCTAGCATGCCAGGAAGATAAATCTCGCTCCAATGCCCCTCTGATATTAACATAATTTAGGTTATATACTGATTCCAGGTTGTCAGTAAGAAAAATTCCCAAATATTTTAAGGAATCTTTGCATCGACGGAATGGGCACTGTGCCCTAATTTGAAGGTCTAATTCAGGTGTTAGGGAAACCCCTAAAATTTCCGACTTGGAATAGTTAATAAGAAAATTTGTCAATTTATTAAAAGTGGCCAGTTCCTCCAGTAGGAGGGGGATTGAGTAGCGCGGATTGTAGAGAGTAAACAGAACATCGTTGGCAAAAAGAGATAATTTGTAGGTCTCAGGGCCCACCACAATACCCCCAATTCCCTGATTTTGTCTGATCTTGGACGCAAAAGCTTCAAGCAAGCAAATGAACAGTAGAGGGGACAGGGGGCACCCCTGTCTCGTACCGTTTGAGATCGTGAAAGGGGAGGAGAGTATTCCATTAAGTGATATACGGGCACTAGGGGAATTGTATAGCGCAAAAATTCTATGTAGCATGGAGTCTCCTATTCCGAATTTCTGCAGAGTGGCCTTAAGGAATAACCAGCTGACCCGGTCGAAGGCCTTCTCCACGTCGGTGGAGAGCCAGACCGCGGGGATACCCTGTGTCTTGGCATGCCAAAGGAGATGTAAATTCCGGACTGTATTGTCCTTTGCCTCTCGACCGGGGACAAATCCGACCTGATCATAATTAATTAGGGATGGGAGGACCTGATTTATTCTGGTGGATATCATTTTTGTGAATATCTTAACATCCGCATTAATTAGGGATATTGGCCTGTAATTAGGAATCTGATCAGGGGATTTATTTGGTTTAGGGATTACGGTTATATGGGCTTGGAGCGCTTGAGGGGTAAAATAGTTTTTGTTATCTATATCTAAAAAGTATGATAGCAGGTGAGGGGCGATAATGTCTACGAATGTAGAATAATAGGCATGTCCAAAGCCATCGGGACCTGGGGCTTTTCCAGATGGGAAAGAAAGGATAGCTTTTCGGAGTTCCTTAAGGGTGAACGGGGCTTCCAAATCAGCTTTCTGAATTGGGGAAATAGAAGGGAGATGTAAATCGGCCAGATAGTTATTGATATCAGAGGGGGAAGGAGGGGAGATCCTCCTTCCCAAGTTATAAAGGTCTTCATAGTATTCCTTAAATTGGTTGGCTATGTCGGTGGATGTATACCAAACCTTCCCTTTCCTATTTGTGATAGACATGATATAATTCCTAGAAGATCTATATCACAATAATCTAGCTAACATTTTACCCTGCTTGTTTCCCCCCTCATAGAACCTTCTCTTCAGAAAGAGAGCTCTGCGCTTAACTTCAGCACCCAATAAAAGGTCAAGCTGGTTATGTTTATGTTGAATGTGTGTTAACAATGAGTGAGCTTTGGGAAACCTCTTGTGTGAATCCTGTAATTTTTCCAATTCCTCTAGGAGATTTTTCAATGCAAGCGAATTCTGCTTGTTCCTAGCTGCTTTAATGGCAATTAGCTCCCCCCTAATGACGCATTTATGCGCTTCCCAGACGTGAAGTGGATTCACACCAGGAGTAGCGTTTATTAGAAAGTATGATTCTAACACTTGGCGTAATTGAATGTCCACTAAAGGGTCAGTCAATAAGGTCTCGTCTAACTTCCAGGAGTGGTGTTGTCTCTGAGAGGTGGGCCAATTGATAGAGAGGCTAATCATCGCATGGTCAGACCAAGTAATAGGGGAGATGTCAGAGGATTGAACAAGGGCAAGGCTGGTAACGTCTATGAGAAGGTAGTCAATGTGTGATTAATTTTGGTGTGGGTATGAATAAAACGTATAATCCTTTATCTGAGGATGGTATATTCTCCAAGCATCATGTACATTTAATTTCGACAGTTGTAGCTTAACGTGTTTCAATGTTTTATGGGGAACCGAGGATGTTCCAGAAGAGCAGTCCAGCTCAGGATCAAGAGTTAAATTTAGGTCTCCCCCCACTATCAAACCTCCCCTGGTGTATTCAGATATTATGTTACTTGTTTGGGAGAAAAATTGTGCTTGGTGAGAGCTAGTGGCATAGATGTTGGCAATTGTAATCACCTTGTTATAAAGACGTCCGGTGATAATAATTAGTCTACCCTCTTTATCCCTAAAAATACTGGAAAGGTGAAAAGGGATGTTGTTTTTAATGAGAATACCCACCCCATTGTGTTTGGAAGAGTGGGAGGCCAGAAAGACCTGACCAAATTTCCTAAAAGACTGTATGGGTTCCCGTCCTTTTTTAAAGTGGGTCTCCTGGAGTAGGACAATGTCACATTTAAGTCTACTATAATCTCTTAGTGCTCTGGACCTTTTTTGAGGGATGTTGAGACCTTTAACGTTATGGGAAACTATTTAAGGGTTCTAGGGTCGTCAACCATGGTTATAAAAGTGGAAATGGACTAGAAGTTGAAATGGAAAAGGGTACCGAGGACCCAGGGATCCAATGTTTGGGAAGTCAAGTCTCATGTTAGAAGTCAGGCGGGGTTGTGAAACTCTGTAAATAGTCAAACATGCAAACAAGATTAGGCATCTATTAGACAGCAATGTCAGAAAAATGTGGCTAAAAACCCATATGTAAAGTTCTTCATGACCTGTGGAAGCAACAAGATAAAAAACAATAAAGCCATTTATCAAACATGGGAACCCATCATCTTTGGCTACACAAACAATGTCTGAAAAAAAGATGGTGGTTATGAACAACAAACATACAAACAAAACATGAATACAAACATAACATTCATCGGTGCGTACCAATGACTTAATGTACACCATTCAAGGGGGGTGGAATGATGTCAATTAACTCTCTAGGGAAATCTAATTATAACGTGCCTAAACAGTCGGCAAAGTAAAAAATGTATAAGATATAACTTAACTGGGCAGACTCACAAAAATAAGGTGAAGTGTTAGGGAATCAGCTGTCCCCAATATTCCCAACCACTGGAGGATCTATAGGAGAGAACCCGCCTTAAATTAGTATAAATGTAGGGATATAGGAGACCCTGCAACAATATATTATGAGATAACTACACATGGGAAGCAGTAAATAAAGCGTTAGTCATACTCTACCACTAATGTCCTTTATTTAGTGAATAGTCCAAGAGTACGGTTCCTGCCCTGCCTGGAGGGCAGATGCCTGCTCTGTGGAAAGTAGATAACGGCTGACACAGTAGACCAAGTAGGGTAGGAATTCCTCTTCTCAAGTGTCGGCAGAGGGGGCTGATGGAGTAGTTTTGCGTCTCTTTGGGGCCACCTTGTGCCAGCTAGGCCGTTGTTCTTTCGGGGCTGGTCCATCTGGGCCATCCTTTCGAGAAGGAATCTCTATAATCTTTTCAGGAGGTGGTTCAAAGGGGAGATTCAATTTCTGAGAGAGCATAGCAAGGTCAGAAAAACTCTTATAGACTAGTTGAGTACCATTGTGTTATATGATTAAGCTAAAGGGAAAGCCCCATCTGTACCGAATATTATGATCTTGGAGAGTCTTGGTAATAAAATGGACCTCTTTTCTCCACTGTACTGTTTGGGGGCAAAGGTCTTGGTATACTTGTAGGTTATGACCCTGAAACTGGATCGTATGCCGGGATCTTGCTGCCTCCCAGATCTGCTCTTTGGTGGTATATTTAAACATTTTGAGAATAACATCTCTCGGAGGAGCTGGGGGCTTGGCTGGAGGTCTTAGGGCTCTATGGATCCTCTCGAAGTCATCATTCTGGATAGGGTGAGCTTGCGGGAGTAGAAAGAGGAAGAACTCCCTGACATACCCTCGAAGCTGTTCTTGAGTGATCTCTTCGGGGATTCCCCTTATCTGTAAATTATTTCTCCTTCCTCGATTATCGAGGTCCTCTATTTTATCCTGCATACTCTGAATCATGGAGTCTTGGATTGACAAGTGTTGAGTGTTAGAACTGACGACATTATTTAAATGTTCTTGGCCCTCTTCCAGATAGTCCATTCTGGATCCCATGTCATTAAGGTCCTTCTTTAAGTCTCTGATTTCGTCTTTAATGAATGTCTTTAGGGATTCTATATCTGTCTTGGATGGAAGACTGGCTAGTTGAGATTGTATACATTTCAGGGAGTCTTGGGGGTTTACTGTAGAGGTCGGGTCAGATTGGGGTAGTGATGTCCCTTGGGTATGACCCAAATCAGATGCAACAGATTCCTGAGAGTGAAAAAAGGAGGAGACAGAGTTGCTTATCTGGCTTCTTCCCTTTTTTAGCCGCCATTATGGTGGTAATGTTGGTGGGTAAGCAATATTATTGAGAATCAGCACAATCAAATAGTCAAGGTTATAAAACCGCTAATGATGTAGTTAATTGGGCCTTGCCCTTGATAAGGTTAGTCCATGCGGCCTAAGTGTATCGCCAAAGCCACCCTCAGGTTATTTCAGATGTTATAAATAGCCCCAAACCTGACCAGTCTGCTCAGGATATATATGTTTAAGTAGGCCCACAGACTCCAACAAAGCTGAAAATAGTATGACAATGGCCTTCCAAGCCTCCAAGGCGGAACAAGAGGGTGCAACAGCACTACACTAGTGTTAAGGAGATGCTAGTATAAATGGATTAATTTCCTTAGCTTGAGTGCTTATGCATGAATTAACTTGAGAGACAAAATCAACATAGAAGTTGAAAAAAGTATGCATCTATTTAGCACTTCATTCTCCTTATCTGGGAATATAATTTTGACATCAATTGGGGAATGAGGTTAGGCGATTGTAGTTAAAATTTAACCTTTATTGGTTTAAAAGAACAGAACACAACAACATAAAGTTTAAAAACACAAAATGATTTAGACCTGTAGAACTTATTATCTAACCACTCATTGGCGGTATAAGTTTATAATAATATGCCCCTTTTCCCCTAGGTAGAGAAACACAGGGTTAAATGTAAAGTGTGGTGATCTGGTCACCTGATAGGTGATAAATATGGAGATGGAGTTTTGAAGTCTCCTAAGAGGGTCAATTTGTCAAGTGATTGATCTGAATTAGTGTCACAAACTGGGCAAAATTTGGTTGTAGTTGTGTTGTAACTTATTCACATGAGTGTCAATATTGCTCAGATGTCAGTTATGTGCTTACTGTTATATCAGATCTGTTACATAGGGTCGTTGAAATCCTAACTGGATTTATGCTGGATATAACTATACACAAAAATGTGTGTTTTAGAATTAAACATCTATCAACATTATAATGAGAAAGAGTTAATATTTATCCTTCTCTTTATTAGAGTTATACTAATATGGTGGTGATTTTGCTATCGAAGTAATTTCACTCTGACTGGAAAGCAAATATATAGAAATAAATGTGGATAAGGTAACCACAAATTGTATAATAATAATTGTCACACAATGTCTTGTGTCAGTTACTCATACCGTCCAATGTGCAATATGCTCGCCTAAGATCTTTGTTTATGTTGACAAAGATTTATGATAAATATCTTATTTAGATGATTATCATCAAAGATAATATTAGATTGTTGGGTGAGGTTCCACAGTTATGGTAATTATGTCAGATACCTGATAATTATTATAATAAGATATCTCAAGTCAGTTTCTCTATATATTTATGGATTCAATAAAAATCACAAGTATCACACTTATAAAAGTATAAGTAGATTAAAATGCAGGCTGCTGTTAGATGCAATATTTTGGTTGTATTTAGATTGCCTTGTATCCGCAATCTCACTTGTATTTAGTTTTTAATCTAATAGTGAGTAACAGATGACACACACTGATTTTTAGTCTATTAGTTCACTCAGTAACTGGATATCACTCTCAGAGGACATTAGAAATTTTAATCTTGATAATGTGTGCTGGATTTTATTAAGTATACTGGAGTTTAATTAAATCACCATGTTGTTGGGAGTATTATCCAAAAGATTCCAATGAGTTGTACATTGTAGCTAAATTGTTGCATAAACGCAATGTATCAATATTGACAATCTTATGTACACCATATAAGAGGATTATTAAACTTACAGCCTAGATAGCCACTAAGAAGCGTTCCCGTTAATGCACAGTGTATGTAAGCACCTATATATATGGCGCTTAAATGTATCTTTATAGTTGGGATACTATGTGGAGGCTGATGTCTATTTTAACATTATATTGCATTACGGGTTTACGTGCATAAGTTGCACATCACATACTGTTACAATATTGGAGCGTTATTCAGAATGAGAGTCCCCTGGATAGCACTCTTAGGCCTAGATTTGGAGTTTGGCGGTAGAAGGGCTGTTAACGCTCCGCGGGCTTTTTTCTGGCCGCACCATAAAATTAACTCTGGTATCGAGAGTTCAAACAAATGCTGCGTTAGGCTCCAAAAAAGGAGCATAGAGCATTTTTACCGCAAATGCAACTCTCGATACCAGAGTTGCTTACGGACGCGGCCGGCCTCAAAAACGTGCTCGTGCACGATATCCCCATAGGAAACAATGGGGCAGTTTGAGCTGGAAAAAAACCTAACACCTGCAAAAAAGCAGCGTTCAGCTCCTAACGCAGCCCCATTGTTTCCTATGGGGAAACACTTCCTACGTCTGCACCTAACACTCTAACATGTACCCCGAGTCTAAACACCCCTAGCCTTACACTTATTAACCCCTAATCTGCCGCCCCCGCTATCACTGACCCCTGCATTATATTATTAACCCCTAATCTGCCGCTCCGTAAACCGCCGCCACCTACGTTATCCCTATGTACCCCTAATCTGCTGCCCTAACATCGCCGACCCCTATATTATATTTATTAACCCCTAATCTGCCCCCCTCAACGTCGCCGACACCTGCCTACACTTATTAACCCCTAATCTGCCGAGCGGACCTGAGCGCTACTATAATAAAGTTATGAACCCCTAACCCGCCTCACTAACCCTATCATAAATAGTATTAACCCCTAATCTGCCCTCCCTAACATCGCCGACACCTAACTTCAATTATTAACCCCTAATCTGCCGACCGGAGCTCACCGCTATTCTAATAAATTGATTAACCCCTAAAGCTAAGTCTAACCCTAACACTAACACCCCCCTAAGTTAAATATAATTTTTATCTAACGAAATAAATTAACTCTTATTAAATAAATGATTCCTATTTAAAGCTAAATACTTACCTGTAAAATAAATCCTAATATAGCTACAATATAAATTATAATTATATTATAGCTATTTTAGGATTAATATTTATTTTACAGGCAACTTTGTAATTATTTTAACCAGGTACAATAGCTATTAAATAGTTAAGAACTATTTAATAGTTACCTAGTTAAAATAATAACAAATTTACCTGTAAAATAAATCCTAACCTAAGATATAATTAAACCTAACACTACCCTATCAATAAAATAATTAAATAAACTACCTACAATTACCTACAATTAACCTAACACTACACTATCAATAAATTAATTAAACACAATTCCTACAAATAAATACAATTAAATAAACTAGCTAAAGTACAAAAAATAAAAAAGAACTAAGTTACAGAAAATAAAAAAATATTTACAAACATAAGAAAAATATTACAACAATTTTAAACTAATTACACCTACTCTAAGCCCCCTAATAAAATAACAAAGCCCCCCAAAATAAAAAATTCCCTACCCTATTCTAAATTAAAAAAAGTTACAAGCTCTTTTACCTTACCAGCCCTGAACAGGGCCCTTTGCGGGGCATGCCCCAAGAATTTCAGCTCTTTTGCCTGTAAAAGAATAAATACAATACCCCCCCCCCCAACATTACAACCCACCACCCACATACCCCTAATCTAACCCAAACCCCCCTTAAATAAACCTAACACTAAGCCCCTGAAGATCTTCCTACCTTGTCTTCACCATACCAGGTTCACCGATCCGTCCTGAAGAGCTCCTCCGATGTCCTGATCCAAGCCCAAGCGGGGGCTGAAGAGGTCCATGATCCGGTCAAAGTCTTCATCCAAGCGGGGCAGAAGAGGATCTTCCATCCGATTGAAGTCATCATCCAGGCGGCATCTTCTATGGTCTTCCATCCGGAGCGAAGCGGCAGGATCCAGAAGACCTCCAGCGCGGAACATCCATCCGGACCGACGACTGAACGACGAATGACTGTTCCTTTAAGGGACGTCATCCAAGATGGCGTCTCTCGAATTCCGATTGGCTGATAGGATTCTATCAGCCAATCGGAATTAAGGTAGGAATTTTCTGATTGGCTGATGGAATCAGCCAATCAGAATCTAGTTCAATCCGATTGGCCGATCCAATCAGCCAATCAGATTGAGCTCGCATTCTATTGGCTGATCGGAACAGCCAATAGAATGCGAGCTCAATCTGATTGGCTGATTGGATCAGCCAATCGGATTGAACTTGATTCTGATTGGCTGATTCCATCAGCCAATCAGAATATTCCTACCTTAATTCCGATTGGCTGATAGAATCCTATCAGCCAATCGGAATTCGAGGGACGCCATCTTGGATGACGTCCCTTAAAGGAACAGTCATTCGTCGTTCAGTCGTCGGTCTGGATGGATGTTCCGCGCTGGAGGTCTTCTGGATCCTGCCGCTTCGCTCCGGATGGAAGACCATAGAAGATGCCGCCTGGATGATGACTTCAATCGGATGGAAGATCCTCTTCTGCCCCTCTTGGATGAAGACTTTGACCGGATCATGGACCTCTTCAGCCCCCGCTTGGGCTTGGATCAGGACATCGGAGGAGCTCTTCAGGACGGATCGGTGAACCTGGTATGGTGAAGACAAGGTAGGAAGATCTTCAGGGGCTTAGTGTTAGGTTTATTTAAGGGGGGTTTGGGTTAGATTAGGGGTATGTGGGTGGTGGGTTGTAATGTTGGGGGGGGGGGTATTGTATTTATTCTTTTACAGGCAAAAGAGCTGAAATTCTTGGGGCATGCCCCGCAAAGGGCCCTGTTCAGGGCTGGTAAGGTAAAAGAGCTTGTAACTTTTTTAATTTAGAATAGGGTAGGGAATTTTTTATTTTGGGGGGCTTTGTTATTTTATTAGGGGGCTTAGAGTAGGTGTAATTAGTTTAAAATTGTTGTAATATTTTTCTTATGTTTGTAAATATTTTTTTATTTTCTGTAACTTAGTTCTTTTTTATTTTTTGTACTTTAGCTAGTTTATTTAATTGTATTTATTTGTAGGAATTGTGTTTAATTAATTTATTGATAGTGTAGTGTTAGGTTAATTGTAGGTAATTGTAGGTAGTTTATTTAATTATTTTATTGATAGGGTAGTGTTAGGTTTAATTATATATTAGGTTAGGATTTATTTTACAGGTAAATTTGTTATTATTTTAACTAGGTAACTATTAAATAGTTCTTAACTATTTAATAGCTATTGTACCTGGTTAAAATAATTACAAAGTTGCCTGTAAAATAAATATTAATCCTAAAATAGCTATAATATAATTATAATTTATATTGTAGCTATATTAGGATTTATTTTACAGGTAAGTATTTAGCTTTAAATAGGAATCATTTATTTAATAAGAGTTAATTTATTTCGTTAGATAAAAATTATATTTAACTTAGGGGGGTGTTAGTGTTAGGGTTAGACTTAGCTTTAGGGGTTAATCAATTTATTAGAATAGCGGTGAGCTCCGGTCGGCAGATTAGGGGTTAATAATTGAAGTTAGGTGTCGGCGATGTTAGGGAGGGCAGATTAGGGGTTAATACTATTTATGATAGGGTTAGTGAGGCGGGTTAGGGGTTCATAACTTTATTATAGTAGCGCTCAGGTCCGCTCGGCAGATTAGGGGTTAATAAGTGTAGGTAGGTGGCGGCGACGTTGTGGGGGGCAGGTTAGGGGTTAATAAATATAATATAGGGGTCGGCGATGTTAGGGCAGCAGATTAGGGGTACATAGGGATAACGTAGGTGGCGGCGATTTGCGGTCGGAAGATTAGGGGTTAATTATTTTAAGTAGCTGGCGGCGACGTTGTGGGGGGCAAGTTAGGGGTTAATAAATATAATATGGGGGTCGGCGGGGTTAGGGGCAGCAGATTAGGGGTACATAAGTATAACTTAGGTGGCGGTCGGCAGATTAGGGGTTAAAAATTTTAATCGAGTGGCGGCGATGTGGGGGGAGCTCGGTTTAGGGGTACATAGGTAGTTTATGGGTGTTAGTGTACTTTAGGGTACAGTAGTTAAGAGCTTTATGAACCGGCGTTAGCCAGAAAGCTCTTAACTCCTGCTATTTTCAGGCGGCTGGAGTTTTGTCGTTAGAATTCTAACGCTCACTTCAGAAACGACTCTAAATACCGGAGTTAGAAAGATCCCATTGAAAAGATAGGATACGCAAATGGCGTAGGGGGATCTGCGGTATGGAAAAGTTGCGGCTGAAAAGTGAGTGTTAGACCCTTTAATCACTGACTCCAAATACCAGCGGGCGGCCAAAACCAGCGTTAGGAGCCTCTAACGCTGGTTTTGACGGCTACCGCCGAACTCCAAATCTAGGCCTTAGAGATTAAGTTTGTATGGTTAGTTAATAATATGGTCAGTTTGTAAGCCACTTGTTAATAGAGCGAACACTGATTTAACTAAACATCACACATATCTCAGATTCACACCACCGTTATTTTCTATATAGGGACTAAATATCACACATATCTCAGATTTGCACCACAATTGATTTCTCTGTTGTAACTAGGTACAATGCTATGTTGCTATCAGAAGGAGTGGTAACAACTAGTTCTACTATATCGTTTGGTTAGCAGCCATATTACTCATTTTGGCGGTCTAAATCTTATGCTAAGTTTAAAAAATAATGGGGGTTGAAAGAGGTTCAACACCCTCCCCTGACATGTTTCGCCGTCTTAGTTGCGGCTTTTTCGAAAGAGCCGCAACTAAGACGGCGAAACATATTATTATAAGTGTGATACTTGTGATTTTTATCGAATCCATAAATATATAGAGAAACTGACTTGAGACATCTTATTATAATAATTATCAGGTATCTGACATAATTACCATAACTGTGGAACCTCACCCAACAATCTAATATTATCTTTGATGATAATCATCTAAATAAGATATTTATCATAAATCTTTGTCAACATAAACAAAGATCTTAGGCGAGTATATTGCACATTGGACGGTATGAGTCACTGACACAAGACATTGTGTGACAATTATTATTATACAATTTGTGGTTACCTTATCCACATTTATTTCTATATATTTGCTTTCCAGTCAGAGTGAAATTACTTCGATAGCAAAATCACCACCATATTAGTATAACTCTAATAAAGAGAAGGATAAATATTAACTCTTTCTCATTATAATGTTGATAGATGTTTAATTCTAAAACACACATTTTTGTGTATAGTTATATCCAGCATAAATCCAGTTAGGATTTCAACGACCCTATGTAACAGATCTGATATAACAGTAAGCACATAACTGACATCTGAGCAATATTGACACTCATGTGAATAAGTTACAACACAACTACAACCAAATTTTGCCCAGTTTGTGACACTAATTCAGATCAATCACTTGACAAATTCACCCTCTTAGGAGACTTCAAAACTCCATCTCCATATTTATCAACTATCAGGTGACAAGATCACCACACTTTACATTTAACCCTGTGTTTCTCTACCTAGGGGAAAAGGGGCATATTATTATAAACTTATACCGCCAATGAGTGGTTAGATAATAAGTTCTACAGGTCTAAATCATTTTGTGTTTTTAAACTTTATGTTGTTGTGTTCTGTTCTTTTAATCAAACCAATAAAGGTTAAATTTTAACTACAATCACCTAACCTCATTCCCCAATTGATGTCAAAATTATATTCCCAGATAAGGAGAATGAAGTGCTAAATAGATGCATACTTTTTTCAACTTCTATGTTGATTTTGTCTCTAAAGCCTCCAAGGCCTCTGGACACTGATCTGCAACCGGGTAGTGGCCCAGCTGGCACGCCTGAGAGTTATTAAAAGTTGCCAGAGACAAATTCTGTGCGTTATTTACCCCTCGGTGATAAATCTAAAAGTGCTGATTTGGGTGTCTAGGAGATAAAGCTGCAGCTGCTCACAGAAATACCAGGCCGCACAAAGTTACATATGGGATGCTCCCTCATCTAAATGTCACAGAGGTGGTCCGGCCTGCAATAGCCTCTAACGTGCAGCGCTTCACAAATCAGTTATGTTAACAGTTCAAGGTAATGTGGCTTATAAATTATTTATTTATTTCCATTACCGCTACTCACGAGTGACTGCTGTTATGAGCCTCAGGACGTCCCCTGTATGATCTCAGATGCGGCCGCTACTCACGTGGCCCTCCGGAGTAAATCTCGCACACACTGCAGAGCGATCTTGGTCCCCGGTCTTCACGCTGCAGAGCGCTACCATTAGTGTCCAAGGAGACGTAAGCAGATAGCCCTACTTTCAATGCGGCACCGGCACCTGCGTACGTGTTCCCAGGCCTGAACTGCGTCCACACTTATCGGGCTCACCGTGGTAGCAGTGTTAAAGTATTAGAAGGTGCCTAGGCATATTAACAGAGTTGGGGCAAGTGTTATATAGAGGGATCGCCCAGTATAGAGCCGGTATTTTAGCCTAGAGGGATTGACATCCACGGAGCTTTCTCACAGAGCGTCCATGTCCCAGCACGGCGAAGCTCCGCGCCCCGACCATCACATTTAAATGCCCATTATGGGCTGTTGACAACATTTTATATATATATTTCACTACCTGGCCTGTATAGGTTTGTTTGAAATTATGAACCATTCATCACTAATAACTATTGTTCACTAATACACGTGTTAGACTTACCTGTCTCTTCACCTTGATGTTTTCCAGATCACCAAAAATACTCTGCAGGGCGATCAGCCCCAAGCACGTCTCAGCCTAGTTCTGGTAAGTACCTAAATAAGGAATACAAACATACACCTAGATTTAGAGTTTGGCGTTAGGGTTAAAAACCAGCGTTAAGGGCTCCTAACGCTGCTTTTTACCGCCTGCTGGTATTTAGAGTTTTCTTAACGCCACTAAAAAATTGTTTAACACTGAAATCATTGCCGACAACACAGACCCAGTAGTTAACATCTAACGCCAAAATAAACATCCACGAATCACAAAAAAAAATATTACACAAAGTACACTTACACTCATACAAACACTACACTATATTTATTTTTAATTTTTCATATTTTCATGTCAAAATAGAAAGGATCAAAGTTACGAGATCTAGTTCCGCTATGACAAATAGATCACGAAATGGCTATTTCTCTATGGACTTATGGCTTTTACTTCTGTGAAATTCACAACATCAAATTGTTTGATACATTAATTAATTACATCAGATTTAAACGGACAGAAAAATAATTTGAACATTTCATGATTCACAAACAGTAGACTATTGGAAACACCAATCATTTACCTCTATTATAGCATTTCATTTATTCAACTCATATGCTTGCATGAACAGCATATCTACATAGGCTTAACACATGATCATTAATGGATGCACATACATTACTTTTAGCATTCACTCATACATGTGCATTGATATGATGGGGGAAAAACACATTACATTCTCTCTATGAATCAGGAAACATAAAATAGTGATTTTACTGTCCCTTTAACATCATGATTCACTCAGAATAAACCATTAGGAATTACGTACAATAAGAACATCATTAGAACAGATTACAGCTGTCACTTTTTGGGAAGGAACAACAATGCTATACTGCTTTTAGCATATGTGGGAGACAATCACAATATATACGTATAGATGTACATAACACGCATCACGCAACAACAAAGCACACATTTATATTTTAATCAGCACACAATAACAATGTAGTAAAATACAACAACACAATGAGGATTTCATAACTACACAGGCAGGTTAATAATATGATGACGTCATTAGAAGCTTCAACCATACACATTACAGCTTTAGTACTGTACCGCCCCTTTCAGAAGTTTAGCACTCAATACTACAATACTACATATACGTAAACGACAGTTTGGAACATCATTAATATGGCGATTTAAAAGGGATGCGTACAAAATATTGACAGCTCGAAAAGCAATTATATATACAATACTACAGATGTCAGCCGGAAGATCGTCATTATTATTGCGATTTTAAAGGGATGCGTACAATATTGACATCTCGCCAATCACTTATATATACAATACTACAGATGTCAGCCGGAAGAACTTCAGTATTATTGCGATTTTAAAGGGACGCGTACAATATTGACATCTCGCAAATCACTTATATATACAATACTACAGATGTCAGCCGGAAGAACTTCAGTATTATTGCGATTTTAAAGGGACGCGTACAATATTGACATCTCGCAAATCACTTATATATACAATACTACAGATGTCAGCCGGAAGAACTTCAGTATTATTGCGATTTTAATGGGACGCGTACAATATTGACATCTCGCAAATCACTTATATATACAATACTACAGATGTCAGCCGGAAGAACTTCAGTATTATTGCGATTTTAAAGGGACGCGTACAATATTGACATCTCGCAAATCACTTATATACAATACTAGAGATGGCAGCCGGAAGATTTTCAGTATTATTGCGATTTTAAAGGGACGCGTACAATATTGACATCTCGCCAATCACTTATATATACAATAATAAAGATGTCAGCTGTTACTTTATCGTTTACAAACAATATTGCAGCAACATTGATCGATCAGATTCTATGCCATTATACACAACTATGCACTTTCATTCATGTTAGCGTGGACGTGTGCTTTTTACAATAACATTGCGTTTATTAAGTATTTATTACGCATATGAACAAACATTATGAAGATGCACTGTATATGTTATATTTTACACTTTCACATTGCGATTCATTGGGGGAAAGCAACATTTCAGCAAACACCTAAAAAAAACGCCCACTTTGAAAGCATTCGCGCCGCTCACATACAAACAAGTGTATACAATCAGCAATCATTACGAACTCTCTACCATTGGACATATTGCACTATAAATCCCCCAAACAACATGGCCAAGGCGTCCCTTGTGATCGACATTGTATCAATTCGCTTCTGTGTTTTTGTATACCTTGTTACTCCTTGTGTTGTGTTTGCTCTGCTGTTTGGCTTTGTGCTGCTTAGCTTGGCAAATATGGATGACGATTTGGTCGACGTTGCTGCTGGTGCTGCTGCACAAGTAGAGATTCAGAGAATCAGGCGAGCTCGGCGGCTCCGAGTGAGACAAAGGGCTGGTTTGGTTCAAGGTCCTCGTGTCTACAGGGTGAGACCCACCTTGGAAAACATGAGTGACTTATAGGCTCAATCGCGAACAGCTCATTGGCCTTTACGATGTTCTTAGACCTCATCTGGAGCCACATATACGAATAAGGACTGCTGTCCCTGGCATCACCAAGATGCTAAGTTGTATATACGTCCTGGCCTCCGGGAGTTTTCAATCTGGAGAGATGTACATGCATGGCCTGTCTCAAGGTACATTCTCAGTGGTTTTTGATAACTTTCTGGATGCCATGGTACGTGTTAGTAAGCATTACATAGGATTCCCTCAGAATGATGGTGATTGGAGGCGCCTGAAGAGGGAATTCTTTGCAATCGCTGAATTGCCCAATGTCTTTGGAGCAATAGATTGCACCCACATTGTGCTGCGTGCTCCAGCCGATGATGAGCCCTTCCGAAATCGCAAACATTTCCATAGCCTCAACGTGCAGTATGTTTGTGATGCACGGATGCGGATTATGCACGTGTGTGCGAATTTCGGCGGGGCTTGTCATGATGCCCGCATCCTTAGACAGTCGTCCCTGTGGCGGCCATTTGAGGAAAGAGAGTTTCCCCCTGGGTGGCTCGTTGGTGAGTACTTGTGCACAACATGGTTAATTAGTTAGACAATTTCCACTGTAGTCTTAAAAAACAGTTGTGTTTGTGTAATGTGCAAAATGTGCAGCTATAGGATGCAATTTAACCATTTCTTTCTCTTTCCGCAAATGTCTAGTTTTAGCTCCAAACAGATATGTAGCATGTCTTAGCTTAAATGGCCAGATAGAGAATGCAATTTAACCATTTAATTGTCTTTCAACAAATGTCTATTTTTAGCTCCAAACAGATATGTAGCATGTCTTAGCTTAAATGGCCAGATAGAGAATGCAATTTAACCATTTTGTTTTTAGTTTAGCAAAGGTCGGGTTTATGCGAAATACGCATAGGTAGCATGTCTTAGCTTAAATGGGCAGATAGAGAATGCAATTTAACCATGTCATTGTCTCTTTCCGCAAATGTCTAGTTTTACTTTAAAACAGATATGTAGCATGTCTTAGCTTAAATGGGCAGATAGAGAATGCAATTTAACCATTTTGTTTTTAGTTTAGCAAAGGTCGGGTTTATGCGAAATACGCATATGTAGCATGTCTTAGCTTAAATGGGCAGATAGAGAATGCAATTTAACCATTTAATTGTCTTTCAACAAATGTCTATTTTTAGCTCCAAACAGATATGTAGCATGTCTTACCTTAAATGGCCAGAAAGAGAATGCAATTTAACCATGTCATTGTCTCTTTCCGCAAATGTCTAGTTTTACTTTAAAACAGATATGTAGCATGTCTTAGCTTAAATGGGCAGATAGAGAATGCAATTTAACCATGTCATTGTCTCTTTTTGCAAATGTCTAGTTTTACTTTAAAACAGATATGTAGCATGTCTTAGCTTAAATGGGCAGATAGAGAATGCAATTTAACCATTTAATTGTCTTTCAACAAATGTCTATTTTTAGCTCCAAACAGATATGTAGCATGTCTTACCTTAAATGGCCAGATAGAGAATGCAATTTAACCATGTCATTGTCTCTTTCCGCAAATGTCTAGTTTTGCTTTAAAACAGATATGTAGCATGTCTTAGCTTAAATGGGCAGATAGAGAATGCAATTTAACCATTTAATTGTCTTTCAACAAATGTCTATTTTTAGCTCCAAACAGATATGTAGCATGTCTTACCTTAAATGGCCAGATAGAGAATGCAATTTAACCATGTCATTGTCTCTTTCCGCAAATGTCTAGTTTTACTTTTAAACAGATATGTAGCATGTCTTAGCTTAAATGGGCAGATAGAGAATGCAATTTAACCATTTTGTTTTTAGTTTAGCAAAGGGCGGGTTTATGTGAAATACGCATATGTAGCATGTCTTAGCTTAAATGGCCAGATAGAGAATGCGATTTAAACATCTAAATCTTTTTTAAGGAAAATGTTTATTTTAGGGGATTTTCATGTACACAAATGAAAAGTATTTTAATATAATAATTATAAATAAATTATTAATATTTGTCATTTTGTTATGTTTATTATTTATAGGTGATTCTGGTTACATGAGCCGGCCTTGGCTCATTACGCCTATACGTAACCCCACTGATGAGGCCCAGGAGCGCTACAATAGGGCGCACAAGCGGACTAGGGCTGTAGTCGAGAGGATGTTTTGGCTCCTCAAAATGAGACTCCAATGCCTTGACAGGTCGGGAGGAGCCCTCCAATACAGCCCTAGTAAGGTGGCTAAGATCGTTATAGCCTGCAGCGTCCTGCATAATATTGCAGAGCGGGCTGGGATGCTGCAGGCCATCCAGGCGCCCCAACACCTCCTCAGAGATGAGGAGGACGAGCCAATTCTAGAGGGGCCATTCCGGGACGAGGGGCTCAATGTCAGAGCAGACATCATCAACCGCCACTTCAGACGGTAAATAATAGAAGTTAGATAGGAGTATTGCCAAAATATGTGAATTCTAGGGAAATGACAAGTAGAGAATTGTGCAAATATGTTAGGATTGTTCATCAAATGATTAAAATGTTTAAATTTATTACTATAGGTGATGCTCTGGTCATTGGGTCCTGTAACAACTTTGACTCCTGGTTTTTAAAGACAACATCAGCTGGTAAGTATAAATAATGTATGGACTGTGGCTGGCGGAAATTTGGCACAAACAGACATCATATGTCATACATTTTACAAACTATTATTTATTTTACACATTACTTGAATTTTGGATACTCAGAAAGGGATCCTCTAGCAAGACTGTGGTTCAAAGTCAGATTCAAAGTCACACATTAGAGGTTAGGTCTGCTCAATATATGACTCATCTTCACACTTGATTGATAGAACATAACACAAGATTCTACACACGCTTAGTAAGTTAGTGACAGAAATCGTTTCAGAAATAGGAGGTGGGAGAGGTGTGAAGAAATAATTAACACACTTGTATTAATTGTTTGTTTCTCACTTTCTCTGCCATTAGGGAGATGACTTCATCTAAAGACTGAAAGTGAAGAATTCAAGACTGAAAGTGAAGAATTCAAGACTGAAAGTGAACAATCCCAGACTGGAAGTGAAGAATCCAAGATTGAAAGTGAAGAATCCAAGATTGAAAGTGAAGAATACCAATGTGATCATGTTTGGCATTGTTTTTCAAATGTGCTTACCTTGAAAACCATACAAAGACATGTTCACATGGTAAGTGGCAACAATTTGATGGACTAAGGCTGTGGATGCATCCTATTGGAGACACTTAGATGTTCTTTTTTAATTTTAGATGGTATTTCACAATCCTCTCATTTGAAAATGATGAATAAGACACCTAATGAAGATAAACTGTTATTTTCAAGATAATTGACTTTCAAAGACCATGCATACAGGTTGGTTTGCACAATGCATGCTAGTTACGAATCACAGGAGGAAGAATGTTAAGAATTAGGAATAGTTACATGTCCTAGATTAGAATATTTTAATTTTACATACATTACCCCTACTTTGTGCTACAGAGGAATCACATTCTGACCAATCAGACAAAGGAATACATTTTAGAGTTGATATAGAGGTATATTATTAGAAGGGACATGAAATATTACACTTATGTTCAGCATACTATATAAATTGTTTTTGAAAATGTTATATGCATTTTTTTTATATTTTAAAATGCTGATATTTAAATGTAATATTGATGAGACAATATAATGGTATTTAAAATTATGGATAGGTATAGATGTAATGTTTTTTTAAAAAAATATCTATTGGGAAAAAAACATGTTAGAGCATAGACACAAGATGAAATTTAATTTGTTTTACTGAATATTTTAAGACATGTGTTCATGAAATAACTAATATTTATATATATTTTTTTCAGAGTTTCATCTGTGATGAATTACCCTATTTTTTTTATTTTTTTTTATCTTTAATTTATTTTATTGTCAATAAATAATTTTTTAATACTATATCTTTTTTTTTAATAATCTTTTTTTTTAAAAAGATTATAATAAATATATCCATCTAATCTGACAAGAAAAAAAAAATAAAAAATACTCCCATGACTGTTAGTTGTCTATTTGACAAGCATATGCCTGATCTTAACTTTTTCATCATGTATTGAATTAATAATATAAAAACAGCTTATTCAGATAATGTTAAAGTCAAGTATCTTTTAAAAATTAATTTGGAGTTAAATCCATAGATGTTTTTATTGTGTAATTTATAGATGTTAAAATTATAAAATATTTATGACGAGGATATGTAGTCTAAATTAGATATAACAACTTTGTTCTTTTCACTTTTAAGAAAGGAAAGTGGTTAACTTACATTAAAGTGACAGTGTAGTTGATTTTTTTTTTGGGATAATATCATGTATCTTCCTTAGGTATCCAAAAACATTATTATAATATATATATATACATATTTATGTTTAAAATTGTTAGGAAATGTAAAATCATTTTATTTCATATTTAGACCAAGCTAGTTATTGTATGCCATATTGATGACTTTTCTATTCTAGTGGAGTCATTTGAAGGCTCATTTAACTATAGCTAGCTCGTAATATAATTTCAAAAAATTATTCATGTTACCTCTTAGATAGATATCACATATCTATATGTATTTTCATTCTGAACCCAATTTTGTTTCTTTCGTGATTTAGATAGAGCAGGCAATTTTAAGCAACTTTCGAATTTACTCCTATTATCAATTTTTCTTCATTCTCTTGCTATCTTTATTTGAAAAATAAGGCATATAAACTTTTTGGGGTTCAGAACTCTGGACAGCATTTTTTGAATGGTGGATGAATTTATCCAACAATCAGCAAGGACAACCTAGGTTGTTCACAAAAAATGGGCCGGAATATAAACTTACATTCTTGCATTTCAAATAAAGATAGCAAGAGAATGAATAAAATTTTATAATAGGAGAAAATTAGAAAGTTGATTAAAATGTCATGCTCTATCTGAATCACAAAATAAACAATTTGGGTTCAGTGTCCCTTTAACTCCACATATTCCTAATGGTTTGGTCCTTAAAGGGACATTCAAAAAAGATATCATTTAGTGAATTATAAACAATACAAATTTAATTGAAACAACATTTAAATGTATTAGTATCTAATTAGATTAATTCTTTAAATATCCTTGGTTTTAGAAATATCAATGCACATGGCTTAGATAATGATATGAGGCATCTATGTGCAAACAACAATCAGCATAAAAAGAGCCTATCTAGCTATGCTTTTAAGCCAAGAATATAAATTTTCAAAAGATAATGAGAGAATAAAACCAAATATAACGTGGTTTGAATATTCTATTATCCCTCGAAATCATTAAAAACATATAGCTTAATGTCCCTTTAAGGTGAAGATGGCTAAATACAGCCATTAGAACATATTTCATTCACAGTGGGGCAAACAATCCAGAAGTTTGAGAAAGGGAGGTGCATAGGTTTATGATCATCAAAGCATTATTTGGAAATATCTACTTAAAGGGAAATGAAACCCTAATCTTTCCTTTTGTGATTTAAAAAGAGTATGCCATGTTTAAAAATCTTCAATTACTTCGATTATGTCATTATCTTAATTCTCTTGACATACTTTTCTTGAAAAGCATAGCTAGATAGGCTAAGTAGTTGCTGATTGGTTGCTGCACATAGATGCCTTGTGTGATTGGCTCCCCCATGTGCATTGCTATTTATTCAATAAAGGATATCTAAAGAATGATGCGAAATAGATAATAGAAGTCAATTTGAATCTTGTTTAAAATTGTCTTCTCTACTTGAATCATGAAAGAAAATATTTGTGTTTAGTGTCCCTTTAATTGTGGCTGGCCAACAATACATATTTACAATGTTTACACAGATTTATTTAGAGCAAGATTGCATATCAGCTCATGAAAGGGACGGAAATTTAACAAGCTTTTAGTTCTGGAATATGAAAAAAATATAATTTTAAACATTAACATTTAATTCTATCATCTATTTGAAATCATTATTTTGTGGTTATTTGCTTTCAAAACATATCTAGATATGCTCAGTAGATGAAGATTGGTGGATGCACAGAGATGCCTTGTGTGATTTGCTCAACCATGTGCATTGCAATTTCTTCTGTTAAGGATATCTAAATAAAAAGATAAAAATGTATTCTTTCTCTGGATCAATTTTTTCAATTATTTTGGTGTAATGTCTCTTTACAAATAAAGACGCCATTGCACAATAACATATGTGAGCAGTTCAGACAAATACAAGCTTGAGGTTTATTTACTAATAAGAAACAAACGTGTAGTTTAACATTTATAAACAGATTATCCAAGTTACGGACATTATAATCAGAAATTACGCATTTCAGAAATGTCGCGTGGGAAACGTATCTTGCAACACGAGATTCGCATATTTACACATTCTAGTCTAATGTCACGCAATAGCACACAATCAATGTGTATTATAAATACATTTAAAAGAGCAATGTCAATACTTCACAATAAGTCACAAAATTGATTTAATGAACAATAAATACATACAATGTAAAATTTGTATTACTAAAACGTATTTGTATTAAACAAACAGAACGATATTAAACGTAGAAATGTCTACAACATTTAATAATGTTACATTATTATATATTTTGGAAAATTCAAACATCAACATTTGAAAAATGTAGTAACAGCACCCCCAGGAGGTATGTGTATGGAAGTTACTAAGATATGAAACATTAAGGAACGGCCAATCAGAGTTCATCACACAAACACAACTTGAGTCAGGATGGTCTCACAGACATTCTAACAATTTTTCAAAATTTTATCCAATCAGATGTACAGATACCATGTCCCATGGTGCATCTCATGTTTACTTCACCATATAAAAGTCCATTACACGTTGCCATCTTTGTCAGTTCTCTAATGCCTGCAGGCAATATATATATTTATATATTATATTACAATATTAGTATCAAACCGAGCAGGCATGACACCTCCCACGTTCACCAAGCAGGAGAGTGCTGCACTGGTCAACGCCGTCCAGGACTTTTATCTGCAGCTGTTTGGGAACAAGAGGAGGTCGACAGATGTGAAGGTTAAGAAGGCCCTCTGGGCGGCAATAACCAATGAGATTCAATTGGTGTTGGGCATCCAGAGGAGCCAGGATCAGATCATGCAGAGGTTCGGAGATATGAGGTTGCGACTGCACAAAAAAGTCAACCTCACAAGGGACTGGGTACAAGCCCATAAGAGAGATGGCAAGAAAACTAAGCCCAAACGGAAACTATACCTACTCCCTTATGAGGTGACTTTATGCGAGCTCCTCAATCTCCGGGTCCCCAGCAGATTTCGATCTTCTTCCCTCCCAGCTGCTGGATCACAAAGTCCGGACCCGGGGGCCAGTGAAGTTGCTTCTCCGTCCGGTGGCCTGGGAGGAGCGGACAGAGAATCTGAATCAGGTAACTATCCAACTTCATCTAATATATTAATATTTGATTAGACTTTTAAGAAATGTGTATATAGTCAAATATTCAACCTATATAGATCTCACAACATACGCTACATATGATGTTTAGATATATGAATTTAGATTAGTCACACATGAAATAGGAGTGATGTTTCTTGCGCTCTCCAGAATATGCGTCACAGAGCGAAAAGGGAATTGCGCATCCGTGAAATCACTATCATCCGCCATTTCATACATTGACTATCAAATCATAACCCAGTTAGAAATATTCTTTGTTATTGTTCAATATTACCAAATATACGATTTCCATCTCGTAATACACCCAATTGCAAATATATTTGAAGTCTTTATGAAATGATACTCATCACACTACTATATCCAAATTAATTCCGATTCACGGATGCGTAATTCCGCTTGGAATCATTGCGCAATGATCACGAAAAATAGAATTGCGCACACATGTGAACATGTGTTTTCTGTAACTGGCATCGCTTTACATATGTTGGTCAAATCACGGATGCGTAATTCCGCTTGGAATCATTGCGCAATGATCACGAAAAATAGTGTTTGCTGTAACTGGCATCGCTTTACACATGTTGGTCAAATCACGGATGCGTAATTCTGCTTGGAATCATTGCGCAATGATCAGGAAAAATAGAATTGCGCACACACATGAACATGTGTTTGCTGTAACTGGCATCGCTTTACACATGTTGGTCAAATGTATATGTTAATTAGTATATATGTGAAGAATACAGTATCCTTATTTTCAATCTTCTACATTCTAAAAACTATACTAGCAAGATCAAAATAAACAATGAACTATGTCCATCAATTGATGAGAATGCAAGAACACAACAAATGAATTAAAGCTACAGTCAACAACATAACAGATTGAAAATAAGAGTACAGGATATATTTTTGATGACATTAATTGAGGAAACAATGAACTCATGTGAATACAAATCGATTATTAGTTTGTCAATGTAAATTTTTACAATAAATGTTTTTCTCCATGGCCTGATTTGTATTAATGATATCCAATCCTCATTGAATATTTTAGAGATCTGGATGTTGGTGCTGGAACCTCAAGTCAGGGCTTGCCACAGTATGGTATGTCTCATTTTAATTTACATTTGTCTTAGAAACATGAACATAACATTACATAATACATCCACATTGATAGATATTTATATGGATACTCTAATTCTATTTTTTTTTTTTAGTTTAAATTAAGAATCACGAATCAAATTTTGGATTACATTGTAATACAAATCTAAAATTTGGACTATTTGAAGATATTCCTTCTATTCTTGATATCTTCATTTTACTGTAAGATTATTTTCATGGCCAATTTATATTCTGCCCCTGTGTAGTGCTTGATATTTTTGGGATACATTTTGACAACAATCACACATTTTTGCATATGTTTCTATTTTAAAAATATACATTACATACGTTTTTTGTTTCTAGTCATTTAAGGGACATGAAAACTAACTTTTAAATTTACTGATTTAGACACGTGATTTGCAGGAATTTTGATTAGCTAAATTGCTTCAGTCTATTGTTATCGTTATTCTAAAATCATGTCTAGGTCGGTTTAGGTTAAGCAATGCATTACTGGGATTAACCGGCTGTTTTTTTTATGCAGAAAGTTGCCTATTTTCATAGGTTCAAACCATGTGTTCAGATAACAGTAGTACATAGTTGCTCCTTTAAAAATAAAATATAACACAATGAAGCCAAAAAGTCCAAAATAAGTCTATTATCAATTTTTTAAAAATCACAGGCTTGATTTTAATACAAAAATTATCCAATTACACATTTTCAGCTTCATGTCCCTTTAAGAGAGGATAATTAAAGAATCTTGATGATATCCTTAAATAACATATTATATTGTAATTGCATGCTCCATCCCATTCATTACATCAACATATGGACTCGACAATTCATTAACAGCGACATTGTCAAATCCAGATATTTTAATATTAAAGGGACACTGAGCACAAATTATTACTGTTGTCATTCAGATAGAGCATGCAATATTAATCAACTTTATAATTGACTCCAATAATCATATTTTCTTTATTCTTTTGGTATCTTTATTTTAAAAGCAAGTAAGTAAGTTTAGCTGCAGGTCCATTTTTGGGGACCAACCTGGGTTGTTCTTGCTGATTGGTGGATACCTTCAACGACCAATATTTATTGTTAAAAATAATTGCTTAGCTGCCTTTAATAATAAAAAATAAAAAATAAAAAATAAAATAATTTTTTTTTAAAGTGAAATCAATGATTTCTAAAATTGATGTCAGTGTCCCTTTAATAAGCAATAGATTCATTCATCCTTACATTCTTTGGATGAAACAATATTGATATATAAATCACATATTCACTCTTGGACTTACTTTATAGATATAAGCATACTCTAACAGCACCATGATTACATATTTTGAATAATAACTTCTGTTTGGTATTGTGATCAATATGTGTTGTGTCCTAAACGAGATTACTGTACATTGCACAAATGGCTCGATGTGCCCCATGGCTTTGTTTAGATTTGTCAACAGTGGTTATTCCAAATGTTGTTTGTGTGTATTCTTTGAAAAACATTGATCAATGGGTATATTTAAATATGCAATAGAATCATATGAGATGAATGTCTGTCTAATATAGTCAGAAATTAAACATATGTTAAAGACATCTTTTTCTTCAGAATCACCTTGATTCACCCATGCATTTATTCTTCATATTAGTGCTCTATTCTTCACATTTCTAAGTATATTATTCTTAAAAATCTATACTGATGTGATTTAGTGATGTCCAAACTGTGTTCACTAATATATATCTATATCATTCATAGATATAGTTGTTGTGACAAGCCCAGAGGGATCCAGCACCGACGCTGAGCTGCCTTTGCAGTCTTCTGGTAAGTCCATTGAGTCATTCATATGTCATTGAAGGTGTATTTGTAATCAATATTATGATCATGATTCTGATGAAGCATTACATTTGACTAAAACATATAATTTACTCCTCTGATTATATATCGATTTTATTTTAATATTGAAAGATTAAGATCTCAAAGCTTCTTAGTCTACACCTTTGTTCTTCAGAAGATGGATAGCATATGTTTGTTTTGATTTACAATTTTGACAACAATCATCAAGTGATACACACATGAGAACTCTTAAATGTTCCATGTACTCTGCTTTTGTGATTTTAAAAATAATACAGACAATAAAATGAAAATCTTACTCATTGAGAATAACAAATCTTATGCCATTTGTATGCTCCATCAAAATGATGTAAATCATAACTTTGGCTGTGTATATCTTTAATGCAATATTGATGTGTGTCTTTGAGCAACAGTAACATATGTTATAATATCTGATCTTAACGTGTACACAACATGTTATGTTTTACAGAGATTAATGTAACATGTGGGACAGAGGAGGAAGAGGCTCCCTTTGAGTCTGATGGTATGTGAAATATATCTAACATGTATCTAACATGTTTTTTTTTGGTAAACATTCTCTGGAAGAAAATCAAAGTCTACAGCTTTGGCACTTTAAAAAGTATTATTCCTTTTCTTTTAGAATACACTACTGCGCCCTTTCTATATCATGCAGCATGAACATATGCTTGGATTATTATTTCATTTATGTATGATTTGTAATTCATGACATCATGATGTCACATGCATATTCGAGGCCAAACCACAATAATCATTTTCTTATTGTACAGACAGTCATTGCTATTCATCTGAGTGCCTATATGCATACCATATCCTTATGTCATCATTGTTTATAAATTCAAACCCACTTCTAAGTATATCTAAAACATAATCATGTTGAAATGCCTTGATTTGATTTCATGATGTATGAGATGTTAATATATTTTTATTATATATTTCAGATGGAACCTCCACTTCTGGGCATCATTTTCCCGCCCCTCCCCAGGCCCCTGCCCAGGTCCCTCCCCAGGCCCCTGCCCAGGTCCCTCCCCAGGCCCTTGCTCAGGCCCCTGCCCAGGCCCCTCCACAGGCCCTGCCCAGGCCCCTCCCCAAACAGAAGACCCTCCCAGCCCTTCCCATTTCTCCTGTCCTGTCCCTCCCAAAAAAAGCCCCTTACCCCCCCTTTGCCGCTCTCCCCGTATTTTGGCCCGTACAGCTCCCCCACCTGCCCAGCCCCCAAGTCACCAGGCCCCTGACTCCCCAGCTGTATGGGCTACCCCAGAGCAGCAGCCCATCCCTCCCCAGCCCAATCCCTTCCCCCTGTCCCAACCTTCATTGTCCTTCCCAGGCACAGCTGTAAGTATCATTCTAAATCAACATTATAAGATATTTAAAGGGACACTGAAGGCAAATTGTTTCTATTGTGATTCAAATAGAGCATGCAATGTTAAGCAACTTTATAATTTACTCCTCTTATCAATTTTTCTTCGTTCTCTTGCTATCTTTATTTAAAAAAAGAAAGGCATCTAATTTTTAAAACTATTCTGAACTCTGGACATAACTTTTTTATTGGTGGATGAATTTATCCACCAATCAGCAGGGACAACCAAGGTTGATCACCAAAAATGGCCTGCCATATAAACTTACATTCTTGCATTTCAAATAAAGATATTAAGAGAATGAATTAAATTTAATAATAGGAGTAAATTATAAAGTTGATTAAAATGGCATGCTCTATCTGAATCACAAAAGAAAATATTTTGGTTCAGTGTCCCTTTAATATGATATCACTGGATATCAAGCTGGAAAAGTGGATAATTGAAAACCAATTAAAGGGGAGAACATGTTTGAGTAAACTGTCCATTTAATGGTTTATGTCTGAAGAACATATTTAATGTGTAAATAATCAATCTCGAAAATTTAATTTAAAGAATGATTTGTCTTTATTATTACAATGTATCTTTGCTCAATTTTTATTATGTTGTGTAATTATCATTAATATTTTTTAATTTCTTTATTTTAGGTTGTGACTCAACATGGCTTGTGCTAGAAACTCTAGCATGTATAGAGCAGGCCATGTTGAGGAACTCGCTGTTCCTGGGAAGGATGCACGACACCATGCATGCCCAGCTATAGGTTCAGAGTTCGACTCTACAACGTATGATGCGTGTAGAGTCAACGCTTGACTCTGGAGCTGGACATGCACAGGACGATGAAGGTGATGCCCAATAAGTGGAGGATCTGGAGATGCTCCAAGGGCGCAGATAAGAATCTTCCATCCACATGTTGCTGTTTTGTTTTTTACTGTTGCCATTTGGCCTTTTTTTGTTGATTGTTGTGCCTGTTGCACTCTTTTACCTTGTCAAATGGTTCCAATGGGGCTGTGCTGGCCTTTGTTGGCCCTTGTCAACTCCCTCCAAGGACTGTGATGCACTCTTTCACCTTGTCAAATGGCTCCAATGGGGCTGTGTTGGCCTTTGTTGGCCCTTGTCAACTCCCTCCAAGGACTGTGATGCACTCTTTCACCTTGTCAAATGGCTCCAATGGGGCTGTGCTGGCCTTTGTTGGCCCTTGTCAACTCCCTCCAAAGACTGTGATGCACTCTTTCACCTTGTCAAATGGCTCCAATGGGGCTGTGCTGGCCATTGTTGGCCCTTGTCAACTCCCTCCAAGGACTGTGATGCACTCTTTCACCTTGTCAAATGGCTCCAATGGGGCTGTGTTGGCCCTTGTCAACTCCCTCCAAGGACTGTGATGCACTCTTTTACCTTGTCAAATGGCTCCAATGGGGCTGTGTTGGCCCTTGTCAACTCCCTCCAAGGACTGTAATGCACTCCTTTACCTTGTCAAATCACTCCAATGGGTCTGTGCTGGCCTTTGTTGGCCCTTGTCAACTCTCTCCAAGGACTGTGATGCACTCTTTCACCTTGTCAAATGGCTCCAATGGGACTGTGCTGGCCTTTGTTGGCCCTTGTCAACTCCCTCCAAGGACTGTGATGCACTCTTTCACCTTATCAAATGGCTCCAATGGGGCTGTGCTGGCCTTTGTTGGCCCTTGTCAACTCCCTCCAAGGACTGTGATGCACTCTTTCACCTTGTCAAATGGCTCCAATGGGGCTGTGCTGGCCTTTGTTGGCAATTGTCAACTCCCTCCAAGGTCTGTGATGCACTCTTTCACCTTGTCAAATGACTCCAATGGGCCTGTGTTGGCCCTTGTCAACTCCGTCCAAGGACTGTGATGCACTCTTTTACCTTGTCAAATGGCTCCAGTGGGGCTGTGCTGGCCTTTGTTGGCCCTTGTCAACTCCCTCCAAGGACTGTGATGCACTCTTTCACCTTGTCAAATGGATCCAATGGGGCTGTGTTGGCCCTTGTCTTTTCCCTCCAAGAACTGTGATGCACTCTTTTACCTTGTCAAATGGCTCCAATGGGGCTGTGTTGGCCCTTGTCAACTCCCTCCAAGGACTGTGATGCACTCTTTTACCTTGTCAAATGGCTCCAATGGGGCTGTGTTGGCCCTTGTCAACTCCCTCCAAGGACTGTGATGCACTCTTTTACCTTGTCAAATGGCTCCAATGGGGCTGTGTTGGCCCTTGTCAACTCCCTCCAAGGACTGTGATGCACTCTTTTACCTTGTCAAATGGCTCCAATGGGGCTGTGCTGGCCTTTGTTGGCCCTTGTTAACTCTCTCCAAGGACTGTGATGCACTATTTCACCTTGTCAAATGGCTCCAATGGGGCTGTGCTGGCCTTTGTTGGCCCTTGTCAATTCCCTCCAAGGACTGTGATGCACTCTTTTACCTTGTCAGATGGCTCCAATGTTTCAGATTTTTCAACATGTTTTTGATCAACGTTATCTTATTTCTTTATGTTTTATGACATAATAATAAAATACATGTCATTCCACTATTCTTTGTCCTCTTTATTCATGTCATTCATTGAAATCTATAGTTTATGTGGTTAATCCTTAAAGGGACCTGAAACCAAATAATGGTCTTTCATGATTCATAAATATAATACAATTGTAAATGACGTTAATATTTACATCTCCAATTTAATTTCATTCATTTTCTTGATATACTTTTCATCAAGGTTTATCTTTGCAAGATTAGGATTAGCATAGGAATGAATTTCTATATATATATATATATATATATATATATATATATTGCTGTTTGTGTATATATATATATATATATATATATATATATTTATATATTTTTTTTTATTTTCACATCCATGTGTTCATTTGTAAACTATTCGTGAATTGATGCAGCTTTAACAAATGATCTCAGGATTGATACAATTAGATAATTTCTTTAAATTATAAATTTGATGTAAATAGTATCCTCTCTGTGAATCCTGAAACTGAATTGTTTGTATTTCATGCCCCTTTAAGTGATGCTGAGCACAATTGTTAAGGAATGGATATGCATTTGTAATGTGTTTTTGTCCTTTTTACATGAACATGGACATCTAATCTTTTTAAAAAAAGACTATTTGAATGTTGACAGCACATGTATTCCAATTTCACTTATATCTTATTGTAGTAGTGTAACAAAATCAATCACTGTGTGTAATGTGCATATTTTAGATGATGAATATCTTTCTCTTATTAATGTTTATATTTAATTATGCAACGATATATGGCCATAGATAGGCTGACCATATTTAAACTTGAATAAGTGACACGTTTGATCAATACATGTGTCATTATTGTTATTCCCAAAAAATAAACATATCTGAAAACATCAATGACATATGTATTTCTCATGTGTACCTTTTAAATGGTAAAGATGGACACCATAGCTATAGGTAACATATAATATATAACACATCCCTATTTTCCTAATGCATCTCCTAGCATTATAAAGCAGTTAAAGGGACATGAAACACAACAATACAAAGATTTACATTTGTTTTTAAAATGTCTTTCAAATTGCAATGTTGTACATAATCTTGTAACTTAAAATGTTGTTTTCATGTCTATTTAAACCATGCTGCTTGCAAAAAAGTTTAGTTAATAATCCTCTGCTTCTACTGAAATATCTCTTTATTTTCAATAATGGATTCTATTTATATATCACAGTATTACGTTATCTAGCATGACATTCATAGCTAGCAATATAGCACATACTAGTTTATAAAATATAAATACGTTTCTTATTGATATGCCAAGCTGTCAAATGAGTCCTTGTATTGGCTGATGTTTTTACTCGATCAAGGATGCGCCATGTTGCTTAAGACGTCACCTGCCAGGCTGTCCAATGAGTCTTTGTATTGGCTGACGTTTTTACGCGATCAAGGATGCGCATTTTATTGGATGGCATTTTTACGCAATCAAGGATGCGCCTTTGATTGGATGGCGTTTTTACGCGATCAACTATGCGCCTTTGATTGTATGGTGTTTTTACGCGATCAAGGATGCGCCTTTGATTGGATGGCGTTTTTACGCGATCAACGATGCGCCATGTTAATTAAGACGTCACTTGCCAAGGTTGAAAAACCGTCTGATTGGATTACGTAGTCCCGCAATATTTGAATTTGCACGTAACCCACGTTTGTGAATGAGAAGACAAGTTTAAAACCATGGCGAGTATGGATTGTGTGAATCATGTACATTGTTGACCCATAGCTGATAAAGAACACATCATTCTCTTTTGATGGCTGTCTCGTTGAATTAACGAATGAAAGCAAAATGTTTTCCTGCATAAGATATTTTGAGGCAAGTGCGAATCCATGGATATAGTCCATCTTGTTTAATATGTTTATCAACAATATGTTCCTTTATATGAATAATGACTGTGTTGGTTATAATTTTCAACATATCGAATTCAGAAATATGCCCTATTATATTTGAATCAATTAATCAATATGCATTGACCTTTATCATATGCTAAATATATGAGATGCCTACTTTTTCAAGATGTTATGTCATGGCATTTTTTCTTAAAGGGTCATTATACACTCATTTTTAAAACACATATATGCTTTTTCTATCTATTTATATATTTTTTTTTTATAATAAATGTCTATTTTTGATGATGTTTAAATAACATTGCAGTGATTTTCTGACTCCTCCCCAAGCCTCAAAGTTTGATGTGAGTACCATCAGCTACCTTCTCCAGCTTGCTCCTGTTTGTGTAAAGGGTCATTTCATATGCAAATGAAGGGGTATTGTCTTATTTCCGACTTGGAATGGGCTTTCCAGCTATCTTTTCAACATAGCTAAACAGATTTTCTAAGTAAGTCTTTAAACCGTTTTCTCATGGATTTTGATATCAGTATGTGGTCATCTGGTTGTTTATAGTAGTATCTATTACATGCAGTTGTCTGAAAATGATTGTATACTGTCTCTTTAATGTAAATGTTGAGTATTGTGTCATGTATGAGTTCCACATTGTTTAATCTCCAAATATATTAGTGTGAGCATATATTTCTAAATTAACTCATAAAAGGACCTGAAACCATATTCCTTCTAAATTAAATGTCTTACTTAAAAAAATTCAAACACAATTATGTCTCTTTAAGAAAATAGACTTTATTTAACATGTCATTAGAAATCCTATTCCAATATTTTCTTGTTTGAACAAGTACATGTAGATATACCAACAATCAAAGAATTAGCATATGTTAGCATATGTAATTTTTTAAAGGGACAGTCTTGAAAACCAATAATGAATTTAATGTTGAAAAAAGCATTTTTTTTTTCATAAAATTATCTCAAACGTTTCTCACCAATTTATCATAGTTCTCTTGTTATTCTTAGTCTATAGCTAAACCTAGGAGGTTCATCAGCTCATTTCTTAGAGCTTGAAGAGTGCATGTAATCTGAATGAATTTTGACCACTAGAGGGCATTTTGTTCAAAATTTCATTTAGAAAACATTGAGCTCATAAAGCATAGTGACCCTGGATTGATCAATGATTGGCTAAAATGTTGGTCTGTCAAAATAACATAAATAAGTGGTCATTTTTCAGAGGCATAGATACAAGGGTAATCACATAAGTCACACGTGTATTTCTCTAATTTCTTTTTTTCAAAACTTGATCATGCGTAATAGTGTTTTCTTTGTAAACAACAATAATGTTCTGACTGTCCCTTTAAGCTGTGTTATTGGCATTGAAACCATAATATGCCATCATGTATAATTGTAATGGTCATTTTGTTTGAGATTAGGGAAACAGTTTGGACATCACATCACAGAAACCAATCAATGAAATGAACAAGGATAGGTATGTGATGATGTGGTGTCCACACACTTGTAACCCACATTCTGCAAAAAATCTGCATCCATGGACCCGGTCCCATAGAAGCAGATTATATGCAGAGTGTGGTCCACAAGTGTAAGAAGACCACATCATCACATACCTATCCATTACACATTAAATAACCAAAAAAATATATACCAAAAAATACTTACTTCCTCTTCCTTCCCCTCTTCCCACAAGACTGAGGCTCTGGGGGGGGCAACTGCCCCCTCCGACGAGTTCTCATGGGAGATGTTTGGGGAAGAGGGGAAGGAGGAGTACTGGGATGACCAGACTGAGGAGGAGATTGAGGAGTACCAGGAGCAGATGGCCCAGGTTCAGATGGCCCAGTAGCAGATGACCCAGCAGCAGATGGCCCAGCAGCAGATGGCCCAGCATGCGCCTCCCGGAGGAACTGAAATAGATCTGTGAGAATCTGCACAAGCCAGTTTTGGCCTTGTATAATTTATCTTTGTCCTTCTCGAATTGCATGAATATCTTCTGACATCTGGACTCGAGTTTGAATATTTTCCCTCCGGGAGGCACGCATCTGTTCTTGGAAATCCAGCAATACCTGCACCTCGGCTATCTCCTCCTCCTCAGGTACTGCTGGTGCACGGCGGCTGCTGGTGCACAGTGGGCTGCTTGTGCATGAGGGTCTGCTGGTGCAAGAGGGTCTGCTGGTGCAGGGATCTCTTCGGCAGTGGGGGCAGCTTCTTCTTCTGAGTATAGAGGGATGTCTTCGATGTCTCCCCGAGGTGGAAATTGATCCCCACCACTCTCATACCTGGGTGAAGGAGGAGCCTGTGGTTGCTGTGCTGGCTCCTCCCCAGACTCTGTATATTGCAAAAAGAAAGAATTGTATATATTAGCATAGTTCCAAATAAAGATGTAAATGCTTTTGCTTACAACAGAATTACAAATGCAGCCTCATTAATCCACTTTGAAATCTAACAATCAATACGATTTTCGCATTTTCCAAACCGTGTTTGTGATATCTATCTGGTCAATCTGAATGTTTTTGATTTTGTTTTCAGTCTGTTTAAATGCACACCTAACCTGTAGCCTAGATACTAATGTAATCGCAAAGTAATTGTGAATGCGTTTACGTAATAATGTGTAAAAAAGGTAATAGCATTAATCATATTCTTAAAGGAACATTAAACCCACATTTTTTCTTTCAATGTTCAGATAGAGAATACTATTTTAAACAACATTCAAATGTACTTTTATTTAATTTGCTTCATTCTTTATATATCCTTTGTTGAAGAAATACCAATGCCCATGGGTTAGCCAATCACGAGACATCTATGTGCAGCCACCAATCAGCAGCTTCTAAGCCTATCTAGATATGCTTTTCAGCAAAGGATATCTATAGAAGGAAGCAAATTAGATAATAGAAGTAAATTATAAAGTTGTTTAAAATTGCAAGCTATTTCTAAATCGTGAAAGAATAATTTGGGGTTTCATGTCCCTTTAAATACATTCTTTGGGGGGTGCGAAGCTTGCCAGCAAATAGAGTAGCAGCACTTTTATGCAGCTCTGCACAGAAAGTGACAAATAGCACTGGTTTTATTCATTTATATGGGGAATTTCACCTCAAAAAGCCCTCTGGGTGGTAGATATACAAGCAGGGATTATCCGGTGTAACTTTGGAGTGGATTCCTGCCGATTTCCGGTATACCCGAAAACGAGTACCAGCAGATTTCTAGGAAAGTCCGCGGCTGTGGCCTACTCCGGAACCCCTGGCCCTAAAAAAGGGAACAAAGAAGCCAGTGACCCATCCGATTACAGGTGTGCAGCGGAGAGAGACCCCAGGAGACTACCAAGGGTGAGATCTGACACATTTACTGACTGCAGCCAGTTATAAACACTCCGGGGCCTATCTCCCAAAATGGAGCAGAAGGAAATTAGCTGCACACATCCAGATAGCTGACTCTATACTTTGGGACACTTTACAACTGAATTTACCCTTTTGGGGCTTAAAAAACAACTTGGAGGATCACCACTATACTTTCAAAGGACTGCCAGTGGCGGGAAAAGTGGCCATCTTTTCTTGCAGCCTCTGATATAGGACAGCACTCTTTTTCAGACAGCGCAGCCTCCATCCACTCCGTAGGTTCACAAATATAATACAGAGCACTGGGAGCCTACACTGTTTTTTTTCCCAAATAACCTGTAGTCAGTTAATCACAGTGTTGTGTAATATAAGGACTGCTGACCCCAGTGGAGGCTCCTCCATTTGTGCACTGTCGCACGTGAACCCCCTGGGGCAAGAGGGGCAAAGAGGAAAAAAAAATTAAGCAAAAAAAAAATAAGAAAAAAAAAAAGCCAAAAAAATATATATATATAATTTTATTTTTTATTATCATTATAATTGTGTCATAAATAATCATTTCATCATTACTAGTTGCAAACTTGCACATAATGTAGGCATAAAGTTAGTAAGGCAGGCTCTCAGACAGGCTGTGTATAATATCATCATGTATTTAACTCAAACAGGAGGGGAGCTAGGACTGGGCGGACGCCGGACGACAGAGCAGAGCCCAGACTGCGGCACTGACGTCACCACCAGGCAGACCCACACCACGTCAGTCAGTCTCCTCCTCCTGATTTCTCCCGACCCGACCAGCCAGCCCAGCCCCAGGCACTGTGGCTGCTGTCTCTTGTGCGCTGCGCGCCGTCACGCCCACGCCGGTCACCTGACCGCTCCTATCCTAAACCTGTTCGCACGTGTGAACAGAGACCCCTATCCAGCACAGTGATCTCTATGCATCACTGTGCAGGCATAGCTCCTCCCAGCCCGGCATCTGTAATAGAGCCTTAACCGCACAGGCTGAAGTGTGCGATTCACTTCAGCCTGTGCTCTGCCTCCTCCCACAGTCTGCCTGAGCTCGCCTCTGATACGCTGCTGCGTACACGTGACGGCCCCCACAAGGCAAAAAAAGGTAAAAGTTTTTTTGAAAAAAAAGCAGTTAACTGCTGTGCTGCTGATGATACTAGTTGTTGACCGTTGATGGCTGTCACGGTTGCTTACCATTAATACATTTAATTTAAGTATTTTAGCAGATTAATTAGCAGATTGCAATTAGAAGTTTTGCAAAAAAAGAACAAAGTTTTAAAAAAAAAAAAAAAAGCAGTTAACTGCTGTGCTGCTGCTGATACTAGTTGTTGACCGTTGACGGCTGTCACGGTTGCTTACCATTAATACATTTAAGTATTTTAGCAGATTAATTAATTAGCAGATTGCAATTAGAAGTTTTGCAAAAAAAGGTAAAAGTTTTTTTGAAAAAAAAGCAGTTAACTGCTGTGCTGCTGCTGATACTAGTTGTTGACCGTTGACGGCTGTCACGGTTGCTTACCATTAATACATTTAATTTAAGTATTTTAGCAGATTAATTAGCAGATTGCAATTAGAAGTTTTGCAAAAAAAGAACAAAGTTTTTTTTAAAAAAAACCCAGTTAACTGCTGTGCTGCTGCAGATACTAGTTGTTGATCGTTGACGGCTGTCACGGTTGCTTACCATTAATACATTTAATTTAAGTATTTTAGCAGATTAATTAGCAGATTGCAATTAGAAGTTTTGCAAAAAAAAAGTAAAAGTTTTTTTTTTTTTAAAACTGCTGTGCTGCTGCTGATACTAAAATTAGGCAGTAAACCGACATATTTAACATTTTATTTTTTATCTCTAGTGAGCTATATTATTATAATTATTATAAGATATTACCTATTAGTTGTAGTTGATATTTTCTAACAGCTGCAATATATTTTATAACAACCGGCACCGCAAAACTACTTGCCGTTGCCTACTAGTGTTGTGTTGTATTTTTTCTAACAGCTGCAGAGCTACCTACCTACAAGTTATATATTACATAACAACCGCCAAACTATTAAACTTTTAATATATTTTCTAACAGCAGCAGAGCTACCTACCTATGAGTTATATATTAGATAACAACCGCCAAACTATTAAACTTTTAATATATTTTCTAACAGCAGCAGAGCTACCTACCTACAAGTTATATATTAGATAACAACCGCCAAACTATTAAACTATTACTTCAAGTTGAGTTGTATATTTTCTAACAGCAGCAGAGCTACCTACCTACAAGTTATATATTACATAACAACCACAAAACTATTAAACTTTTAATATATTTTCTAACAGCTGCAGAGCTACCTACCTACAAGTTATATATTAGATAACAACCGCCAAACTATTAAACTATTACTTCAAGTTGAGTTGTATATTTTCTAACAGCTGCAGAGCAGCAGAGCTACCTACCTACAAGTTATATATTACATAACAACCACAAAACTATTAAACTTTTAATATATTTTCTAACAGCTGCAGAGCTACCTACCTACAACCTACAAGTTATATATTACATAACAACCGCCAAACTATTAAACTATTACTGCAAGTTGAGTTGTATATTTTCTAACAGCTGCAGAGCTACCTACCTACAAGTTATATATTAGATAACAACCGCCAAACTATTAAACTATTACTTCAAGTTGAGTTGTTTATTTTCTAACAGCTGCAGAGCAGCAGAGCTACCTACCTACAAGTTATATATTACATAACAACCACAAAACTATTAAACTTTTAATATATTTTCTAACAGCTGCAGAGCTACCTATCTACAAGTTATATATTAGATAACAACCGCCAAACTATTAAACTATTACTTCAAGTTGAGTTGTTTATTTTCTAACAGCTGCAGAGCAGCAGAGCTACCTACCTACAAGTTATATATTACATAACAACCACAAAACTATTAAACTTTTAATATATTTTCTAACAGCTGCAGAGCTACCTACCTACAACCTACAAGTTATATATTACATAACAACCGCCAAACTATTAAACTATTACTTCAAGTTGAGTTGTTTATTTTCTAACAGCTGCAGAGCAGCAGAGCTACCTACCTACAAGTTATATATTACATAACAACCACAAAACTATTAAACTTTTAATATATTTTCTAACAGCTGCAGAGCTACCTATCTACAAGTTATATATTAGATAACAACCGCCAAACTATTAAACTATTACTTCAAGTTGAGTTGTTTATTTTCTAACAGCTGCAGAGCAGCAGAGCTACCTACCTACAAGTTATATATTACATAACAACCACAAAACTATTAAACTTTTAATATATTTTCTAACAGCTGCAGAGCTACCTACCTACAACCTACAAGTTATATATTACATAACAACCGCCAAACTATTAAACTATTACTGCAAGTTGAGTTGTATATTTTCTAACAGCTGCAGAGCTACCTACCTACAAGTTATATATTAGATAACAACCGCCAAACTATTAAACTATTACTTCAAGTTGAGTTGTTTATTTTCTAACAGCTGCAGAGCAGCAGAGCTACCTACCTACAAGTTATATATTACATAACAACCACAAAACTATTAAACTTTTAATATATTTTCTAACAGCTGCAGAGCTACCTACCTACAAGTTATATATTAGATAACAACCGCCAAACTATTAAACTATTACTTCAAGTTGAGTTGTTTATTTTCTAACAGCTGCAGAGCAGCAGAGCTACCTACCTACAAGTTATATATTACATAACAACCACAAAACTATTAAACTTTTAATATATTTTCTAACAGCTGCAGAGCTACCTATCTACAAGTTATATATTACATAACAACCGCCAAACTATTAAACTATTACTTCAAGTTGAGTTGTATATTTTCTAACAGCTGCAGAGCTACCTACATACAAGTTATATATTAGATAAGAGCAAAGGACTGTTCTTTTTGTGTAAACTAACAGTTAAGATGGCACTTAGTAAAATTAGTGTGTCTGAGCTAAAGCAATTACATTTTTCAACGTTGCCCATTGAAAGAAAAATTGAAATTAAAATGCTCAGGCCAACACCTATGCTTAACCTTACCCAGGTGACAAAATGTACAACTAGAGATTACAAAAGAGAATTCAAACCCGAGGTATATGATAAATATCCATGGATTTGTGGTTGTGAATTATCTAACAGGCTCTTTTGTTTTTATTGTCTACTGTTTGCAAAACAAAGTGGGGATTCAAGCTGGGTGAGTTATGGTGTCGCCGATTTATCACATTTAAGTAAAAAAACAAATAAACATAATTGCTCCCAATCACATTTAAACTCCACATTAGAGTTTAATTTGCTAGGAAGGGTTGATATTCAGCAACAACTTGACAGTGCATATCGCTTGAATATTAAAAAACATAATGAGCAAGTAACGAAAAATCGCTATGTTCTTTCCAAAATAATTAATTGTATTTTATTTTGCGGCGCATTTGAGCTTGCACTTCGAGGACATGACGAACGCGATGATTCATTAAATCCAGGCATTTTCAGAGGTCTTATAAACTTCTCAGCAGAGCTTGATGCATCTCTAAAAGAACATCTCGCTAGTGCCACTGTTTTTAAAGGAACGTCAAAAGAAATTCAAAACGATTTATTAGACTGTATGCTTACTATTTGCCAGAACCAAATAAAGAAGGAAATCTCAAATGCAAGTTTTGTAGCAGTGATAGCAGATGAAACTACTGATGTTTCATCTGCCTTCCAATTGGTTGTTGTTTTTAGATACATTATAGGTAACGGACAACCAGTTGAGAGATTCTGGGAATTCACTAATCCAGCTGGACATGATGCAGAATCTTTAGCTACGTGTATTCAAGCTACTTTGGAAAAAGTTATAGACAACCCAGAGAAACTGATATCGCAGAGTTACGACGGTGCAAGCATGATGAGTGGTCAGCATGCAGTTGTTCAGGCTATAATTAAACGTACCTACAAGAATGCACATTTTGTGCATTGCTACGCACATCAGCTCAATTTAATTGTCAGCCAAGCAAGCAGTCAAAATCAACAAGTTTGAGTATTTTTTTCAAATCTAAGTGACATTACTAACTTTTTTAGTAACTCACCACAAAGGATAGCTATTCTAGATGAAACTGTTAGAAGAAGGATACCTCATGGTTCAGCCACCAGGTGGAATTTCAAGAGTCGAACCGTCAATACAGTTTTTGAAAACAGGGAACAGTTAATTGAATGCATGGAAAAAATAGAGTCAACATCGAAAAAAGAAATAGCTATAAATCAAGCAGGGGCTATTCGGCGTATGTTACAAGACTCGGTATTCGTGTTTTGGCTTACAGTTTTCCACAATATTATGCCACATGTAGATGTGTTATACAACCAACTTCAGAAAACACAAACAGATGCGGCACTTATTACAAAACATATTAACACTTTCCAGCAGACAATGGAAAACGAAAGGAATAGAATGGACACAGTGACCATGACAATATCAGAAACAGAGGAAACATCTAGGAAAAGGAAGAGAGAAAATATTCACATTGATCAGACTGTGGCAGCTAAAGAGATATGCGATGTTATCACAAATCAAGTAAAAGATAGATTTTCTTTTATAACTCACTACTCGGCTGTTTCTCTCCTCCAAGCGGAAAAATTTGAGGATTACGAGAAAATTTTTCCAAATCAGCTTCTTGACCAAACATCAGCTGTTTATCACACATTACAGAAAGATCGCCTGAAAACTGAACTAGGAGTAATTTACAGAAGATTTCAGAAACATTAATGGTGCCATTAGTCTTCTACAGTTTTTCAACTATTCCCGTGACAACTGCTGAGGCTGAGAGATGTTTTCTCAACTTTAAAACGAGTTAAGACATTTCTAAGGAGCACCATGACTGAGGAAAGACTGACCGCTCTAGCCATGCTGACAATTGAAAAACAATTGATAAATGACATTCCTAAATTCAACGAAAATGTTATTGATTTATTTGCCTCAAAAAAAGACAGGCGGATTGACTTGATTTACAAAACTTGTACTTGAGTTATAAACATTGTTTTAATGTTTACCTTTGAAGTTAATTATTAAGCACTAGTGTAATAGAAAAAATCTTCTTTTGTACTTGAAAGTAAAATGTTGGTGTATTTATCTTCATGTTGCCAAGGCCTTTGGTTGCATTGCCTAATATCGAACACTGGGGGCTGGAGCAACAGTCATTGAAATGTGGTTGTATTTCTCTATAAAGTGGAAGGTTCTTTAAATCCAGGAATATATATGTTTTCATAAATGTACATTCAATATTCTTATTATTTTGCAGCTTTTATTAATCATTTGGTTAATATATATATATGTTATTATATAATTTAACTGAGCACCATCATGTATATTTTAAGACTAGACATGGGCAGGTAGTGTAGGCTCCTCCATTTGTGCACTGTCGCACGTGAACATGGCTGTACTGAAGAGTATGCATTCATAGATTTAAGATGTCTGTGTCCACTGTGAGGAACACAGTGAGCTATGCATGGTGAGGATATGGAAGACCACAGGCACAGTTCTTGTTAAGGCCAGAAGTGGCAGTGCAAGTAAAATATCAGAGAGGGCCAGAGGCAAAGGCAAAGGATGTTGAGAACGGTCAAAAACAGCCCACAGACCACCTCCAAAGACCTGTACTACTGGTAATATTGTTGAGGGTCTCATGGATTCCACTCAATATCAGCAGATACTTGAGAATAATGTTGAGGAATCAGTCACAAACTTCAGTTGAAGTTACCCCCAGGCCGTGGCTGGATATTTCAAGAAGACAATGACCAAAAACACTGCTGGTTGAAACTGGTGGGGCCATTTGAGGGGCGTGACTTTCGCAAAGGGGTGTGGCTTTTAAAAATGGGTGTGGCTTGTTAAAAGGGGCGTGTGTTTTTTAAAAAGGGGCGTGTTTTTTCAAAGGGGTGTGGTTTTCTAATAGGGGCAGGGTCTTGTGCACCCCCATCCTAAAAATTCACCAGCCACCACTGGCTGAACCCCAGCATGGTTTCACACATTGCTTTTGTTCTCTATTGCATAGATATAGCACTTGCACAGTTATTTAAATTTAAAATGTTAATGTTATTTGTCTTATTACCTTGCCCTCTAGTGAGGGAATTACCATGTTTTTTTTCTATGGTTAATTTACTAATCTGTTATTGTACTCACACTATTTACCATGCCCTCCTTTTAGAGCCACATATTGTTGTAGCACACCACACATACCCTATTGAAACAGTTGCAGAATGGATAGAGGCTATCCCCGATCAGAGAGATTCCAGATGCACATACTTTCTCAATTTGTGTCCTAGCATATTTATGGTACGTCCTATCACCCAATTAGATGGCCCCAAAAATTAAATTAATTTCTCACAATGTGAGAGGTTTGAATACGGATGTAAAGAGACGAGTGGCAATGAACCAATACATAAATATCAAAACCAATATTCTCTTCTTGCAGGAGACTCACTTTCTTAATAATCAGATCCCTAAATATTGGTCCAGGTACTTTCAACAACACTATAATGCCACAGCCTCTACTAAAAAAAGAGGAATCTCCATCTTAATTCACTCGGCCCTTAACTTTGCACTTGAATCCATAACCACAGATGAGGAGGGCAGATATCTAATAGTTAAAGGTCAAATTGATAACACGGACATAGTACTCTGCAATATATACGCACCCAATACAAAACAGACAGAATTCTTTGCCCATATTTCGTATCTTCTAACTCAGTGGTCCCAGAATAGGATCATAGTAGCTGGAGATTTTAACATTAGCCTATTTCCGATCCCGACATCCAACCGGGAGACTCTTTCACATAAGAAACAGCAACACAATCAAGATATTAAGCACATTCAGGAACACCTGGCATCCCACACTCTTATAGATACCTGGCAGGCCTTATATGGTACTACAAACGATACCACCTACTACTCGGCAGCGCATAAATCTTATACAAGAATTGATTATATCTTTACTAGCCAAATCTTTCACCCGATCTTACTATCATCTGAGATTCACCCATGCGTTTGGTCTGACCATTCCATACTGTCGTTATCATTAGATGGGGTACAAGATAATAAACTAGAAAAATCGTGGTCTTATGACCCGCAATATTTTAAGCAGCCCCTAGCACAGGACCATGTCCTAAAATATCTTAAAGAGTACTGGGACATAAATATAGACACCACCTCCAACCCTTTATATACATGGGCGGCCCACAAAGCATATCTAAGGGTAATACTAATGCAAGGGAAGGCAACACATACTAAACAACTCCGAAAACAAATATCTACACTCCACCAAGAGATAGCCAATTTAGAGAGGTCACACAGACTTACACGCAATGAGACTACCTTGAGAACCTTACAGTCAAAAAGAACCACATTGGCTAACCTATTGACTACTAATGCAACTAAAACACTACATAAATTAAAAGTACAATATTTCAAATTTGCCAATAAACCAGACAGGTATCTGGCACATAAACTACAGGAGAGAAATAGGGCTATGGCTATTCCTACTATACAGCTAGCCAATGGAGATGCGACAGCATCTCCTCAGGAGATAGTAGATGAGTTTGCAAGGTACTACGGCCAACTTTATGACGGACATAAGACTAAACACTCACAAGCTGTTAAAAAAGACACACATAGCTTTTTAATTGATGCACATCTCCCAGTTATCTCGGACGAGGGCAAAACTACCTTAAATGCCCCCATCTCTCCATTAGAGGTTATACAGGTTATAAAAGGTGGGAAAGGCAGCGGGGCCAGATGGATTCCCGGGGGATTATTATAAGCTATTCCGTACAACACTATTGACCCATCATACGAAATTCTGTAATCATTTCTTAGAGGGCCGGGAAATACCAGAGGAATTATTGGGGGCTAAAACTGTGGTCATTCCTAAAGCAGGGGAAAATCCTAAACTATGCGCCAGCTATCGCCCTATATCGCTCATAAATCAAGATCTAAAGATCTTCACCAAGATATTGGCCAATCGCTTAAAAACAATACTACCCTCACTTATCCATCCGGACCAGGTGGGCTTTGTAGCAAACAGGGAGGCCCCGGATAACATAAGAAGAATGATAAATATCATAGATCATCTTGGAAGAGAGGAAACGCCTTCTCTGCTTCTATCTTTGGATGCAGAGAAGGCGTTTGATAGAGTGGATTGGGGCTACATGATGATGGTGCTGCGGCACATGGGGTTTGATGGTCCCTTTATTAAAGCAATCCAGGCAATTTATTCTAACCCCACTGCACAGGTGGTATCTGCAGGCTATAGGTCTAAACCTTTTCCCATAAGGAATGGGACAAGACAGGGGTGCCCTCTGTCTCCCCTAATATTTGCACTCTGCATAGAGCCCCTAGCAGCTAGAATAAGACTGTCTCCAGACATTACTGGTGCCTTAATAGCTAACCATGAATACAAGCTCACCCTCTTTGCGGATGATATTTTGGTTACCATTACAAGACCCCTGCTGTCTCTCCCGAATTTGTACAACCTCCTTGATAGGTTTTCACAGATATCGGGATATAAAATCAACCTCAAGAAATGTGAGGCACTACCAATAGCTTTACCCCCCCATACAAAGAAAACCATAGAGCTTAACTTTGAGTTTAAATGGGTGAAACATTCTCTTAGATACCTGGGGATCCAACTGACAGCTCAATATCACCAACTATATAAATATAACTATACACCGTTATTTAAAACCATAAGAAAGGACCTCCAGAGTTGGAGGAGATATACTTTTTCTTGGTATGGCCGACTTTCCGCGATCAAAATGAATGTTTTCCCACGTTTATTCTATCTATTTCGCACACTACCTATACCAATCCCGACCTTAGAACTGTCTACATTACAAAAGGAATTAATAGCTTACATTAGGGGTAGCAAAAAAGCGAGAATCCCTTCACTGGTTCTGACACAGCATAAAACTCTGGGAGGGGTGGGCATCCCAAACCTGACTGACTACTACAAGGCAGTCAGAATCTCACAAACAATACTAATGGGGAGAAGACAAAGGGACATTGTCTGGCCCATATTAGAAGTGGGGATAGAGGGACTTCCAGAAGCAGATGACATACTATGGAATGACCAAACAAGTAATACACATATATATAGATCCCCAATTTGTACATCAACCAGACAAGTCAAAAAATGGATAACAGATCACCACACTATACTACCTCCGAGATCAGTGATGATTCCGCTTAGGAAAATTATGATCCAAGAGCTTCATACCACTATAGACAAATGGGCCAATAAAGGGCTGTATAGAGTAGCAGACGCTTTACTCAATAACACACTTATGACCTACACTCAGATTCAAGACAAACTGACCCCGTTGCAGATGAGGTGGTTTCAATACTTACAGATGTCCACCTCCATCCGAAAATATATGGGCAACGCTAGTACTTTTCCCCCTAAGGCACTAGAAAGCATGTACTCACAAACATCTAGGCCTAAGCATACAATCTCTATTCTATATATAGCTATACAGAAAGATGACAATGCCCCTAAAACAACCCTGATGTGTAGGTAGGAAGATGACATTAACATCACTTATGATAAACATACACGGGAGAATATATTTAGCTCCATTGGAAAAGGGTTGATCAGTGCAGACTTACGTGAGAATACCCTCAAAATTGTATTTCGTTGGTATCTCACACCAAACATAACCTCCCATATGTCACAAGCTGCATCCAACCTATGTTACAGAGGATGTGGGAATGTAGGCACCTTTAAACATATGTGGTGGGATTGTGACGGGGTAAAACAGATCTGGCACTCCCTCTCCATTTTACTTAGCTTGATTCTAGAGGAGGAGATAGAGCTTAATATTTCTCAAGCTTTATTACACACAGGTTTCAAAAAATATAATAAAGAAGTTAACACTTTTATCAGAATACTGTGCACGACCACTAGAATAGCAATAGCATACCACTGGAAAACGGGGGTACCATCATGGATGGAGGTGAGAAACAAAATAAATAACACATTTAGAATGTACGAATCTGCCTCATGGATCATGAACACCAGAGAGTCATTCGAGAAGGTGTGGTTCTATTGGGTCCTGAATAACACGAATGCCACTTAAATGCTATACAGTGTAGATGCTAGACTCAGGGGTTGGATCAGAAGAAAATATACACAATAACAGCGGTGTGATGGCTCGAGAAGGGCCAAGTAGCTTTTATAAAACAATTCTTGGGTGTTTTTTTTGGTTTCTTCTCTTCGTAAAGTCAGATATTTGAAAGCTATATATGTAACTTAGATGTGGGTACAAAATATGCCCCCCCCCCCCCCTGGTTTGAAATATATTTATTTTTTTTCTTTTTGTTTTATATGTATATGGCCTATTCTGCCCATCTGTTTTCCAGTTTTATTTTTGAAACTTCAGGGCAATTCCCTTCCCCTCTCTATTCCTTTCTCTTTTTTTTCCTTTTATTTTTCTCTTTTGCCATATTAAGAGACATTAATAAGAGCTTATGATACCAATTAACCCCCACTTAGAGGGGCTTTGGTGTATTTACTTTATGTTACAATTTGTATGCTGTTGTATTCGTATTCATGTTGTAAAAAACTTAATAAAAAATATTTAAACATAAATACATTCTTTATTTTTGATGTTGAGAGATTATTAAATGAGCTTACCGTCAGATGAGAGTGGCAGGTTCCCGGTATCGACTCCTCCGATACCGACTATGGCCACCTTGGAGATGCTGGGACGCAACATATCCTCCCATCGGGTATACTCCACGGTCAGTGGAGGCCCGCCACCGGTTGCTGTTGCATGTTGGTACTCCCGAGACATTTTTTTTTTCAGCTCCATTTTGCAGTCCCGGTAGCGATGTTTAATGGATTCGACATCCCTGTTGTGGCCCCCTACTGCATTAACTGCATCCCTGATCTCCAGCCAGAGATTCCTCTTCTCCCTCGGGGTGGCCTTCTGAGCTTGCAGCCTCCTAGCCCTCAGCACATATGCCTCTACGAGGGCCTCCTTCTCCTCCATAGTATACCTCGCCTCCCTAGTCAGCTTGGCCTTCCCCTGTGATGGTGTCCTCCGTTTCCCGGACTGTGAAGCCCTACTCTGTCCGCCACTGGGCCGAGCCACTTGTTCATCTTGAACTAAGTTGATGGGTCCACCCACCGCTTCCTCCACCGCTTCCTGCCCCCCTACCTGCCCCCCTTCCTGTCCTGTTCCTCTCCCCCTCCCCTCCCTCTCCCCTGACTAAGCTCCTGCCTGCCCTCCTCTTCCATGTCTTCCCTACACTAATCCCTAACTCCTACAACAAAAAGTGAATGTGCCCAAATGAAAGGGGGTCAAAAAAAAAAAAAAAAAGACAAAAAAAGTGCTCAAAGTGTAAAAGGGATATAAATAAAAGAGGGTAAGGAGTATTTAACAAACAAAAACGTATAAGAAGACTAAAATGAGGATATGTGAACTAAATGTAATGATGGGATGGGTATGGGCTTAAAAGGAATGGGATATGGGATTAGAGGGAATGGGGTATGGGATTACAGGGAATGGGGTATGGGATGAAAGGGAATGGGATTACAGGGAACGGGGTATGGAATGTAGTATGAGAGGGTATGGGGTATGGAGTGTATGTAGTGTTATTTATAAGTGTATGTATGTATTGAATGTGTTTGCGTGTAAATGTGTTACGTATACAGAAAAAGCACTCGCACACTCAACCAAACCAACTCTCGCTCACTACCGCTCTCTTCCTATCTCACACTACAACTAACTAACTCACACCACTAACTAACTCACACTACCACTAACTCACACTACCACTAATTCACACTACCACTAACTCGCACAATAACACTAACTCTCTCACACTAGCACTAACTCTCCCAATAACACTAACTCGCACTAACTCTCACAATAACTCACTAAATCTCTAATCTCCAAAAACCCACCAGCAACACAGTCAAAGAAGCCATGCTTGTGTCGTGCTTATATACCCTGTGTAAATGATTAATGATGTACCGGTTTGCCTTGTAAATTGTGTTCAGGTGTGCTTTGTTAGTAATTAGTATGTGTGCAATGTGTATTAGTTGTGTGAATTTGCGCATGCTCATATTGAGTTAGTATTTGTGGAATGTGTAGAATGCGATGATGTCATAGTGATCGTTTTCCATGACATTGTCCAATAGTATTATGTGTAAATGTAAATGTTGATTTGTGATGGTGTCGTATTTGTGAAGTGTTGTGAATGTTCGTTTGTACTAATATTCCGTAATATTGAATGTGAGTGTTTTGCTTGTGTATGAGTGTGCATTTATTTTTTATTTTTGTTTTGTTCCATTTTTCCGGATCGTAAGGTATATGTGTATTCCTCGTTTAGTGTAATGTTTTATTTTCACCGCTTGTGAATGTGTAATGCGTGTGTGCTATGTTTTGTGATTGTTGTTATTACATTTTCATTTTGTTTTTATTGTGCATTATGTGGTATAGGTCATATGACCGAGCAGTGCGTATTTCTCGCGAGATCGAGTGTTAGTTGAAAAAAGCGTGCTTTTCTGATTTCTCATTGATCTCTATGGGAGACTGTCTAACGCGGGCGTGATTATGCGTATAAAATATATGCGTTAGGAGTCGCGTTAGGAGCTTGTTTTGAAACTCGTAATACCAGCGTTAAAAACAGTGTGCGTTTAAAAAAAAAGACGCGTAGCTAACGCACCCCTTCTAACGCAAAACTCTAAATCTAGGCGTTTGGTTTTAGAAAAAAAAAATGGATTGAAGATTACATTTTTACTCCCAGAGTATTACATTCAAATAGAATCCTGTCCCAGTTCCCTAACCCTGTTACCTTTTTCTTGGCAAGTTTCCATGATCAAGTGTTTTGCTTAAAGATATAATGAACCAAACATTTTTCTTTAATGATTTCATACTAGAATCTGCTAGAACAGCAAATTAACTACTCAATTATTTGATACTCAATTTTTCTTTGTTCTATTATTATCTTTATTTTACAAACCAATAATGTAAGCCTGGTCCACGGGTATTTTTTTTCTATCAAAACCATGCATAGCGGCATAGTGCTTGCTTACATTCTTGATTTATAAAATAACAATAAGAGGACAACAAAACAAATGTTATGATAGGACTATAAATTTATAAAGCTGCTTTATATTTCATGCTCTTTCAAAATATTGAAAGTCAAATATTTGGTTTATTATCCATTGTATCACAATTTTCATCTACTGACTTTCATCAGCCTGATGAAGGGTTTATTTTATAGGTAAGTATTTAGTTTTAAATAGGAATAATTTAGTTAATAATAGTAATATTATTTAGATTTATTTAAATAATATTTAAGTTAGGGGGGTGTTAGGGTTAGGGTTAGACTTAGGTTTAGGGGTTAATAATTTTATTATAGTGGCAGCGACGTTGGTGGTGGCAGATTAGGGGTTAATACATTTAATAGGCTATGTGGGCTATGGCGGTTTAGGAGTTAATACTAGAATAAGTTTATTGCGGTGTAGGCTATGGCGGTTTAGGGGTTAATACAAGAATAGGTTTATTGCGGTGTGGGCTATGGCGGTTTAGGGGTTAATACTAGAATAGGTTTATTGCGGTGTGGGCTATGGCGGTTTAGGGGTTAATAGACTTTATTAGTTATTGCGGTGGGGGATTGCGGTTGACAGGTAGATAGACATTGCGCATGTGTTAGGTGTTGACATTTTAAAATAAAATGGTAATATATGTGTATATATATATATATATATATATATATGTGTGTATGTGTGTGTGTGAGTGAGTTTGTGTGCATATACTGTATGTATGGACTATACTAATACCACAGCTACATTTATGATATACAGTATATGTGTGTGCAGTAATGCATGGTAACTAATGCCAGCCTTTCACCATACTGGTGAGGGGGGCCCTTCATGGATTCTTGCACCGGGACCCTGGGGTTTTTAGTTATGCCACTGCACTACCACATACACTACCACATACATACACACACACACACACATACACAGACACGCATACATACACTGTCTCTAATAAATAAATAAATTGAATGATGCAAACATATATTTTACTTTTTTGTACTATATTCAATCGTTAAAATGTTGGTTTGGTTTTAAAAAAGGGAAATTTATGCTTACCTGATAAATTGATTTCTTCTACGATACGACGAGTCCACGGATTCATCCTTACTTGTGGGATATTATCCTCCTGCTAACAGGAAGTGTCAAAGAGCACCACAGCAGAGCTGTATATATAGCTCCTCCCTTCTCTCCACCCCCAGTCATTCGACCGAATGTATAGGAAGAGAAAAGAAAAGCTAAAAGGTGCAGAGGTGACAAGTTTTGAAAACAAAAATATAATCTGTCTAAAATGACAGGGAGGGCTGTGGACTCGTCGTATCGTAGAAGAAATCAATTTATCAGGTAAGCATAAATTCCCTTTTCTTCTACTAGATACGACAAGTCCACGGATTCATCCTTACTTGTGGGATACAATACCAAAGCAACAGGACACGGATGAACGGGAGGGACAAGACAGATACCTAAATGGAAGGCACCACTGCTTAAAGAACTTTTCTCTCAAAAATAGCCTCCGAAGAAGCAAAAGTATCAAATTTGTAAAATTTGGAAAAGGTATCAAGGGAGGACCAAGTCGCAGCCTTACAAATTTGTTCAACAGAAGCATAGTTTTTAAAAGCCCATGTGGAAGCCACCGCTCTAGTAGAATGAGCCGTGATTTTTTCAGGAGGCTGCTGTCCAGCAGTCTCGTATGCCAAACGGATGATGCTTTTCAGCCAAAAAGAAAGAGAGGTAGCCATAGCTTTTTGACCCCTACGCGTTCCCGAATAAACAACAAATAGGGAAGATGTTTGACGGAAATCCTTGGTCGCTTGTAAGTAAAACTTCAAAGCCCGAACCACGTCCAAATTATATAACAGACATTCCTCCTTAGACGAAGGATTAGGACACAAGGAAGGAACAACAATTTCCTGATTAATATTCTTATTTGAAACAACCTTAGGAAGGACTCCAGGTTTAGTACGCAAAACCACCTTATCAGCATTGAATATAAGATAAGTCGAATCACATTGTAACGCAGAAAGCTCAGACACCCTTCGAGCAAAAGAGATAGCAACTAAGAACAAAACTTTCCAGGATAAAAGCTTAATATCCATGGAATGCATAGGTTCAAACGGAACCCCTTGAAGAACCTTGAGAACTAAATTCAAACTCCATGGCGGAGCAACAGGTTTAAACACAGGCTTGATTCTGACTAAAGCATGACAAAAAGACTGAACATCTGGGACATCCGCCAGACGCTTGTGTAGTAAAATTGACAAAGCAGAAATTTGTCCCTTTAAGGAACTAGCTGATAATCCCTTCTCCAATCCTTCTTAGAGAAAAGACAAAATCCTAGGAATCCTAACCCTACTCCATGAGTAGCCCTTGGATTCGCACCAATAAAGATATTTACGCCATATCTTATGGTAAATTTTCCTAGTGACAGGCTTTCGAGCCTGAATCAAGGTATCAATGACCGACTCAGAGAATCCCCGCTTAGATAAAATCAGGCGTTCAATCTCCAGAAAGTCAGCTGCAGAGAATTTAGATTTGGATGTTGGAACGGACCTTGGATGAGAAGGTCCTGTCTCAGTGGCAGTTTCCACGGTGGCAGAGATGACATGTCCACTAGATATGCATACCAAGTCCTGCGTGGCCACGCAGGCGCTATCAGGATTACCGAAGCCCTCTCCTGTTTGATTCTTGCAATCAGACGAGGTAGAAGAGGAAAAGGTGGAAACACATAAGCCAGGTTGAACCACCAAGGTACTGCTAGAGCATCTATCAGTACGGCTTGGGGATCCCTTGATCTGGACCCGTAACAAGGAAGTTTGGCATTCTGACGAGATGCCATCAGATCCAATTCCGGTGTGCCCCATTGACGGATCAATGTCGCAAACACCTCCGGATGGAGCTTGGAAACCTCTATCATGGCTATAGAACTCTTTGTTCCCCCTTGATGATTGATATATGCTACAGTCGTGATATTGTCTGACTGGAATCTTATGAATTTGACCAAGGCCAACTGAGGCCATGCCTGAAGCGCATTGAATATTGCTCTCAGTTCCAGAATATTGATTGGTAGAAGGGACTCCTCCTGAGTCCAAACACCCTGAGCCTTCAGGGAATTCCAGACTGCACCCCAGCCCAAGAGGCTGGCGTCCGTCGTCACTATAACCTATGCTGGTCTGCGGAAGCACAGACCCTGGGACAGATGATCCTGTGACAACCACCAAAGAAGAGAGTCTCTGGTCTCTTGATCCAGATTTATCTGAGGAGATAAATTGGCATAATCCCCATTCCACTGTCTGAGCATGCACAGCTGCAGTGGCCTGAGATGAAAGCATGCAAACGGAACGATGTCCATTGCCGCTACCATTAATCCAATTACCTCCATGTTAGTGAAGTGCAAGTATTTAGAATCTTTAACTTTCTGACCTCCGTCAGAAATATTTTCATGTCTATCAGAGTTCCCAGGAATGGAACTCTTGTCAGTGGAACTAGTGAACTCTTTTCTATGTTCACCTTCCAACCGTGAGTTCTTAGAAAAGCCAACACGATGTCCGTGTGAGATTTGGTTAGATGGTAAGTTGACGCCTGAATCAAAATATCGTCCAGATAGGGCGCCACTGCTATGCCCCGCGGCCTTAGAACCGCCAGAAGGGATCCTAGCACCTTTGTGAAGATTCTGGGAGCTGTGGCCAACCCGAAAGGACCACAAACTGGTAGTGTTTGTCCAGGAAGGCGAACTTGAGAAACTGGTGATGATCCTTGTGGATAGGAATGTGAAGATACACATCCTTCAAGTCCACGGTGGTCATATATTGACCCTCTTGGATCATTGTTCGTATGGTCTCCATCTTGAACGATGGGACTCTGAGAAATTTGTTTAGACATTTGAAATCTAAAATCGGTTGGAAGGTTCCCTCTTTTTTGGGAACCACAAACACATTTGAGTAAAACCCCCATCCCTGTTCTAGCTTTGGGACTAGATAAATTACCCCCATGGTATAGAGGTCTTCTACACAGCGTAAGAACGCCTCTCTTTTTGTCTGGTCTACAGACAAACGTGAAAGATGAAATCTCCCTCTTGGGAGAAAATCCTTGAATTCTAGTCGATACCCCTGGGTCACAATTTCTAATGCCCATTGATCCTGAACATCCCTTGCCCAAGTCTGAGCGAAGAGAGAAAGTCTGCCCCCTACTAGATCCAGTCCCGGATCGGGGGCTGCCCCTTCATGCTGTCTTAGTAGCAGCAGAGGACTTCTTAGCCTGTTTACCCTTATTCCAGGTCTGGTTAGGTCTCCAGACTGACTTAGATTGTGCAAAATTCCCCTCCTGCTTTGTGACGGAGGAGGAAGTAGAAGTTCCACCTTTAACGTTTCAAAAGGAACAAAAATTATTTTGTTTAGCCCTCATTTTAACTTGTCCTGAGGAAGGGCATGACCTTTACCTCCAGTAATGTCGGAAATGATTTCCTTTAGTTCAGGCCTGAATAGGGTCTTACCTTTAAAAGGAATAGCTAAAAGTTTAGATTTTGATGACACATCAGCAGACCAAGACTTAAGCCATAACGCTCTACGCGCTAAAATGGCAAAACCTGCATTTTTTGTCGCTAATTTAGCCATTTGAAAAGCGGCATCGGTAATAAAAGAATTAGCTAGTGGGGGCGGCGCCAACTGCCACAGCAACAAGACGTGCCATTGCAGAGCTCCTGAAGCTTGATTATTAAAATATCAATTTATGGCGTTTTAAAAACATAAATCTTTTTACGTCCTGCTCTAAACATGTACCAGAGTGTGGAGTACATATCCTGGATCTAAGATACAACATATTTGCGTTGGAAATGACACAGAGGCCCGCTAGCCAGTTTAGGCCGTGACGGGGAGTACATCATTGTATTTGAAGTGCCAGATATCCATTCGATGGACCAGCTTGCTTCCCGGTGTATCATCTAACATGTTAATAGTTCCCCTGCAATACTCTGAAGATGGAGGAGTTCTCCATGCACCTTAGTTTTTTGTTGAAAGGATTGTGCAGCAAGGCTGACAGACAGTTTGGCGACTTGGGATCTCTTATTGTTGAACTGCACGATCAAGATGGCGCCTCTCACCTAACCTGTCAAGATCCTAACGCGGTAAGCCCAGTAGAAGACTCGCTATCCCCAACTCCGCTCATCCACGAACGAGCACAGAAAGGGAAGACCGGCCAGGTCTCAACTAACATTTTATCAGGGGCAGTGAGTTCCGACTCGACGCAACTGTACACAGACGACCCGTTGATCTACACTACTGATTCATCAGGATTAACAAGAGTCGCTCCGGCCATTGCCGGGAAACATCCCCAGCTCTCTCTATCTCCCTACCTGCGATCCCAAGAGGCCCTCATATCTAACTTATTCAAGAACCTAGAGGATACAGGCAACTGATGCGGGCAAATAGTGAAGACCTTACACACGCCATTTAAGACATACACTGCAAGGGAGAGAGGAGACTGGGCAGCGGACATGTCTTTTCAGTTTGCTGCATTGGAGCCGAAGCGATCCCTCATCGCAGATACCACTCTGCCTCGGGATCTAAAGAACGCATCGCTGAACATGGCGACAGACCAAGTTACCTGGCTATATGAGTCAAACTCGCTGCACTGGAGAAGAGGTGAGCCTTGGATTATAGTGGCGGTGCGCAAGATAGGAAAAGGGAGCCCCATACCCGTGATGGTGAAACAATTAAGTTCCCGTGAACGGTACAGCACCCTACGGCCATCAGACAACCACGAAGGACCTGTTCAGCATTGCGCTGTTCAACTTATTGACAAATCTTTTACCGTTACCCACAAGCCATGCAGACCCATGCCACAGCCTGTGTTTATCTTACCCTTAAGCCGCTATATAAAGGCTGGAGTGGGGTGACTTTAGAACTTATGTAGCTGAGGCCTTGACCATCCGCTCCAACAACAGGCCCCTCTTCAGCTGTGACTTATTGATACCTACACGAGCCCTATGTAGTAGACGTTAATCTAGTCTTAAATGTTTATAGTTTTTTCATCCATACCGCTCCCTTCCTTTTGGGCAGGCTCTTAGCTTGTGAGTAGAAATGAGACACTTACTTCATGCCTATTTTTGTATACCAGCGGTTGAAGCGGGTTAATGCTCTAACCCATCTGATAATGTCTATCTTTTACCCCCTTCCTATAGAGACCACCTTGTATTTTTATATTAGTCCTATTTATGTACCACTGTTTGTGTCTTGAGTACTCATATAATTCCTAGTAGAGCCCTGAGTATTAAAGTTGCTCCCTCATACCCATATATGAGCCACTATTGGCTAGCCCATAATGATGGTGTTTTAGCTAGCTCATTATTTTACTAGTTTTTGTTTAATACTTATATTGTATAGTTCCTTTAATTAGTTGCATATACGGGTACACTTTGTTTAGGGGACACAAACACTTATGCATCCCTATTTTTAGGACAATCATATATGTCTCTATTTACATATGCCAAATAGCTCAAGATATTGCAGCCCCTCACATATAAACCATGTAAGAGACCTCAACTGAATTTCCCATTAATATGTGTGCTTATGGGTCAACTCGCCTTATAGGCTTTAAGGAAACCTCACTATTAGATATGCCCTTGCTGTATATATTTATTGTGCTTGTAGACCAAATTAGGTTAGATTATTCAGGACTCATGTATCTACATTTCTCAGTATTCCTTATCCAGATGTGCCCCATTTCCTGGGTAGGTGTAGGATTTGTAATATCTGTAACTCCATTCTTTTCAGAGCTTCAAAGCTAACATATACAAACTATTTAGCAAGTACTACCTTCTAGAAATATGATATCGTGTCATACCTGTTTTTTTTGTTGTTTTTTTTAGACTGCTATCACAATCTAGGTATAGATAATAACCCCATCTTATCGTCTATCATATAGTAGTGACCTGTTTACTGTCAATGTATGTTTTTAGTACACCTGCCTATATCTAATATTTAGTATGGTCATATCAAATTCATAGCTATTTAAGGGTAACCCTTGATGTAACCTACCTTAAGTAGTATTGCACTTATATGAAGGAATAACAGGCTCAGGATATCTGCTACTTTAAATGTAGGATTTATGGATATGTGTATATAATTCGGTGGTGTGGCATATATAGATATAGGCATCAGCTACCATAATAATTACTCATAAGGGATAGTGTAATGTGCTATAATTACCCGCCTCTCTTATTAGTGAGTTGGATACTTATAAATTATGCACCAATAGATGACCAATTCTTTGTGTCTTATTATATACTATACCCGAGATAACCCAGGTACTGATTTAATACTCCATTCTACTATGACTACAGTATCTGCCTCCAAGAGGACGTTGACTTGTTAATTAGATAAGTTGTTATAGTATTTGCATATCATTGCATCCTAATAGATGTTTGTACCTTAAGCTTATTTCTATTGACTTAAGAAAGGGACTAAATATTGTATCATAAATACACTCGCCATCCGTATATTAATACATGATGTTATATTTAAAAAAATTTAAGTTTATTATTCATTATGCAGGCACCTCATTAGCCCTTTCTTTACTTCATACAGACACGTCTTCAGGACTTTTATTACTTCAGGCATGACACCTATAGAAGTGGACTACATCAGTTTTTAGATAGGTCTTAATCACAAGGGGTGCATGTCGCTACCTCATGCAACAATAGCGGCCTTAGTTCCGGTTCTAGGGGGGTATATCTTATCTTACCTGCATTTGGCTACCCATTTAACCCATATAAATATCACTAGTAATTTTGTGTCAAAGATAGATGTTTGTATATGCATACTCATTTTCTATATATTATGCCCGTGGCAATCCAAGTACTCAGTTAATGCTATATCCTACTAAGCCTATAGTAAATGCCTACAAGAAGATGCAGATTTATTACTTAGATAAGATTTTATTATATTTGCATGTTATTACAGTCTAATTGATGTATGTTTCTTGTACATATCACTACTACCGCAAGGAAGAGTAGTATTGTAAATCCAATCATCATCTGTATATCAATGCATGACTTAAGGTTTAATATTGTCTATATGCACATCACTGATTCCCCTCTCCATCTCCTTAACCTCTTCACCGTTTAGATACGGTTGGTTCCGCCCCCCCTCTACCCTAAATTTAAGAGCGGCTCTTTGCCCGCTGACTATTCCCCCCCCCCCCCCCTTCTATATATATTTTGAATCATCATAAGATCCAGGAAGGACCTTCCTAGGGACTACCATATATGATTTACTTACGTGTTCATGCAACCCTTAAGTGGTTAACTCAGTAGTCACCTCAATAAGCTAATATCATTATAAAATGGAGGATTCTGAAGCTCATGTCACTTACTATGTTAAACACTATCTACAATATATTGTATTCATGTATTCTTTATGTTTTTATGGCTAAAATTGCAACACTTGTGATTGTTAACATCTGTTGTATTGAGAGCCTTAAGAGAGCTTGAGAGCCTTAATTCTATCCAAAATATCATCTAATGTGGTCTCAACCTTAAGAGACTCCTCTAGAGCCTCAAACCAAAAAGCTGCCGCAGTAGTAACTGGAACAATGCACGCTATAGGTTGTAGAAGAAAACCCTGATAAATAAACAATTTCTTTAAAAGACCCTCTAATTTTTTATCCATAGGATCTTTGAAAGCACAACTGTCCTCAATAGGTATAGTTGTACGCTTAGCCAGGGTAGAAATAGCTCCCTCCACCTTAGGGACCGTCTGCCAGGAATCCCGAATGGTGTTAGATATGGGGAACATTTTCTTAAAAGTAGGAGGGGGAGAGAACGGAATGCCTGGTCTGTCCTATTCCTTAGTAACACTGTCCGAAATCCTCTTAGGGACTGGAAAAACATTAGTGTAAGTAGGGACCTCTAGATATTTATACATTTTACACAATTTCTCTGGTGGTATTACAATAGGGTCACAATCATCCAGAGTCGTTAAAACCTCCTGGAGTAACAGGTGGAGGTGTTCAAGCTTAAATTTAAAGGCCGTCCCGTCCGAGTCTGCTTGAGGGAACACATTTCCTGAGTCTGAAAGCTCTCCCTCAGACAGCAATTCCCCTACCCCCAACTCAGAACACTGTGAGGGTACATCGGAGATGGCCAATAAAGCATCAGAGGGCTCAGCATTTACTCTAATACCAGACCTACTGCGCTTACCCTGTAAACCTGGCAGTTTAGATAATACCTCTGTAAGGGTAGTAGACATAACTGCAGCCATATCTTGTAGGGTAAAAGAATTAGATGCACTATAAGTACTTGGCGTCGCTTGAGTTGGCGTTAAAGGTTGTGACACTTCGGGAGAATTGGATGGCATAACCTAATTCTCTTCAGACTGAGAATCATCCTTAGACATACTTTTATCACATAAAATATGTTCTTTGCAATGTAAGGCCCTTTCAGTACATGAGGGACACAATGTAAGTGGGGGTTCCACAATGGCTTCTAAACACATAGAGCATTGACTTTCTTCAATGTCAGGATTAGAAAAGAAAAATACAGCGCTAAAATCTAAAGGTTTATCTTAAGCCACTCTCCTACCACCTCCCCTAGATGGCTAAATTAAAAAACTTAACAAAAAAACGTAAATGAGAGGGCGCTAAAAGCTAAGAGAAACCAACACACTTAATCAGCATTAATTAAGCATCCATAGTAAAGAAGACAGTACACCAAGTAATTTAAAAAGATTTACTATCAAAAATAAATTCCACAATATGCGGGACGTCTCCCTGCAGCAAATAAAAATAAAATAAATCAGAAGAAAAATACTATATGGAATACCACCCCAAAAGTTAGAAATGTAAAAAATGAAAAAATGAAAAAATGAAAAAATATATCAAAAATCAAAAAACAAAAGACAAAATTTTTTTTAAAAAACAATATTGCTGGCTAAGAGAATGTCCAATCTAAGGTAACTTCAGATGTTCCTCTTTGTTGCTGGGGGATCCAGTGTGTATCAAGATTGGAAAACAAATGTTGCTGGTTAGAAAATGTCAATATAGTAGTTACTCCTTATGTTTGTATCAACTCCTCAAGTGTTAACACATATAGCAATTGTTTCCCATAATTTTATGTGTAGGCCAAAATACTGCTTCAATATATGCAGAATGTTATGTGTAGGCCAAAATACTGCTTCAATATATGCAGAATGTGCAGTAGGTGGGACTTTGTTTATGAGGAAATGTATAATTGGATCACTACAGATAAATAAATATTGACTCTATGAGCCTTGTTCGATAGTCACTGATTATTAGTATTTGTATACACTTCTCACCTTAACAGCCTGCTATATGACATTTTACTTGGCAAAAATTACTTATACTTTTTACCGGAACTTTTCCTCGCCAAGCGCGATGACACTCTTATGCGGCTGTATGCCAGATGATCGCTTGTGACAGGCAGCTTGGGGTAATACCGGAATCTTTTCCTCGCCAAGTTCGATGGCAATCTTGAACGGCTGTATATCAGATGACTACACTTGACAGGCAGCTGGGGTAATGCCGGAATCTTTCCTTCTCGGAAACCGTTACCTCTCCAGTCAGCGTCTTTACAGATCTTCGCCTCCGTTGGTTGTATGCAGCTGTAGCAAAAGGGTAATCAGCTGGGCTGATATTTTGAATATGGCCAGCTTGAGAGGAGTTACTTCAGAGGTCTCCTAGAGAAATCTGCCTAAGGGGCTACATGTGTATCTTGTGTGATTAAATCTACCTATACTGAAATTAGAAAATTTTCATCTTGAGAAAGCCCATCTACACGGGTGAAACGCGTAGAGAAAGAGAGTTGCTGACCCTGTCAAGAACTTACAACTAGGTACCTAGTAGATTACCCGCGCGTGAAACACGCTAAGAGCGGAGGTTGCTTCAAAATATCAGCCCAGCTGATTACCCTTTTGCTACAGCTGCATACAACCAACGGAGGCGAAGATCTGTAAAGACGCTGACTGGAGAGGTAACGGTTTCAGAGAAGGAAAGATTCCGGCATTACCCCAGCTGCCTGTCAAGTGTAGTCATCTGATATACAGCCGTTCAAGATTGCCATCGAACTTGGCGAGGAAAAGATTCCGGTATTACCCCAAGCTGCCTGTCACAAGCGATCATCTGGCATACAGCCGCATAAGAGTGTCATCGCGCTTGGCGAGGAAAAGTTCCGGTAAAAAGTATAAGTAATTTTTGCCAAGTAAAATGTCATATAGCAGGCTGTTAAGGTGAGAAGTGTATACAAATACTAATAATCAGTGACTATCGAACAAGGCTCATAGAGTCAATATTTATTTATCTGTAGTGATCCAATTATACATTTCCTCATAAACAAAGTCCCACCTACTGCACATTCTGCATATATTGAAGCAGTATTTTGGCCTACACATAACATTCTGCATATATTGAAGCAGTATTTTGGCCTACACATAAAATTATGGGAAACAATTGCTATATGTGTTAACACTTGAGGAGTTGATACAAACATAAGGAGTAACTACTATATTGACATTTTCTAACCAGCAACATTTGTTTTCCAATCTTGATACACACTGGATCCCCCAGCAACAAAGAGGAACATCTGAAGTTACCTTAGATTGGACATTCTCTTAGCCAGCAATATTGTTTTTTAAAAAAAAATTTGTCTTTTGTTTTTTGATTTTTGATATATTTTTTCATTTTTTCATTTTTTCATTTTTTACATTTCTAACTTTTGGGGTGGTATTCCATATAGTATTTTTCTTCTGATTTATTTTATTTTTATTTGCTGCAGGGAGACGTCCCGCATATTGTGGAATTTATTTTTGATAGTAAATCTTTTTAAATTACTTGGTGTACTGTCTTCTTTACTATGGATGCTTAATTAATGCTGATTAAGTGTGTTGGTTTCTCTTAGCTTTTAGCGCCCTCTCATTTACGTTTTTTTGTTAAGTTTTTCTTCAATGTCAGACATGTTGAACAGTCTAGTAATAACCACAAAAAGTCTTGAAAACACTTTATTCAATGAAAAAAAAAACAATCTGAAAAACGGTACTGCGCCTTTAAGAGTAAAAAAGCGTACAATTTTTCCAAAACTGCTTTAAAATGGTATAACTCTCACAAGTTTAGCATATATGTGTTTTATCTTGTACTTTAAGATTGCACCACAAGTAAGGGACAATTAACCCTCTATGAGCAAACATGTTACCCAAAAACATTACCAAAAATAGAATAGCAACCCCCTGCACCTCGCCACAGCTCTGATGTGGCACCTACCTGCCCTCAGGGGTCTGAGAAATCACACTATCACTTTGTTAGGCTATGTCCTCAGCTTAGGCCTGACCGGAGCTGGAGCTTGCTGCCTTCATATGAAAATCAACTGCGCAACTGAGGCACGAAATTAGGCCCCGCCCATCCTATACAATGTCTCTCTGCCTAGTAAAAAACGCTGTAAAGCGGTATAGGAACTAGCCATGTGGGTTTATTGTATTCCCCAATAACACTTATAAGCCATGTGAAACCCTCCAGTGCCATCAAGCATAAAAACGTTCCCTCATAAAAACGTTATGTTGCCCTTAAGCATAAAACCGTTTCTCATCAAAACGTTATGTTACCAGTGTCAACCATGCATTTTTAGCCCATAATATACAGGTCCCAGTAATACCCCTTCATTACATGTAGGATTACTGCTTACCCCTTCCCTCATGGGGACTATGTCAGCCAGTTCTGAAATACCACAGTCTCTCCAGAAAAAAATGACTGAACATACCTCAATGCTTGTAGCATGAAAACGTTCCCCACACTGAAGCTTCTCAAGTACTCCTCAGTAGTGATGTCCCGAACTGTTCGCCCGCGAACGGTTCCCTGCGATCATAGCTTGTTCGCGTTTGTGGGTGAACACATGGCGATGTTCGATCCGCCCCTATGTGTCATCATTGTGGAAACTTTGACCCTTTATGTCACAGCCGCCTGACACATTAGAGCCAATAAACATCAGACACTCCCTCACAGACCCTCCCAGCTACTCGGAATCCGCCATTTTAGACTCATAACGACCTTGCTTTCTTAATGAGAGGACGTGTTGTGTTTTTGCTCCTGACATTAATAGGAAAAACATAGCTAGGCTAGTGTATTTACAGTCCAGAAGGACTCCACTCATCTCTGCTGCAAGCACAGCACCCCAAAAAGCCCTTTTTAGGGCTATATTTCGTGCCGTTTTTTTTTTTTTTTTTTCGTTTTTTTTTTATTAGCATTTGCCTGGCTTTCAGGCTGTGTGTTTAAGGCTCACAGCATATGCTGTGATTACTGCCACCACTGATATCTCCCTAACAACATTAGTTTAAATTTAACTAACCAAAAAATTTAATTATTTTTCTAGTGTAATTTTTTTTCATTTTCTATCAGGCCAGTGTCACACAGCATATACTCTGGTTCATTGCTCTGTGCCAGCCAGCAGCCACCAGTGTTAATATCCGTTTATAACATTATTTTAAATTTAAAAAAAAATAAAAAAATATTTTGCTAGTGTAATCTAATTAGATTTACTATCAGGCCTGTGTCTGTCAGGCTCACTCAGCATTAATATACCTCATTTTTTTTCAGTCTTTTCGTTAATTGGTCTGTGCCAGGCAGCCACCCAGCACTCATATCTATTCTTCTTCATCTTAATTTTAATATATAAAAAAAAAAAAGTTTAAATTTGTTTGCTAGTGTAATCTAATATAATTTTCTATCCGGCCTGTGTGTTTTGCTGACATACAGAGCCTACTGTGTTTACTTGCTGCCCTCCCTAGTCTATGAGCCACGACTCATATGTGTTTAACCTTTTTTTAATTTCCCCCCCAAAAAAATAATTTCAATAATTTTTCTAGTGTAATCTAATAGTATTTTCTATCAGGCGTGTGTATATCTGACTTACAGAGCCTACTGTTTTTAATAGCTGCCCTTCCAAGGCTATCAGCCACGACTCATATGTATGTGCTTAACCTTTTTCTTTAAATTGCCAAAAAAAAGTCTTTAAATCATTATGCTAGTGTAATCTAATTTTATTTTCTATCAGGCCTGTGTCTAACTGTCTATCTGACTTACACAGCATACTGTTGTTAATTGCTGCCCTACGTAGCAGCCAGCCAGTGCGACCACTCATAGAGTCATATGTGCATTACACTTCTTAACATAATTTTAATATTAAAATCTAAAATTTTAAAATATTTTGCTAGTGTAATCTAACTTAATTTTCTATCAGGCCTGTGTTTTTGTCACTTACACAGCATACTGTGTTAAATTGCTGCCCTACCTACCATCCACGACTCATATCTGCCAGCCTGTGTGCCAGGCCCAACTAGCCAATTAGTGGCACCAATCATAATTCTTGTAACAGTATATAAAAAAATAAAAATCATAATTTTTTGGACTGCAAATATTCAGTCTCCTAGCGCCATTGAATTGCATTTACCTCCTGCCTGCCACTGCTAGCCTTTTGTGCCAGGCCGTCTAGCCAACTATTTACACCAATCATAATTGTTGTCACAGACAGTATAGTTACTAATTAAAATTAAAAAAAATTTTGATTGTTGATCTTAATCCTCAGTTTGCTTGTGCCCTAGAATTGCACTTTTCTACTGCCTTCCAAGCCTGTGTGCCAGGCCTACTTGAAAAATATTTACACCAATCATATTTGTTGTCACAGTATTCTTAATAATTAAAAATTAAAATTTTTGGTAATAGTTGTTGTGAATCCTCAGTTTGCTGGTGCCATTGAATAGCACTTTCCTCCTGCCTTGCAGCCTGCTGTGAGCCAGGCCCACCTAGCCAATTATTGCCAGCAATCATATTTCTTTTAACAGTATTGCAAAAATTGTCAATCATCACTGTTTTGACTGTCAGTAATCAGTCTCCTAGTGTCCTTGAATTGCATCTACCTCATGCCTGCCAGCCTTTTGTGCCAGGCCGTCTTGCCAACTATTTACACCAATCATAATTTTTTGTCACAGTATAGTTACTAATTAAAATTAAAAAATTCTTGATTGTTGATGATCTTAATCCTCAGTTTGCTCGTGCCCTAGAATTGCACTTTTCTACTGCCTTCCAAGCCTGTGTGCCAGGCCTACTTGAAAAATATTTACACCAATCGTATTTGTTGTCACAGTATTCTTAGTAATTAAAAATTAAAATTTTTGTTAATAGTTGTTGTGAATCCTCAGTTTGCTGGTGCCAGTGAATTGCACTTTCCTCCTGCCTTGCAGCCTGCTGTGTGCCCGGCCCACCTAGCCAATTATTGCCAGCAATCATATTTCTTTTAACAGTATTGCAAAAATTGTCAATCATCACTGTTTTGACTGTCAGCAATCAGTCTCCTAGTGTCCTTGAATTGCATTTACCTCCTGCCTGCCAGCCTTTTGTGCCAGGCCGTCTTGCCAACTATTTACACCAATCATAATTGTTGTCACAGTATAGTTACTAATTAAAATTAAAAAATTCTTGATTGTTGATGATCTTAATCCTCAGTTTGCTCGTGCCCTAGAATTGCACTTTTTTACTTCCTTGCAAGACTGTGTGCCAGGCCTACTTGAAAAATATTTACACCAATCATATTTGTTGTGACAGTATTCTTAATAATTAAAAATTAAAAGTTTTGGTAATAGTTGTTGTGAATCCTCAGTTTGCTGGTGCCATTGAATTGCACTTTCCTCCTGCCTTGCAGCCTGCTGTGAGCCAGGCCCACCTAGCCAATTGTTGCCAGCAATCATATTTCTTTTAACAGTATTGCAAAAATTGTCAATCATCACTGTTTTGACTGTCAGTAATCAGTCTCCTAGTGTCCTTGAATTGCATCTACCTCCTGCCTGCCAGCCTTTTGTGCCAGGCCGTCTTGCCAACTATTTACACCAATCATAATTTTTTGTCACAGTATAGTTACTAATTAAAATTAAAAAATTCTTGATTGTTGATGATCTTAATCCTCAGTTTGCTCATGCCCTAGAATTGCACTTTTCTACAGCCTTCCAAGCCTGTGTGCCAGGCCTACTTGAAAAATATTTACACCAATCATATTTGTTGTGACAGTATTCTTAATAATTAAAAATTAAAATTTTTGGTAATAGTTGTTGTGAATCCTCAGTTTGCTGGTGCCATTGAATAGCACTTTCCTCCTGCCTTGCAGCCTGCTGTGAGCCAGGCCCACCTAGCCAATTGTTGCCAGCAATCATATTTCTTTTAACATTATTGCAAAAATTGTCAATCATCACTGTTTTGACTGTCAGTAATCAGTCTCCTAGTGTTCTTGAATTGCATCTACCTCCTGCCTGCCAGCCTTTTGTGCCAGGCCGTCTTGCCAACTATTTACACCAATCATAATTTTTTGTCACAGTATAGTTACTAATTAAAATTAAAAAATTCTTGATTGTTGATGATCTTAATCCTCAGTTTGTTCGTGCCCTAGAATTGCACTTTTCTACTGCCTTCCAAGCCTGTGTGCCAGGCCTACTTGAAAAATATTTACACCAATCATAATTGCTGTCACAGACAGTATAGTTACTAATTAAAATTAAAAAAAAATTTGATTGTTGATCTTAATCCTCAGTTTGCTTGTGCCCTAGAATTGCACTTTTCTACTGCCTTCCAAGCCTGTGTGCCAGGCCTACTTGAAAAATATTTACACCAATCATATTTGTTGTCACAGTATTCTTAATAATTAAAAATTAAAAATTTTGTTAATAGTTGTTGTGAATCCTCAGTTTGCTGGTGCCAGTGAATTGCACTTTCCTCCTGCCTTGCAGCCTGCTGTGTGCCCGGCCCACCTAGCCAATTATTGCCAGCAATCATATTTCTTTTAACTATTGCAAAAATTGTCAATCATCACTGTTTTGACTGTCAGTAATCAGTCTCCTAGTGTCCTTAAATTGCATTTACCTCCTGCCTGCCAGCCAGCCTTTTGTGCCAGGCCATCTGTCACAGTACAGTTACTAATTAAAATTAATAAATTCTGCATTGTTGATCTTAATCCTCAGTTTGCTCGTGCCCTAGAATTATACTTTTCTACTGCCTTCCAAGCCTGTGTGCCAGGCCTACTTGAAAAATATTTACACCAATCATATTTGTTGTCACAGTATTCTTAATAATTAAAAATTAAATTTTTTGGTAATAGTTGTTGTGAATCCTCAGTTTGCTGGTGCCATTGAATTGCACTTTCCTCCTGCCTTGCAGCCTGCTGTGTGCTAGGCCCACCTAGCCAATTATTGCCAGCAATCATATTTCTTTTAACAGTATTGCAAAAATTGTCAATCATCACTGTTTTGACTGTCAGTAATCAGTCTCCTAGTGTCCTTGAATTGCATCTACCTCCTGCCTGCCAGCCTTTTGTGCCAGGCCGTCTTGCCAACTATTTACACCAATCATAATTGTTGTCACAGTATAGTTACTAATTAAAATTAAAAAAATTTTGATTGTTGATCTTAATCCTCAGTTTGCTCGTGCCATTGAATTGCACTTTTCTACTGCCTGCCAGCCTGTGTGCCAGGCCCAACTATCCAATTAGTGCCAGCAATCATATTTATTTTAACAGTATTGCAAAATTTGTCAATCATCACTGTTTTGACTGTCAATCTGCAGTCTACTAGTGCCCTCCTTGAATTGCATTTTCCTCCTGCCTGTGTGCCAGTCCCAACTAGCCAATTAGTGCCACCAATCATATTTATTGTAACAGGATTGGAATTTCTGTTAACCATAACTGTTTTGACTGTGATTCTTCAGTCTCCTAGTGCCATTGAATTGCAGTTTCCTTTCTCCCAGCGTGTGTGCCAGACAGGCCCATTTGCCAACTAGTGCCAAACAATCATATTTGTTGTCACAGTATTTGTAATATTTTAAAAAACTAACAATTTGTGATTTTTAAAACATCTGTCTTTTTTGTTGTTGTTAGTCTCACAGCGTATACTGTGCCCACTTTCACAGTGCCACCACTCAATTGGTGTAATAGTATTGTTAGTGTCCACCCCGCAGGTTCCGTGGTCGTGGTCGTGGTGCTGTGATTCCTTTAGACCCTACAAATATGCACATTGTTCAGACGCCGGGTGCCAGGGGGGACGCGAAAACTTCTGAGGAGGACCTAGTTGAATGGCTAACACAGGACACCCAATCTTCTTCAGCTTCCGCTGCTAGTCCTCCTAACCTTGACGCACCATCTACGTCCAGCTGTGCTTTGGGCAGGTCTCAAGTGACCAGTGCCACTCCCCCACCTGTCGCCACCACCAACACTAGCACCACAGCCGCTTCACTTGATCTGTCACAGGAGTTATTGACACATCATTTGGAAGAAATGAGTGATGCGCAACCATCATTGACAGAGGATGTAGATAATAGTGATCAGTCTCAGTCAGGCAGCATTACCGACATGGAGGTACGGTGTGATGATGATGATGATGATGTTGTACCCGCTGCTGCTTCCTTTCTTGATGTTTCAGATACAAGTGAAGCGGTTGATGATGATGTGTCGGTGGATGTCACGTGGGTGCCTGCTAGAAGAGAAGAAGAAGAGGGGGAAAGTTCAGATGGGGAGACAGAGAGGAGGAGGAGGAGGAGGAGACGATTTGTAAGCATGGGGAGGTCGTCTCAAGGAGCTAGTGGCACAGTCAGACAGCATGCATCGTCACCAGGGGTAAGCCAGACAGCACGCTGACGCCCATCAACGCATGCTGTTGCCACCACCAGAATGCCGTCATCGCAGAGCTCAGCAGTGTGGCATTTTTTTTGTGTGTCTGCCTCTGACAACAGCGATGCCATTTGCAACCTGTGCCAAAAGAAACTGAGTCGTGGGAAGTCCAACACCCACCTAGGTAAAACTGCTTTGCGAAGGCGCATGGTCTCCCATCACAAAGGCCGATGGGAAGAACACATGAGTAGAAGCAGCACACAAAGTGAAAGCCGCCCTCCTCCTCCTGCTCCAGCATCTTCAGCCACGTCAACCAGTGCTGTCCTCCTTGCCCCCTCTCAACCATCCTCCACTCAGTCTCTCTTACGTAGCAGTTCCTGGTCATCTGCCCACAGTCAGGTGTCTGTCAAGGACATGCTTGAGCGTAAGAAGCCAATTTCTCAAAGTCACCCCCTTGCCCGGCGTCTGACAGCTGGCTTGTCTGAACTCTTAGCCCGCCAGCTTTTACCATACAAGCTGGTGGAGTCTGATGCATTTAAAAAATTTGTATCTATTGGGACACCACAGTGGAAGGTACCTGGCAGAAATTTCTTTTCACAAAAGGCAATCCCAAACCTGTACTCTGTTGTTAGAAAGGAAGTTATGGCATGTCTGGCACACAGCGTTGGGGCAAGGGTCCATATGACCACGGATAGCTGGTCTGCAAAGCATGGTCAGGGCAGGTATATCACCTACACTGCGCATTGGGTAAACCTGCTGACGTCTGACAAGCATGGAATGCGTGGCTCTGCAGAAGAGTTGGTGACACCGCCACGACTTGCAGGCAGGCCTGCTGCTACCTCCTCTACTCCTCCTACTCCATCCTCTTCCATAACCTCTTCCTCGGCTGAGTCCTCTTCAACTTCTGCATCTTGCTCCACATCTATGGCACCCCCCCAGCTCCCCAGGTACTATGCTACATCCCGGGTACGGCAGTGTCACGCCGTCTTGGGGTTGACTTGCCTGAAAGCGGAGAGTCACACCGCACCAGCACTCCTGACCGCCCTGAACGCACAGGTGGATCAGTGGCTGACTCCGCACCAACTGGAGATTGGTAAGGTTGTTTCTGACAATGGAAGTAATTTGGTGGCGGCATTGAAATTGGGCAAGTTGACACATGTGCCGTGCATGGCACATGTGTGTAATCTAATTGTACAACGATTTGTCCATAAGTACCCAGGCTTACAGGACATCCTGAAGCAGGCCAGGAAGGTATGTGGCCATTTCAGGCATTCCTACACGGCCATGGCGCACTTGTCCGATATCCAGCGTCGAAACAACCTGCCAGTGAGGCGCTTGATTTGCGACAGCCCGACACGGTGGAATTCAACACTCCTAATGTTTGACCGCCTGCTCCAACAAGAAAAAGCTGTTAATGAGTATTTGTATGACCGGGGTGCTAGGCCAGCCTCTGGGGAGCTGGGGATATTTTTCCAAATTACTGGACGCTCATGCGCAATGCCTGTAGGCTCATGCGTCCTTTTGAGGAGGTGACAAACCTTGTCAGACACACCGAAGGCACCATCAGCGACATCATACCATTTGTTTTCTTCCTGGAGCGTGCCCTGCGAAGAGTGCTGGATCAGGCAGTAGATGAGCGTGAAGAGGAAGCGGGAGAGTTGTGGTGTCCATCACCCCCACAAACAGCCGAATCAGCATCGCTTGCTGGACCTGCGGCAACGCAGGAAGAGGATTGTGAGGAAGAGGAGTCAGAGGAGGAATGTGGCTTTGAGGAGGAGGAGGAGGAAGACCGAGCACAATAGGCATCCCAGGATGCTCGTTGTTGTCACCTCTCTGGTACCCGTGGTGTTGTACGTGGCTGGGGGGAAGAAGATACCATCAGTGAGATCAGTGAGGAGGAGGAACGCGGCATGATTAGCTCAGCATCCAACCTTGTTCAAATGGGTTCTTTCATGCTGTCGTGCCTGTTGAGGGACCCTCGTATAAAAAAGCTGAAGGAGAACGACCTGTACTGGGTGTCCACGCTCCTCGACCCCGGTATAAGCATAAAGTGCCTGAAATGTTACCAAATTCCCGCAAGTCGGAAAGGATGGAGCATTTTCATAATAAATTAAAAACTATGCTTTACACAGCGTATAAGGGTGATGTCACAGCACCACAGGAATGTAACAGGGGAAGAGATGAAATTAATCCTCCTCCTCCCACGACCACAGCGGCAAGGACCGGGCGCTTTCCTGACGTCTTGTTGATGGAGGACATGCGTACCTTTTTAACTCTCATGCACCATCAGAGCCTTTCGGGATCCAGCCTTAGAGAAAGACTCAACCGACAGGTAGCAGACTACCTAGCTTTAACTGCGGATCTCGACACTCTCAGGAGCGATGGACCCCTTGACTACTGGGTGTGCAGGCTGGACTTGTGGCCTGAGCTATCCCAATTTGCAATGGAACTTCTGGCCTGCCCCGCTTCAAGTGTCCTGTCCGAAAGGACTTTCAGTGCAGCAGGAGGTTTTGTCACTGAGAAGAGAAGTCGCCTAGGTCAAAAAAGCCTTGACTATCTCACGTTTATAAAAATGAATGAGGGCTGGATCCCGAAGGGACTGACATTGGGCGATACATTTGAATAAAAAAGGCCTGATGATGAGATGAGCTGGCTTGGGCTACAACAGGTACACAGGCTGGCCTTTTTTTTTGTTGTTATAAAGCCGGAGGACTTGCTTGACTTATCCGCCAACAACTAGTGTTCAAGCCACAAGCTTTTAGGGCACTTTTTAAATTTTTTACAAACATCAATTTTTCTGGCCGCTGCTACAGCAGTTGCTACAACAATACCCAATTTTTTCAGTCATTTGTACATTCCTAATTTTTCTGGCCTCTGCTGCAGCTCTGTGGGTACAAAACTCAAATAAAAAAAATAAGGCACATAACACTAGTGATTAAACTGTTACGAATTGTACAACTTAGCAAACCACTCATATCTGGTGGACCATTAAATTGAACGCAAAATGCCACAAATTTGAAGGAGGAGGACCGACCAAGCATCTTTATCCGTCTCTTGGTTGCTCTAAATTATCTCCGTGTTCCATCTATGCCATACCTGTACTCTATTGTGCAAAAGGGTGGCATATGTGGTGTTTCATGCTGTTGTGCCTGTTGCGGGTCGTGGCCCATGGTATAAAAAGGCTGAAGGAGAACGACCTGTAATGGGTGGCCCATCAAATTTTTAGAAAAATGTTCCTGGTTCCTCTCAATTATCTCTGGGTTTCTAAAATGGATGCCATACCTGTACTCGCTTGTGCAAAAGGATGGCATATGTGGTGGTGTTTCCTGCAGTAGTTTCTGTTGAGGGTGCTGGACCCTCTTATAAAAAAGCTGAAGGAGAACAACCTGGAGAGGGAGTCCAAGCATGGTTTTTGGGGCTATTTCACTTTTCAAAAAAATTATCTGTGGGTTTCTAAAATCAATGCCGTACCAGTACTCTATTGTTCAAAAGGATGCCATATGTTCTCTTTCCTGCTGGTATTTTGTTTGAGGGTCCTGGACCCTCTTATAAAAAGGCCTAAGGAGAAAGAGGTGTACTGGGTGTCCACTCAATTTTTTTTTCTATTTCACATTTGACCAAAATTATCTCTGGGTTTGTAAAATCAATTCTGTACCTGTACTCTATTGTTCAAAAGGATGCCATACGTCCTCTTTCCTGCTGGTGTTTTCTTTTAGGGTCCTGGACCCTCTTATAAAAAGGCCGAAGGAGAAAGAAGTATACTGGGTGTCCATTGAATCATTTGTTTGATTCAAATTCCCGGTTGCAACAAATTATCTCTGGGTTTCTAAAATCAATGCCTTTCCTGTAATCTAATTTTCAAAAGGATGCCATATGTCCTCTTTCCTGCTGCTGGTTTTGTGGAGGGTCCTGGAGCCTCTGCTAAAAAAAGGCCTAAGGATAAATAAGTGTACTGGGTGTCGAATCAATATTTTTTTAGATTTCACGGTTGCAACAAATTATCCCAGGGCTTCTAAAATCAATGCCTTTCCTGTAATCTATTAGTCACAAGGATGCCATATGTCCTCTTTCATGCTGTTGTTTCTGTTGAGGCTCCGGGAGCCTCTTATAAAAAGGCCTAAGGATAAAGAAGTGTACTGGGTGTATAATCTAAGTTTTTTTAGATTTCACAGTTGCAACTAATGATCTCTGTGTTTCTAAAATCAATGCCTTTCCTGTAATCTAATTTTCAAAAGGATGTCATATGTCCTCTTTCCTGCTGCTGGTTTTGTGGAGGGTCCTGGAGCCTCTGCTAAAAAAAGGCCTAAGGATAAATAAGTGTACTGGATGTATAATCAATCTTTTTTTAGATTTCACGGTTGCAACAAATTATCCCAGGGTTTCTAAAATCAATGCCTTTCCTGTAATCTATTAGTCACAAGGATGCCATATGTCCTCTTTCATGCTGTTGTTTCTGTTGAGGCTCCGGGAGCCTTTTATAAAAAGGCCTAAGGATAAAGAAGTGTACTGGGTGTATAATCTATGTTTTTTTAGATTTCACGGTTGCAACTAATGATCTCTGTGTTTCTAAAATCAATGCCTTTCCTGTAATCTAATTTTCAAAAGGATGCCATATGTCCTCTTTCATGCTGCTGGTTTTGTGGAGGGTCCTGGGGCCTCTGCTAAAAAAAGGCCTAAGGATAAATAAGTGTACTGGGTGTCTAATCAATCTTTTTTTAGATTTCACGGTTGCAACAAATTATCCCAGGGTTTCTAAAATCAATGCCTTTCCTGTAATCTATTAGTCACAAGGATGCCATATGTCCTCTTTCATGCTGTTGTTTCTGTTGAGGCTCCGGGAGCCTCTTATAAAAAGGCCTAAGGATAAAGAAGTGTACTGGGTGTATAATCTATGTTTTTTTAGATTTCACGGTTGCAACTAATGATCTCTGTGTTTCTAAAATCAATGCCTTTCCTGTAATCTAATTTTCAAAAGGATGCCATATGTCCTCTTTCATGCTGCTGGTTTTGTGGAGGGTCCTTGAGCCTCTGCTAAAAAGGCCTAAGGATAAATAAGTGTACTGGGTGTCTAATCAATCTTTTTTTAGATTTCACGGTTGCAACAAATTATCCCAGGGTTTCTAAAATCAATGCCTTTCCTGTAATCTATTAGTCACAAGGATGCCATATGTCCTCTTTCATGCTGTTGTTTCTGTTGAGGCTCCGGGAGCCTCTTATAAAAAGGCCTAAGGATAAAGAAGTGTACTGGGTGTATAATCTATGTTTTTTTAGATTTCACGGTTGCAACTAATGATCTCTGTGTTTCTAAAATCAATGCCTTTCCTGTAATCTATTATTCAAAAGGATGACATATGTCCTCTTTCATGCTGTTGTTTCGGTTGAGGCTCCGGGACCCTCTTATTAAAAAGGCCTGAGGAAAAATAAGTGTACTGGGTGTCTAATCAATGTTTTTTTCTATTTCACGGTTGCAAATAATGATCTGTGGGTTTCTAAAATCAATGCCTTTCCTGTAATCTATTATTCAAAAGGATGACATATGTCCTCTTTCATGCTGTTGTTTCGGTTGAGGCTCCGGGACCCTCTTATTAAAAAGGCCTGAGGAAAAATAAGTGTACTGGGTGTCTAATCAATGTTTTTTTCTATTTCACGGTTGCAAATAATGATCTGTGGGTTTCTAAAATCAATGCCTTTCCTGTAATCTATTATTCAAAAGGATGACATATGTCCTCTTTCATGCTGTTGTTTCGGTTGAGGCTCCGGGACCCTCTTATTAAAAAGGCCTGAGGATAAATAAGTGTACTGGGTGTCTAATCAATGTTTTTTTCTATTTCCCGGGTCATATAAATGATCTCTGGGATTCTAAAATCAATGCCTTTCCTGTAATCTATTATTCAAAAGGATGACATATGTCCTCTTTCATGCTGTTGTTTCGGTTGAGGCTCCGGGACCCTCTTATTAAAAAGGCCTAAGAATAAATAAGTGTACTGGGTGTCTAATCAATGTTTTTTTCTATTTCCCGGTTGCAAATAATGATCTGTGGGTTTCTAAAATCAATGCCTTTCCTGTAATCTATTATTCAAAAGGATGACATATGTCCTCTTTCATGCTGTTGTTTCGGTTGAGGCTCCGGGAGCCTCTTATTAAAAAGGCCTGAGGAAAAATAAGTGTACTGGGTGTCTAATCAATGTTTTTTTCTATTTCACGGTTGCAAATAATGATCTGTGGGTTTCTAAAATCAATGCCTTTCCTGTAATCTATTATTCAAAAGGATGACATATGTCCTCTTTCATGCTGTTGTTTCGGTTGAGGCTCCGGGACCCTCTTATTAAAAAGGCCTGAGGAAAAATAAGTGTACTGGGTGTCTAATCAATGTTTTTTTTTTATTTCCCGGGTCATATAAATGATCTCTGGGATTCTAAAATCAATGCCTTTCCTGTAATCTATTATTCAAAAGGATGACATATGTCCTCTTTCATGCTGTTGTTTCGGTTGAGGCTCCGGGACCCTCTTATTAAAAAGGCCTAAGAATAAATAAGTGTACTGGGTGTCTAATCAATGTTTTTTTCTATTTCCCGGGTCATATAAATGATCTCTGGGATTCTATAATCAATGCCTTTCCTGTAATCTATTATTCAAAAGGATGACATATGTCCTCTTTCATGCTGTTGTTTCGGTTGAGGCTCCGGGACCCTCTTATTAAAAAGGCCTAAGGATAAATAAGTGTACTGGGTGTCTAAACAATTTTTTTTTCTATTTCCCGGTTGCAAATAATGATCTGTGGGTTTCTAAAATCAATGCCTTTCCTGTAATCTATTATTCAAAAGGATGACATATGTCCTCTTTCATGCTGTTGTTTCGGTTGAGGCTCCGGGACCCTCTTATTAAAAAGGCCTGAGGATAAATAAGTGTACTGGGTGTCTAATCAATGTTTTTTTCTATTTCCCGGGTCATATAAATGATCTCTGGGATTCTAAAATCAATGCCTTTCCTGTAATATATTATTCAAAAGGATGACATATGTCCTCTTTCATGCTGTTGTTTCGGTTGAGGCTCCGGGACCCTCTTATTAAAAAGGCCTAAGAATAAATAAGTGTACTGGGTGTCTAATCAATGTTTTTTTCTATTTCCCGGGTCATATAAATGATCTCTGGGATTCTAAAATCAATGCCTTTCCTGTAATCTATTATTCAAAAGGATGACATATGTCCTCTTTCATAATGTTTTTTCTGTTGAGGCTCCGGGAGCCTCTTATAAAAAGGCCTAAGGATAAAGAAGTGTACTGGGTGTCCAATCAATGTTTTTTTCTATTTCCCGGGTCATATAAATGATCTCTGGGATTCTAAAATCAATGCCTTAACTGTAATCAATTGTTCACAAGGATGCCATATGTCCTCTTCCATGCTGTTGTTTCAGTTTAGGCTCCGGGAGCCTCTTATAAAAAGGCCTAAGGATAAAGAAGTGTGCTGGGTGTCCAATCAATGTTTTTTTTTATTTCACAGTTGCAAAAAAATTATCTATGGCTTTGTAAAATCTATGCCTTACCTGTCATCTATTGTTCAAAAGGATGCCATATGTCCTCTTTCCTGCTGTTGTTTTTGTTGGGGGTCCGGAACACTATTCTAAAAAGGCCGAAGGAGAACGACCTGTACTGTACTTGGTGTCCAATCATGTTTTTGTTTTCAATTTCACGGTTCATAATAAATATCGCCGTGTAACTAAAATCAATGCCATACCTGTACTCTGTTGTTCAAAAGGATGGCATATGTGGTGTTTCATTCTGTTGTGGTTGTTGAGGGTCGTGGCCATGGGACAGCGTATAAAACGGCTGAAGGAGAACAACCTGTACAGCCTTGCTCCTCTTTTTAGGCAGGCCAGCTCTTTGCATACATGCCCACAGACTCTGTAACGCATGCCTCTTTTAGGGAGAGGTGCAGCCATAATGCAGGGTCAGAACCTCTGCCTGCAACTGTTATACTCGATTTTGCGAAAGGAAGTAAGCTTACCATGGTTCCCTGCACGCACGTATTGTTGTTATATTTTGGTGAGGGTAATCATGATGGCCATGTAGACCACCACCACTGAGAGTCCTGGAAGTAACAGGGATGAGATGAAAGAGCTAAGAATAGTAGAACTTGAAACAACAGAGTTAGCCATGGGTGTTAGTGCAAGACCGCTTGGCTTTTTTTTGGCTTTGGGTGCGGCTATTCATGCAGGCCATATAGAGCTGCCACCATTCGGTGTTGTATCAGCTATTAAACTAATAAGAACAGTACTACCAAAATACAGCCAATGAAGGGCCTTATGAAGACTGAGCCAAGGTTGGATTGTAGTATTTGGTTAGGCTAATCATGATGGCCATGTAGACCACCACCGAGAGTCCTGGAAGTAACAGGGATGATGAGATGAAAGTGCTAAGAATAGTACTACTTGAAACAACCGAGTTAGCCATGGGTGTTAATCCAAGACCGCTTGGATTTATTTTTGTATTGGGTGCGGCTAATCATGCAGGCCATATAGAGCTTCCACCATTCGGTGTTGTATCAGCTATAAAAATAATAAGAACTGTACTATCAAAATACAGACAATGAAGGGCCTATGAAGACTGAGCAAAGGTTGGATTGTAGTATTTTGTTCGGCTAATCATGATGGCCATGTAGACCACCCGTAACAGGGATGAAAGTGCTAAGAATAGTACTAATTGAAACAACCGAGTTAGCCATGGGTGTTAGTCTAAGACCACTCTGCTTTTTTTTGGGTTTGGGTGCAGCTAATCATGAAGGCCAGATAGACCTGCCACCATTTGGTGTTGTAACAGGTATTAAACTGCAAAGAACAGTACTACTTAACACAACCTACTTACCATGGGTCCCAGAGCATATGTTTGGTTGTTATATTTTGTAAGGGTAATCATGCAGGCCATATAGACCTCCACCGATAGGGTGAGTATGAGTAACAGCTATTAAAATGCGAAGGACATTACTAATTAACACAACATAGTTACCATGGGTCGCAGACCAAGAGCAGATGACTTATTATTATATTTTGTATGGGTAATCATCCAGGCCGTATAGACCTCACCAAATAGGGGGAGTTACAGAGATTAAAGTGCTAAGAATGGTAGTACTTAAAACACAACCTAGTTAAAATGGGTACCAGACCGCATGTCTTATTATTATATTTTTTCAGGGTAATCAGGCAGGCCATATAGAACACCCCCGATAGGGGGGGGGGGGGAACAGGGATTAAAGTGCTAAGAAAAGTACTAATTAACACAAGCTAGTTATCATGGGTCCAACACCGTGTGTCTTGATGTTATACTTTGTCAGGGTAATCATGCAGGCCATATAGACCTTCCTTGATAGGGGGAGTTACAGAGATTAAAGTGCTAAGAATGGTAGTACTTAAAACACAACCTAGTTAAAATGGGTACCAGACCGCATGTCTTATTATTATATTTTTTCAGGGTAATCAGGCAGGCCATATAGAACACCCCCGATAAGGGGGGGGGGAACAGGGATTACAGTTATAAGAATAGTACTACTTAAACACAACCTAATTACCATGGGTCCAAGACCAGATGTTTTATTATTATACTTTGTCAGGCTAATCATGCAGGCCATATAGAGCTCCAACAAAAGGGGGGGTAAGAGGGATTCAAGTGATAAGAAAAGTTTTACTTAACACAACAAAATTACCATGGGTCCCAGACCGCGTGTCTTGTTGTTATACTTTGTCAGGGTAATCATAACCGCCATATAGACCTCCACCAATAGGGGGAGTTACAGGGCTGAAAGTGCGAAGAACAGTACTACTTAACACAACCTAGTTGGGTCCAAGAACGCATGTTTAATTATTAGACTTTATTAGGGTAATTATATATCTAACAAATCTATCTATTTCTCTTCTATCGATTCTATCTAACTATCAATCTATGTATATCTATCTATCCTATCTATCAATCTATCTTCTGTCCGGGATGTTTTGAGACAGCCAATTTGGGAATGTTAGTTGATTTAGGCCCATTATGGCTTAAAAGCAGACTCTGCATAAACTATGTAATTTTCCATGGGAGTTTTGCCAGGGATCCCCCTCCAGCATGCGACAGTCCAGGTGTTAGTACCCTTGAAACAACTTTTCCATCACTATTGTGGCCAGAAAGAGTCCTTGTAGGTTTTAAAGTTCGCCTGCCTATTGAATTCAATGGCGGTTCGAACAATACCGGAAGTTCGAGTCCGCCGTTCGCGAACCGAAAATTTTAGGTTCGCGACATCACTACTCCTCAGCCATTCTGTGGGAACGCCTCTGGATCTTAGTGACAACTGCTAAGATCATCAACCTCCAGGCAGAAATCTTCTTCCATCTGCTGCCTGAGGAAAAATAGCACTCACCGGTACCATTTAAAATAAAAAAGTCTTGCTTGAAGAAAATAAAAACTATAATTTTAACACCTCTTTCACTTTACCCTTCCTATTACTAGTATAGGCAAAGAGAATGACTGGGGGTGGAGAGAAGGGAGGAGCTATATATACAGCTCTGCTGCGGTGCTCTTTGCCACTTCCTGTTAGCAGGAGGATAATATCCCACAAGTAAGGATGAATCCGTGGACTCGTCGTATCTAGTAGAAGAAAACTGTTTTAATTAAACACATATGAAATATTTGTACGACTTGTTTATGCAAGTTTCTTCACTTTGCACAGTCCGCCTACCCTCTGTGTTGAGAGGGGAGGAGTAAACACATATAGCTTTTCTGGAATGCAAAGTTGCAGCTCAATCTGTGTATAGAGAGAGGATTGCAAGCAACTGCTGCTCTAAGGCCATGTGTGCCTCAGTATTTATATTCCAACTGGCCCTGGCAATAATAGCATTTCCATTCTATATACTTCACTTTCTTGGCCTTTGGAACCCTATATGCAAAAGGTTGTTTCCTCAATTTATGATCAAATTTGCTGTTTCATATAACAGAAATATGGATCCTACAAAAAAGGATCTCTTCAGCAACCTTTGTGATTTTCAAAGCTCAACTAATGGACTCAAACTTCTAGAGATTGGCTGTGGCACTGGGGTCAATTTCAAATTCTACCCAAGAGGCAGCAGAGTGACATGTGTTGATCTAAACCCCAATTTTGAAAAACACCTGCTTAAAAGCCAAGAAGAGAATGACCACCTTGTATTTGAGCGTTTCTTGGTAGCTTCAGCAGACAACATGAACCAGGTGCCCGATGGATCTATGGATGTAGTGGTTTGCACGCTGTTGGCATGTTCGGTGTCAGACACACCAAAGGTACTAGAAGAGGTGTGCAGGGTTCTTAGACCGGTGAGTTAAACCATAGAAAAAACATAAATCTAATAATTTGATACTAATAAAATAAGTATATAATGCAATGCAATTTCTTTGCAGAATTGTAAACATTTAAATGGACATTAAATAGGGGTGGACTGAGTAGTGTCCCTTTTAGCAGGTTTAAGGATTCGGCAATAGAGTGGACAGGCAAAGCAGTAGTCAATGTCCCTTTAAGTAGGTTTAAGGATTCAGCGACAGAGTGGTCAGGCAAAGCAGTGGTCAATGTCCCTTTAAGCAGGTTTAAGGATTCGGCAACAGAGTGGTCAGGCAAAGCAGTGGTCAATGTCCCTTTAAGCAGGTTTAAGGATTCGGCAACAGAGTGGTCAGACAAAGCAGTGGTCAATGTCCCTTTAAGCAAGTTTAAGGATTCAGCAACAGAATGGTCAGGCAAAGCAGTGGTCAATGTCCCTTTAAGCAGGTTTAAGGATTTGGCAATGGAGTGGTCAGGCAAAGCAGTGGTCAATGTTCCTTTTAAACAGGGGAAAGAGAGCAAATATTCATGGTCAAAATACAAGCCAGGAAGCAGGAAACACTATACGACAAACGGGCACCAGAGAGAAGTTCCGCTGGAGATTTAAAGGGAGATTTAAAGGGCTGTGACATCATGGGGGCGTGACAAAGGAAGGCTGCGTCACGTTACTAGGCAACATGACACGGCGATAAAGGAAGAGAGAGCAGATCCGGGAGCCGCAGCGACACGGCAATGATCGGATCATCATGGTTTAAGGGAGGGCCATAGAAGGCAAGGTGGGGGCCTTCTCTAATTTTTGCCTGGGGGTCCTGGTTGGTTTCAGTCCGCCTCCGACTTAATGGTATTTTTTTCATATATACAGCAGGAATTAATGAAACATTTTAATCTATAAATTTGTTAGCAAGGCTTTTAAGAGACTAGGGAGACACAGCTTTAGAACCATTTTTAGTCTTGTAAATCACATCTCTTATGTTGTGGCCAGTTAAGGAAAAATATAAATGAGCAGCAGCACATTTTTACCTATTAACATGCAGCACATAGCAAGGTCAGGATCCTGCATTCCCCAGAATGCTCTTCAGGCTTTCTGGGAGTAATAGAATTAACTACATGTTTCAGATTTAAATTACAGGAAAAGCAGACAATGTAAATAATGAAAGTAGATGCATCATTAAACATTTTATGGAGAATTACATTTTAGGTTTAATGTCCCTTTATGCTATATGTGAATAAACATAAAATAACTGTATCCTTTCTTTATACCAGTTCCTCTCCTCCATCGCTATCCCCTGAACCCCCTTAGCATGTAAGCCTATGAGTCCAGCTGTTTGTAGATCACCTTCTTAAGAGCTGACTACAATAGTGCAACTCTTGGCAGGGCCCTCTACCCATTTGATCCATATAATTGTTTTGTTGTGCTCCGCATTTGTTTATAGCGCTGCAGAATCTGTTGGCGCTCTACAAATAACCGATAATAATAATAATAATAATGTGTAAAATAGTGCACGTGTCCCTTATAGTATTGATGTTTAAATGTATATTACCCCTTAATGAACGTGACGTACCCTGTACATTGCCGGCCATTACGGGTTTCCTTGCTAATAATAGCGAAGGTCATGCCACAAGCAGTGGGACCGCACTATCCCTCCAACCTTCTGGTCGCCGGAAATAGCATGGCTTCGCCGCTGGGAGCAAGACCGCGATATAAGCAATGCAAACAGTATTAAAAGACCAGTGACGTACTGATCCTTAAGGGGTTAAACTCAAAAATCATATGAAAGCACAACCATTAAACATATTTTTGCACAAATAAACTGATATTAAAATAAACAAGAAAAGTATTTTGTGCACAACTTATAAACCAAAGTAAATTGCTCAGTGATTGATTATGGCACTTTCTACAGCTCTATTGGTAGACAGAGACACATTCAACAGCATTAAAAATGTATTTTTACAAAGCACAGGAATATCCAACAAAAAGCTGCAATACATTTTCAAGTATCTTTTAGATGCAATATATATATATATATATATATATATATATATATATATATATATATAAAAGCATATAAATATACTGTATATATTTACAGAGAACACACAGTTCCCATAGACCGCAATGTAAAGGCACTTTTCAGTGCAATTTTTTTCTAACATCCCACTCCCGCAAACAGAACGAGGCTTCCATTGGAGCCTATGAAAGCGTAGTCTTGTGATCACAATTCTTCCTAGCAATGCGAATGCGAGCTTGCATTTGCATTGTGCTTAACTTGTAATACCAGCACATTAGCGTGCACTGGTATTACTCATTGGAGTGCTAATATCGCTTGCGCGTGATTAATATTTAGCTCTCCACTTTTAATCTGGCCCTTAGTGTCTCTAAAACAACTGGATCTGCCATGTTGTAACATAGATTACCTTCTCTGCTGTGGCCAATTAGAGACCGTTATAAATAGGTCACTAGAGTGTGTAGCCAATGGCTGTGTGAAATATAACAGTGTTCTTCATTTTCATTTCTAACAGGAATTGAAATGCTCTCAATTTCAGAATAGAATTATAGGAAAAAGGGACAAAATAAATAATGAAAGTATAATGCAAAGTTTTTTTATATATACGATTTATCATCTCAAAGTGTTTAATGTCCCTTTAATAATAAAAGCAGGGAATAAGCACAAATTATGCAATTCTATAGTCTATAGTTAGTATATATGACAGGTCAGGTCGTCATGGTATGATAGCTCCATTAAAATTTTCTGTTTGAGTTTATTGTTAACTTGAAGGAATGTTCCTGGAAACAATTCTCAGACCTGTGTGAAACTTCTCCCTTTCAAGATACATTGCATTTGAGAAACTATATCACAATAGTGTACAGTATTTCATAGGTTTTTTTGGGGGGTGGGGTGGGGTGGCATATTGTTTACAAACTTTGTTCATACATTTATTGCTCTAGGTATGTTTATCATCATTAATCTATGAAAGGTCCTGTGTACTTTTATAGTACATAATGCAGAGCAGAATAATCTACCAAGTACCAACTTAAATGTAGGTACCTGAAAAGAACTATATATATTCATATATCTCCAACATGTATTTCTTGAGTCAGACAGTGCATACAATTTTAAACAATTTCCAATGTACCTCTTAAATCTAATTTTCTTAATTCCCTTGGTATCCTTTGCTAAAAAGAATACCTAGATAGGCTCAAGAGCTGTGAGCTAGCTGCTGATTGGTGGCTGAACATATATTATTCTTATCATTGGCTTACTGCTGTGCTCAACTAGTTCCCAGTAGTGCATTGCTGCTCCTTTAATAAATGATAGTAAGAGAATTAAGCACAGTTGATAATAGAAGTCAATTGGAAAATTATTTCAAAATGTATGCTCTATCTGAATCATAAAAGAAAAAACTTGGGTTTCATGTCCCTTTAATATAAGAGAGGGCGGTACAAGTTTTGGGAATAGGACTTACATGAATTCTATTAAAGTAAAAAAAAATACAAACTTGCTCAACCTAGTCAGTTTTTACATCTAGAAATAGTTGTGTATTGTTGCCTACATATTTCTTAATTCCATGAGGCCCATTTATCAAGCTCCGAATGGAGCTTGAGGGCTCGTGTTTCTGGCGAGTCTTCAGACTCGCTAGAAACAGTATTTATGAAGCAGCGGTCTAAAGACCTCTGCTCCATAACCCTGTCCACCTGCTCTGAGCAGGAATCGCCACAATTCAACCCGATCAAGTACGATCGGGTTGATTGACACCTCCCTGCTGATCCGCACTGTTGGAACAGGTCCGACAGACATTTGATAATTCGGCCTCCATATCTGCATTTGTTTTTCCACTGCTGTTAGATAACAATGAAATTTCTGCTCATTCCTTGGAACTGGCAATCTTCCAACACTGGTCCCTTGACACTGTGTTCAAAGCAATGTGTTTCTCTGCAGTGTAATTCCCTCCTGTATTATGCTGAAAGCCCTAATACAGAGGAAGGCACGTGAACAGTTAAGTCCGATTTAATACCTTCTGCATTCCATCTACACATGCTAAACCAGTTTAAAGGGACATTGTTGTTAACAAGTAAAATGCTCTATTTTGTTAGAACATTTCCTTCAAAAGAGTTAAACATAGTCAAAGTTGCACTCCTAGGATACCCCCATTTTGCTCCAGATGAGGATAAAGCCAGTGATTGGAACATACACATGTATGCTTACTTCTGATTTGTTCACCAGCTGTATTCTCATCTGGCATAGGAGCATAATCAGTGATTAGCAAAGAATAACGCAACAAATGGTAATATACAATTAGCAAGCACGTATACTAATTAAACTATCATTTTATATATACTTGAATTATGCAAAGGAAAATAGATAGAAAGCTTCTGAACTCATTTTATAAAAACACCAAGCAAAACAATAAATGCTTTTTATGTGAAGCAGCTTGCAGATAAAAAGAAAAAAAAGTGTAAATAGAATTCAATCCTTGGTTTACTAGAAATGTTTCTTTTACACTATGGGGCCTAGTTATCAAGCCGTCAACCTCAAATACGCTGGAATTCCGCAGCGTATTTGTGGCGAGGCTGATTCGCCTTAGTTATCAAAGGCTCAAGACCGGCAAAAGTAGAATTTTGTGACGTAAACTTCGATCCGCCGGACTCAGTCCGACACAGATCGATTCTTACGTCACTCCAGATGTTCCGCACACAAGTGCGGCACAATCTGACTACTTTTGCTAGTTATCAAAAAACTAGCAGGTACGCTCTGCACTTTTCCGGTCCTGGAGGCGGCGGATCCCATAGGAATCAATGGGAGTCTGACCATAGTGAAAGTACAAGTTCGCTGCTGCCAGATATCCCATTGATTCCTATGGGAGCTGTCTACACCTAACACCCTAACATGTACCCCGAGTCTAAACACCACTAATCTGTCCCCCCTACACCGCCGCAACTAAATAAAGTTATTACCCCCTAAACCGCCGCTCCCGGAGCCCACCGCAAGCTACTCTATACATATTAACCCCTAAACCGCCACTCCCTGACCCCGCTGCAACTATAATAAATGTATTAACCCCTAAACCGCCGCTCCCGGAGCCCACCGCCACCTACATTATACCTAGTAACCCCTATCCTGCCCCCCCTATACCGCCGCCCTCTATAATAAAGTTTTTAACCCCTATCCTGCCAATCCCGCACCTCGCCGCAACTAAATAAATAGTTTAACCCCTAAACCGCCACTCCCGGACCCTGCCGCAACCTATATTAAATTTATTAACCCCTAATCTGCTCCCCCTACACCGTTGCCACCTATAATACATTTATTAACCCCTATCCTGCCCCCCACTACACCGCCGCCACTGTAATAAATTTATTAACCCCTAAACCTAAGTCTAACACTAACCCTAACAACCCCCTAACTTAAATATTAATTAAATAAATCTAAATAATATTTCTATTATGAACTAAATTAATCCTATTTAAAACTAAATACTTACCTTTAAAATAAACCCTAATATAGCTACAATATACATAATAATTATATTGTAGCTATCTTAGGATTTATTTTTATTTTACAGGCATCTTTCAATTTATTTTAACTAGGTACAATAGCTATTAAATAGTTATTAACTATTTAATAGCTTACCTAGCTAAAATAAAGAGAAATTTACCTGTAAAATAAAAACTAACCTAAGTTACAATTACACCTAACACTACACTATACTTAAATAAATTATTCCTATTTAAAACTAAATACTTACCTGTAAAATAAACCCTAAGATAGCTACAATGTAATTAATAATTGCATTGTAGCTATTTTAGGAATTATATTTATTTTACAGGTAACTTTGTATTTATTTTAGCTAGTTAGAATAGTTATTAACTATTGACAGCTTTTTTGATAACTTAGGCGAATTTTTGCAGGTCTGCGGCGGCGATGTGAGGCGAGCTTAGGTGGCCGTATTGGGCCGGCGAAGGCAGGAAAAGTAGACACGTTGATAACTACCCCCCTATGGCTGTTATTCAAAATCAAGTAAACCTGCATCAAAACCTGCATCAAAAATAGAGCATGCAATTTTAAGCAATTTACACTTTCCACTTTACTTATATTGTCAATTTAGATCTCTTGGTATCCTTTACTTGTATTGTCAATTTAGTTCTCTTGTTATCCTTTGATAAAGAGTAATCCTAGTTGAGCTCAGGAGCGTGCACGTGTCTTTAACCATCTGGCAGCAGTGATTGCAACATTGTTTATAGCAATGTTTCACTGCTGCCATAGACTGCTATAGACTCATGCACACTCCTAATCTCCTATTAGGGGCCGAATTATCAATGTGCGGACAGCCATGACTGGCTGTAGCAGATCATGCATGCCACACATCAATAAATACCGACAGCATACGCTGTTGGCATTTATCATTGCACAAGTATTTCACTAGAAATGCTTGTGCAATGCCGCCCCCTGCACATTTGCGGCCAATCGACCGATAGAGGGGGGTGTCAATCAACCCGATCATATGCGATCGGGCATATTGCTGTCCACCGCCTCAGAGGTGGCGGATGAGTTAAGAAACAGCGGTCTTAAGACCGCTGCTTTTTAACTTCTGTTTCTCGCGCAGAAACAGGTGCATTTAGCACAATACAGGGCTTGGTAAGTCGGCCCCATTGACTTCAATTAAGGTTACCAAAGCAAATTTGACAATAGAAGTAAATTGGAAAGTTTTTTAAAATTGCATGCTCTATCTGAAGCATGAAAGTTTCATCTTGACTTTACTGTCCCTTTAAGTTGTTACAGAAAAAAAAATACTGGAAATTAGAAAAGAAATCTTACAATATAAAAACAGTGAAAGAAAACCCAAGAAAATAAAACCACCCCGATTTCTCTGCATTTTTTTTTTTTTTTCAAGCACTGTGAATATTGACAGCATATTTTTCCTGCATTTCTTTTTGAAAACATATCAAAATGCAATGTGGATTAAAATAAACTTGCTTGAAAATACACAACACAAATTAATTATAGTCGTATGTCTGATTTATTTACAATTGTGTTAGAAAAAAATTACTTTTACAATCATTTGAAATACTAATTTTGTATAATTTTATACAATGTAGCTATACCAAATAAAATGTATTTTCCTCCTTAATGAGAGGAAAGTCCACTGATTCATTCATTACTTGTGGGAATTAAGAACCTGGCCATCAGGAGGAGGCAAAGACACCCCAGCCAAAGGCTTAAATACCTCCCCCACTTCCCTCATCCCCCAGTCATTCTTTGCCTTTCATCACAGGAGGTTGGCAGAGAAGTGTCGGAAGATTCGAAGTAGTCTCTTATGGAGGGTAGTACTCTTCGCAATGGGACTGGAGTTTTAAGTAATACTGTCAACCTCTCAGTGAGAGCATGGGTGAAAGTTAGAGTCCGGAGATGCAGGGAGTGTCGTCTTTACGAAACCATCCTGACTCCGATTAAAAAGCTCTATAAGCAATCAGCGTTGACGAGTTTTGCTGCTTGCTTTCTGCTCTCAAGTCCATGTCAGGAGCGATGCTACTAGCCTGTCACACTTGAAAGGCTGTGTTCCTGTTCCACAGCATAAATTCTGGTAAGATTGTTTCATTTTTATACATGTATGATAACGCTAGAAGACATGCAGCTTACAAGCTTGGCGCGCTTTTTCTCATAGCAGGGACGGTCCTGCATTGTGCACCATATGATTCTTCCCTCTTTCATGACCAGGTGTCTATCAGAGAGAAGTCCTAACTCTCTGTACTGTCTGGGTCATGGGAGGTGGTGAGTGTCCATTGGGATATAAAGGTGCAGTTTTTTTTAATAAAATAACGTTTTATTTCTATAGTTCTCCAATTATTGCACTAGTGCCGGAGGATTATGTTACTTAAAGGGCACGCCCTCTATTCCTAAAGAGTAATTCCTGTTTATAATGTGAAGAGGCCTTACCGCCCCCTCAATTATGTTCCATATGCCTTCATATGATTGATATCACTGAGCCACCCACCTCTGAGGAGTTGTCGTCCAGTGAAGTGCGTACCCTGCATGCTTATCTCTCTACACATGCAGTTTCCCGTAGCATTGCTGATCCTCCATCTGGAGGGGGCCATTTTTTAACCAGACGTTACTGCGCAGCTGCTGCTCAGATAGCGGTGTCTGCGGCCTTTAATGCTTTACCTCGCCCTGCTAAGCGCAAGCGAAAGGTTAGATATTGCACTCCTTCTCAGAGTACATCAGATAATTTATTGGATTTAACTGATAGGGTTATCAGAAGATGAAATTCTTTCTGAGACTTCAGAGTAGGAACATTCTGGGTCGGAGTCTGTTGCTTCTAAACCACCGGCTATGGAGGATCCAGACTTTAGTTTTAGGAAATTCAGTGGTTTCAGAGGCCATATTGCCTGAGGAAAGTTTAATTCCTAAATTTGATAGAGTTTGAGGACAGGGTGGTACCTTATCATTCCCTGCTCCTGTTAGATGGCAAAAATATTAAGAATGAATAAGACTGGAATGTTCCTCTCTTCTAACAAATCGTTCCCGACCCTGGACGCTCAATGGAGTTGTGAGGTTCCGTCCCTAAAGGGGATGGCGCTATCTTTACCTTTGCTTAACGTCTTACTATCCCGTTTGAAGATAGCTCTTCGTTTTAAGAGCCCATGGATAAAGGATGGAAACTCTGTTAAGACAGTTGTTTTCAACATACAGGATATTTGTTTCAACCAGAGGCGGCCGTTGCCTCGGTTGCTGGAGAAACTACCTTCTGGTGTAACTCCTGATAGGATTGATCGGAGTGGAGAGGTCCCCTCGGCGTTACTCAGAAAAGATTTACGGCCTTGAGGGTTGCTAATTCTTTTATCTGTGATGCTATAAGACAAATTATTTGCCTAAATGCTAAGGCTTCAGCCTTTTCTGTTCAGGCCGATTGGGCTCTGGCTGAGGTCATGGTTTGCGGATATGACTTCTAAGTCTAGTCTTCTTTCCCTCCCCTTTAAGGGAATGATTTGTTTGGTCCAGGCTTGGACTCAATTATCTCCACGGTCACAGGGGGCAAGGGTGCCAATCTACCGCAAGAGAATCTGAGCGAGTCTAAGGACAATTTTCGTTTTGATAAAGCCCATGTCAGCAGTCCTCGGCTAAGCCTGAGCAAACCAAGAGCTCTTGAAAGCCGGCTCAGTCCTAGAATAAATCCAAGCAGAGCAAGAAGCCCGCGAAGTCTAAGTCGGCATAAACTGGCGGTCCCAGGTTGCAATCTGTTGCTCTTTTCAGTCACTTGATTTAGGGACGTTCAGGATCCATGGGTCCTGGAGGTCATAGCTCAGGGTCACAAGATAGGTTTCAAGTCTCAGCCACCCAAGGGCAGTTCCTCCTCTCTCCTGTCTTCCTGACCAGAAAGGAGAGAAGCCTTTCTGGGGTGCATACGGGATCTGTTCTCTTAGGAGTTATTGGCTTGGTGCCTATCGCAGTGGGAGGTTTGGAATACTATTCAAACCTTTTCATGGTTCCAAAGTAGGAGGGAACTTTTCGTCCGATTTGGACCTGAAGTGCTTAAACAAATTTTTAAATGCCCCCTCGTTTAAGAGGGAGACAATAGGTCCATTCTTCCCCTTGTTCGAGAAGGGCAGTTCATGACCACGATAGATCTAAAGGATGCTCCCGTCACGTACCAATCCTCAAGGACCACTTCCAGTTCCTAGGGTTTGCATTCCTGGACCAGCACTTGATTGATCTTCTGTTTGGTCTAGCTGGTATAGTGGTGAGCATAACTGCCTTCAAAGTAGTTGGCCCGGGTTTGATTTTCGGCCAACGCAGCATTCTCCAAGAAGTTTTTAGAAGAGTGGACCATTTGGATTTTCTCCTCGGTCTTCTTCAATCCCATGGATGGAAGATAAATGTAGAGAGAGTTTTCTTGTATCGAGTACCAGGGTTGAATTCCTGGGTACTATAATAGTCTCCATAGTCATGAGAATTTTTCTAACAGAGCAGAGACATTGCAGGCTAGTTTCAACATGTTTTGCCCTCCAGTCCTCCTTAAGGACATCTGTGTCTTGGTGTATGGAGGTGATTGGTCTTATGGTGTCCAGAATGGACATAATTTCCTTTGCCAGGTTTCACCTTAGACTGTTGCAACTTCGCATGCTGAAGCAGTGGAACGGCGATCATTCGGATCTGTCTCAACAGATTCTCTGGACAGATCGAGAGAATCGCTCTCTGGTGTTTTTGTTCAGATCACTTGTCCCAAGGGATGTCTGTCTCAAGAGCATCCTGGGGGATTGTGACTATGGTTGGGAGTCTGTCAGGAGAGGGAGCTGTTTGGGGTGCCAGGAAGACACAGGGCCTATGGACTCAGGATGAAAAGCTCTTTCCCGATTGCTTTGGGATCTTCGGGCAATATACAGTGCTCTGAAGGCAGGGCCTCTGCTGGGTTCGTCCCAGTTTATCAAATTCCAATCAGACAATATATCCTTGGTGGCTTATATCAACCATCATGGGGGAACAAGAAGCTCCCTAGGTATGAGGAAAGTATCTCAGATTCTGGAGTGGGCGGAGACCCACATTTGTTCACTGTCAGTGATCCACATTCCGGGTGTGGACAACTGGGAAGCGGATTTCCTCAGCAGACAATACTTTAATACAGTGGATTGGTCTCTTCATCCCAAGTGTTTGCGGACATTTGCAAGAGGAAGATCTTATGACGTCTCATTACCAAGTTACCCAGATATGGGTCGAGGTACAGGGATCCTCAGGCAGAGCTAACAGATGCATTATCGGGGCCTTGGAGGTTTAATCTAATTTATCTTTTATGGCCATTACCACTACTTCCTAGTGTAGTGGCTCGAATCAAGGAGGCATCAGTGATACTGATTGCTCCGTCTTGGCCGCGAAGGATATGGTTCGCGGACTAGTGGGGATCTCGTTATCTCCTCTGTGGAAATTACCTTGTCACAGGGATTTGCTGACCAAGGTCTCTTTGCTCATCTATGTCTAGATCTCTGAGGCTGACTACATGGAGATTGGACGCTTAGTCCTAGCCAAGGGAGGGTTTCTGAGAGTGTTATTTTTACTCTCATTCAAGCTCATAGCTGGTTGCTCGTTGCATCTATCATAAGTTGTGGAGGATCTACTTATGCTGTTCCCCAGAATGAACTGGAGAAGGGCTTTCTACAAGTCAAATGAGGGGACAGATTTCAGCCCTGTCTGAGTTACTGTACAAGAGATTCGCTGAGCTTCCTGATGTGCAGTCACTTGTTAAGGCTCTGCTAGGGTCAGATCTGTGTTTAGATCTATTGCTCCTCCTTGGAGTTTAAATTGTGTTCTTTAGGTTTTGCACGGGCTCTGTTGGAGCCTATGCATAAAGTAGACATTAAATTATTGTCATTTTCTACGGGCTATTGATTCTGCACGCAGTGTAGCTGTGATTACTGCCTTGCAATGCGTCCCTCCTTATCTGGCTTCCCATGCTGATAAGGCTGTTCTACGAACCAAGTTAGGTTTTCTTCCTAAGGTTGTGTAAATTCACAACATCAATCAAGAGATAGTGGTTCCTTTCAACATAGTTCTGGATGTGGTTTGTGCCTTGAAGTCCTATCTTCAGACCATGTAGGAATTTAGACAAGCTTCTTCTCTGTTTGTTCTCTTTCCGGGAAGCGTGGGGGTCAGAGGGCCTCTTCGACTTCCTTATCTTTTTGGCTGAGGAGTGCCCTCCGTTTTGCATTGAGACAGAGGGACATAATCCTCCTCTGAGGATTACGGCTCATTCAACTAGAGCTGTGGCCTCTTCTTGGGCCTTTAAGAACGAGGCTTCTATGGAGCAGATTTGTAAGGTGGCTGCTTGGTCCTCTTTACATACTTTTGCAACATTTTACAAATGTGATGTTTTTGCTTCAGCTGAAGCAGCTTTTGGGAGAAAGTTTCTGCAGGCTGTGGTGCCCTCAGTTTAGGGTCCGCCTCCTTTTACCCTCCTATTATTTTCATTCAGTGTCCTCTAGAGCTTGGGCATTTGTTCCCACAAGTAATGAATGAAGCAGTGTACTCTCCTCCCATTAAGATTGAAAACATAAATTATGCTTACCTGATAATTTCATTTCCATCTGTGGGAGGAGAGTCCACTGCTCCCGCCTGTTTGCTCCGGTGGGTGGACCAAAAATTAATATTATTATCTGGCACCATTTATACCCTGATATTTCTCCTACTGTTCCTTGTTTTATTGGCAGAATGACTGGGGGGGGGGGTGAGGGGAGTGGGGGAGGTATTTAAGCCTTTGGCTGGGGTGTCTTTGCCTCCTCCTGGTGGCCAGGTTTTTAATTCCCACAAGTAATTAATGAAGCAGTGGACTCTCAGGTAAGCATAATTTATGTTATTCTGATAATCACTGTTACAGTTCGCATAAGCTCATATATATTGTTATGAATTATAATTTTGTTTATACATATTTTAAACAATGGAAAACCAAACAAAATAAGAAAATGTGTTATAGTACAGAATATTGCAGGGTGAGGATGTATTGTGTAGAAATATGTGTGGAGTAATGTATCAGTTATTGAAAGATATATACTTACATTTCTTGATTTAGATAGAGCATGCAAGTTCTTAAAAAAATCAATATACAACAGTACTTTCACTATTAAAATGTGCACTGTCATTTTAAATGCATATGTTCCTACTGAGCGAGCATGTGCAATAGTTCAGTTATTCCATCAGACTGGCAGATAGTGAAGCGTGATTAATCCCTTTACAGAACAAGTTATCACTGCTCCAGTGTTCAGGGGTAGCAAGCTTTACAACACTCCAGCCATCTCTAGGCATTGCACTTGGTGATGTTGTGAAATGGAAACCCATTTCATGAATCTCCCAATAGTGATGTTGCGAATAGTTCGCCGGCGAATAGTTCCCGGCGAACATAGCATGTTCGCGTTCGCCGCGGCGGGCGAACATATGCGATGTTCGATCCGCCCCCTATTCTTCATCATTGAGTAAACTTTGACCCTTTACCTCACAGTCAGCAGACACATTACAGCCAATCAGCGGCAGACACTCCCTCCCAGACCCTCCCACCTCCTGCACAGCATCCATTTTAGATTCATTTGGAAGCTGCATTCTTAGTGAGAGGAGGGACAGTGTAGCTGCTTCTCATTTAATAGGGAAATTGATAGCTAGGCTAGTGTATTCAGTGTCCACTACAGTCCTGAAGGACTCATCTGATCTCTGCTGTAATGACAGCACCCCAAAAAGCCCTTTTTAGGGCTAGAACATCAGTCTACTTTTTTTTTTTCCTGTGTAATCTAATTGCAGTTGCCTGCCTGCCAGCGTGTGTGTCAGGCTCACAGCGTATACTGTGCCCACTTGCCCAGTGCCACCACTCATATCTGGTGTAACAGTAGTGTATATTTAAAAAAACAACAACACTTTTTTGACTGTGAAATAATACCAGACAGCTGCCAGTACCCAAGATAGCCACCAATAAGGCAGATGGGGAGAGTTAGAGAGCTGTTTTGGGGGGATCAGGGAGGTTGGGGGCTAAGGGGGGATGCTACACCACAGCATATGTAAATATGCTAAAAAAAATAAAAAAATGTAAAAACCTTTTATTTTAGTACTGGCAGACTTTCTTTATTTCTGAACAAAGGGGATCCCAGAGAAGCATTTACAACCATTTGTGCCATAATTGCACAAGCTGTTTGTAAATGATTTCAGTGAGAAACCTAAAATTGTGAAAAATCTAACGTTTTTTTTTTATTTGATCGCATTTGGCGGTGAAATGGTGGCATGAAATATACCAAAATGGGCCTAGATCAATACTTTGGGTTGTCTACTACACTACACTTAAGCTAAAATTAACTCTACAAGCTCCCTACATGCTCCCTAATTAACCCCTTCACTGCTGGGCATAAAACACGTGTGGTGCGCAGTGGCATTTAGCAGCCTTCTAATTACCAAAAAGCAACGCCAAAGCCATATATGTCTGCTATTTCTGAACAAAGGGGCTCCCAGAGAAGCATTTACAACCATTTATGCCATAATTGCATAAGTTGTTTGTAAATAATTTCTGTGAGAAACCTAAAGTTTGTGAAAAAGTGAACAATTTTTTTTTATTTGATCGCATTTGGCGGTGAAATGGTGGCATGAAATATACCAAAATGGGCCTAGATCAATACTTTGGGATGTCTTCTAAAAAAAAATATATACATGTCAAGGGATATTCAGGTATTCCTGACAGATATCAGGGTTCCAATGTAACTAGTGCTCATTTTGAAAAAAAGTGGTTTTGAAATATCAAAGTGCTTCTTGTATTTATTTCCCTATAACTTGCAAAAAAAGCAAAGAACATGTTAACATTGGGTATTTCTAAACTCAGGACAAAATTTAGAAACTATTTAGCATGGTTGTTTTTTGGTGGTTATAGATGTGTAACAGATTTTGGGGGTCAAAGTTAGAAAAAGTGTGTTTTTTTCCATTTTTTCCTCATATTTTATAATATATTTTTAATTATAAATTATAAGATATGATGAAAATAATGGTATCTTTAGAAAGTCCATTTAGTGGCGAGAAACACGGTATATAATATGTGTGTGTACAGTAAATGAGTAAGAGGAAAATTACAGCTAAACACAAACACCGCAGAAATGTAAAAACAGCCCTGGTCCTTAAGGGAAAGAAATTGAAAAATGGCCTTGGTCCTTAAGGGGCTAAAAAAAAACTAGAAATTTGACTGTGAAATAATAGCAGTCAGTGGAGGGGGGCGGGATCGTGGGTGGGGATACGCATGCACGGGAGGGCGGGGGCGGGCGCGTGCCCGGGGAGGGAGCGGGTGGGAACCGCTACACTACAGAAAAAGTTGGTGTAAAATTTTAAAAAAAAAGGAATAAAAAGTAAAAAAAAAAAGATCAGGCAGGTGGTGGGGGTTGGTCTGTGGGGGGGGAAGCTACACAGAAAAAAAAAATAAAAACAGAAAAAACTACTTTTTTTTGCAAACTGGGTACTGGCAGACAGCTGCCAGTACCCAAGATGGCCGCCAATAAGGCAGATGGGGAGGGTTAGAGAGCTGTTTTGGGGGGATCAGGGAGGTTGGGGGCTAAGGGGGGATGCTACACCACAGCATATGTAAATATGCTAAAACAAATTAAAAAAATTAAAAACCTTTGATTTTAGTACTGGCAGACTTTCTGCCAGTACTTAAGATGGCGGGGACAATTGTGGGGTCGGGGAGGGAAGGGAGCTGTTTGGGAGGGATCAGGGGGTCTGATGTGTCAGGTGGGAGGCTGATCTCTACACTAAAGCTAAAATTAACCCTGCAAGCTCCCTACAAACTACCTAATTAACCCCTTCACTGCTAGCCATAATACACGTGTGATGCACAGTGGCATTTAGCGGCCTTCTAATTACCAGAAAGCAACGCCAAAGTCATATATGTCTGCTATTTCTGAACAAAGGGGATCCCAGAGAAGCATTTACAACCATTTATGCCATAATTGCATAAGTTGTTTGTAAATAATTTCTGTGAGAAACCTAAAGTTTGTGAAAAAGTGAACAATTTTTTTTTTATTTGATTGCATTTGGCAGTGAAATGGTGGCATGAAATATACCAAAATGGGCCTAGATCAATACTTTGGGATGTCTTCTAAAAAAAATATATACATGTCAAGGGATATTCAGGTATTCCTGACAGATATCAGGGTTCCAATGTAACTAGCGCTCATTTTGAAAAAAAGTGGTTTTGAAATATAAGTGCTTCTTGTATTTATTTCCCTATAACTTGCAAAAAAAGCAAAGAACATGTTAACATTGGGTATTTCTAAACTCAGGACAAAATTTAGAAACTATTTAGCATGGTTGTTTTTTGGTGGTTGTAGATGTGTAACAGATTTTTCAGGGCCTGCCAGGGCACAGTGTCACACCAGTGCAACTCATATCTGGTGTAACAGTAGTGTACATTAAAAAAAAAAAAATGTTTTGACTGTAATAGATTGAATAGCAGTTAGTTGTCTGCAAGCGTGTGTGTCAGACCTACAGCGTCTACTCTGCCAACTTCTGCCAGTGCACAGTGCCACTCATATCTGTTGTCACAGTAGCTTGCACGCATAGTACCACTAATCGGAAAAAAAATGACAGGCAGAGGCAGGCCACCCCGCAGGGGCCGTCGTAGTGCTGTGATTCCATTTGGCCCTAGAATAATGCCCAGTGTTCAGAGGCCACGTACCCTGAACTCGAAAAGTTCTGAGGACATAGTTGACTGGCTAACACAGGAAACCCAATCTTCTACAGCTCGGAACCTTGACGCACCATCCTCCTCCAGCTTAGCTTCGGGCACCTCTCAAGTTACCACTCGCCCGCCTTCACACCACCAACAACACTAGCACCACAGCCGCTTCACTCGATCTGTCAGAGGAGTTATTTACACATCAGTTGGAAGAAATGAGTGATGTGCAACCATTATTGCCAGAGGATGTAGATAACAGGGATATGTCTCACTCAGGCAGCATTACACACATGGACGTACGGTGTGATGATGATGATGATGTTGTAACCGCTGCGGGAGTTTGGTCTGTCACTGTGAAGCGGGCGTAACCCTTACACTACCCGATCGATATAACATCATACCTGATGTTTTAAAGCACGTTATTCCAAACAATTTAGGAATGTTAGGTGATTTATGCCCTTTATGGATTAAAACCAGACTCTGCATCAACTATGTAATTTTCCATGGGAGTTTTGCCATGGATCCCCCTCTGGCACGCCACAGTCCAGGTGTTAGTCCCCTTGAAACAACTTTCCCATCACTATTGTGGCCAGAAAGAGTCCCTGTGGGTTTTAAAATTCGCCTGCCCATTAAAGTCTATGGCGGTTCGCCCGGTTCGCCGTTCGTGGACCCAAATTTTTATGTTCGCGACATCACTAGCTCCCAATGCACAGTTCTTGTGCTGAGGTAGTCAGGAAGTCTGTAGTGAGTGATGTAACAGATGATAGATGATTTTTATGTGCTACATGTTTCAGCACTCTGTGAACCCACTGAGCTCTTCAGTATGGCCCATTGTACTTGTCTATGGAGTCTATGTCAGAAATTAGAGATGTCTACATACTTTTTATCATACACTGTATCTAGGTTTGCCCTTTCACAAAAGATACCAACAGAACCAAGTAAATTTGATCATAAGAATAAAATGTAAAGTTGTTTCAAATTGCAAATTCACTCTTAATCGTGACAGTTTATTTGGACTTTACTGTCCATTTAAAAAAAAATGGTGGTTTTACTATTTATAAAACACTACATTTATAAGAAAAATGCATGATCTCCGTATAACCCCTCTACACTATTAATCCCTTAAGCAACCTAACCCCTCTATACTATTTATCCCTTAAGTAAACCAAACCACTCTATACTATTAACCGCTTAAGCGACATATCCCCTTTAAACTATTAAACCCTTCAACAACATAAGCCCTCTACACTATTAACCCCTTAAGCGAAATAACCCCTATACACGATTAACATTTTTAATGTGATGGTAAACCCAAGCGTATAACAAACTCTAGGATTTACTATCACTAAAAATAAATATGAGTTTCTCTCATTTTGTAAAAAACAGCGTTACACTCATCTTAGCTGTTAGGAAAGCATATCTTAACAGAGCGCCTCCAGCCGCCCACGGCACAGTGCTTTCTTCAATGAGGTGACGTTTCCACCTCTAGACCAATAACCGTGCGTGTCAGCTGACATCCTAGCGCAGCTAGAGGTCTAAGCATCACCTCATTGGAGAAGAGCGATGTGCCATGGGTGGCCGGAGGCCCTCTGTTAGTGATATGCTTTCCTAACAGTTAGAGTAAAAATAAACCCTTACACAAAATAACCATTAAAAGAAACAACAACAACAAAATAAACACACAAGATGGCTGCATTGCTTTGAAGCCCCAGAGACAGGGGATCGAAGTGGTCTTGCAAAATAAAATAATTAAAGTAGGTGGCTCTATTTGCAGCTAAGAGGATCTGTAATGGTGCAGCCTTCAGAGGCAGTACAAATGTGCTCGCGGTTTACACCTACTCCCCCCCTCCGGGTAGAACAGCTAAGGAGAGCTGTGTTTTAATAATAAACTGTTAATGGGAGCTGAGGTAGTCTGCAAGAAATAGAATTGCTTTGTCATCATAGTCTGCTATCTAATATGGACACCATTGATAGATGGGAGGCAATGATTAGGCAACTAATTCAGGGAAGTTCTTAGGACTTGAGTGGCATTTGAAATGAATTTGGCAACTGCAATCCAAACCTCAGCGGCTCATGTAGAAGATGAGAAACTGCCAGTCAGATGTACTGCCATCAGTATATAGAATGGGGGACCTAGTAATTGATGTTGAAATATACAGAACTCAATCATAACAGAGGGCAATACTGACATAAAATGCAGAGGACTTTCTACAGCGGCTATAGACAATACTTACTGTGAGAATGCGCTGCCTTCTGTTTGTCTTTGTGACCTGAATGAGGACCTATGGACCCTGCAACTATCTCCAAGCGCTGCTCATCTTCTAGAGCTGAATGGCCTGGGGGGCTTTTGGAGGGCCACAGAGGGGACCATGAACCTAATCAGGCAGACCGGAGTTAGTTCAAAGGTCTCGGACCATAAAGTATTTGGAAGCTGACACATCGGCTGAGCTGCAGGGAGACTTGCTTCCTAGGCTTTCCGTAAAGAGGAGAATTGTGCTCACTATCTGGGTTCCTGAGAGTAAAGTAAATTCAGGTGGGGGTGATCTGGTTAGCCTGTTGGGGAGAGGATTCACAGAGTCCACCTCTGAGACTTTCTATTTCAGTAGACAGTATTGATGTTGCCTAAAGAAGATGGTCTGCTAGTACCTTGGTGCACAATGCTATTACAATGGTCTCTTTTCATAAAGATGTAATATCTGATAAGTTAGAGACATACAATACTAATTTCTATGCTTTATCTCATTTAAAAGGAGGTGGCGATTTTCCATTTTGGTATATGATTTATGGAATACTCTTATTGTTTCAGTTTACCTTACTATCGCCTAGATTTAGAGTTCTGCGTTAGCCGTCAAAAGCAGTGTTAAGGGGTCCTAACGCTGTTTTTGGCCGCCCGCTGGTATTTAGAGTCAGGCAGGAAAGGGTCTAACGCTCACTTTCAAGCCGCGACTTTTCCATACCGCAGATCCCCTTACGCTAATTGCGTATCCTATCTTTTCAATGGGATCTTCCTAACACTGGTATTTAGAGTCTTGGCTGAAGTGAGCGGTAGACCCTCTACCGACAAGACTCCTACCGCCAATGGAAAGGCTGTCGTTAAGTGCTTTATGGGCTAATGCTCTTAACTACAGTGCTCTAAAGTACACTAACACCCATAAACTACCTATATACCCCTAAACCGAGGTCCCTCCACATCGCCGCCACTCTAATAAATATTTTGAACCCCTAATCTGCCGACCGCACATCGCCGCCATCTACGTTATACTTATGAACCCTAATCTGCTGCCCCTAACATCGCCGACCCCTATATTATATTTATTAACCCCTAATCTGCCCCCCCAATGTCCCGCGCCATAGGTCTTGAAGATGGAGCCGCTCCTCGTCGGATGGATGAAGATAGAAGATGCCGCTTGGATGAAGATGTCTGCCGGTCCGGATGTCCTCTTCTGCCCGGATAGGATGAAGACTTCTGCCGGTCTGGATGTCCTCTTCTGCCCCATCGGATGAAGACTTCGGCCCGGCTGGGTAAAGACGACTCAAGGTAGGGAGATCTTCAGGGGGGTAGTGTTAGGTTTATTTAAGGGGGGTTTGGGTGGGTTAGAGTAGGGGTATGTGGGTGGTGAGTTTTAATGTGGGGGGTGTATTTTTTTTTTACAGGCAAAAGAGCTGATTACTTTGGGGCATGCCCCACAAAAAGCCATTTTAAGGGCTGGTAAAAGAGCTGGTTAATTTGTAATGTAGAATAGGGTAGGGACTTTTATTATTTTTTTTATTTTATTTTATTAGGGGGCTTAGATTAGGTGTAATTAGTTTAACATTCTTGTAATGTTTTTTATATTTTTTGTAATTTAGTGGGGTTTTTTTTAGTATTATAGAATAGTTTATTTAATTGTATTTAATTGTAGGTAATTGTAGGTAATTTATTTAATTAATTTAATGATAGTGTAGTGTTAGGTTTGTTAGGATTTATTTTGCAGGTAATTTTGTAATTATTTTAACTAGGTAGCTATTAAATAGTTAATAACTATTTAATAGCTATTGTACCTAGTTAAAATAAATACAAAGTTGCCTGTAAAATAAATATAAATCCTAAAATAGCTACAATATAATTATTCGTTATATTGTAGCTAGATTAGGGTTTATTTTATAGTTAAGTATTTAGTTTTAAATAGGAATACTTTAGTTAATTTTAGGAATTTTATTTTGTTTAATAAAAATTATATTTATGTTAGGGGGTGTTAGGGTTAGGGTTAGAGTTATGTTTAGGGGTTAATAACTTTATTATAGTAGCGGCGACGGTGCGGGCAGGAGATTAGGGGTTAATATTTGTAGGTAGGTGGCGGCGATGTTAGGGAGGGCAGATTAGCGGTTAATACAATTTATTCTAGTGTTTGCGAGGCGGGAGTGCGGCGGTTTAGGGGTTAATACATTTATTATAGTGGCGGCGAGGTCCGGTCGGCAGATTAGGGATTAATAAGTGTAGTTAGGTAGCGGCGACGTTGGGGGGGCAGATTAGGGGTTAATAAATATAATATAGGGGTCGGCTGTGTTAGGGGCAGCAGATTAGGGGTTCATAGGGATAATGTAGGTTGCGGCGGTGTCCGGAGCGGAAGATTAGGGGTTAATAATAATATGCAGGGGTCAACTATAGCGGGGGCGGCAGATTAGGGGTTAATAAGTGTAAGGTTAGGGGTGTTTAGACTCGGGGTTCATGTTAGGGTGTTAGGTGCAGACTTAGAAAGTGTTTCCCCATAGAAAACAATGGGGCTGCGTTAGGAGCTGAACGCTGCTTTTTTGCAGGTGTTAGTTTTTTTTTCAGCCAGCTCAGCCCCATTGTTTCCTATGGGGATATCGTGCACGAGCACGTTTTCCCATCTTACCGCTACCGTAAGCAACGCTGGTATTGAGGGTTGAAGTGGAGCTACATTAGGCTCAACGCACCCTTTTTTGAGCCTAACGCAGCCCCTCAGACAACTCTAAATACCAGCGTTGTTTGGAAGCAGCGGTAGGAAAAAAAGCTGCGTTAGCTACGTGGGTCTTTACTGACAAAACTCTAAATCTAGCCGTATGTAACTCCATCCTAATCTCAAAAAAATATCTGTTTCATATGCTACTTTACAAGTAAGTACAGCTATTGCCATGTTGCCAGTGGCCGAGGCGGCAGGGAATTTTTTTTTAGCCTAAGTCAGATATGATGGGTGACAAAACTTGTTGCTGGCTCATACCACCAAAAACATGTCTTGATTGTTAGGGTAGATGTTAATAAGGATACACATCTAATATCTAACCTCTAATACCTAGCAATATATTAGCAGTGTCTTTCTTTTTTTTTTTTTTCCACTTTTACGCCTTAACAATTATGTTGCTTGACATCAATATGGCCCATGTAGGTCCAGATTACAAATGGAGCAGTATTTATCGCTTCCCGTTCCGCACTAACTCTGTTAAAAGTAAGCTTTTTGTGCACTTCGGGTAGTTAAAAGTAAAAAATTTTTGCTCACACTCTAACTCGAAAAGTTGAAAACACACCCTACTCATGCATATTCTCAAGTGCACTAACCCAACATGAAAAACAAAATTTATGCTTACCTGGTAAATGTATTTATTTCTAGGCATGGAGAGTCCACGAGTCATTCTAATTACTAGTGGGATAGTCACTCCTGGCCAGCAGGAGGAGGCAAAGAGCATCCCAGCAGAGCTGTTAAGTATCACTTCCCTTACCCATTAACCCCCAGTCATTCAAGTGAAGGAAAATGGAAAAAGAAGATAACACAAAGGTGTAGAGGTGCCTGAGTTTTTAACAAAAAAAAACGCTGCTTGAACATAAATAAAGGCGGGTCGTGGACTCTTCATGCCTGGAAAGGAATGCATTTATCAAAAAAGCATACATTCTGTTTTCTTTCCCAAGGCATGGAGAGTCCACACATCATTCCAATTACTAGTGGGAACCAATACCCAAGCTAGAGGACACAGAATGAATAGGGAGGGAGAACAAGACAGGTGGACCTAAACTGAAGGGACCACCACTTGAAAAACTTTTCTCCCAAAAGAAGCCACAGCCGAGGCAAAAGTATCAAATTTGTAGAATTTGGAAAAAGTATGAATGGAGGACCATGTGGCCACCTTGCAAATTTGCTCCCATGAAGCCTCATTTTTGAAAGCCCAAGAAGATGAAAGTGGAATGAGCCGTAATTCTCTCATGAGGCTGCTGACCAGCTGTCTCATATGCTAAACGGACAACAATTCTCAACCAGAGAGAAAGAGTGGTAGAAGTGGCCTTCTGACCCTATACGCTTTCCAGAGAAAACAACGAACAAGGCAGAAATCTGACGAAAACTCTTAGTTGCTTAAAGGTAAAATTTCAGAGCACGCACAACAGCCAAGTTATGCAAAAGACGTTCTTTTGAGAAGAAGGATTAGGACAAAAAGAAGGAACAATAATTTCCTGATTAATATTGCGAACCGCCACAACTTTAGGGAGAAACCCAGGTTTAGTACGTAGGACCGCCTTATCAGCATGAAAAATAAATTAAGGGGAAACACAGTGCAAAGCCAAAATTTCAGAAACTCTGCGCGCAGAAAAAATAGCAATAAAAAAAAAGACCTTCCAAGATAGTAACTTAATATCAACAGAATGCATTGGCTCAAACGGAGCCTGCTGCAAAACTTTAAGAACAATATTAAGGCTCCAAGGAGGAACAACCGGTTTAAACGTAGGCCTGATTCTTACCAAGGCCTGAACAAAAGACTGAATGTCTAGCAGATCTTCCAGATGTTTATGCAAAAGAATAGACAGCGCAGAAATCTGACCCTTCAGAGTATTGACTGTCAAACCTTTCTCCAGGTCCTCCTGAAGAAAAGCCATAATTCGAGGAACCCTTACTTTGTTCCAAGAAAAACCATTTGAATCACACCAATGAAGGTATTTATGCCATACCGTAGTCCCCTAAACAGAACCGTTATGGTCCCAGAGTGCAAAAAATACAATTCCTTGTGAAAAACTTCCAACCCAACTCAGTCTCAGTAAAAACCTTAACCCTTTAAGCCTTCAGTTCCACAATAATATATTGTCAGCAAAAAGTACTGCCCAAAATAAATTCCCATACCCAGGAATTAAGAGTCCCATTAAACGATCCACAGAGGAATTAACCTCTAGAGTGCTGCCCCCAGAACCTAGAAGGCAAGAGCACTTACCTGTGGATCTAGCTGCAGGGCAGGAACAGCTTCTTAGGTATGACTGATATTCAGTATCTGTCAGAAACCTGTAGAAAAAGAAAATACAGAGTAACCAACCCAGGTTTTCTATCAAAGGGGTAGCATAGATGTTAGAAATAAAGCAAAGACCACCTTGTCACTTTCTAACTGCTAAAAGCCACCATTACTCTTACTAAAGTGATTGACAAATCCTTGCTTGCAGGGAAAAGGACTCATTAAAGGATTAAACATCTTCAGACACCATCTTCGCACATCCTCCCTTGACAGAGGCAAATAGAATAACTGGGGGTTATGGGTAAGGGAAGTGATGGGGTGCTCTTTGCCTCCTCCTGCTGGCCAGGAGTGAATATCCCACTAGTAATAAGAATGATTTGTGGACTCTCCATGCCATAGGAAAGACATATGAAATTTCACATTCCAATGTTCTTCACATAGCAGAATTATTCATAAATACATATTTCTACAGATATATACATACATATATATATATATATATATATATATATATATATATATATATATATATATATATACAGTATATATGAATATCTATTTATAAATACTTAAAGGGACAGTAAACCTCAAAAATAATGTATAGTTGTCATTTAAATTCTTTATTATAAAGTAAGCTTACATGCCAAATTTCTTGCTCCTAAAGTCAGTAGTTCTCAAGATATGGATATCACTAAAGAAATTAATGCTGTTTTTTTTCACATCTGACAGTTGAGTCATAATATATAATTACAATTTAATATTAAACTAATTGTAAATAGAATATTTTTCATATCTGACAGTTGAGTGATAACATATAATTACAATTTAATATTAAACTAATTATAAACAGAATATTTTTCACATCTGACAGTTGAGTGATCACATATAATTACAATTTAATATTAAAGTAATTGTAAATAGAATAATAATAACATATTTTTAATGTACCAGACGAACGCCCTGCCCACAACTTAGCTGATAAAGATGTATGTATATATAATTATATGTGTGTGTACATATGTTATATCCAGTGACGTGCAGTGAGGTCAGAGGCTAGTGAGGCAGTGGCTATGATACGCCAGAGAAACATACACACATACATATTTTTTATATATAGAGATATATATATACACATATATATATAAATATATATATATATATACATACACATACATACATACATATACATCTATATACATACACACACTAATTCTCTCACACACACACACACTCACTCACTCTCTCACACACTCACTCTCTCACACACACTCACTCTCTCACACACACTCACTCTCTCTCACACACACACACTCTCTCTCACACACACACTCTCTCTCACACACACTCTCTCTCACACACACTCTCTCTCACACACACACTCTCTTTCACACACACTCTCTTATTTGCACCACAATTAATAGCAGTAGTAAGATAACATGGAAATAAATAGAATAAAATCTGTGGCTGTATGCCCTAACAAATTTAAATTCAGTGATGACAATCCCAATCTGCTCCATATACATGATGGAGACTATACATAATCCATAACATCTGAGAAAACTTTGCTGATGGAGAACCCAACACATAGCAGCAATAAAATACCTTTCCACTTGTTCCATATTCCTTAGTACACATGAGAGCTGGATAAAATAAAGTAACAATTCTGATTTCTATTTATCTTTAACTGCACGGTTGTTTGATGCTAAAAGAAAAACCAAAGCCAATATGCATCAGTTTGCTGAGGAACTAAAGCTAAATAACCAGCTTCAGACTGCTATTAGCAGAACACATAAATGAGTAGTATGATAAAGAAACATATTTAAATACTGCAAAGTCATTTATGTAAAAATTATCCCTTACTTACAGTTTCAATGAAACTAAGTAACCCCCCACACACACACCTTTCGTGGCTTAGGCACTTTCCCCCAGATTGAGCAGGAAGACCGATAGGTGCTGAGTGACTATGAAGAGTTATCCTACTCACAGATAAGAAGCTAAGTGCACACTAAAAACCATGTGGCAGGTGAAGAGTTAAACCCCCCTTGCGACACGCAACTTCTTCCCGAGGCACCCAGCACCATCTTAGCGCTCATGGAAAACTGAGGAGCGCCAAGATGAGGAAAGCTGTTGAGAATCACAGTAAAATGCACCTTGCTATAAAAGGGACACAACGCATAATACTAATAAAAATGAATATGTATATACATACACTCAGTGCACTGGGGAGTCTCTTGATGCAATGAGAGATGTGGAAAGTGCGCCAAAACCCTGTGTGGCTCAAATAAAGGGATCACTACACCCTATTGGAATGGTTACCCCCAGTAATCACACCTGTGACCTGACAGCTTGTACATAAAACAAACATAATGTGAGATAGGGGTTAAATAAATTAAGAAAGCACAGTAAAATGTTCCTTCTGTGCACCAACAACACCCTGTGCACAACCTCTATAGTAAGTGATATAGCATAACATTGCACTCCGGGCACTGTGGAAGCAAAAAAAAAATTACTTACAGTTAACCACGTCAAGGTGTCCTCCAGCAGGGCGGGCAGCAGCAGTGGCACTGGGGCAGGTCAGCAGCTCCTCTTCTTCTCTGAGTCCTCGGCAGCTTGGCATCAAGTGTCTGGCAGTGGCAGTGCATCGTCTCCGGCTCAACACCTAGCGTCATGTGACTCACGAGGGAAGCTCCCTCTTTCACTCACATCAACGTCAACACGTGAGCAATCCCGGCACTGCTGATTGGCTGCCTGGCTGGCTCCATCATAGAGGCGTTTTTAGAGCCGCCTCTATTGGAGAGTAAAATGGGCCGCAAAGAGTTACCACTGGGTGGCACTAGCTCCCAGTTAGTTAGGTACCATTGGAAAGCATCCATGTTGCTCACGTCACTATGTTACGGGTAAAGTAAAAAATTGGGTAATTCTAGCATTACCCTGGTAAATCTGACATTACCCAAGCGGCAGTTGGTAAAGCCTGGTGTAATATGATAAATCTTCTCAGAGTTTATCAAGCCACTGCATCAAATATTTATACAATGCACTGTAATTCACACATCTTTACTATCTTTTTTGCCTCTGCCTGGGGGTCCAAGTGGGGCAAAGCCCCCCTTGTAAACCTCATTCCCCAAGGTTCACTTGGGGCGGATGCCTTCCTTGAACCCCCACAGGCAGAGGGGAAAAAAAATGTATAGATGGGGGAATTACATTACATCAGGCTTTACCCACAGCTGCTTGGGTAATGTCAAGTTTACCCGAGTAATCCTAGGAAAATATTTTCCTTATTATTAAATAAAAAAAAGAAACATGGCTAATATAACTAAGATGGTGGGTCTAGTTAGAGGGGGAGGGTTAGAGGGCTTTTGGGGAGGGATCAGGGAGTTGGGAAGGCAGGGGCGGAACTACCAGTAGTGCAAAAGACACAACTGCGACCGGTCCCGGCAGGTCCAACCCTCAGGGGGGCCTCAGCTTCAGGACATCAAACTTTTTTTTTCCAACAAACTTTTTTTTCCAAACTTTTATTTTTTTTCAGAATTTATTTCAGCGTCTGCGCCCGCCCCTAGCAGTTTTAATTCAGAGCATTGCCGTGGGTTACCATGGCAACGCTCTGAAACATTTGCTTATTTTGCTGCTAAGCGGGAAAGAAGGAGGCAGGAGCCAGTAGTGAGAGTGAGACTGTGAAGTGGAACAGGAGGTAAGTGCATTGCTAAACCTAACCAATTATGCATTGCTGCCTAAAATCTGGATGACACAACAGCTCAGCGGTTGTGAGATGGTGGGTGGAGGACTCACTACTTAATAGAATAATGGCGAAGGCAGTAAATCAGCGCAGCGTTAGAGAGCGATTATTATAAACTTTACTTAACTGTAACACATTATAATGTAGGGAGTGGTATACACAAATGCACACCACACCCTTTAGGGTGCGCCTCCCAATTACCAAAATTAGTGTAAGGTAAATAATATAGAACCTAGACAGATAACAATATACTAGAATATTAAAGCAATGAATACAAACAGTTGCACAAGATAGAACACCAAAACAGTGAACTATACAGTAAGTATAGGTATGTTAGTGTCCATTCATCAAACAAGTCCCACTATCTGGCGGCAGCACTCTGTCAAAGGATGGTCGTCCTGGTGGTTAGAAACTGCAAATAGAAGAACACAGAGGCGCCACAATGGCCCAGTACCACCAAAACAGAGAGATAAGTATATAGATGGCACTATATATACTCACAAACATAGAGCACCCAGATGGTGCTAATGGGGCAGGCTGAAACTTCACAGTAGTCCAGCTCACTGATAGACCTCCAAACAGATCCAGTCGGTGTTCCTTGAGGGCCTAGGTCCTAGATCCTATGCTTAGAAGCTCTCAGTTTAGCTCTGTTGAAAAGGTAGCTGGAAAGCCCCTTCTTTTGCATATGAAAAGCAAGCTGGGTTAGGTATCTGAGGGTATTCTCCTAAAACTTTGGGGCTTGGTTAGGAGTTGACAGATCGGTCAGACGCTCTGGCACGCAAAGTCGCCTAGGCACTACGTCACACATGTAGGAAGTGGAAGAACGCGCGGTAGGAAAAACGTTTCAACTGCTGGACAGATTGAAGCTCTTACTCCACCCAGCTTGCTTTTCATATGCAAAAGAAGGGGCTTTCCAGCTACCTTTTCAACAGAGCTAAACTGAGAGCTTCTAAGCATAGGATCTAGGACCTAGGCCCTCAAGGAACACCGACTGGATCTGTTTGGAGGTCTATCAGTGAGCTGGACTACTGTGAAGTTTCAGCCTGCCCCATTAGCACCATCTGGGTGCTCTATGTTTGTGAGTATATATAGTGCCATCTATATACTTATCTCTCTGTTTTGGTGGTACTGGGCCATTGTGGCGCCTCTGTGTTCTTCTATTAACTGTAACACAGTACCTTTAAGACAGTACTGTGTAAATATATGTAACTTAGGTGGCCACATCTAATACTATAAAGCGACCCCCTTGGTGCATGATGAAGCATGATGTAGCTTTGGCAGAAGGAGTAATGGTAACATTGCAGTGGCTATCTGACTTAACCTGTTGCTGCTGACGTGAAATCTAAGTGCTGTGTAGTGCTTGCCGCCCACCCTATTTAAATCCCTATTTGGTATGTGCCATCTTCAATTAAGCCATTGAGGATTATTAAGGACCTTTTGACTGGGAAGCGGCAGAGGGGCGGAGTAATTGTCTTTATTTTACATTTTTCTAGACTGCTGCTCAATTGTCCTTTAGAATGAGATGATGGGAGGCTTTTATTGTAAAATTATTTTTTATTTTTTTCATTCTGTACACAGTATAACAAACAATGAACACAATATAGTGAGCAGCACAATATCACAAATAGTGAGCACAATATAACAGCACAATTATTGCAGTGCACAAGATTTGTGTGTTTTTATCCCTTAAATATGGTTGTATATAAGTCGTGTCTGCAAGTTGTCATTGTTGTGAAGTTTCAGTGTGCGCTAGAGCTTCAGCAAAGGAAATACGCTTTTAAGCCTTCCTGCGCTATTTCTTTTTTAGTCTGTTTTACAGTTTAAATAAAGAAATTTGAAGCATTTGATGTTTTTAGGCTCAAATATTTTCTATTGTACAAATAGCCAAAGATTGTAAATTTGGGACAATTATGAATTTATTGATAACAATAAAATAAATATTCATGGTTATAGCCAGCGTATGAAGATAGGAGGCCAATCTAGACGCAAGTCAGATTTGTCTTTCACATATAATGTACTTGTTATTTTTTCTATCTAGTTTGAATACTCTAACCTATATGGTTCTGTTATATAGTCTTGGTTTGACTTGATGCAAGAGTTAGGATAGGGTATGTCTGTGAAGGCTTCACTTAGTTAGTCACTTGTATCCAGAGTTGGAGCCCTTGGAATCATGGGAACCATTGGAATTTGCTAATGACTGACACATGTTTAGCATATGGTAAAGCCAATGAACAATAGCCATGAGGCAAGGTTCAGGATCAGTCTACACTTATAGTAAAAAAAGTCCAAGATATCTGGAGACAGCACTTGGAGCATAAACAGCCAAAATCTAAGTTTTACCTGTATTCTCAAACTCTCAAACTGTGAGTTAACAAACTTTTCTTTTCATTGTAGCTACATATCTTTGTTTTCTATTTTTTAAGAGTTATCTCAAATATTTATTTATGTAGTGTATTCTTTTTTTTTGGGGGGGGGGGGGGGAGGAGACCCTTCATGGATTCTTGCACTGGGGCCCTGAGGTCTCTAGTTATGCCTCTGTGGGAAGGTTAGGGGATAATCCTAAACTGAAGAAAAGAGTAATAATAAAACTGCCAGTACTTAAGATGGGGTGACCAGTGGGGGGTGGGGGAGGTAAGAAAACTTTTTAAGAGGCAACAGGAAGTGATCAGGGGGTGAGTAAGTGTCAGGTGGGAGGCTAATCTCTACACTAAAGCTAAAATTAACCTTACAAACTACCTAATTAACCCCTTCACTGCTGGGAATAATAAAAGTGTGCTGGGCAGCTGCAATTAGCAGCCTTCTAATTTCCAAAAAGCAATGGAAAGTGAGTTTGACTGTGTTTCAGCATAGGGTGTGACAGGAGTAGATCACACTGATAAATAATGCATACAAACGATCCTTGCCAAACTAACACTAAGCTGAGTGTCAGCCCTTAGTGATTTACATTACCAGGAGGAGCAAAGGTCATGAAAAGCAGAAATCTTCTAAACAAACTTCACAGCGTTCCATTCTGTGAGAGCTTCCTCCTCCCTCTCCCCCTCCCGGAGCATGTCAGTAATTGACAATTATAACAGTGCCTGAACCACTCTGCTTAGAGCATAAAACTTGTGGGAAATTTGAAAAAAATAAAACTGTGGGTGGGAGTTAAACAGAAGAAGCTGTTTGTAGTTCATCTTCATAAGAGCCGACTACAACAGTACAATTCTCGGCAGGATGCTCTCTCCCCATTTGATACCTGTAATCGTTTTTTATATACCACCTATGTTCATAGCGCTGCGGAACCTGTTGGCACTCTACAAATACCTGATAATAATAATAATTATAATACTTAGCATTTTATCCTGCTGCACAATGTATATTTTATACGTAGACTGGGAAATTACATCTATTTATACCCTGACTGAGAAATAAATGTGTCTTCAGACACTGTAGCTCACACGCTGCAGGCAAATGTTATTCCTCTAAGTAGTACTGTATGTAACAACCAATATGCTGCGTTATGTGACTACTGTGCCCCTGCAATGCACGCTACAATATGGCAGCTTACATAGGAAATCAAGCACTGCCTCAACACTGTTTTTCAAAACAATCCCTTTCAAAAGCTTGGGGTAAGAGGAACAGATAAAATAAACAGCAGTGATTATTTTATTTTTATTAATAAGAAAAAGTAGGTTTTGGGGATTATTAGAAGACAAGTGTTAAGGGTCCCTTTAATCTCTCATTTGGCACTGTATCAAACACCTTTGCAAAGTCTAAGTATTTCCCATTAACTGATTCCCCTTTATCTATATTTTAACTTACTTCCCCATAGAATCTAATTAGATTAGTTTGACATGATCTATTTCTCATAAAACCATGTTGATTTGAACTCATAGGGGCCGATTTATTAAGATGCGGGTGGACATGATTTGTTGTAGGGGATCATGTCCGCCCGACATCGCATATGCTGTCGGCATTTATCATTGCACAAGCATTCCTTGTGAAATGCTTGTGCAATCCCGCCCCCTGCAGATTCGCAGCCAATCGGCCACTAGCAGGGGGTGTTAATCATTCTGATCGTATCTGATCGGAATGATTTCTGTCCACCGCCTCAGAGGTGGCAGATGAGCTAAGGAGCAGCGGTCCATCAATATTATACCTAATAATCCCTTCAAGTATCTTACCCACTATTGATGTCAGACTAACTGGTCTATAGCTTCCTGGATCAGCCCTGCTTCCATTTTTGAAGAGTAGCACCACATTAGCTTTACGCCAGTCCTAGGGTACTGTGCCTTAGGATAATGAGTCTTGAAAAATTAAGAGTAGAGGTTTGTCAATAACAGTGTTAAATTCCCATAAAACCATTGGGTGCATTCCATCTGGGCCTGGAGTTTTATTTACCTTAATATTATCCATTTTTTTCCTGATATCATTTAGACATAATCCAGTTAATGGTATGGGCTGGCATGTTCTAGTTAGTTCCAAAATATCTTCCATTGGTTCCTCTCTTGTGTATACTGAAGAAAATAATTGGTTTAGTACCTTAGTCTTTTCCCTGTCACTGATAATCATGCTACCCTCCACACATTTAATTGTACCTATATTGTCCTCCTTAGTTTTTTTTTGCTATTTATGTACTTAAAGAACCTTTTAGGGTTTTTCTTAGAATCCTCTGCAATTAATCTTACTTTTTCAACTGTGGCTAATTTGATTGTTTTTTTTACATGCTTTGTTACTTTTCTTATAAATATGGTATGTTGAGTCAGTACTATTTTCTTTGAATAATTTAAATGCCCTATGTTTTTTCCTAATCTCTCTTAACACATTTTTATTTAGCCACATTGGCATCTACTTATCAAGCCGTCAACTTACTTGCATTCGATGGCACCAATGCGCTCGCCTAAGATCGTCTAACATCGCTGCCGCGGACCTTAATACGTTCTCCAAAGTTACCAAAAAAGCTGTCAAAAAGCCCACCGCCACCTACATTATACTTATTAACCCCTAATCTGCCGTCCCCTACACCGCCGCCACCTACATTATACTTATTAAACCCTAATCTGCTGCCCCCTACACCGCCGCCACCTACATTATACTTATTAACCCCTAATCTGCCGCCCCCTACACTGCTGCCACCTACATTATATTTATTAACCCCTAATCTGCCCCCCTACACCGACTCCACTATATTAAATTTATTAACCCCTAAACCTAAGTCTAACACTAACCCTAACAGCCCCTATCTTAAATATAATTTAAATAAATATAAATAAATATTCCTATCATTAAATAAATTATTCCTATTTAAAACTAAATAATTACCTATAAAATAAACCCTAAGATAGCTATAATATAACTAATAGTTACATTGTATCTATCTTAGGGATTATTTTTATTTTACAGGCAAGTTTGTATTTATTTTAACTAGATAGAATAGTTATTAAATAGTTATTAACTATTTAATAACTTCCTAGTTAAAATAAATACAAAAGTACCTGTAAAATAAAACCTAACCTAAGTTACACTAACACCTAACACTACACTATAATTAAATTAATTCCCTAAATTAAATACAATTAAATAAAATTATCTAAAGTACAAAAAACAACACTAAATTACAGAAAATAATAAACAAATTACAATATTTTTAAACTAATTACACCTAATCTAATCCCCCTAACAAAATAAAAAAGCCCCCCCCAAAATAAAAAAAAAGCCCGACCCTACACTAAATTACAAATAGCCCTTAAAAGGGCCTTTTGCGGGGCATTGCCTAAAAGTAATCAGCTCTTTTACCTGTAAAAAAAATTACAAATCCCCCCCAACATTAAAACTCACCACCCACACAACCAACCCTACTCTAAAACCCACCCAATACCCCCTTAAAAAAAAACACTAACCCCTTGAAGATCACCTTACCGGGAGAATTCTTCACCCACCTGGGCCAAAGTCCTCAACGAATCCGGCAGAAGTGGTCCTCCAGATGGGCAGAAGTGGTCCTCCAAATGGGCAGAAGTCTTCATCCAGACGGCATCTTCTATCTTCATCCATCTGGTGCGGAGTGGGTCCATCTTCAAGACATCCGACGCAGAGCATCCTCTTCAATCAACGTCTTCTTGTTGAATGAAGGTACCTTTAAGTGACGTCATCCAAGATGGCATCCCTTAGATTCTGATTGGCTGATTCTATCATCAATCGGAATTAAGGTAGAAAAAATCCTATTGACTGATGCAATCAGCCAATACGATTTAAGTTCAATCCTATTGGCTGATCCAATCAGCCAATAGGATTGAGCTCGCATTCTATTGGCTGTTCCAATAATATAGGTGGCGGCGGTGTAGGGGGTGGCAGATTAGGGGTTAATAAGTATAATGTTGGTGGCGGCGTGTAGGGGGGCAGATTAGGGGTTGATAACTTTATGTAGGTGGCGGCGGTGTAGGGGGGGCAGATTAGGGGTTAATAAGTATATTGTAGATGGTGGCGGTGTAGGGGGGGCAGATTAGGGGTTAATAACTTTATGTAGGTGGTGGCGGTGTCGGGCGGCAGTTGAGGGATTAATAAGTATAATGTAGGTGGCGGCGGTGTAGGGGCGGCAGATTAGGGGTGTTTAGACTCGGGGTACATGTTAGGGTGTTAGGTGTAAACATTACCATAGGAATCAATGGGATATCGGGCAGCAGCGAACATAAGCTTTCACTGCTTTCAGACTCCCATTAATTCCTATGGTATCCGCCACCTCCAGGGCAGCGGATTGAAAACCAGGTACGCAGGGCCGGCATAGTGGCGAGCGGACCTGGTAGGAATTTGATAACTAGCAAAAGTAGTCAGATAGTGCCGAATTTGCATTCGGAACATCTGTAATGACGTAAGCATCGATCTGTGTCGGACTTTGCCCGACGGATCGTATGTTACGTCACAAAATTCTACTTTTGCCGGTCTGTAGGGTTTGATAACTAAGGGGAATCAGACTCGCCACAAATACGCTGCGGAATTCCAGCGTATTTGCGGTTTACGGCTTGATAAATAGATGCCTTCGGCTTGGATTTATTTATTTTACTTTTATAACGATATAGTATGTGTTTATGTATTTCATTTAACAAAGTTTTAAATGTTATCCATTTATCCTCTGTATTTTTATTAGAGAATACTTTGTCCAAATTTATGTTATTTAATTATTTCCTTAAATCATTGAATTTTGCTTTCTTAAAATTAAAAGTCTTACGGCTAGATTACGAGTTTTGCGTTAGGCTTAAAAAGCAGCGTTAGCTGGTCCTAACGCTGCTTTTTAACGCCCGGTTGTATTACGAGTCTTGCAGGTACAGGTGTACCGCTCACTTTTTTGGCCAGACTTGGAAATACCGCAAATCCACTTACGTAAATTGCGTATCCTCTTTTTTCAATTGGACTTGCATAGCGCCGGTATTAAGAGTCTGCCAAAAAGTGAGCGGTAGAGCCTCTCCTGTCAAGACTGGTACCGCATTTTAAAGTCAGTAGTTAAGAGTTTTACACTACAAAGCCGTAGCATAAAACTCTTAACTAAAGTGCTAAAAAGTACACTAACACCCATAAGCTACCTATTAACCCCTAAACCGAGGGCCTCCCACATTGTAAACACTAAAATAACAATTTTAACCCCTAATCTGCCGAACTGTACATCGCCGCCACTATAATAAATATATTAACCCCTAAACCTCCGCACTCCCGCCTCGCAAACACTAGTTAAATATTATTAACCCCTAATCTGCCGTCCCTAACATCGCCACCCCTAAATCTAAGTCTAACCCTAACACCCCCCTTACTTAAATTTAATTAAAAGAAATCTAACTAAAAATTCGTATCATTAACTAAATTATTCCTATTTAAAACTAAATACCTGTAAAATAAACCCTAAGCTAGCTACAATATAACTAATAGTTACATTGTAGCTAGCTTAGGATTTATTTTTATTTTACAGGCAAGTTTGTATTTATTTTAACTAGGTAGAATAGTTACTAAATAGTTATTAACTATTTAATAACTACCTAGCTAATAAATACAAAAGTACATGTAAAATAAGTTACAATTACACCTAACACTACACTATAATTAAATAAATTAACTAAATTAAATACAATTAAATAAATTAAATTAAATTAGCTAAAGTACAAAAAACCCCCACTAAATTACAGAAAATAATAAAAAAATTACAGAAATTTAAACTAATTACACATAATCTAATAGCCCTATTAAAATAAAAAAGCCCCCCCAAATAAAAAAAAACCCTAGCCTAAACTAAACTACCAATAGCCTTTAAAAGGGCCTTTTGCGGGGCATTGCCCCAAAGTAATCAGCTCTTTTACCTGTAAAAAAAAATACAAACAACCCCCCCAACAGTAAAACCCACCACCCACACAACCAACCCCCCAAATAAAAACCTATCTAAAAAATACTAAGCTCCCCATTGCCCTGAAAAGGGCATTTGGATGGGTATTTCCTTTAAAAGGGCAGTTAGCTCTTTTGCAAGCCCAAATCCCTAATCTAAAAAATAAACCCACCCAATACACCCTTAAAAAAACCTAACACTAACCCCCTGAAGATCGATATACCGGGAGACGTCTTCATCCAAGCCGGGTGAAGTGGTCCTCCAGACGGGCAGAAGTCTTCATCCAAGCTGGGCAGAAGTGGTCCTCCAGACGGGCAGAAGTCTTCATCCAGATGGCATCTTCTACCTTCATCCATCCGGCGAGGAGCAGCTCCATCTTCAAGACATCCGACGTGGACTGAACTTCAATCCTATTGGCTGATCCTATCAGCCAATAGGATTGAGCTTGCATTCTATTGGCTGATTGGAACAGCCAATAGAATGTGAGTTCAATCCTATTATTATCCAGTTATGACCGCTGCTCCATAACCTGTCCACCTGCTCTGAGCAGTCGGACAGACAACGCCACAATTCAACCAGATCGAGTACGATCGGGTTGATTGACAACCCCCGCGAATCTGCAGGGGGCGGCGTTGCACCAGCAGTTCACAAGAGCTGCTGGTGCAATGCTGAATACGGAGAGCGTATTGCTGTCCGCATTCAGCAAGGTCTGTCGGACCTGATCCACACTGTCGGATCAGGTCCGACAGACCTTTGTTAAATAGGCCCCTTAGACTGAGTTAGGGAGACTTTAAGTGGAGCTGTGAGTATTCTGTGGGAACAGTCAGGACTGGAAGGAGAACAGTCATGGGTGATCCATGGTAAAGTTATGGGTAGCGTTAGTGAAAACCATAAGTTTAGTGGCAGTTCCTGTTTTTTTTATTTTGGAAACTGTAAAATTAACACTAAAAGGGAAAGCTGCTTCAAAACTGTAACAATCCCACAATATGTGGGAAGGCTGAGAGCTCGCTGAATATTGTGCCACAGTTTTTCCCATGCTCTTTTTAACATTCAGTGAATGACAGCAGCTTCTGAACACTGCCCACGCCATACCCTTGTACATGCTGACATGATATCACCAAATAGCCGGACCTTGTTGTAGGCAAATAGGGTAATTGAAGTTTGATGTTTTAAGAGAAATATTGAAAATTTAAAGAGAAGGCACTGGGGCAGCAAACAGCAGCTATTATAATAGATTATAAAAAAGTAAACATCTATACCACTAACCCCAAACATCACACGGGGGGGGGGGGGTTAAGGAGAAATTAGTCAGATCAGATATGAAAAGGATAGCAACTTGTGGATGTCAGTAATATTTTGTTGGGCAGTTTTTAGTTTTTGTAAGATGCATATAAATTCAAGGGGCATATTTATGATTGTGCGAGCGGACTGATCCGATATAGCCGATCATGTCCGCTGCACATCGATAAATGCCGACAGCATACGATCTCGCCATTTATCATTGCACCAGAAGTTCTTGTGAACTGTTGGTGCAATACTGCCTCCTGCAGATTCGAATGGGTTGATTTCTGTCGATTTCTGTCCGCCGCCTCTTTAGACTGCTGCTTCATAAGTTCTGTTTCCGGCGAGCCTTCAGGGGCATCAAGGGGAAACACGGCGCAAAGCACATTTTCCTTAAAGAAATGGTTAAACATACAATAATATACACCACCCATGTAATGTAAGCATTTCCACAGTCACAAGATGATGATAAATCTAATAGAATAAAACATTATTTTCCCTTTATGAAACACAAATTTTGATTTATACCCCAAATTGAACTGAATCATGTATCTGTTGCATGTAGTTTACTTTTGAAATAGATAGATTTATAGAGCAATGAGATCAATATTTTGTGCAATAATAATGTGTTTTGCCTAGACTGTTCAAACAGCTAGCTATTTTTGTCTGAGAGCAAATTCTGCTATGTGACACATGACATTTTCTTGTCCTGTTGCCAATGTACCTAAACTTGTGTCACTGCTCTATAGGGTTATGACATTGATACTTAACAGACATTGAAAGCATGCAGTGTTAACAAAAAATCTGGTATTACAAATTAAATATTTTACCCATAGCACTTTAATGCGGCTGAATTGTTTTTAGCACACACTATACTTGTAGTGATGGTGCAGTGAGTCCAATTAGCATGCTCATTGCACCGGTATTACAAGTGGTGAGTTAAGTGTTGCACTCAAGAACAATCCAAAATAGCACTTTTCCAGACCTGAGGTAAACATTATCGTTTGCTAGTTTCTATGACAAAATACATAAACAAGGTTTTTAAGTTATAGTTAGACTTAAAGAACCATAAAAGTTGTGCAACTAGAGCTGCTGGTTGAATCAGTAGCGGTTTCCGTTCGGGACCAGTAGTGCTCTGCCTTTTGTGGGGTTAAACAGTAGTGTAGGGTCAAGAGTTCTAACAAATTAGAGAGTGTAAATTTCCCACTATTGTGGTCCTTTAATACTTATGAAACAAAGGTTTATTAATGAAAAAAGGTTTTGTGGTGAAATGAAAGGGATATGATATATGAAAAGGGGCAGGACTGGAAAGGGGTCAAAGGTGTGTGTGTGTATGTGCGTGTATGTATGTGTGTGTATGTATGTGTGTATGTGTATGTGCGTGTGTATATGCGTACGTATGTGTGTGTATGTGCGTGTATGTATGTGTGTGTATGTGCGTATGTGTGTGCGTGTGTGTGTGTGTATGTGTGCACGTGTATGTGCGTGTGTATGTATGTGTGTATGTGTATGTGCGTGTGTATATGCGTATGTATGTGTGTGTATGTGCGTGTATGTATGTGTGTGTATGTGCGTATGTGTGTGCGTGTCTGTGTGTGTATGTGTGCACGTGTATGTGCGTGTGTATGTATGAATGTGTGTGTATGTGTGTATGTATGTGTGTATGTATGGGTGTGTATGTATGTGTGTATGTATGGGTGTGTATGTATGTGTGTATGTATGCGTGTATGTATGGGTGTGTATGTATGCGTGTATGTATGGGTGTGTATGTATGTGTGTATGTGTGTATGTATGTGTGTGTGTGTGTATGTATGTGTGTGTATGTATGTGTGTATGTATGGGTGTGTATGTATGTGTGTATGTATGGGTGTGTATGTATGTGTGTATGTATGCGTGTATGTATGGGTGTGTATGTATGTGTGTATGTGTGTATGTATGTGTGTGTGTGTGTATGTATGTGTGTGTATGTATGTGTGTATGTGAGTGTGTATATACGTACGTATGTGTGTGTATGTGCGTGTATGTATGTGTGTGTATGTATGTGTGTATGTGCGTGTGTATATGCGTACGTATGTGTGTGTATGTGCGTGCGTGTGTGTGCGCGTGTATGTGTGTGCGTGTATGTGCGTGTGTATGTATGAATGTGTGTGTATGTATGTGCATGTATGTGTGTGTGTATGTATGTGCGTGTATGTGTGTGTGTATGTGTGTATGTATGAATGTGCGTGTATGTGTGTGTGTATATGAAGTGTTTTATACTTAGCTTTCATTAAAATAGCACAGAACTACATAAATACCTCCACTACTTGCGCACAATCGGCTTTGTACAACATTGGCTTATCACTCCATTGATATCTGCCATGAATTTAAATGCATAGAAGTCTATTATGTGAGGTATTTAGTACACCTGTGCACTCTAGACTATTTCATAATCCATAAAAAAAATAACCTTGGACTTGAACTATATGAGAGCAAAAAATAGAAGTCACTGTGCTTGAGCAATGTGAAAGAACAGTATCACTAATATTTTTGTGCTCCATTTGTAATTTAGCCCTAAATAAATGTTAGCCATAATGATGTATTCAAAGCAAATATTATCCTGAGAATAATAAGTATATTATTTTAAATATTAAACAAATAGGTGTAAAATTGTAGTCTCTATAATGTAATTGGAGCCACCATGTTGTAATTTAGGTTTCCTTACAGCTGGATCAATAAAGCTCACTCACCTATTCAGAGTCAGTTGCACTGAATAACTTAACCCCTTGATGACAGATGATGTACCCTGTATGTCGGCTGTCGTTTTTAATCTAAGGGGTTAATTAGCGCTGGTCTCACTGTTGGTGGGGAGACTGCACTGTAGCTGAACTACTCCTGGAGTGAGGTAAACAGTAAAAGTGGGATAAAAACCCCTTAGTGACACGCGACATGCAGGGTATCTTGTGTTGTTAAGGAGTTAACATTTAGGAGTCTGTGAGGAAATATTGCAGTCATGATGACAAACTGTACATATATGGTGTAAGTTATTGGCTTTCAGTTCTCTAATGTCTTATGACTATAACATAGAAAAAAAGTTTTAAAAGAAATGCGAAGATAGTAAAACCGGAAACAGAACTTAAGACCGCTGCTCCTTAACCCCTTAATGACCGGGCCATTTTTCAATTTTCTTACCCTTAATGACAATGGCTATTTTTACATTTCTGCAGTGTTTGCGTTTAGCTGTAATTTTCCTCTTACTCGTTTACTGTACCCACACATATTATATACCGTTTTTCTCGCCATTAAATGGACTTTCTAAAGATACCATTATTTTCATCATATCTTAAAATTTACTAAAAAAAATGATAAAATATGAGGAAAAAATGGAAAAAAACACACTTTTTCTCATTTTGACCCCCAAAATCTGTTACACATCTACAATCACCAAAAAACACCCATGCTAAATAGTTTCTAAATTTTGTCCTGAGTTTAGAAATACCCAATGTTTACACGTTCTTTGCTTTTTTTGCAATTTATGGGGCAATAAATAAAAGTAGCACTTTGCTATTTCCAAACCACTTTTTTTCAAAATTAGCGCTAGTTACTTTGGAACACTGATATCTGTCAGGAATTCCTGAATATCCCTTGACATGTATATATTTTGTTTTAGAAGACATCCCAAAGTATTGATCTAGGCCCATTTTTGTATATTTCATGCCACCATTTCACCGCCAAATGCGATAAAAAAAAAAAAGTTCACTTTTTCACAAATTTTATCACAAACTTTAGGTTTCCCACTGAAATTATTTACAAACAGCTTCTGCAATTATGGCATAAATGGTTGTAAATGCTTCTCTGGGATCCCCTTTTTCAGAAATAACAGACTTATATGGCTTTGTGGTTGCTTTTTGGTAATTAGAAGGCAGCTAAATGCCGCTGCGCACCACATGTGTTTTATGCCCAGGAGTGAAGGGGTTAATTAGTGAGCTTGTAGGGAGCTTGTAGGGTTAATTTTAGCTTTAGTGTAGTGTAGTACACAACCCCAAGTATTGATCTAGGCCCATTTTTGTATATTTCATGCCACCATTTCACCGCCAAATGCGATAAAAAAAAAAAAGTTCACTTTTTCACAAATTTTATCACAAACTTTAGGTTTCCCACTGAAATTATTTACAAACAGCTTCTGCAATTATGGCACAAATGGTTGTAAATGCTTCTCTGGGATCCCCTTTTTCAGAAATAACAGACTTATATGGCTTTGTGGTTGCTTTTTGGTAATTAGAAGGCAGCTAAATGCCGCTGCGCACCACATGTGTTTTATGCCCAGGAGTGAAGGGGTTAATTAGTGAGCTTGTAGGGAGCTTGTAGGGTTAATTTTAGCTTTAGTGTAGTGTAGTACACAACCCCAAGTATTGATCTAGGCCCATTTTGGTATATTTTATGCCACCATTTCACCGCCAAATGCGAGCAAATAAAAAAAAAACTTTACATTTTTCACAATTTTAGGTTTCTCACTGAAATTATTTACAAACAGCTTGTGCTATTATGGCAGAAATTGTTGTAAAAGCTTCTCTGGGATCCCCTTTGTTCAGAAATAGCAGACTTATATGGCTTTGGCGTTGCTTTTTGGTAATTAGAAGGCCGCTAAATGCTGCTGCGCACCACACGTGAATTATGCCCAGCAGTGAAGGGGTTAAATTAGGTAGCTTGTAGGGAGCTTGCAGGGTTAATTTTAGAGATCAGCCTACCACCTGACACATCCCACCCCCTGATCCCTCCCAAACAGCTCTCTTCCCTCCCCCACCCCACAATTGTTCCCGCCATCTTAAGTACTGGCAGAAAGTCTGCCAGTACTAAATAAAAGAGTTGGTTTTTTTTTAAATAAAAATAATAAAATATTTTAGTTGTGATGGACCCCTGCCTTAGCACCAACCTCCCTGATCCCCCCCTCCAGATCCCCACGTGCACGCATGCCCCCATGCACGCTCCCTCCTCCCACCCGGACAACGGCACCATTGGCACCATCGCTACCGGTGCAGAGAGGGCCACAGAGTGGCTTTCTCTGCATCAGAGGCTTGGAAAGGGGTATTGCAGGATGCCTCCATATCGAGGCATCACTGCAATACCCTCAGAGCTGCTGGAAGCGATTGTGATCACTTCCAGCACTCTGTTAGACAACTGACGTACCAGGTACGTCTATTGTCATTAACAGTTAGTTTTTGCATGACGTACCTGGTACGTCAGTTGTCATTAAGGGGTTAAAGGGACATGAAACCCAAATTTTTTCTTTCATGATTTAGAAAGCACATACAATTATAAACAACTTTCTAATTTACTTCTATTATCTAATTTGCTTCATTCTCTTGATTTTCTTTGCTGAAAAGCATATCTAGATATGCTTAGTAGCTGCTGATTGTTAGCTGCACATAGATGCCTCCTGTGATTGGTTCACCGTGTGCATTGCTATTTCTTCATTAAAGTATATCTAAAGAATGAAGCAATTTAGGTAATAGAAGTAAATTGGATAGTTGTTTAAAATTGTATTCTTTACCTTAATCATGAAAGAAAATGTTTGGGTATAGTGTCCCTTTAACTCGTTTACCACCTCTGAGGTGGCGGAGTGCAATCATCCTGATCAGATACGATCAGGATGATTGACACCACCTGCTAGTGGCTGTGCAGGGGCGGCATTGCACAAGCATTTCACCAGAAATGCTTGTGCAAGGATAAATGCTGTCGGCATGTAGCATGTAGCTGTGTTGGGCGGACATGATTCGCTACAGAGAATCATGTCCGCCCAACATTTGATAAATCTGCCCCAGAGTACTAAATGCAGCACATTAAAAAACACCCATCACATTAAGCATCTTGAAGTAACACAAATGGGGGTGCCACATAGCATATCCTGTGGAACAGTGAACCCACAATACCAAATTGCCCTTTGGATGGGAGACCACCAAACAAGTGTCTATGCTGAATCCTTTGAGTTGCACAGCTAACTAATAAGATGATATTACGCTTGTTTCATAAAGTATTTCTCAGGCTCTGTGAGTGTGCAGTACAGCTGTTTTATCAGGTTACACTCAGAGGATCCAGTATGTGCTTAGACACCATTTGTTGTCTCTTACACAGGAATACCCATCCAAAGGCCAATTTGGTATTGGGGTTTCACTGCTCCACAGGATACGCTGTGTGTTTCTTCTAGAAGTCTGCTCTTTGTGGAGCTTGATCCAGAGCTTGTTTTGGAGTGAAGCAACTAAAAACCTGTGGTTCCTGGTTGTGGGACTCTTGAAGGGGATTCTATTATCTGTGATTCACCAAGTAGAACGCCTTTGAGAGGATTATAGCCACTTAGGGCCTCCATTACATATGCAGCGTCGCCCGCAAAATCCTCCGCCGCCGGATTTTACGCGATTTTGGTATTACATATACGGCGTAGCATACAAGTTACGTGCGTATATTTCTCCCTTTGGCCGTAATTTTTATCCCCATAGACTAACATAGAACAGCCGCGCAATTCGGTATCCTATATGCAGCGTAAGGACTTACGCGCGCAGAATTCAGAAAATCTACCCCATTCTCATCTCGCCACATATTGCAGGCGCAGCAACCCTTGCACTGACTAAAAAAGCAACGTAACTCCCTGGAAGCCTTAACAAACACATACATTTAAGCAGCATCTCAAGGTTAAAGGGACAATATACTATGATATTGTTTTTTTTAAGGTTTATTTGTGTATTTGAAATAGTTTGAAGCCACAACATAATCAAATAGATTGAGCTTGTAGGTACTTTATCACATTGTGGACATATACTTGCTTATTTACTTTAAATTTGTTCTCAAAACAATCAACAATGCTTGGAGGAGAGAACAATGGGAAATCATAATTGTATTACCTTCATCTCTTTAGAACCCACTGGAGTGTAATTTATTCTAATGTTAACACAGCTTGGCATTGATGCCAAAATATATAATGGGACAGTTAAGTCCACATAAAACCTTCTTGTTTTAAATAGGGCATGTTATTTCAAACTACTTTCAGATTTAATTCTAACACTTGCTTTGTTTTCTTGGTATTCTTAGTTGAAAGCTAAACCTAGGATGGCTCATATGATAATTTCTAAGACCTTCTTGAAGGCTGCCTCTTTGCAATTGTGTCAAACCAATCACAGACAACACAACCTCTCACCTGCAGCCTTAAAACACCTGATAATGCCCACCCTATCAGTAACATCGATACTATATATACCAATGTGTCAATTTATATTGGATGTGAGATACATTGATTTACATAGTAGAAGTGAATATTACTATATGTACCCTTCATAAACAACTATTGTGGCTGTGAGTTATAGTACAAGAATATGTCATAAACATGATAATATTACCTTTTTTATTTCCATTTCCACACAGGTCATATTATATGTTTTAACAATATTAGTGTACTAAAACACACCTCACATGGATGTGGATGACAATTATATGGTAAATAACAGAGGACAAGATTTATGGTGAACTATAAGAATATTTATTTCTTTTTTGGCTTCTTGGATGAGGGAGCTGAGGTGACTGTAGTGAATTTCCTTGTTCTCCTGGATTGAAAAGATCCTGGTGTTTCTTCTGGTGTGCTGGCCACAGATGATAGGCTGGAGGCAGTGTCCTGCTTTTGTGTAAAGTGCTCAACCAACACACCCAAGAGTTGATTTTGTTCTCTCCATCTATTGTCCATTTGCATCTGCATATCAGACAGAATTCGCATCATCTGTGACTGGTTATGAACACTTGCACTTTACGATGCTGCCATGTCCCTCTGTAGCTCTATGCTACGTCGTTGCCTCCTTTCTTGGCTCCTGATGAACCTTTCATGGTTCCTGAAGAACCTTTCTTGGCCTCTTTGTATGCTCTCAGTGCTTGTTATGAGCCTCCTCTGGAGTGCAATGTATTCCTCACCCAGGGGAGAATACAATGCATCCACAGGCTCTGGAGCAGCAGGGCTTCTAGGTACTTGTGGGGCAGGGTCACCTGCATCTGCTGTTGCTTGAGGTGCAGGGTCAGCTTCAACTGCTGGTTCATGTGGGGCAGGGTCAGCTGCAACTGCTGGTTCATGTGGGGCAGGGTCAGCTTCAACTGCTGGTTCATATGAGGCAGGGCCAGCTTCAACTGCTGGTTCATGTGGGGCAGGGTCACCTGCATCTGATGGTTCTTAAGGTGCAGCTGTAGAATCTGCTATTTTTCCATCTGCCGATGGTGGAGCTTGTCCAATTGCTGAGGATGGTGGAGCTCGTCCAATTGCTGAGGATAGTGGAGCTCGTCCAATTGCTGAGGATGGTGGAGCTCTCATGGTTGGTTCATAGTCCCAATGATGACGAGTGTGTGACCACTCAGCCTTTCCAATTGGAACTTCCTGTGACATTGTCTGTTGGTAAAATCCCTGACTGCCATGAGATTGTGTTGTGGGGGGGGGGAGGGGGGTAAATACATGGACCCTTTGTGGCTGTCTAGGCTCCCCCTCAAAGCCAAAGGGAGGATATTCCTCTGGCCAGGAATCTTGCCAGGGGTCATATGGCAATGGTGGTGGCATCACTTCTGGGTCCTCAACTGAAGCCATCCAACCATGCTCATGACTGGGAGCATACTGATCTTGCGGTTGCCTGAAGAGTGATGGTGGCGGTGGCATAGATGTTTGTATCCTTGTGACAGGAGGTTCTGTGAAAGAGTCAAAGGAAGAGATGGATTAGTAAAGTCAGATATATGTCCATGTGGGCATACAATATGCATTGATACATGCTAGGGCCTATACTGATTCTCATGCCAAACTCTATAACATGTGTCCTGTGTTAATCTGAGACATGTTAGTATTGCACTATTCCACCTCATATCATGAATTGCATTGTGTTCAGTAGCATTAATGTCAAACATAATTGTAGATGTTTTTGTTAGTAGACCAAATACCATGCTCCTCATTGTGTACATGAATGTGTGATATTAAAGGATGTTATATCTCAAATACATATAATACTGGTGTGTGTGATGTTACTCACCAGCATAATGTGCTGTGGTTGCAGCCCCTGAGTCACGAGCCCCTGGAAGTCCACTGACTGCTGTGATACTCAGGGACCTGCGTATCATCTCCTGCCAGGTGTTATACTCAATATCCAGGGATGGACCACCGCCTGTTCCCCTCTGGTGTATAGCTTCCTGCCCCATATTTTCTTTGACCCACCTCTTGCAGTCATTCCACCGCTTTTTCAGGCCATCAACAGTCCTCCTCTGCGGGGCCACACTGTTGACGGCATCCTCTACCGCCAACCATGCCGTTTTTTGCTTTTTGGCAATGCCTTTGCCCTTCTCCTGGCCGAAGTCGGCACTGTAATTGTCCATGATGGCCTGGACTAGGGCAACATTTTCATCAAATGAGAAGTTGGGACATCTCAGCCTCTCATCCTCCATGGACACCTGGCTTCCTCCCTGTGATGTCCCTGGTGTGGGTTCCTCCCTATCCTCTCCCTCCTCCCCCCTTCTGTGCTCATGTGCACCCTCTGTCCCTCTCCTAGATGTGCCTGGTCTCTGGGGCTCTCGGTCATCTCCCATCATCCCTTCTAGCTCTCCCTCTCCCCACTCCACTTACTCCCTGACGGGGGGCCCACTGCTCCTCCTGTCCTCTCCAATACTCCTCTCCCCCTGCCACTCCTCTCCCCTCCTCCCTACCTCTCCCTGCCATCCTCACACTAAATCACACTACACACACTCACTCACAGTTCAATCACACACAATCACAACCAAACACTCAGCCTATCACACTGTAAAATTCAAATAAAATGTGTGAGGTGTTAGAAAAAAAGTGTGGTGTATTTTGTATATGTATGTATGCAAAATATGTGTGCAATATGTAAAAATATGTGTAAGTGTACAAGCTTAATCAAACAACAATGCGACCTAACTAACTCCTCTGTTTGCGCCTCTCTCTGTACTCTGAATAATCCTTCACTTCATTGTAGTGTGCTGTAGCTCAACGAACAATCCAAACACACTGAAGAAAATGGCGGCTGCGCATGGGTTTCTATATGAATTTTGAATAGCGTAATTACATGTCGCATTTTTATATGAAATCGCGGTTCATTTTTACGAGTGTTACTCTTTATTGACACTTTCTGTGGACAAAATTCTGGCGTAAGTTACTTGTAACGACTAAAATGTGTATTTGCGCACATTTCAGAAGATCGCCAGTTTGTCCTACTTATGCCAGTTTAGCATATAATGGCGCAGTATATGTAATACCCCGATGTGCAAGGTGAAATTACGGGCGGCGCTGGTTCCCACGCTTGTGTCGAAAACATGCGCCGTATATTTAATTGCTCCCCCGATTGGCATATTTATGGTCTGTAATTTATAATATATACAGTAGATATGTTTTTTTGTGTGATCCCTAAGCTGTATTAATTCTTTAAAGTGCACTTTACCTTTATTGTTTAGTGAGTCCTCTCTGTAGGATTCACCAATCTATCTGTTTAATGAAACATCTTGAGATAGTAATATAAAATGTTTAAGAGTAGTAAAAGAAAAATGCAATAGACATTTATTGCTTATTTTATTTGCTGTAAAAAAAAATAGTTTTTGCTGAAAATGTGTGCTTGTCCCACACTGCCTAGGGCAGGTAAAAAAAAAAAAAAAAAATCTTAAAAAAAATGTATCCAATTAGTGCTGACTCATAAGTAACTCCACGGGAGTGACGCCACTGTTATCTATATTAGAAACAACCAAAGAGTCAAATGGGAATCTATCACCAATCTTGACCAAAAACTTATGCTTATAATTCACAGAAGAAATACCCAAAGCCAAATGGCCTAATTCACAGTGTGACCCTGTATTGCCAGATTCAAAGGTATAATAATTTCACTTAGGCGGTCAAAAAGACAAACATATATCAGTGATATCCAGAAACAGTTCCCAAATTCAGTAAGCGGTTATAAACGGGTTTCTCACCACCCGGAGTAGAGTCCCATCACACTAACATAGCACTGGATAACATGCATTGCCGCTGACAGATGTAGAGCCCTTCTCGTGTTACTCACTTGGCGCTTATTCCTGACGGCATTCGGCGTCCTCTTCCCCTTCGCTCAGTGCCGCTCAGGTCCCGCCCTCTTCCTGGATACTTCCGCGGGTAGAGCCTATCAGGCACGAGCCGACATCCCTGTCATCATGGGTGAACTGCCAATTAGAGCGCTCCAATATCGAAATCGGAGAGTAACACAGGCTGAATGTGAAAAAATCCTCCTCTGTTCCCAGCTGTAATCCGGTCACATTGGCTAACGTAGTAAGGGTAAATAAGTTATAGGTCAAGCAGGTTCTGGTGCTCAAACAGGCAAATAACAAAGTACCAATGAAAAAAATAGAGCAAACCAGCAAATAAAATAAAACTTAGTATTTATTCCAATACTTTAAAAAGTAGGATCAAAGTGACATCCTATGAGATTGATTAACACCTCGGGGCTGGCAGGCTTACGCGTTTCGGCATTGCACCGTAGTCATAGCATAGTTTGCCAGTCCCAGGTGTGTAATTTATACACAATTCCATTATTCTATTGGCTAAAACATAGATAGAAGGACATGTGGTTAAAACAAAACACGCCCACAAGGGTAACTGTCAAATAACCGTGAGAGAACAAAGTGATTAAAATACTACAAGGAATAACACTCACATGATGTTGCTGCATAAATAGATTGACAGATTGTAAATAGGTGCATACTACAATATAGGACAAGTACAGAGACATATTGAATTAGTATTATGTTGATAAGATTAGAAACTAGGTATATATATGCGCACACCTCTGTTAACTCAACATACATCTAATCACATGTCTTATCTATTATGTGACATTCACATTTTATGCTAACAATAATAGTTACAAAATACATCAATATACATATACATATCGGCTCATAAAGAGATACATATGAAGGCATCAACATGTGTAAATATATATTAACGCTGTGTCTATAGAGGCTATAATAAACCCCAATGTGCAGTAGCCTGGATTAGAGTAATGATAATGAGTGAACTGGAGTGAACTTCACTTAAAGAAAGAACCACAAACGATAGAGGCTAAATACTATTAGCAAGGCAAATTGTATTATTCCACATATGCATATGGAGATGTCCAAGTATAGGAATCAAACAATAAAAAAAATACATATATATATATATATATATATATATAACACATATCTATAAATATGCATATATGGGACAATACAAACACACTCATACGCATATAAATATATACGCAAAGGGTCCTCATAGAAGACTTGCCACATACTGGTCAAAGGAATAAGTAGAAGTTATAGATACCTAACTGGATGAATACACTAATAGAGGGACAGTCATGCATTTCCATAGATATGAATATACGCTTGCATATATATAGGATAAATCAGTTTGATCATTCCCAGTAGTTAATGAGATCAAACTCTGAGTTTAGACCTTTGGGTACTCTAGTTTCCAATTTAAAAATCCATAGCATCTCTCTTTTATTTAGCAAAGTCTCTCTATTTCCTCCTCTGCGTGGTCGTGGTATCATGTCAATTGGCTGCCATGAGAAACAAGACAAGTCTTGATTGTGAAACTTGGCAAAATGATTTACTATAGGAGTGGTGGCCTTTCCCACTCGTATAGTAGATAGATGCTCTCTCACTCTGGACCTTATGTCCCTAGTGGTGAGACCAACATACTGCTTGCCACATTTTGTGCATGTTATACAATAGATAACAAATTCAGATGTACAGTTAAGACAGAAGTTGATCTCATAAGTTTTGCCAGTCACAGTAGAGCTGAAGTGGTCTGCTACAATAAGATATTCACAAGCTCCACATCTTGAGCTCCCACATCTATATGATCCCTTGCTCGTTAACCAAGCACTGCCTGTAGACAATGGTTTTTTAAGGACTGTGGGTGCTAGTATGTTCCCTAATGTACGATTTCTACGATAGGAACATCTTAATCCATTTTGGACGCAACCCATGAGTCTGTCGTCAGCAATGAGCATGTTAAAATGCTTCTTTACAATGTTAACCACTTGCTCGTATTGGTTACTATAGTCTGTTACAAACGTTACTCCATTGCAGACAACAGTAGTGGGTTTTTGGGGTTTATCCATTAACATCTCAGTTCTGTTTAGTCTAGAGACCTCCCCATAGGCTCTACGAATAGCCTTACGTGGATAACCTCTTTTTCTAAGTTGGCCGCATACCTCATCCATTTGTGCCTTACAATCAGGATCCTCGGAGAGATTTTGAGTGGGTGTCTGGGACCCACAAGTGGGCTACCATAGATGTTGTTGCCCTATACTCCTCCATCCCCCATGATAAAGGGATGGAGGCGGTTGCCTATTTTTTAGGGGAATGGTCAGATCTGACGTGTGGCTTCCAGACATACATTCTACGTGTCCTTAAGTTTCTTTTGACACATCATTTCTTTGAATTTGAAAATACCTTCTATCTCCAGAGACGTGGGACGGCTATTGGGGCTAAATTTGCCCCCTCCTATGCCAACCTATTTATGGGTTGGTGGGAGCCGTCCCACGTCTTTGGAGATACTAACAGGTATAGGCACAATATTGCTTTTTACCGTTGATTCATCGACAATTTGATCATTGTTTGGGGGGGTGATCCAAGTGAACTCATGTCATTTGTTGATCACCTCAACACTAATGATGTGGGCATTAAATTTACGTTTGAGACCCATCAGAGTTGTATAAACTATCTGGACATAACATTAAGTGGTACTGATAGGGGTCAAGTTACCACCAGTCTGTACAGGAAGCCTATTTCGGGCAATTCCGTTCTGCATGCCACTAGCTGTCACCCGAAATTTGTACCTTATGCTATAGCGAAGGGACAGCTGATTAGGGCAAAGCGGAACTAAGGCACAAATGGATGAGGTATGCGGCCGACTTAGAAAAAGAGGTTATCCACGTAAGGCTATTCGTAGAGCCTATGGGGAGGTCTCTAGACTAAACAAAACTGAGATGTTAATGGATAAACCCCAAAAACCCACTACTGTTGTCTGCAATGGAGTAACGTTTGTAACAGACTATAGTAACCAATACGAGCAAGTGGTTAACATTGTAAAGAAGCATTTTAACATGCTCATTGCTGACGACAGACTCATGGGTTGCGTCCAAAATGGATTAAGATGTTCCTATCGTAGAAATCGTACATTAGGGAACATACTAGTACCCACAGTCCTTAAAAAAACCATTGTCTACAGGCAGTGCTTGGTTAACGAGCAAGGGATCATATAGATGTGGGAGCTCAAGATGTGGAGCCTGTGAATATCTTATTGTAGCAGACCACTTCAGCTCTACTGTGACTGGCAAAACTTACGAGATCAACTTCTGTCTTAACTGTACATCTGAATTTGTTACCTATTGTATAACATGCACAAAATGTGGCAAGCAGTATGTTGGTCTCACCACTAGGGACATAAGGTCCAGAGTGAGAGAGCATCTATCTACTATACGAGTGGGAAAGGCCACCACTCCTATAGTAAATCATTTTGCCAAGTTTCACAATCAAGACTTGTCTTGTTTCTCATGGCAGCCAATTGACATGATACCACGACCACGCAGAGGAGGAAATAGAGAGACTTTGCTAAATAAAAGAGAGATGCTATGGATTTTTAAATTGGAAACTAGAGTACCCAAAGGTCTAAACTCAGAGCTTGATCTCATTAACTACTGGGAATGATCAAACAGTTATCTGATTTATCCTATATATATGCAAGCGTATATATACATATCTATGGATATGCCCAGCTGTCCCTCTATTAGTGTATTCATCCAGTTAGGTATCTATAACTTCTACTTATTCCTTTGACCAGTATGTGGCAAGTCTTCTATGAGGACCCTTTGCGTATATATTTATATGCGTATGAGTGTGTTTGTATTGTCCCATATATGCATATTTATAGATATGTGTTATATATATATATGTATTTTTTTTATTGTTTGATTCCTATACTTGGACATCTCCATATGCATATGTGGAATAATACAATTTGCCTTGCTTATAGTATTTAGCCTCTATCGTTTGTGGTTCTTTCTTTAAGTGAAGTTCACTCCAGTTCACTCATTATCATTACTCTAATCCAGGCTACTGCACATTGGTGTTTATTATAGCCTCTATAGACACAGCGTTAATATATATATACACATGTTGATGCCTTCATATGTATCTCTTTATGAGCCAATATGTATATGTATATTGATGTATTTTGTAACTATTATTGTTAGCATAAAATGTGAATGTCACATAATAGATAAGACATGTGATTAGATGTATGTTGAGTTAACAGAGGTGTGCGCATATATATACCTAGTTTCTAATCTTATCAACATAATACTAATTCAATTTGTCTCTGTACTTGTCCTATATTCTAGTATGCACCTATTTACAATCTGTCAATCTATTTATGTATCAACATCATGTGAGTGTTATTCCTTGTAGTATTTTAATCACTTTGTTCTCTCACGGACGGTTATTTGACAGTTACCCTTGTGGGCGTGTTTTGTTTTAACCACATGTCCTTCTATCTATGTTTTAGCCAATAGAATAATGGAATTGTGTATAAATTACACACCTGGGACTGGCAAACTATGCTATGACTACGGCGCAATGCCGAAACGCGTAAGCCTGCCAGCCCGAGGTGTTAATCAATCTCATAGGATGTCACTTTAATCCTACTTTTTAAAGTATTGGAATAAATGCTACGTTTTATTTTATTTGCTGGTTTGCTCTATTTTTTTCATTGGTACACTGTTATCTATATGACACACATAAACTAGCAGTGTCTAACTAAAAAACTGTCAAAATGCATTAAGATAAGAGGCAGCCTTCAAGAGCTTAGAATTTAGCATATGAGCCTACCTAGGTATAGCTTTCAACAAAGAATACCAGGAGAACAAAGCAAATCTGATGATAAAAGTAAATTAAAAAGTTGCTTACAATTGCAAGCCCTATTTTAATCCTGAAAGTCTAATTTTGACTTGACTGTCCCTTTAAAGGAAAGTTGCTGATCTGTACTATCATGTATTTGTCCTTTTTGATCCTGTAGCCTTTTAAATTCATTGAATGTGAGAAGGCTGAAAGTATGGAATTGATATGATGAATATATCTGATTCTATTAATTAATAGGCTATTGTATTGTTACTTTCAGACATTATGTTTTAATATAACTTTAGTCATTAACTTTATTTCATCACCACTGAAACTATGAGGGCCTAAGACTTTGTAATAGGTTAATTGGTTGTGAAACAAAGTACATGGCATCAAGTGATATTTAAAATGAGCTTCTTAAAGGGACACTGTACCCAAATTTTTTCTTTCGTGATTCAGATTGAGCATGACATTTTAAGCAACTTTCTAATTTACTCCTATTATCACATTTTCTTCATTCTCTTGGTATCTTTATTTGAAATGCAAGAATGTAAGTTTAGATGCCGGCCCATTTTTGGTGAACAACCTGGGTTGTCCTTGCTGATTGTTGGATAATCTCATCCACCAATAAAAAAGTGCTGTCCAGAGTACTGAAACCAAAAAAAAGCTTAGATGCCTTCTTTTTCAAATAATGATAGCAAGATAACGAAGAAAAATTGATAATAGGAGTAAATTAGAAAGTTGCTTAAAATTGCATGCTCTTTCTGAATTATAAAAGAAAAAAATTGGGTACAGTGTCCCTTTAATTTGGTGTCAAAATCAGTTACTCTTTGCAATGTATAATTTAAGTTTTTAGACTATTTGTGCTCCCTTATGGACTAACATTATATAGTAAAAGACAAGATTTCAAGAGTTTCCTCTCTGCACCAATTAACAGCTCTCTCCCACTAGTGTATTACATTTGTGTATTCTTTTTCAACAAGGGATACCAAGAGAAAGAAGCATATTTAAAAAAAAGAAGTGAATTTAAAAGTGTCTTATAATGTGCATGCTCTATCTGAATCATGTAAGTTTTTTATTTAGATTTTACTATCCCTGGCCTTAACCCCTTAACGACCAGTGCCGTACCCTGTAGTCCGGGGCTTCTCTCTGCGGCGATCTCGCTCAAAATTGAGAGGCCACGCTATTTCTGCATGCCCTATGAGTGGGGCACTGCAGAAATAGATTTGCAGAGATACTGATGCACAGAGGGCCACTCTGTGGCCCTCTCTGCATCGGACAGCGGTGGTTCCGATCGTTGGTGGGTGGGAGGATAAGGATGGAGGCGGGTGGGTGGGCCATCACTGTAGGAGGCGGGAGAAGGGCGGGAGCAGGTGGAACCGCTACGTCAAGCTACAGGGAAGCCAAAAATCCTGCGTCATTGAGGGGGAAGGAGGGAGGTAGGGGCAATGAGGGGATCCTATGTGGGATCTGTTGCCATAAAGGGATCTGGGAGGGGGAGGGTGGTAGGGTAGAAGGGGGGCAGCTACACTACAGAAAAAAGGGATATTTTAATTTTTTTTGTAATTTTTTTTCCTAATTTGCTGCAAACTGTGTACTGGCAGACAGCTGCCAGAACCTAAGATCTCGGCAAATAGGTTGAGGGTGGAGGTTTAGAAAGCTGTTTGGGGGGGATCAGGGAGGTTGGGGGCTTAGGGAGATCCAACATTCAAGAATATTTATAAAAATAAATAAATTATAATAATAAAAAAAGCCTATTATTTTAGTACTGGCAGACTTTGTGCCAGTATTTAAGATGGCGGTGATAATTGTGAGGTGGGGGAGGGAAGAGAGCTGTTTGAGAGGGGTCAGGGAGGGATCATGGGTGGGATGTGTCAGGTGGGAGGCTGATCTCTACACTAAAGCTAAAATTAACCCTACAAGCTACCTTATTAACCCCTTCACTGCTGGGCATAATGCAAGGGTGATGCGCAGTGGCATTTAGCACAATGCTTTTTTGTCTGCTATTTCTGAACAAAGGGGATCCCAGAGAAACATTTACAACCATTTGTGCCATAATTGCACACGCTGTTTGTAAATCATTTCAGTGACAACTTAAAATTGTGAAAAAATTAACGATTTTTTTTTATTTGTTCGCATTTGGCGGTGAAATGGTGATATGAAATATACCAAAATGGGCCTAGATCAATACTTTGGGTTGTCTACTAAAAAAAAAAAAAATATATATATATATATATATATATATATATATAGTTTATATATGTAAATATATATAAAAATGCTCTATTTCTGTTTAAATGTAGTGATGGCAAAAATGCTAAAAATGCTCTGGCCTTTTGGGGAAGTTTTGTCTAAAATGCCCGCTCCTTAACGGGACACTGAACCCAAGTTTTGTCTTTTGTGAGTCAGATAGAGCATGCAATTTTAATCAACTCTCTAATTTACTCTTATCATCAAATTTTCTTCATTCTCTTGGTATCTTTATTTGAAAAGCAAGAATGTAAGTTTAGATGCCGGCCCATTTTTGATGAACAACCTGGGTTGTTTTTGCTGATTGGTGGGTAAACTCACACACCAATAAACACGTGCTGTCCAGTGTACTGAACCAAAAATTGTCTCACTCCTTAGCTTAGATGCCTTCTTTTTTAAATAAAGATAGCAAGAGAACGAAGAAAAAATGATAATAATAGGAGTAAATTACAAAGTTGCTTAAAATTGCATGCTCTATCTGAATCACGAAAGAAAACAATTGAGTTCAGTGTCCCTTTAAGGGGTTAAGGTCTGAAGCTTTGCTGATCAATATGATAGAATAGGTCCTCAGCATATTGGCTATGAAGACAGGAGGTGGTATAATATCAGATCAGGGAGAAAATGCACAGGGTTTCCCTCTGCACACCCTGCAGCATGTGTAATTCATAAGTGTCAAGGAAAACAGGGCAGAGGTGGCAGCCTTACTTGCGCACCATCGGCTTCGCACAACATTGGCTTATCACCCCATCAATATCTACCGTAAATTTGTACTGCATAGAAGTCTAGTATGTGAGGTATTTAGTACACCTGTGCACTCTATACTATTTCACAAGCCATAAAAAATAACCTTGGGCTTGAAATATGAGAGCAAAAAATAGAAGGCACTGTGCGTAAGCAATGTTAAAGCACAGTATCACTAATATTTTGTGCTCCTCTTGTAATGTAGTCCTAAATAAATGCTATATTAATGATATATTTGAGCAAATTTTAGCCTGAGAATAATATGTAGATGTATTTTTTAAGTATATTATTTTAAATATTGAACAAATAGGTGTAAAATTGTAGTCTATATAATGTAGTTGGAGCCACCATGTTGTAATTTAGGTTTCCTGTTATCCTCTCTGCTAATACTAGTTAGGGTCAGTTATAAAAGACTTACAGCTGGATCAATAAAGCTCACTCATCTATTCAGAGAGTCAGTTGCACTGAATAACTTAACCCCTTGATGACAGATGATGTACCCTGTATGTCGGCTGTCGTTTTTAATCTAAGGGGTTAATTAGCGCTGGTCTCACTGTTGGGGGGGGAGACTGCACTGTAGCTGAACTACTCCTGGAGTGAGGTAAACAGTAATAGTGGGATAAAAACCCCTTAGTGACATGTGACATGCAGGGTATCTTGTGTTGTTAAGGAGTTAACATTTAGGAGTCTGTGAGGAAATATTGCAAAGTCATGATGACAAACTGTACACATATGGTGTAAGTTATTGGCTTCCAGTGCTCTAATGTCTTATGAAAAAAAATGTTTTAAAAGAAATGTGAAGATAGTGAAAGTTTGTGATCTGTGTTAGAAGAGATATAGTACTAAATACAGCACATTAAAAAGGAATAATACATCTTGAAGTAACACAAATGGGGGCGCCACATAACATATCCTGTGGAATAGTGAAACCCCAATACCAAATTGCCCTTTGGATGGGTATTCACCAAACAAGTGTCTAGGCATATGCTGGATCCTCTGAGTTGCACAGCTAACTCCCTCCTGACCCACAGCAGCCAGTTTTAACCAAATGTGCTCATTTATTTTAAATGGTATATATCCACAATAAAGATAATAATACAAAAATGAACAACAATAAGATGATATTACATTTGTTTCACAATGTATTTCTCAGGCTCTGTGAAGGTGAAGTACAGCTGTTTAATCAGGTTATACTCAGAGGATCCAGTAAAATATAAATACATTACTGTCACTTTAAAATATAGATTGTTTGGGGGGGCGGAGCCAACTGCCAGAGCGACAAGAGCTCCTGACACTTTTTCATTGAAATATTAAATTATGGCGTTCTAAGAAGCTATATCTACCTAGGATCTACTCTTAACATATGCCTGAGCATGGTCTCTATAATCTGAGCCTGTAATTTAATTTACTAGCCTTTGAGAAGGCGCAGAGGCCTGCTAAACGGCTCAAACCGAGACGGGGAATACAACGTGGTAACTGACCTACTAAATATCCATTTGACAGACGGGCCCGGTTTATCAACTAGCCGGTTGTTGTTACCCCTGCAGCATTTTGAAGATGGAGGAGTCGCCCACGCACCTGGCTCTATTTCTAGAGAGGCTATGTAGCAAAGCCGACAGACAGTTTCACGGCCTGCGGTCTCTCATCACTGATTTGCGCAACAAAGATGGCGCCGCTCACCTAACTGACAGAGATGCAGATGGGGCAGGCCTGACAGAAGATCTGCTATCACCAATTCTGCTCCCATGCGAACGATCGCAGGGGCAACAGACTGGACAGGTCTCCGCAAACACCCTACTGGGGGCGGTGGGCTGTGACCAGGCGCACCCGCATACAGCTGCTGCGATACTCTCTGCTGAGGTCTTGATAGAGTTAACAGGAGCAGTTCCGACCATTGCAGAGAAACACCCTGAGCCCTTTCTCACCACCTACCTGCGGCACCGGGTTACTCACCCACAGGGGCCTTCTTGGAGCACAGCAGAAACATTTTCGAGGCCTGTGTATGCTGATGCTCTACTGCGCTCCTTCAACTGCTGACATCCTGCCCGGCAGAGTCGGGCTGACACGGCCGGTGGATAGGAAATCCCATCTAGACTCTGCTATAAGAACTCTGGCTGCTCGCTATGGGATTTCACAGTCTCAGAGCCTTACTTGTACATCACAGCTACGCAGCGAGCAGCAACTAAGAAGCCTTGTGTTGTCCCTCCACATTTTAAAGAAGCAGCTTCGGCTCTTCAATCACCAGGTTAGTTGGAACAACAGGAGTACATCAGGGATTTCTGTCTTTATAGTTCTTACTACTGGAATAGAACATGGGCAACGCAAAACAGTTTCTACACAAGCCTATACCGGACTGCCAAGTGACCCCTTTGACCCAGGAGGCTAGACTTGCTAACTGTCTTCCTGACATATGTATGACACAGTAGGAAAGTTCAAGGACATTACCGTCAGCATCCTGTACATTATTCATAACTAAAGATATATTAGTTTCAACCTATTTGTTGTGTTTTTTATATATGTTTATTTAGTAAGCAAAAGACTACCTTAATCAACTGGGGACACAGACATCAGAATCCCACTGGCTAGTGTAAGACTTATGTTATTCCTATATCAGTTTCAGTCTTAGTTGCTATACATCAGTGAACTCCCTTGATCTATAGCGACACTGTCCACAGCCTACAATAAACCAACGAGCCCAAAGAAAGCAATGATTGCACTGTATATAGAATTTGCTGACTCCTACTTCCAGAGTGGTTGAATCTCTCTTAGACAAATGCAGAAACCTGGTGTGGGCCAGATTATTGTCACTTTGGAGACATATTCGCTGAGTTTTATGTCAATTAATGTCATTAATGTTATATCATGTTCATTTTTTTTTTTTATTGTTGAACAATAGGATATATATGCACATAGAGTTTTTGACAAGCTGTTAAAGACCATAGGCATGCTAGTCACTAATTATCACTGCTATTTACAACTTATAGTATTATTCTGGTACTGTTACATTACTTTCTGTTAAATGTATCTTACTCCCCTAAAAATTCAGCCTCAAGCTAGTGAGGTAGTGGGTATTCACATACATAGAAGGCCTTGCTATGATACAGTTATATGCCTCAGACTCTGCAGGTTAAATCTCTCTTCTGCTATTTGCAAGTCTGAAGTTGACCTTCTTAAATACTATTGCTTATTACCACGCTACAATGCTGTGCTATTAAGTCAAAACTATTGGGAATCTTTTTATCTAGCTTAATGTTCATAATATTTCAGGTCCTAAGACATGGGCTCACTCAACTGTACACACTAGGTTGTTGTTGTATCACAACTCATGCAGTCTAATATTAGCCTATGTTTTAATTAACTATCTCTATAGTACTCCTGTGGCTATTACGTATGTTCAGATATAGCTCCTTACACTTTTTATCTGAGCTGTATTTATCCTTACTTATATAATCATCTATATTGGCATATATATTAGACCGTTAGTGTAGGCTCTAGACACTCCTTAATAATTGTGGCGGTTGTAGGGATTTCCTCAACTTATTACTAACTACTAAATATCACTGAGAAACGCTCCCATAGTCAGCTCTGTATTGTTTTAACTCTACTAAATGACCTCTATAACTGCTTAATTTCTGCACACCTGCTACCGCTAACTCATATTTAACTTAGGCGATATACTCCCCTTCTCCTATTTAATAATTTTCGGAGTGTTGCAGTTTTTATAGAATGTTTCTCTTTGGATGTTTTCCCTATACTAATGTTAAGCCCCAGTACTTAGCTTTATTGCTGTTTGGTGTAGAACAATCACACTGCTATTCTATCCTTTTAGGGAGCATACCGTAAATATACCATGGCATAGTCACTCTATGCATTGCAGCTTCAGGTTTAGTACTATCTATCTTATGTACAATGGGTTCTCCCTGCTTAGTCTTTGAGTGGCACACCCTTCTACTAAGTAACCCCTGCGAAGGCACACCTCCATAGTTGCAGGGAGCCTAACAGTCTATCTTACATTGTGGATCACCCTTAACCATTTCTGATCTCTATACTGGTACTTGGATATGTCCTATTACTATTTTTCTAAAGTTTTGTTCTATCCCATCCCTATATTGCTAATCTAAGAGTGACCATAACGCTATGACTTTTGAGTTACTATGAGATGTTTGGGACCTATGGCTTACACCTAAATCTCTGGATTTTTTGGTAGATGTGGCTATGCTTACTTAAACACTGTCAAATGATTTTGTTATGTGTCATACTTACTAAATGGCAGTGATTTCAAAGCAATATGTAACTATCGTTATTTTAAGTTCACATAGCTTTTCATGTCTAAGACACGGAGATCTGTTATTTATGTTCTCCCTAGGTTTGTTATATATGTTATAGGTATTTTTAGAGATATTTTCATCACCCCCTAAATAGAGGAGAGGGAAAACTTAATATCAGAGAATAACCTAATTCATTTTATGACATACTAGAAATAATCTTGGCTAGACAGCCCTGGAGTTCCCCCACTTGAACACTGCTAAGTCTCTGTCACCTACCTTAATCTACTTATATTCATATAAGGCTCCGCCCCCCCCCACCTCCCCACCGTCTCCCCTATATGTATAGCGGTGCTTATCCGCTGAATATCCCCTCCCCCCCTATATATCTCAGCCCAAGAGTGGCTGACACATAAGCTAATTCTCCATAGCCTGATACCTTTGACTCAGATAATCTATTGATTGTTTTTTTATAGTACTGTGGAGAACATTTGTTAATAATATAACATGAAATTAAGTTATATCCCACCTCGCCTAAACTTTTGTCTATCTTCATGTTAAGATTGGATAAGTAATTATCTTGTTACATGTGTATTTTGTCTCTCTTTCTCTATTAATGTCAGCTTATAGACAATGTATTATTTACTCTGATGTAACATTGGCCTCAAGGCGAATCTTGTTTGTTTGTTAATCTATACTTTAACTTCAATAAAAAATTATTTTAAAAAAAAATATAGAGTGTTTCAATAAAGGAGAAAGAAAAGAACTCATCTGCTTTAGTACTTTATACAAATTCTATTAAAGGGACAGTAAAGTCCAAAATAAACTTTCATGATTCAGATAGAGAATGAAATTTTAAACAACTTTCCAATTTACTTTTATCATCAATTTTGCTTTGTTCTCTTGGTATTCTTAGTTGAAAGCTAAACCTAGGAGGTTCATATGCTAATTTCTAAGCCCTTGAAGGCCGCCTCTTCTCTCGGGGCATTATGGCAGTTTTTCACCACTAGGGGGCATTAGTTCATGTGTTTCACATAGATAACATTGAGCTCAGACACGTGAAGCTCCTAGGAGTCAGAACTGATTGGATAAAAATGCAAGTCTGTCAAAAGAATTGAAATAAGGGGGCAGTTTGCAGAGGCATAGCTACAAGGTAATTACAGAGGTAAAAAGTGTATTTATATAACTGTGTTGGTTGTGCAAAACTGGGAAATGGGTAATAATAGGATTATCTGTCTTTTTAAAAAACAAAATTTCTGGTGTTGACTGTCCCTTTAAAAATGTAACTGGTCAGTACCTCACTACCACCACACGTCTTAGATGAGGTTGGAGGGGTTGTAGAGAAAAGATATCTAGTGGTCCTGCCCCAGACTGATTCCCTTATAGGAAAGAATTACATATCAGGACTAAAATATCCCTCTTGAACCTTCTATAATGTTCCTTAAACCTAACACCCAGTGATGGTGAAACTTTGCACTCCAGGGCCACCATTACATATGCAGCGTCGCCCGCAAAATCCTCCGCCGCCAGATTTTACGCAATTTTGGTATTACATATACGGCATAGCATACAAGTTACGCGCGTATATTTAACCCGTTGCTCGCAATTATTACTCCCATAGGCTAACATAGAACCCACGTCGCAAATCGGTATCCAATATCCAGCACAAGGACTTACGTGGCGAAAATGGAGAAATCTTACTCCATTTTTACCTCGCCATAAAAGGCAGCTGCAGCAAGCCTTGCACTGAGTATAGGAGCACCGTAACTCCCGAAAATGCCTGCAAAAATAAACTAACACCTAACGCATGCGCAATGTCTATCTACCTGTCAACCGCAATCCCCCACCACAATAACTAATAAAGTCTATTAAACCCTAAACCGCCATAGCCCACAACGCAATAAACCTAATCAAGTATTAACCCCTAAACCGCCTTAGCCCACAACGCAATAAACCTAATCAAGTATTAACCCCTAAACCGCCATAGCCCACAACGCAATAAACCTAATCAAGTATTAACCCCTAAACAGCCATAGCCCACAATGCAATAAACCTAACCCCTAACCTAACCCCCCCCCCAACCTAACCCCCCCTAAATAAACTAAAATTACCTAATTTACAAAATACTAAAGTTACTATTAAATATAAAACAAATTACACTACTTTTAAAATACAAATAAACTAAGTATAAATTAAAGGGGCAGTCTAATTAAAATTCAGGAGTAGACTATCCCTTTAAGCAAGAATTACAGAAAATAAAAAAATCTAAGATTACAGAAAATAATAAATAAAATTACAAAAGTTTAAATAAATTACACCTAATCCCTATGAAAATAAAAAAGCCCCCCAAAATGAAAACACCCCCTAATCTAATAAACTACCAGTAGCCCTTAAAAGGACTTTTTGCAGGGATTAGGGATTAGGTGTAATTTATTTAAGTTTTTTGTAATTTTATTTATTATTTTCTGTAATCTTAGATTTTTTTATTTTCTGTAATTCTTGCTTAAAGGGGCAATTTACTCCTGAATTTTGATTAGACTGCCCCTTTAATTTATACTTAGTTTATTTGTATTTTAAAAGTAGTGTAATTTTTTTTATATTTAATAGTATTTTGTAAATTAGGTAATTTAAGTTTATTTAGGGGGGGTTAGGTTAGGGGTTAGGTTTATTGCGTTGTGGGCTATGGCGGTTTAGGGGTTAATACTTGATTAGGTTTATTGCATTGTGGGTTAATGGCAGATTAGAGGTTAATAGTTTTAATAGGTAGTTTGCGATGTTGGAGTTGGCGGATTTGGGGGTTAATAATTTAATTATTACTTGCGGTGTGGGTTTGATGGCGGATATAGGGGTTAATAGTTTAAATAGGCATATTGCGTTGTGGGGTGTTGTCGGTCTAGGGGTTAATACATTTAATATTAGTAATGAGAGGGGGTGATTGCAGATATAGGGGTTTTACGTGTCGGACTTATTTTTGGGAGGCGTGTTAGACTTTTACGGGAGATTTGTTATTTTCTTTACTTTTCTTAGGCGTCAGCAGTTTCTAAAGTGCCGTAAGTCACTGGCGACTCCAGAAATTTGTATTTACGCTCATTTCTGGACATCGCTAGTTTATCAGACTTACGGCACTTTATGAACTGCCGGCGGGGTTTATGTAATACCCCGATGGGCGAGGTGAAATTACGGATGGCGCAGGTTCCCATGCTTGCGACGAAACCTGTGCCATATATTTGATCATGCCCCAGATGTGTGTGTATGTATGTACTGTATGTATGTATATATGTATATATATATATATATGAATATTTATATATATATCAGGGGCTGAAAATTATCCCAAAATACTACTATGAGTGCTCTATACATTTTGAAGTCACTAAATGCAAACCTTTAAAGTCAAAATTAAACCTGCAATATTCAGATAGAGCATGTAACTTTAAGTCACTTAATTTAAAGTTATGGGGTGTTAGGTTTAGGGGTTAATATTTTAATTTAGGGTTTTGCGATGTGGGGGGCCGGCGATTTAGGGGTTAATAGGTTTAGTTTAGTAAAACTACTGGGGCAGTTTAGGGGTTAATAGGTTTATTTAGTGTTGGCGATGTGGGGGTCTGCGGTTTAGGGGTTAATACTTTAATATAGTGTTGGTGATGTGGGTGGGTGGCGGATTAGGGTTAATAGGTTTATTTAGTGTGTTGCGAAGTGGGGGTCAGCGGTTTAGGGGTTAATACTTTATTTTAGTGTTGGCAATGTGGGTGGGTGGGGGATTAGGGGTTAATAGGTAGTTTATGGGTGTTAGTGTACTTTGTAAATTTTTTGTTATGAGTTTTGTGAAACATTTTTGTTTTGCAAAATCCATAACTACTGGTCTCTGATCGCGGAATGGATTGTGGCAGTATAAGCCATAACGCTAGCATTATAGCCAGACCGCACAACCTGTAATACGGGCGCAATTAAAATTTCACACTCAAAAGACATTTTTAGAGTGCAGAATGGAGAGTTGCGGTATAGACTAAAACGCTTGCGGTATAGCTGTACCGCCGTCACTTGTAATACGGGAGACCTGTCATTCCGTGCGCAAAGACCAATTTTTCTGCGGTATAGCCATACCGCACAACTTGCTGAATGTTATTTAAAAAACTTCTAATTTCGCTGTCCTAGCCCGCAGGGCATTATGGTTGAAGTCCTGGTCTGCAGACGTTTCCTCTAAAGTCAAGCTTCTGGCGATTCCTTACAAGGGCAAAACCTTAATTAGACACAGTTTGGCAGAAATGATCTCTGATATTATGGGTGGAAAAGGGTCTTTTCTACCTCAAGATAAGAAGAATAGGCCTAAAGGATGTCAGAGTAACTTTCCTTCCTTTCGTAACTTTAGAGGAAACCCTTCCCCTTCTTCTTCCAAGCAGAACAGAAACAATACAAGGGGAAACAATCAATGAAACCCACAGCTGATTTCAAATCAGCATGAACGGTTTGCCCCCGATCCGGGATCGGATCAGGTGGAGGGCAGACTTTTTCAGTTCTCTCAAGCCTGGATACGAGATGTCCCAGATCCCTGGACTGTGGACATAGTATCCCAGGGTTACAAATTGGAATTCAAGACTTTTCCTCCCAGAGGCAGACTCCTTCTCTCAAGATTATCTGCAGACCAGATAAAGAGAGAGGCGTTCTAGAAATGTATACAACATCTTCCTCCCTGGGAGTGATAGTTCCAGTTCCAGTGCAGGAACAGGGTCTCGGGTTCTACTCCAACCTATTTGTGGTTCCCAAAAAAGAGGGAACTTTCCGTCCTATTCTAGATTTGAAGTGTCTAAACAAGTTTCTTAAAGTTCCATCCTTCAAGCTGGAGACTATACTTTCCATTCTTCCTTTAGTGCAAGAGGGTCAGTTCATGACAACCATAGACCTAAAGTATGCATATCTTCATGTTCCTATTCACAGGTATAATCACAGAGTCCTAAGATTTGCCTTTCTAGTCAAACATTTCCAGTTTGTGGCCCTTCCATTTGGTCTAGCCACGGCTCCCAGAATTTTTTCAAAGGATCTGGGGGCTCTTTTGGCAGTAAAACGTTCTTGTGGAATTGCTGTGGCACCCTACCTGGATGACATATTGGTTCAGGCGCCTTTTTTTCAACAAGCAAAATCTCACACAGAGATATTGTTGTCTTTTCTTCATTCCCACAGATGGAATGTGAATCTAGAAAAAAAGCTCCCTTTCCTCTGCTACAAGAGTAGTGTTCTTAGAGACCATAATAGATTCTCTATTGATGAAGATTTTTCTGACAGAGGTCAGGAAAAACAAAATAATTTCCTCTTGCCTCTCTCTTCAGGCTACTGCTCATCCTTCAGTGGCTCAATGTATGGAGGTAATCGGTCTGATGGTGGCTTCCATGGACATCATTCCTTTTGCTCGATTCCATTTGAGAGCTCTCCAGTTGTGCATGCTCAGTCAATGGAATGGCGACCATGCAGATCTATCTCAGAGAATAGAGTTAGATCAGTCATCAAGGGATTCTCTCCCGTGGTGGATTTCTCAGGAACATCTGTCTCAGGGCACATGCTTTCTGAGACCTTCCTGGGTGATCGTGACCATGGACGCCAGTCTACTGGGCTGGCGAGCAGTCTGTATTGCAATTGAGGGCTATTTACAATGCTCTATTGGCTTGGCCTCATTTGTCCTCAGCCCAGTTTATCAGGTTCCAGTCAGACAACATAACCTCTGTGGCTCACATAAATCACCAGGGAGGAATTCGGAGTTGCTTAGCCATGAAGGAGGTTACTCGGATTGTTCAGTGGGCAGAGACCCACAATTGCTGTCTATCTGCCATCCACATTCCAGGAGTAGACAACTGGGAAGTGGATTTTCTGAGCAGACAGACTTTTCATCCCGGGGAGTGTGAACTCCATCCGGAGGTGTTTTCCAGCTTAGTCCTCAAATGGGGGGTGCCAGAGTTAGATCTGATGGCATCCCGTCAGAATGCCAAGCCTCCAAGGTACAGTTCAAGGTCAAGAGATCCGCAGGCCATTCTGATAGATGCTTTGGCGGTTCCTTGGGTTTTCAGGTTGGCATACCTGTTTCCTGCATTTGCTCTCCTTCCACGAGTCATTGCTCTTATCAAACAGGATAGGGCATCAGTGATTCTAATAGCCCCTGCGTAGCCTTGCAGGATCTGGTTTGCAGACCTAGTGGAGGTGTCATCTCTCCCACCTTGGAGACTATCTCTGAGGAAGGACCTACTGATTCAGGGTCCCTTCCTTCATCCAAATCTCATTTCTCTGAAGCTGACTGCTTGGAGATTGAACGCTTAATTCTGTCTAAGCGTGGGTTTTGAGACCATTGAGACCATGATTCAGGCTCGCAAGCCTGTTACTAGTAAAATTTACAATAAGATATGGTGTAAATATCTTTATTGGTGTGAATCCAAGGGCTACTCTTGGAGTAAAATTAGAATTCCTAGAATTGTATCTTTTCTTCAGGAAGGCCTGGAGAAGGGATTGTCAGTCAGTACCCTGAAGGGTCAGATTTCTGCTTTATCAGTTTTACTACATAAACGTTTGGCAGATGTGCCAGATGTGCAATCATTTTGTCAGACCTTGGTCAAAATCAGGCCTGTCTTTAAGTCTGTTGCTCATCCTTGGAGCCTTAACCTTGTTGTTAAAGTTTTGCAGCTGGCTCCGTTTGAGCTGTTGCATTTCATAGACATTAAGTTGTTATCTTTGAAGGTTTTGTTTCTTGTTGCTATCTCTTCTGCTCAAAGAGTCTCGGAACTCTCAGCTCTGCAGTGTGATTCCCCTTATCTTATTTTTCATGCCAATAAGGCGGTTCTTTGTACTAAGTTAGGTTTCCTTCCTAAGGTTGTTTCTAATAGAAATATCAATCAGGAAATTGTTGTTCCCTCTCTGTATCCTAATCCTTCTTCTTCCAAAGAACGTTTGTTACACAATTTGGATGTTGTACAATTTTACTCACAGACGACTAAGGATTTTTGCCAGTCCTCTGCCCTCTTTGTCTGTTTCTCTGGGAAACGTAAAGGTGAGAAAGCTACTGATACTACTCTTTCTTTTTGGTTACAAAGTATAATTTGTTTGGCTTATGAGACTGCTGGACAGCAGCCTCCTAAGAGAATTACGGCTCATTCCATAAGAGCTGTTTTCTCTTCTTGGGCTTTCAAAAATGAAGCTTTTGTGAAACAAATTTGCAAGGCTGCAACTTGGTTTTCTCTACATACATTTTCCAAATTTTGCAAATTTGATACTTTTGTCTCAACTGAGGCTTCTTTTGGGAGAAAGGTTCTTCAATCTGTGGTGCCTTCTGTTTAGGACTGCCTATCTTGTCCCTCCCTATTTATCCGTATCCTCTAGCTTGGGTATTGGTTCCCATCAGTAATTACTCAAGCCGTGGACGCACCATATCTTAGGAAAGAAAAACAAAATGTATGCTTTTACCTGATAAATTTCTTTCTTTCTGGATATGGTGAGTCCACGGCCCCACCCTTTGTTGTTCTTTTGACTATAACCTCAGGCACCTCTACACCTTGTGTTACTCCTTTTACTCCATTTCCTTTCGATTGAATGACTGGGGGTTGTGGGTAAGGGAGTGATACTTAGCAGTTTAACTGTGGTGCTCTTTGCCTCCTCCTGCTGGCCAGGAGTGATATTCCCAACAGTAATTACTCAAGCCATGGGCTCACCATATCCGGAAATAAATAAATTTATCAGGTAAGCATAAATTTTGTTTTTAATTTACTTTGCCAATGTTGGTGCCTATGCTGCATGAAATATTTCACCAGCATCGCCACCCATTGCAATGTATAGTAAAACGCCTCTCAGCGATGCTTTGTTTAAACAGTAATGTTGCCACCTTTTAATATTTTATCTTTCTCGACATCGCATCAGATTCCTTTTAAATATATATCCGCCTCGCAGCACTTTTGATCATCAGGGCCTTTGAGAGAACAATAGAAAATTAGCATTTTATTAGTTATCTTTTCTGCATCCCACCGGGAGTGTAATTTCTTCTTTTGACTGTGTTTACATAGCCTGTCAATAGACTGGATTTAAGTATAGAAACTTTCAGTATAGCAGGGGATACTACAGGCTAAATCAGCAATTTCAAATGCCGAAATAAGGGTAAACAAGCTAATTGTAAATAATTTAATTACACTCCAGCAGGTAAAATGGATCATTGGGAACAAATTAAAGGGGAGAAAAATATTGGGTAAAATGTCCCTTTAATAGACTAAAGTAAAGTGTAAACATAACTTTTATATGCACTGGGAATTCAAAGAATTTGTGTACCTTGCGATATTCACTTAATTGCGGTGGTCTGGAATGAAAACTGCAATATCTCACAATATCTGTAGAATATTTGGATTTTTGTTTTGCTTTTTTGCTCTTGGGCCTTGGTGCTACTGCACTTGCTGCACCAGTGGTAGTTCTGCCCCTGGGCTAGATTACAAGTGAAGCGCTATTTTAATGTGCTCCAGTAAAGGGGGAGCACTTTGTGCTAAGCACAATTGTTAATTAAAAAATAGGCTGGTGCCCCTCTCAACTTGCCCAAAGGCCAGGCCTGGTTGCAACCCAGCCAGTATTTTACTGACATGGCCGGTATATTTGAGGTTAAAAATATAGCTAAAAATACAGAAATAAAGATGCTATCATAGTGAAACCTTCTAAATGTCTTAGACACCTTAACTAGCTACCAGGGATCAATGTGACTGTATATATACAGTTAGCTAATATTAAATTTTTAATTATCCATCCATGGCTTAAAGTCCAATAAGCATAAAGGCCCATATTTATCAAGGTCTGTCGGATCTGATCCGACAGTGCGGATCAGGTCCGACAGACCTCGCTGAATACGGTGAGCAATACGCTCGCCGTATTCAGCATTGCACCAGCAGCTGCTGGTCAACGCCGCCCCCTGCAGACTCGCGGCCAATAGGCCGCCAGCAGGGGGTGTCAATCAACTCGATCGGATTCGATCAGGTTGATTTCCGGCGATGTCTGTCCACCTGCTCAGAGCAGGTGGACAGGTTATGGAGCAGCGGTCTTTGTGACCGCTGCTACATAACTGCTGTTTCTGGTGAGCCTGCAGGCGCGTCAGAAACACGGGGCATCAAGCTCCATTCAGAGCTTGATAAATATGCCCCACAGTGTGTTTATATCTCATCATATCTTATTAGTAAGAAGTGTCTACCAGGAAAGTAGGCTAAGGGGAAAAAAGGAGGCTAAGACTTACCAGGCAACACCTTGGACAGTGAACAAGTGTGAACTTAAAAGGATATGAAACCCACAATTTTTTTTTCATGATTGAGATAGAGCATCCAATTTTGAAGACCTTTCTAATTTACTTCTATTTGAATTGTTTTTTTCTTTTTTCTCGTGGTATCTTTTGTTGTAAATCAGGCCGATCCATTTGTGGAGCACTATATGGCAGCAGTTATCCATTTGCAAGATCACTAGATGGCAGTTCTATTTACTGCAATACAGTGCTCCAGATGCCTACCCAGATATTTCTACAACACAGAATATCATGGGAATGAAGCAAATTTGATAATAGAAGTAAAGTGTATTTTTTTTTAAAATGGTGTGCTCTGTGTGAATCACAAGATAACATTTGTATATATAACATTCAGCACTAGCCAATTAAATTATTTAAGCACTTTAATACATTTGGCTAGAGGTGTAATTAAACAGACTGGTTGTTTGGAAACAGACATGAAGCCTGAGGGATAGAAGTTCATTGGCTGCTGAGGAAAACACACACATTTATGGGAAGTGCAAGAATAAGAAAAAATGCTTCTTTTTGAGGGTGACAATTTTTAAAATTGAAGAAGCAGAAGTTTCAGTTAATTAATTCTTTAGTTTTGATGCTCTCATATTACATTATAAATATATGACATATCCTATAATATAAAAGGCCAAATGTGTTTGTCCGAAGCTGTCATGCGCAGTAGGGACAGCACAGGACAAACACACCTGGCCTTACCTGATCTGCTGTTTGAGGCACGGTGCAGCAAAAGTAGGCATGGCCGGGAGTGTGTGGGGGCATGACCGGGCATGGTGGGGTTGTGAGAGAAGGGAGGGAGAGAGAGAGGGGGTAGAGAGAGAGGGGGGAGAGAGAGGGAGAGAGGGGGGGGGGAGAGAGCAAAAGAGAGGGGGGCGATAGCAATAGAGAGGGGGAGAAAGAGAAAAAGAGAGGGGAGAGAGAGCAAAAGAGAGGGAGAGAGAGCAATAGTGAGGGGGAGAGAGAAAAAAAGAGAGGGGAGAGAGAGCAAAAGAGAGGGGAGAGAGAGCAATAGAGAGGGGTGGAGAGAGAGAGCAAAAGAGAGGGGAGAGAGCAAAAGAGAAGGGGGAGAGAGAGCAAAAGAGAGGGGGAGAGAGAGCAAAAGAGAGGGGGAGAGAGAGAGCAAAAGAGAGGGATGGAGAGAAAGAGCAAAAGAGAGGGATGGAGAGAGAGCAAAAAACAGGGGAAAGAGACTGAGCAAAGAGAGGGGGAGAGAGCGCAAAAGAGAGGGGGAGAGAGTGCAAAAGAGAGAAGGGGATAGAGAGAGAGCGCAAAAGAGAGGGGGGAGAGCGCAAAAGAGAGGGAGGAGAGAGAGGGCAAAAGAGAGGGGAGAGAGCGCAAAAGAGAGGGGTAAGAGAAAGAGCGCAAAATAAAGGGGGAGAGAAAAAGTGCAAAAGAGAGGGGAGAGAGAGAGCGCAAAATAGAGGGGGAGAGAGAGAGCCCAAAAGAGAGGAGGGAGAGCGCAAAAGAGAGGGGGAGAGAGCGCAAAAGAGAGGAGGGAGAGAGAGAGCACAAAAGAGAGGGGGAGAGAGAGAGAGCGCAAAAGAGAGGGAGGGAGAGAGTGCAAAGAGAGGAGGAGAGAGAGCAAAAGAGAGGGGGAGAGAGAACAAAAGAGAAGGGGGAGAGAGAGCACAAAAGAGGGGGTAGAGAGAGCAAAAGAGAGGGTGAGAGAAAGCAAAAGAGAGGGTGGAGAGAGGGAGCAAAAGAGAGGGGAAATAGCAAAAGAAAGGATAGAGAGAGCAAAAGAAAGGGGGGAGAGAGAGAGCATTAGAGAGGGGAAAAGAGAGCAAAAGAGAGGTGGAGCGACAGAGAGCGCAAAAGAGAGGGGGAGAGAGCCCAAAAGAGAGGGGGAAAGAGCACAAAAGAGAAGGGGGAGAGAGAGCAAAAGAGAGGGGGAGAGAGAGAGAGCAAGGGGTGGGAACGCTGTACTGCAAAAAATGGCCCATGTAAACTGGCTTTATAAAGAACCAGAATTTTACACAGGACTATACAGTGGTACAGTACATACTCAACAAACTTGAAAAAAAGGATATAAATTACCCTGAGCAACTGTCATGGTTTTTTCCCTGTTTTGTTTGCCATGTGCTGCTGGCAGCCATTTTACTCACCTCTCTTGCTGACTCTGGTGCATACTGTGTGATGCTGCTCATTTCCTGCACTTCATTTTATGGCCAGACTGGTGTACATCATCTGTGTGAGACAGGATGCAGTCTCAGAATTGCGATGTCATCACTTATTATTTAAATGGCCTCTGTTCAGTATGCTTTGCCCTTGCGTTGTCTCAGACCTGTTTGTGAGAGCTCCTGTGTATTACCTGGCTGTCTGAAGTCCCTCCTGGTTCCTGATCCCTGGCTTGTTCCTGACTCTGCTGTTCTCCTTGTTCCTGATTCCGGCTCGTCTGACTACTCGCTTTGGCTCCTGACTCGGCTTGTCTGACTACCAGCTCTGGTTTTGATTCCTGGCTTGTTATTTGACTTGTGGACTTTTTATTATTTTTTTGCTATTAATAAAGGTGTGATTATTTTTTTCACTTCTCATCTCAGTCTGATTCCTGGCACCCTGACATTACGCAAGGGCCATGAATCCTGATGGTGCTAATAATCCACCTTTACCTGCCATAATTTCCAGGATGGATGAACAGGATCACTGCTTGGATCAATTTGCACTAGCCGTGCAAGCCCTGCTAACTCGCACTGCACATTTGGACCAAAGTGTCCCGCAAGTTATGGCTGCTCCTGTTTCCGCTACTGCACCTAGTCCTACCAGGAGCATGTCCGGTTCTGTGCCTCTACCTCAGCATTATGGAGGCGATCCTAATCAGTGCAGAGGGTTTTTGAACCAGGTGAGCATTTACTTTGAGATGTTACCTCAGGTGTTTCCCTCTGACAGAGCTAAGGTGGGATTTCTCATCCCGTTACTCTCTGACACAGCTCTTGCCTGGGCTAATCCCTTGTGGGAGATGAATAAACCTGTGATTTCAAATTACCCTGAATTTGTGGCCTCCTTTTGAAGGGTATTTGATGTTTCCGGCTCTCTCCTCCTCTGCTGCTAAATGACTCATGTCCATTCAGCAAGGTACAAGATCTGTTGCTCAGTATGCCATTGAGTTCTGTACGCTTGCCGCAGAGGTAGGTTGGAACAATGAAGCCCTTTCATGGGCTCTGTGATAAAATTAAAGACAAAGTTGCTGCCAGAGATTTACCAGAAGATCTCGAGGCATTGGTGTCTTTTTTTATCCTAATTGACATCAGACTAAGTGAGAGGCCCTCTTTCAAGGAGCGCTTGTGGAAGCCTCCTGTTCCGTTGGTCTCCTACGTGTTCGTTCCCACCCATGCCTCCATCTCCTCCCATGCCTCCTGGTCCAGAGTCACCAGGTACTGCTGAGACTATGCAGTTGGGATTCACGCGTCTCTCTGTGGCGGAGAGGCCTTTAGGAGGAGGGAGGGGCTCTGCCTCTATTGTGGGTTACAGGGCCACCTTTTGAAGTTTTGTCCTACACGGTCGGGAAACGCTCACACCTAAGGTCCTGTTGGGGGCAGACCTTGGGTGGTTTATCCTTGTCCCCGGAACCGCTAAAGGAGAAACCTTTGGTCACGGTTGTCCATAGTCACCCAGGCTCTTGTTGACTCCGGTGCTGCAGACTATTTCATTGACAGTGCTTTTGTATCAAAGCACTCCATTCCTGTTTTGCCTCGGTCCGTTCTGCTTGCTATTGAGGCCATTGATGGCAGGCCCCTTCAGCCCGCACTCGTTACTCACGAAACTGCTCCATTATCCATGGCTGTTGGGGCTCTCCATTTTGAAACCCTCCAGTTCCAGGTGATAAACTCTCTGCATTTTCTGGTTGTTCTGGGTTTTCCCTGGCTCCAAAAGCACAATCCCAGTCTCGACTGGTGCAGGTCCAAAATTTTGTCGTGGTCTCCGCAATGTATTTCCACTTGTCTTCGGAAACCAGTTAAAATCTTGTGCACTTCTTCGGTATCTCAATTGCCAGAGAAGTACCGAGAGTTCCTAGACATTTTTGACAAGGTACGTTGCCTCCTAACCGGTCTTACGATTGTGCCATAGACCTGCAACCCAGAGCCATTCCTCCTCGGGCCAGGTTTACCCTTTGTCTGTTGCAGAGAATTGTGCTATAGAGGAGTATGTTGCCGATGCTCTGCCGCGGGGGATTATCCGCAAACCTGCTCGCCTGCAGGGGATGGCTTCTTCTTTGTGAAGAAAAAGGGTGGCGAGTTAAGACCATGCATCGATTATAGGGGTCTTAATCATCTTACCATTAAGAATGCTTACCCTATTCCGCTCATTACGGAACTCTTTGACCACCTCAAGGGAGCTACGGTCTTTACTAAACTTGATTTGAGAGGAACATACAATCTCGTTAGGATCAAGGAGGGCCACAAATGGAAAACAGCATTTAACACCAGGAGCGGGCATTATGAGTATCTTATAATGCCCTTTGGCCTATGTAATGCTCCTGCTGTTTTCCAGGAATTTATTAATGATGTCCTACGAGATATGTTGCAACAGTGTGTTGTGGTGTACATGGACGACATCCTCATACACTCACCCACACTTGAGGCTCATCGTTCTGATGTTACGCAGGTTCTTCAGAGACTATGTGAGAACGGCCTGTTTTGTAAACTCGAGAAATGTGAGTTCCATCAGACTCAAGTAACCTTCCTAGGTTATGTTATCTCTGTTGCAGGGTTCTCCATGGATCCTGACAAATTATCTGCAGTTCTGCAGTGGCCTCGCCCAATTGGTCTTTGGTCTAGTCAACGTTTTTTGGGGTTCGCCAATTACTATAGAAAGTTTATTAAAATCTTTTCTTCCTTGGTCAAACCTATCACAGACATGACCGGTAAAGAGAATGATCTATTCCATAGGTCACCTACTGCCATTAAGGCCTTTGATAGTCTTAAAACTGCCTTTGCTGCCACTCCAGTTCTGGCTCATCTTAACCCTTTCCTGCCTTTCGTTCTTGAGGTTGATGCGTCTGAGACTGGAGTAGGTGCCCTCTTGTCTCAACGTTCTATGCCTAACGGTTCCTTGCATTTATGTGGTTTCTTCTCTAAGAAATTGTCTCCAGCTGAGTGCAATTATGAAATTGGCGACAGGGAATTACTGGCCATAATTTTGGCACTCAAGGAATGGAGGCATCTTCTCGAGGGTACTAGTGTGCCAGTGCTCATTCTTACTGACCACAAGAATTTAACTTATCTATCTGAAGCTAAACGTTTGTCCCCCCGACAGGCCAGATGGGTGCTATTTTTGTCTCGGTTTAATTATGTGGTCTCCTACCTGCCTGGTAGTAAGAATGTTAGGGCTGATGCCCTCTCTCGACAATTTTCCCCTCTGTCCAAGGATGTCATGAACTCCTCCATTCCACCTTAAGTAAATCAGTGTAACATCACTATACCACCTTTAATTTCAATTAACATCCTTTCTTTCCCTATATTACCTACGTTTTCCCAAGGTTCCTTGCTGGTTTATTGAAGCTCCCTAAAGACTCCAGCTTGACTCTGCGCCTTGTTATACAGAGGATACCACTTGCACTGTGTCTCCTTGGTTCTCTCATCCGGATCGCATCAGTTTACTGTCTGCCGCAAGCTGTGACGTCAGGTCCGGCAGTGTAACTCTCTCCTCCTACCTCACAGACAGCAGGGAAGCTCTGCACTGAGAAACAGCTCAGCGTGACACGCTGTTCGAATCCTCAGCATTCCGGTCTCATGGATACACAAACCACCCTGCTGATCATTAGCCTCCATCATCATCACGGCTACAGGAACAGGTTCCGTATACTTATAGAGTGATTGCTGTAGCTCCGTTTACCTTTGCCACTGCACTTGTACATAATAGTACCCAGCTGGGAAAACTGTTAACTGCTTGCTAATAAGACAGACCTACTGATAACGTTCCACACTGATTCTATAGTATAATAGACTTACCTCCTAAAGTATATATCTGAATTGAACTGTTGATTACCTTATCCTTAGCTATTCCTGAGTTCCATGAACTGTTACCTTCCTAATCTGAAGTTTACGAAAATTTCATTACTTTGTTATGCCTAAACTAATTAACCATTAATACTTCTTATATTATTGGTTTAAGAATTCCAAGGCAAAATAATAACAAGTAACTAAGTTTGTGTTTTCTTACTAGCAAACAAACTTCTTTATTTGTCACAGCATCTCTATTTTGCATATATTTGCATATTAGAAACAATAATCAGCAGCTAACACTGCTGTATCTAACAAAGGAGGAGTCTGTACCTACTCCAGTTATACCTCCTGACCATATTTTGGCTACCATACATACTAATTTGACTTCACCCTTGGGGGAGGCAATCCTGGCTGCACAAACCAATGCACCTCCTGAGAAACCTAGTGGTAAGTGTTTTGTTCCTGAGAATCTTCGAACTAAACTTTTGAACACTTACCACTTTCCTAAAGCTGCAGGTCACCCAGGCAAGAACCAAATAATTTGGTCTGTCACTCGACAATTCTGGTGGCCAGGTCTTCGTTCTGATGTTGCTGCGTATGTTGCCTCCTGCTCAGTTTGTGCACAGAGTAAGACTCCTCGACGTCTTCCTGTGGGTCTTCTTCAACCTATTGTTAATGGTGAGCGTCCTTGGACACATCTTTCCATGGACTTCATTGTCGAGCTCCCTGTTTCCAATGGCAATACTGTTAACTTTATGGTGGTTGACCGTTTTTCTAAAATGTCACATTGCATTCCCTTGAAGAAGTTGCCTACCACTCAGGAGCTTGCTTCAATTTTTGCCCGGGAGGCCTTCCATTTACATGGGTTACCCAAGGAGATAGTGTCGGACCAGGGTAGCCAGTTTGTCTCCAGATTTTGGCATTCCTTTTGTGCTTAAATGGGGATCCAGCTTTCCTTCTCCTCGGCATATCACCCTCAATCCAATGGGGCTGCGGAACGATCTAATCAAGCTCTGGAACAGTTCCTCCATTGCTATTTCTCAGATCACCACAATAATTGGTCTGAACTGTTACCTTGGACAGAGTTTGCTCGTAATAGTGCTATTATTGCTTCCTCCAAGTTATCCCCGTTCATGGCAAATTATGGGTTTCAAGTACCATCCTTGTTGCCCGATTCATTCATGTCTCAGGGTATTCCAGCTTTGGAGGAGCATCTCGGGCAACTCCGTTCCATGTGGGTGCAGATTCTGGATTGCCTTCATCGTTCTATGCAGTGCCAAAAGTTCCAGGATGATCGTAGGCATCTGCCAGCGCCTTCCTACCAGGTTAGTGAGAGAGTTTGGCTGTCCTCCCGCAACTTGAATCTTCATGTGCCTTCCAATAAACTGGCTCTCCGTTATGTTGGTCCTTTTCGAATACTTCGACGGGTCAATCCTGTGGCCTACGCTCTTGACCTTCCTCCTGCAATGCGCATCTCCAATGTTTTTCATGTCTCCCTCTTGAAACCATTGGTTTGTAATTGGTTTACCACTGTGTTGCCTCGTCCCCATCCTATCTTTGTTGACAACCATGAGGAGTATGAGGTCAGCAGCATTATTGACTCTCGTATGTCCAGGGGCTGCGTACAGTATTAGGTTCACTGGAGGTGCTACGGTCCAGAGGAGCATTCATGGGTTCCCTCCTCTGATGTTCATGCTCCCGCCCTCCTCCATGCCTTCCATGCCCGTTTCCCCAATAAGCCTTTTGTCCTCCCGCGTGGGAGGGGTCATTGAGGGGAGGGTACTGTCAGGGTTTTTTCCCTGTTTTGTTTGCCATGTGCTGCTGGCAGCCATTTTACTCACCTCTCTTGCTGACTCTGGTGCATACTGTGTGATGCTGCTAATTTCCTGCACTTCATTTTATGGCCAGACTGGAGTACATCATCCGTGTGAGACAGTTTGCAGTCTCAGAATTGTGATGTCATCACTTATTATTTAAAGGGCCTCTGTTCTGTATGCTTTGCCCTTGCATTGTCTCAGACCTGTTTGTGAGAGCTCCTGTGTATTACCTGGCTGTCTGAAGTCCCTCCTGGTTCCTGATCCCTGACTTGTTCCTGACTCTGCTGTTCTCCTTGTTCCTGATTCCGGCTCGTTTGACTACTCACTTTGGCTCCTGACTCAGCTCGTCTGACTACCAGCTCTGGTTTTGATTCCTGGCTTGTTATTTGACTTGTGGACTTTTTATTATTTTTTGCTATTAATAAAGGTGTGATTATTTTTGCACTTCTCGTCTCAGTCTGATTCCTGGCACCCTGACAGCAACAAGCATTAGTAAATGCACTTTAATTTAATGTGCCCTACATTTAGAATAGCCCATGAGCTCACTTTCTAAAGCAGGGTGGTTCCAGAAAGTAGAATAGTTTAATATTAGCATTATCATGGGCTTAAATGACTCTTTCAAGACCTGTGTACTGAGAAGTCGTATGCTGCTGTTGCTTCTGACAACTAGAGATGCAGCAGAAGTTTGATCAGTGAGTATGAATACAAAAGACATCTCAGCTGCGCGCTAATATTTCTCTTCAGGTTTCAGCTCTTTACAGTTATCTATATGATTACCCTAATGATATGAATTAAATGTGAGGGACTAGTGAGCCAGAGAGAGCACCCTCCATGCACGGTAGCTAGTACAGGCTGTAGTATTACCCCTGTGCCATATGCACCCACCCGAGCTCAGAGTAGTTCACAACACAGTAAGTTACATTTTGTTACCTTACGAGTGATCACGACGAGAATGACTGAGAGCAGTTCCAGCACCGCATCCACATGCACGGAGACTCACTTTCACATGTTTAGCGATCACGTGTTACTGTAGCCACCTGCAGACTAACTGCAAGGATTGGCTGCAAGGGTCATGTGACTGATGTAATGGTAAGCAAGAGGACCCAATAGGAAGGTGTTTTTCTCCCAAAACACTTAACAGTGCAGCAGCATGGGGGCTGATGGCAATGCGGGACAGACAGCACCCTCACTGGGACAGCGACTGTGTGATTTATGCACACTACCGGGTGTCACAGACATGCAGGTTATTAGTTGCAAGGGGAGTGTTTGTAGTATTTACTCAGACAGTAGTCTATATTTTTCCACTGTGCATAGGAAGTCATGATTTTATTGCAGAAATATTACGATTACTTTCAAAGTACATATTGCAAACACTCCCTTTTTTCCCAAAACTATCTGTATATGTTTTTTAATAGGAATAGGGTGGACTGTGAGAGACAGGAGGAGGATGTGAGTGAAAGAAGTTTAGAGGCAGCAAGAGCAGATGAGATATCAATTGGGATAATTAAGCCCCCCAGTATGAGAACAGTATATTTGGAATGAGAAAGTGAGTAAGCCATGCAGCAAAGTTGGGGGGGAGAACAGGCGAATGCAGTGCACTTTAAAGGAGAAGAACGAGAGAGATAGGAGTAGAGGCAGGTTCTGATAGGAGCAAGAGGGGGAGAGCAAGATTCCAACACCACCATAATGTCTCTCACCTGGCCTAGGGGTATGGCTAAAAAGGGAGACCACCATGTGTGAGAGTAGCAATGTAAGCAGAGTCAGAAGAAGAAGGTTTTGTTAATTGCTAAAAGGTTCAAAATGTTAGAAACAAACAGGTCATGCCTTTACATTGTGGTCTATGGGGAACTGTGTGTTCTCTATAAATATATTTGTATATGCTTATATAGTACATATATATTTATGTGTTAATATGTGTATATACACATATATATATATATATATATGAATATATACATATATATTTAATATTTGCTGCCCAACGCTGCGCGACTTACCCCCTTTGCTGCGCTAGGTTCTCAGCCGCATCTGACGGCATGAGAACGAGGCTCCCATTGGAGCCTATGGAAGTGCGCTCTCATGCCTGCAAAGCTTCGATGCAATGCGCTTTCGCATTGTGCTTTGCTACAAATAGAGTGACAGTGTGGCAAATATGGCACAGCATTTTTACTCTTTACAAACTGTAGCCAATATTGAAGGTGGCAGGCCCAGTATAGAGGATACATTTGAGAAAAAATGTAATACATTGGATATATCAGACTCTTTCATGTCTATGGAAAAGGCATTATTAAAGGAATACAAATTATGGTGGGACAAACGTTCACTAGAAAAGTATGTCTCTCTCCAGATGGTTCCTAGAGGACTAAGATTGAGGACATTTTCATCCTTAGTGATGGATGAAAAATTTGTGCTTGAATGGAATGACATTCTGTCAGAATGTTCATTGAGACTAATGGCTCTCATTATTAGACATAAAGACAAAAAACTGACTGAAGCAAGACTACATATAGAACATATACAAAAAGATCTCAATGTGTTTGTAGATCATTCAGATTATTCTAAATTGGACAAAGTACTACAACAGAAGGTTGGCAATGCCAAGAAGGAACTGGACTTAATTAAATTTAAGAAATATTCCAGAGACTTGAAAGACTATTCACTATTCGACCAACAGAGTATACAATTGGAGTTTGTGAAGGAACTTTAGACAGAGAAATCACGGCAATAGACGTGCCCAATACAATAGGATAGAAGGGAGGAGATCCTGAATATACTGAGGACGATGACCTACAAGACTTTGTATCATTTATGTCTAGTGGACAAACGTCAGAAGATGACACACAGGCTATGGCCTTAGTTACTAGTGCTGCTACCCAGTCTGTACCCACTCTCCCCCTCCCCCCATACCATTAGAGCAGTTCATCTGTCAAGAATAAAACCAGTTAAGCCTACTGAAATATCTGTGAGACCAAAGAAGCCAGAGTTTGTAAATCCTCAGAGAGGTAATAAATACAGACACAGGCCACACAGGATAGCAGTAGTACACTGCAGGGCCAACAGGATTTTCACTTAACCCACCAACAAGAAAGAGGAGGAATAGAAATAACAGGCATTATGGTGCAATCAAATGTCTACAGAGGGATCATTATTCCCTGAGACGGGGCAGGCACATCAACAAATAGAGGGATCAAATGTCATAAATTTTTTGAAAGTAATACTAATAGGGATAGAACTTTCATTTTAGAAGTCTGGGTCTTACTTTTGTCCCCTCAGCTAGATTTAACATCTTGGATGTCAACAGATTCATTAGAGATCTTACACCTAAGAAATACTATATGCATAATCCAACACCAGTTCAGGATAGTTTTGAAGAGAAAGATACTAGTCCACAACATGATTACTTTGATTTGACAGAGGCTGAGGACTTCCTTGCACTCTATTCATTGGAGTCAGAGAGCACAAATGTAGAATCCCTCAAGAACTCCCATAAGGGGTTCAAGCCCAAATAATTTTTTTACCCTATACATGTCCATAAGAGGATAGAGGAAGACCATATGAAATAAGACATCAAAAAAGTTAACAGAAATGATAAACTTACAAATTAACAAAGGCTAGCTTTGCGACAACTACAGAAGAGGGAAGATATAATCATCAAGCAGTCGGACAAGGGGGGCAGAAAGGCAACTAAATAACAGTGATGTCTATATGAATTTATCAGGAGATCCCACCAATATTTATAGAGCTCAGTTGCACAATCTGATGGATGATGCTAGAGAACTAGGTATCCTAAATGATAATACTTTTGATTCCCTGAATTTTTATCATTCCCTTCGTTCCAAATTTCGATCTTCTCCTGAAGGTCCGTAAATCTGCGATAGAAGTCAAGGGGCAACCAATAGTTTCTGGTATAGGTTCACCATTCGAAAATCTGTCCAATTGGCTTGAATCCATACTACAACCCATAGTATAAATGACCATATCATCTATTAAGGCTGTTAAAAAACAACACCTTGGTAAGAGGACATGGGTTGGTTGACAGTTGATGTGGTAGGCCTTTATTCAGCTATCCCACACGACAAAGGTTTGGAAGCTGTTAACTATATGTTAAATAAGTTCAGTAGTTATTCATCAGAACTACATATATCTTGGGTGTATTGGAATTTTTACTAACCCATAATTATTTTGAATTTGGGGGGGCCTTTTTATCTGCAATGACGAGGGACAGCCATGGGAGCTGAATTTGCTCCAGCCTATGCTAATATATTGATGGGCTGGTGGGCGCTTACCCATGTTTATGCAGATCAAAACCCATATTTAAATTCAATCACTGGATATAAAAGATATATTGATGATCTGCTATTTATCTGGTCAGGTCCAGAATCAAGCAGCACAGATTTTGTCAATTATCTTAATGGCAATGAAGTAGGCTTAGAATTTACTTCATCCTTTGATCGGGAGAAAATATCATATTTAGATGTAATGCTAGTAGGAATACCCAGAGAGAATAGAATCGGTACCTCTCTCTATAGGAAACCAATAGCCTCAAACACATTTCTACATGAGAGGAGCTATCATCCTAAACAAATGAGTTACGGCATTGCAAAGGAACAATTTTTGCATCTCAAAAGGAACTGCTCGGATGGTGACAGCTTCTCGCATGAGCAAAGTCCTAATGAATAAATTCCTTGAAAGAGGGTATAATAGGTCAACAATATTAAGAGCATATAATGCTGTTAAGAACAAGGACAGAGAACAATTGCTTGTAGAATCATCAAGGAAAAGAGCCCTCAGAGATAGGCCCACCTTTATAACCACATATAGTTCCCAGTACTATTGGGTGTGCAATATAGTGCGCAGAAATCTCCCAATTCTCTTGGCAGATGAAGTTCTAAAGGGTGAGGTTAGAAATAGTTGCTTTTGTATTTCAAGGTGCAATGCAACAATTGGCAATAGTATCTCACCCTCAATAATGAAAACATCTGAAGCAAAGAATAGTTGGTTAACTACCAAGGGACATTATTCATGGGTAGGGGTTCATGTAAAGCATGTAGCCATGTGATAGTATTATTATTAGTAGTAGTAGTATTATTCTTTATTTATAAAGCGCCAATAGATTCCGCAGCGCTGTCCATGAGTACAGCGATAAAAGTACAGTACAATATAAAAGACACCAGACAAAGTTTAACAAACAAATACAGGGGAAATTGAGGGCCCTGTTCCCGTGGGAACTTACAATCTAGATGATAGTAGGTAAGGTTTTTCAATCTACTGTAATACAAAAGGCATACTCACACTATTATTGCACAAATTGAATGTCATTTATGTGATCACGTGTTCAAAATGTGACAAACAGTACGTTGGCTGTACCTCACGGGAGGTGAGGGAATGAATATGTGGATACCTAAAATGACATTTAGCATGGCCATAATGCCACTGGTGCGGCTAGACATTTTATTGACATGCACAATAAAGATGTGAGTTCATTTACCTGGATGGTCATAGATTTGCTCTGTAAGAAACCCCCAGGGTGGTGATTGACTCAGGGATTTACGCAAAAAGAGGCCAACTGGATCTATACCTTGGAGACTAGGCAACCATTAGGTATGAATATAGAAACAGACGTAATACATTTTGTTTAAACATACACTGGGTTCTCTTTGTGTAATTCATCCTCCATTGCAAAATTTTACACAGCAGGGAACTCTCATTATTTCTTTGAGAGACAGCTCACCACTTGCAGGGACAGCCCATTTTCTTTGATAAATGCATGAAGACTGTCCCTGCGAGGCAAAACATATTTTTTTAATATGTTTTTTGATGGTAAACTTTTGACCATTAGTCCTTTAGACACCTTGATGTTAAAAGGCTCTGTACCACATACCTTAGGTCTAAAACAACCTATAGAAAAACACCTTAAATATGCAAGATGGAATTTCTGCTGATGCTAAGGGCCCAATTCTTCATGTCCCTTTAAACTGCACCCTGATGACTTTTCGAGGCTATAACCCTGATTGATATATATATATATATATATATGTATCTATGTATGTTTATGTATGTATGTATGTGTGTGTGTGTGTGTGTGTGTGTGTGTGTGTGTGTCTAATTGGCTTTATTAGATAACAGATGCAAAACAATGTACTCTATACTAACTTTATGACAGTGGCTAGCCTTGTCTGTACACTAAAGCCCAGATTGACTACTCCAAATAATGGTTGGTGGAGTTTGACTTTTGATAAACAAAATTGCAGTAAAAAGGATGGCTAATTAGTTTTAAAACGTTAAGACTTGACTGGTTTGTTATTCTATATAACACAACAGAAATGTCTTGTAATTACAGGGTGTTTACTGTCCCTTTAATAGGAAAATGCAAATGAAATGTAACAATATTCATTTTTTCTTTTCAGGGGGGAGCTTTCTATTTTTTGGAACATGTAGCATCCCCAGATGACTCCAGTTATACAAGTTTTGTCCAGAAAGTCCTTAATCCTACGTGGAAACTGCTCATTGATGGATGTCACCTAACAAGGACCACCTGGAAAGACCTTGAAAAAGCAAAATTCTCTAAATTGAATCTGCGCCATATGCAGGGACCTAATCTTTTTATGCCTTTAAAGCCTCATATAGTGGGTTATGCTACAAAATAATTTTCAGTTAGTATGTAGTTTAAAAAGGAAGTTATTGTTTTATTGGGTACTGAGAGGATCACATGCTAACACTTCTAGACCCATGCTAATAATGCATATAGATTAACAGATTTTAACAGACTGACATTCTCATTTATACAGCCCAGTGTCGTCCACTCTTCCTCAAAAAAGAAAAGATAGAAAAAGAAACATAAATCAAACACAGAAGTACTGATTTCAATTGACTCAATTTCGTTTTTCCCTTTTTCTTTTTTTTTCTCCTCTCCTCTTTTTTTCTTTTGTTCGTTATTGTTTTTCTTAGTGTTGGGTATTCGTTTGTACAGACAGCTGTTATTGTTTGAAAATGTCTTTTGATATTGGAATCCAACATAAACATTAGTAGAATGTGTAAAGACAAAGATTACAAGACGTATGGTCTGTAATAGACAAGTTACTTTTATTATATTGGAGATTGTATATGGTAATGGATATATGATTATTAGGTGTTAACATGTCTCCTTATTATGTGTGGTATGTTGCAACTTGTTTTAAAATATGCTAATAAAAAGATTTAAACATAAAAAGGAAGTTATGCTTTTTTATTTTTTGCTACAAAAATATTAGTAAACCATAATAACTGAAAATCTAAATACATTATTTATTTATTTATTTTATTTTTTAAAAGGGGTATATGAGATACTGATAGTTATTATACAAAATATTTTAAAGGGTTAGAAATTGATCACCATTTGAACCTAATTAAAATATATTCATATAAAGACTACTATAAATGCAATAAAATAAAACTTTTTTTTTTTTTTTTTTTAAATGAAGCTTTCACATACCTTCATTTTCAAGATTAAATTATCATGAAATAAGCAGTAACGACCGCCCATAAGATGAGGCATGGCTCATGTAAATCTAGTATCCGACCCCCATCCAATGGTGAAACGGCTGGGCCCCTTAACTTTAATAATACATTTAGTGTTAAAGCACAGCAAAGTAAAGTAAAAAACATTGCGCTTGGAGAGTCGATCTTCAGGGGGTTAGTGTTAGGTTTTTTTTAAGGGTGTATTGGGTGGGTTTTATTTGTAGGTTAGGGTTTGGGCGGCAAAAGAGCTAACTGCCCTTTTAAGGGCAATGCCCATCCAAATGCCCTTTTCAGGGCAATGGGGAGCTTAGGTTTTTTTAGATAGTATTTTATTTGGGGGGTTGGTTGTGTGGGTGGTGGGTTTTACTGTTGGGGGGGTTGTTTGTATTTTTTTTTTACAGGTAAAAGAGCTGATTACTTTGGGGCAATGCCCCGCAAAAGGCCCTTTTAAGTTTAGTTTAGGCTAGAGTTTTTTTTATTTTGGGGGGGCTTTTTTATTTTAATAGGGCTATTAGATTAGGTGTAATTAGTTTAAATATCTGTAATTTGTTTATTATTTTCTGTAATTTAGTGTTTGTTTGTTTTTGTACTTTAGCTAATTTAATTTAATTTAGTTAATTTAATTATATTGTAGTGTTAGGTGTTAGTGTAACTTAGGTTAGGTTTTATTTTACAGGTACTTTTGTATTTATTTTAGCTAGGTAGTGATTAAATAGTTTTAATAATTACTATTTAGTAACTATTCTACCTAGTTCAAATAAATACAAACTTGCCTGTAAAATAAAAATAAACCCTAAGCTAGATACAATGTAACTATTAGTTATATCAGTGCTTTCCAAACTGTGTGTCGTGACACATTAGTGTGTCGGCAGCAGTGTGTGAGTGTGTCCCTGCTTCAGCACCAATTTTTTTAACTGGGGGGGGGGGTTCTGACTTTCTGCTTGCCTGCTATGCATATCACGTGGTTGACACGTGATTCATATCTAGTGGGTCACAGATCATCTTAACCAATTGGCACAGCTCACCACTGGCAGCTTTGGTGGGAAAATTGGCTCCTGACTGCATGCGTAGTCTCCTCAATAGGCTTGTGACTGCATATGTAGTCAGCGAGTGGACAGCAGTGTGTTTGCAGCACGGGCAGTAGAAAGTCGGACATGCAGAGCTCTGAGGGCTTCAGCTTAAACGCTGAGCTGAAGTCAGAAGTCAGTGTTTTTTTTTTTTGTTTAAGCTAGCTCCCAGTAGTGCATTGCTGCTCCTGCTCTTGATATATGGATAGGAAGTGGAAGCTTAAAAATGCTTAAAAATGCTTGATGATGAAATGCGAGTGTTTTTAGCAAATATTCCACCAAATATTCAGAAACTGTGTTCATCCCATCAACCTCATGGAGCTCATTAAAATAGTAGGTAGCTATTGGTGTTATTAAACTTTTTTTAATTCTTGCACATACATACGGTTACTTGTAAATACATTTCGTTATTATATAATTTACGTATGTGTCCGTATCTCTTAAAACAAGTTAGTTTAAACTCCTGTTTGCTAGTACAACTGAATTACTGTGTCACGAAATGATATAGGTCTAAAAAGTGTGTCGCCAACATGAAAAGTTTGGAAAGCTCTGAGTTATTATAGCTAGCTTAGGGTTTATTTTATAGGTAAGTATTTAGTTTTAAATAGGAATAATGTAGTTAATGATAGTAATTTTATTCAGATTTATTTAAATTATATTTAATTTAGGGGGTGTTAGGGTTAGACTTAGGTTTAGGGGTTAATATGTTTATTATAGTGGCAGTGACGATGGAGGCGGCAGATTAGGGGTTAAAAAGTTTAGGCAGGTTGCGTCGACATTGGGGAAGGCAGATTAGGGGTTAATAAATATAATGTAGGTGGCGGCGATGTTGGAGGCAGCAGATTAGGGGTTCATAAATATAATGTAGGTGGCGGCGGTGTCCGGAGAGGCAGATTAGGGGTTAACATTTTTATTATAGTGTTTGCGATGCAGGAGGGCCTCGGTTTAGGGGTTTATAGGTAGTTTATGGGTGTTAGTGTACTTTTTAGCACTTTAGTTATGAGTTTTATGTTACAGCGTTGTACCATAAAACTCATAACTACTGACTTTTAAATGCGTTACGACTCCTGACAGGAGAGGGTGTACCGCTCACTTTTTGGCCTCCCAGGACAGACTCGTAATACTGACGCTATGGAAGTCCCATAGAAAAAAGACTTTACAAAGTTTACGTAAGTTGTTTTGCGGTAAGGCCAAAAAAGTGTGCGGTGACCCTAAACCTGCAAGACTCTTAATACCAGCGGGCGTAAAAAAGCAGCGTTAGGACCTGTTAACGCTGCTTTTTTACCTTAACGCAAAACTCGTAATCTAGCCGGTATTTATTATATAAAGATATTTTGATTAAATTAAAAATATTTTTGGGGTTTACTATCCCTTTAAGAGACATAAAACCCAACATTTTTCTTTCATCAATTAGATAGAGCATGGAATGTTAAACCACTTTCCAGTTTACTTCAATCATAACATTTTCTTCATTTTTTTGGTATCCTTTGTTGAAAAGCAGGAGCATTCACTTGTCTACAGCAATATATGGCAGTATGTTATACATTAGCAAAAGCACTAAAGTGGCAGCACTTTATCCTGCTGTTTAATGCTCAAGATAACTTCAAAAATACCTGACTCTGCCATTGCAATACATGGGTATTCATGCCATAGAAATGACAGAGCAAAAAGAGGAGGCGGCATTGTAATTTATGTTAACAGTTCTATAATGTTCACCCCTTTACAACAATTTAGCTCTCCTGCCACCTTTGATTTCCTTTCTGGCACAATTGAGATCCCCTGCAGAAAATCAATCATTGTTGCAGGAATCTGCCGCCCACCTAGCTCCCCTGTGCATTCCCTTTCTGATATAGCCCATCTCCTTAGTGAAACCATAGTTCAAAACCCAAAAAGTGAAATTTTGGTCCTAAATCCTAAAATCCTAAATCCTAAAAATAATAGTTCTTGCTCACCATTTAAGACTTTGCAGCTAACGCAATTAATCTCCTCTCCATCTCGAATAAAGATTAAAAGCCATAACCACACCGTGCTCGATTGGATTCGCTCCACTTCTCTTGACCGAATCCAGGAGGCAGGTGTTCTCCCTAACAGTTTCAGTGACCACTGCTTAGTGTACTGCGTGTGCAAAATAAAGGCTACAAAATCCTCTCCCAAGGTTAAACTCACCAGGTCCTTCAAAAAAATGTAATCTTCAATCATTTCTAAATGACATCAAGAACCTCCCCTGGCACAGATTAAACCTATTAACAGATTTAGGGGCCCATTTATCAAGCTTCGAATGGAGCTTGAGGGCCCGTGTTTCTGGCAAACCTGCAGGCTCACTAGAAACAGCAGTTATGAAGCAGTGGTCTAAAGACCGCTGCTCCATAACCCTGTCCGCCTGCTCTGAGCAGGCGGACAGACATCGCCGGAATTCAACCCGATCGAGTACGATCGGGTTGATTGACACCCCCTGCTAGCGGTCGATTGCCTGCGAGTCTTGTGAGCTGCTGGTGCAATGCTGAATATGGAGAGCGCATTGCTCTCCGCATTCAGCGATGTCTGTCGGACCTGATCTGCACTGTGGGATCAGGTCCGACAGACATTTGGTAAATATGCCCCTTAGACTCTGCAGTTGAATTCTTTCAGTCCGAACTCCTACAAGTTTGGAATTTTCATGCCCTGCTGCGTAAGGTGAGAGTTAAAGGAACACATATGAATTGGATTACAGCTGACCTCATTCAAATGTACCAGTTTTGGGATTCATTGTGGTCAAAGTTTGAGCATACTGGCTCTATGAAAGATCACTGTGTATATAGACAATGGCAAAATATATGCACTAAACAAACAAAATTTGCCAAGACCCAATATTTCTGTGAAAATCTGAACAATCATACAAAGAAAGAGGAGAGTGGTGTAAGTCAATAAAACATCATGAGATGCAAAACAAAATGCCTTTCTGCTGGATCAATGGTACTCAAATTATCCCCAGTGAACGTCAATATTGCATGTATCCAAAACTTGGTATGTACATATGGGTCGGCACATACAGTGCTCTCTTATCCTTCACCTTGGACTTTGTGATCTATTGGAGAATGTTGGGACCTCGATTCCAATCAACGAGAGCAGTTTACTCTCTGGTCTCCTCTGCCTCCCTCTGCGTCTCCGACAATCAATGATCCTCAGGTGTCCCGGCACTTCCAGTTGATGTCACTCGTATACTGGAGATTGTAACTTGATCTTACAGCAGAGTGTGAAGCGAGCAGCTGCGCGGCTGTGCGGATCTCTGGATTCAGCAGATAGAAGCAACAAAAAAGGGAGTGATCCACACCAGCCAAATAAAATCGTGGGTCTTTATTTGAAATACTTAAAATATAATGGAAGATATACAGAAGACAGAGTGAGCGCAGCACTTGGCTTACGCGTTTCGGCTAGCAAGCCGTAGTCATAGCCTATAGTGCTGTGCTTGCCTCTTGCGACACAGCTGTAACATGGAAGTTCACCAACAGCAGGGGGAGCTAGTTCAATCTAACAGGGACTACTTCTCATTAATGCCTGCCACTGCAAGGGAGCATAATGTACAAGACTATGAGCATATTTTTTCAGAGGACAATGGAGTTTTGTCTTTGAGTTCCCTCTTTGAAACCATGGAATCTTTATTGCTGAAAGAATGCAAAATCCAGTGGGATATCTGGACATTTGATAAATACTTAGAATTGGAGATGATTCCCAGAGGACTGAGATTGTTTAAATTCCCTACTTTTGAAGTTAGTCAAAATGAGAAAGATTTTGTCAAAAATTGGAATTTAATTTTGTCTGAATGCTCATCTAGATTAATGGTGATGTTGAGAGAATACAAGTTGAAACAATTGAATGTGATAAAAATTGAAATAACAGATTTACAAACTGAGATGGATAAATGTATTAGTGATCAACAGTTTGGAAAATTTGATACAATCCTAAGGGGTATGGTAGCTAGAGGAAAAAGCCTAGTCATGGAAAACAAACATTTAAAATACTTGCGAGACAGATCAGATTATCAAACTGATTCAGTGTATATCTGGAATCGCAAGAAAAGAGGGCAGTTTAGACGAACATACTTCTCTGGTAACAAAAAAATGGGCAACTGCAGAGGCAACAAATCAAATAAAAATGTGTCATTTTCAGGGAGTGAAACAGAATACTCCTCGGATGAGGGAAAAGCTTGCTCTGCTTCTGCGATTACCCCACCAGCTATTACCACTACTATTACCCCACCAAGTTGCACCCCAGGGAATGTAGGTTTAAATATAGCACCAGTGAGTGATTTGATTGTTAGACCTAAATAAAAGAGTGCAATTGAACAAGGGGCACACTATAAGCCACAACAGGTACAGGGCTCCATATCGGCATATAAGCAAGGGGCATACCACCAGTCACAGCAAGCTCAAAATTCTACACTCACATATAATACCTCATACCCTGATCTTGAACAGGTTTTCCCACAGGTTTTTCCAGAGACCCAAGATCAAATAGGGGGAGCACAACAAACCCAAGATGTGGGAGGGAGATACCAACTCAGGGGTAATCGCCCACAAACAAGGTACAAATGAGAAAAAATGTTATTAATCTCTCTTCTGAATTAATATCTGTAGAACAGTTTCAGGTTCTTTCCCTTGGCTTAGGTTTTTCACCCACAAGTAATTTCAACTTATTTCAGACACTTTTAGATGTCAACAGTCTGATTAGAAATTTAACATTAAAAAAGCATTTTGGTGGTAGTGAATTCATTTTGGAAGATAGAGCTGAACAACCTTTATCCACTGAGAATACTTTACATGACTTCAACAAGTCTGTGATATAGTCACATTGCAATTACTGGAAAATGAGTCCAGAAATTTCTCAGGCACAGTGAGCAAAACAGCCTCTCTAAAAAACATAATATATGCTTACCTGATAAATGTATTTCTCTTGTGGTGTATCCAGTCCACGGATCGTCCATTACTTGTGGGATATTCTCCTTCCCAACAGGAAGTTGCAAGAGGATCACCCACAGCAGAGCTGCTATATAGCTCCTCCCCTAACTGCCATATCCAGTCATTCGACCGAAAACAAGCAGAGAAAGGAGAAACCATAGGGTGCAGTGGTGACTGTAGTTTAAAATTAAAAAATACCTGCCTTAAAATGACAGGGCGGGCCGTGGACTGGATACACCACAAGAGAAATAAATTTATCAGGTAAGCATAAATTATGTTTTCTCTTGTAAGGTGTATCCAGTCCACGGATCATCCATTACTTGTGGGATACCAATACCAAAGCTAAAGTACACGGATGAAGGGAGGGACAAGGCAGGTACTTAAACGGAAGGTACCACTGCCTGTAAAACCTTTCTCCCAAAAATAGCCTCCGAAGAAGCAAAAGTATCAAATTTATAGAATTTTGAAAAAGTATGAAGCGAAGACCAAGTCGCCGCCTTGCAAATCTGTTCAACAGAAGCCTCATTTTTAAAGGCCCATGTGGAAGCCACAGCTCTAGTAGAATGAGCTGTAATCCTTTCTGGAGGCTGCTGGCCAGCAGTCTCATAGGCTAAGCGGATTATGCTTCTTAGCCAAAAAGAAAGAGAGGTTGCCGAAGCCTTTTGACCTCTCCTCTGTCCAGAGTAGACAACAAACAAAGCAGATGTTTGACGAAAATCTTTAGTAGCTTGTAAGTAAAACTTTAAAGCACGAACCACGTCCATATTGTGTAATAGACGTTCCTTCTTTGAAGAAGGATTAGGACACAAAGACAGAACAACAATCTCTTGATTGATATTCTTATTAGATACCACCTTAGGTAAAAACCCAGGTTTGGTACGCAGAACTACCTTATCTGCATGGAAGATCAGATAAGGAGAATCACATTGTAAGGCAGATAACTCAGAGATTCTACGAGCCGAGGAAATAGCTACCAAAAAAAGAACTTTCCAAGATAAAAGTTTGGAATGAAGAGGTTCAAACGGAACCCCCTGAAGAACTATAAGAACCAAATTTAAGCTCCAAGGTGGAGCAACAGGTTTAAACACAGGCTTGATTCTAACTAAAGCCTGACAAAATGCCTGAACGTCTGGAACATCCGCCAGACGCTTGTGCAAAAGAATAGACAGCGCATAAATCTGTCCCTTTAAGGAACTAGCTGACAATCCTTTTTCCAATCCTTCTTGGAGAAAATATAATATCCTGGGAATCCTGACCTTACTTCATGAGTAGCCCTTGGATTCACACCAATAAAGATATTTACGCCATATCTTATGATAGATTTTCCTGGTGACAGGCTTTCGTGCCTGAATTGAGGTATCAATGACTGACTCGGAGAAGCCACGCTTTGATAAAATCAAGCGTTCAATCTCCAGGCAGTCAGCCTCAGAGAAATTAGATTTGGATGGTTGAAAGGACCTTGAAGTAGAAGGTCCTGTCTCAGCGGCAGAGTCCATGGTGGAAAGGATGACATGTCCACCAGATCTGCATACCAAGTCCTGCGTGGCCACGCAGGCGCTATCAAGATCACCAATGCTCTCTCCTGCTTGATTTTTGCAATCAGACGAGGGAGCAGAGGAAACGGTGGAAACACATAAGCCAGGTTGAAGGACCAAGGCGTTGCTAGAGCATCTATCAGCGTTGCCTTGGGGTCCCTGGACCTGGATCCATAACAAGGAAGCTTGGCGTTCTGGCGAGACGCCATGAGATCCAGTTCTGGTTTGCCCCAATGATGAATCAATTGTGCAAACACCTCCGGATGGAGCTCACACTCCCCCGGATGAAAAGTCTGTCGACTTAGAAAATCCGCCTCCCAGTTCTCTACACCTGGGATATGGATAGCTGATAGGTGGCAAGAGTGAATCTCTGCCCAGTGAATTATCTTTGAGACTTCTAACATCGCTAGGGAACTCCTTGTTCCCCCTTGATGGTTGATGTAAGCCACAGTCGTGATGTTGTCCGACTGAAATCTGATGAACCTCATTGTCGCTAGCTGAGGCCAAGCCTGAAGAGCATTGAATATCGCTCTTAGTTCCAGAATGTTTATTGGAAGGAGTGACTCCTCCTGAGTCCACAATCCCTGAGCCTTCAGGGAGTTCCAGACTGCACCCCAACCTAGAAGGCTGGCATCTGTCGTTACAATTGTCCAATCTGGCCTGCGAAAGGTCATACCTTTGGACAGATGGACCCGAGATAGCCACCAGAGAAGAGAATCCCTGGTCTCTTGATCCAGATTTAGTAGAGGGGACAAATCTGTGTAATCCCCATTCCACTGACTGAGCATGCATAGTTGCAGCAGTCTGAGATGTAGGCGTGCAAACGGCACTATGTCCATTGCTGCTACCATTAAGCCGATTACTTCCATGCACTGAGCCACCGAAGGGCGAGGAATGGAATAAAGAACACGGCAGGAATTTAGAAGTTTTGATAACCTGTACTCCGTCAGGTAAATTTTCATTTCTACAGAATCTATCAGAGTCCCTAGGAAGGAAACTCTTGTGAGGGGGGATAGAGAACTCTTTTCCTCGTTCACCTTCCACCCATGCGACCTCAGAAAAGCCAACACTATGTCCGTATGAGACTTGGTAATTTGGAAGTTTGACGCCTGAATCAGGATGTCGTCTAAATAAGGGGCCACTGCTATGCCCCGCGGCCTTAGGACCGCCAGAAGCGACCCCAGAACCTTCGTAAAAATTCTTGGGGCTGTAGCTAACCCAAAGGGAAGAGCTACAAACTGGTAATGCCTGTCTAGGAAGGCAAACCTGAGAAACCAATGATGATCTTTGTGTATCGGAATGTGAAGATAAGCATCCTTTAAATCCACTGTAGTCATGTATTGACCTTCCTGGATCATAGGTAGGATGGTACGAATAGTCTCCATCTTGAATGATGGAACTCTGAAGAATTTATTTAAGATCTTTAGATCCAAACTTGGTCTGAAGGTTCCCTCTTTTTTGGGAACCACAAACAGATTTGAGTAAAATCCCTGTCGCTGTTCCTCCTTTGGAACTGGATGGATCATTCCCACACTGTAAGAATGCCTCTCTCTTTATCTGGTTTGCAGATAATTGTGAAAGGTGAAATCTCCCTTTTGGGGTGGAAGCCTTGAAGTCCAGAAGATATCCCTGGGATATAATTTCCAACGCCCAGGGATCCTGGACATCTCTTGCCCACGCCTAGGGACGAAGAGCGAAAGTCTGCCCCCTACTAGATCCGTTACCGGATAGGGGGCCATTCCTTCATGCTGTCTTAGATGCAGCAGCAGGCTTTTTGGCCTGCTTACCTTTGTTCCAGGTCTGGTTAGGTCTCCAGACCGTCTTGGACTGAGCAAAAGTTCCCTCTTGTTTTGCATTAGAGGAAGTTGATGCCGCACTTGCCTTGAAGTTTCGAAAGGCACGAAAATTAGATTGTTTGGCCCTTGATTTGGACCTATCCTGAGGAAGGGCATGACCTTTTCCTCCAGTGATATCAGCAATAATCTCCTTCAAACCAGGCCCGAATAGGGTCTGCCCCTTGAAGGGAATGTTAAGCAGCTTAGACTTTGAAGTAACGTCAGCTGACCATGATTTAAGCCATAGCGCTCTGCTATGGCTAAGCTTGTCAAGTATGTCATCCAATGGAGTCGCTACCTGTAAAGCCTCTTCCAGAGACTCAAACCAAAACGCTGCAGCAGCAGTGACAGGAGCAATGCATGCAAGGGGCTGTAGGATAAAACCTTGTTGAATAAACATTTTCTTAAGGTAACCCTCTAACTTTTTATCCATTGGATCTAAGAAAGCACAACTGTCCTTGACAGGGATAGTAGTACGCTTTGCTAGAGTAGAAACTGCTCCCTCCACCTTAGGAACTGTCTGCCATAAGTCCCGTGTAGTGGCGTCTATTGGAAACATTTTTCTAAAAATAGGAGGGGGAGAGAACGACACACCTGGTCTATCCCATTCCTTAGTAATAATTTCTGTAAACCTTTTAGGTATTGGAAAAACATCAGTGCACACCGGCACTGCATAGTATTTATCCAGTCTACACAATTTCTCTGGCACTGCAATTGTATCACAGTCATTCAGAGCAGCTAAAACCTCCCTGAGTAACACGCGGAGGTGTTCAAGCTTAAATTTAAATGTAGAGATATCAGAATCAGGTTGCATCATCTTCCCTGAGTCAGAACCATCACCCACAGAAAGAAGCTCACCTTCTTCAGCTTCTGCATATTGTGAGGCAGTATCAGACATAGCTCTTAAAGCGTCAGTATGCTCTGTATTTTGTCTAACTCCAGAGCTATCTCGCTTTCCTCTAAATTCAGGTAGTCTGGCTAATACCGCTGACAGTGTATTATCCATGACTGCCGCCATGGGCGCCCTAGATGTACTTGGCACCATTTGAGCGTGAGTCCCTTGAGCGGGAGTCAAAGGATCTGACACGTGGGGAGAGTTAGTCGGCATAACTTCCCCCTCGTCAGATTCCTCTGGTGATAAATTTTTTAAAGACAGAATATGATCTTTATTGCTTAAAGTGAAATCAGTACATTTGGTACACATTCTAAGAGGGGGTTCCACAATGGCTTTTAAACATAATGAACATGGAGTTTCCTCTATGTCAGACATGTTTGTACAGACTAGCAATGAGACTAGCAAGCTTGGAAAACACTTTAAATCAAGTTAACAAGCAAATATAAGAAACGGTACTGTGCCTTTAAGAGAAACAAATTTTGTCAGAATTTGAAAAACAGTGAAAAAAGGCAGTAAATCAAACGAAATTTTTACAGTGTGTATAATAAGGTAACAGAGCATTGCACCCACTTGCAAATGGATGATTAACCCCTTAGTTCAAAAAACGGATCAAAAAACGATATAGACGTTTTATAACAGTCACACCAAACTGCCACAGCCTTGCTGTGGGTCTACCTTCCCCAACAAACAATTTTGGAAAACCTAAGAGCCCTTCAGAGATGTCCTATAGCATTCAGGGGACTCCTGGAGGAAGCTGGATGTCTCAGTCTGTAAAAGTTACTGCGCAAAAAAGCGCTAAATAAGGCCCCTCCCACTTATAGTAACACAGTGGAAAGCCTCAGGAAACTGTTTCTAGGCAAATTTAAGCCAGCCATGTGGAAAAAACTAGGCCCCAATAAAGTTTTATCACCAAAGTATATATAAAAACGTTTAAACATGCCAGCAAATGTTTTATATTGTAAATATAAAAAAGTATTACCTCAGAAAGTAAGCATGATACCAGTCGCTATTAAATCACTGTATTCAGGCTTACCTTACATAATTTTGGTATCAGCAGCATTTTCTAGCATTCACATCTTCTAGAAAAAATCTTAACTGCACATACCTCATAGCAGGATAACCTGCACGCCATTCCCCCGCTGACGTTACCTCTCTCTTCAGTCATGTGTGAGAACAGCAATGGATCTTAGTTACAACCTGCTAAGATCATAGAAATCACAGGCAGATTCTTCTATTTTTCTGCCTGGGACAAAATAGTACAACTCCGGTACCATTTAAAAATAACAAACTTTTGATTGAAGCAAGATAACAGCCACATTTCACCACTTTCCTCTTACTACCTCCATGCTTGTTGAGAGTTGCAAGAGAATAGGGGAGGAGCTATATAGCAGCTCTGCTGTGGGTGATCCTCTTGCAACTTCCTGTTGGGAAGGAGAATATCCCACAAGTAATGGATGATCCGTGGACTGGATACACCTTACAAGAGAAAGAAAATCCACATTTTACCCTATTCATAGCCGTGGGAATATATTAGAAACATTTCAACAGAGAGTAGAAACAGATCTTTACCAATCTGGCAAGTTCATGTACCCACACCAAACAAAATCTAGCAAACATACAGAAGAAGGCCCTACGGGATCTCCAAAATAATGATAAATTGGTGATACACACTGCGGATAAGGGCAGTGCGGTAGTGGTCATGAACAAGACGGATTATGTGACAGAGGCTTTACGCCAGTTACATAATACACACTACTATTTGAAGCTCGATAGGGATCCCACCAGAGTATTGCATATCTGGATGTCCAATTTCCCAGGACCCCCTGGTTCCATCATCTTCCCAAAGTACATAAAACATTGGTAAATGTACAGGGGAGACCTATTGTGAATGGAATCGGTTCATTGCTAGAGCATCTCTCGCAGTGGGTCGATTCCATATTACAGCCCTTTGTGGTTCAATTGGCTTCACACATTAAAGACACCAAACATGTCATTAACATCATCCAAAAATTCAAATGGGACAGTAGCTATACTTGGTTAACTGTTGATGTGGTGGCATTATATTCCTCCATTCATCACGACAAAGGCTTAAAGGCAATCCATTTCTTTCTGCGGAATTATTCCAATTTCACAATTGAGTTTCAGGTCTATGTTATAAGGGTGGTAAAGTTTCTTCTCACTCATAATTCCTTTAAATTTGAGGGTGATTGCTTTCTCCAGAGATGCGGCACAGCCATGGGGGCAAAATTTGCCCCATCATACGCGAATTTATATCTAGGTTGGTGGGAGCTTGACCGCTTCTATGGAGATGGCAATCCTTACAGAAACAATATTATGTTGTACTATAGGTACATAGACAATTTGCTTTTAGTCTGGAAAGGCGAAGCAGAGGATATCAAGTTGTTTATGAACCTTCTCAATTTGAGTGATGTGGGTCTGAGATTCACTTGTGAGACAAATCCAATAGAAATCAATTTCCTAGACCTGTTGCTGAAAGGTACAACTGATAAAAGTGTTGCCACTTGCGTTTACCGCAAGCCAATAACAGGTAATACCATTTTACATGGCAACAGTAGTCACCCTAAGCAAATTAGGTTTGAAATAGCCAAAGGCCAATATATCAGACTCAAGCATAATTGCTCTAACCCTTCTGAATATCAGAAAGAAGCTTCTGATCTCAGCAAAAGACTAAGAGACAGAAAATATCCCAAACAAGATATTATCAGAGCACAAGCAGTTGTGGACTCCATTCCAAGAGACCAACTGCTTAGTGCTGATAAGAAGAAGGGTTCAAACAGTGACAATTATGGCGGAGTAAACTTTATCACTGAATTTAGTGCCCAGTATCATGATATCTGCAAAATAGTGAGGAAAAATGTCTCACTTCTGGCAGCAGATGATCATCTTAACAAGATAGTGGACAAAGGAATTAGATGTTCATATATAAAAGCAAGACCCTGGGTACATTATTGGCACCCACACAATTGAGAAATTCACAGAGCACAAACAGCTCTTGGCTCAGACATGTAGAAATTTATAGGTGTGGGAGCAATCATTGTCATCCTTGTGAATATGTACATATCACCAAAGATTTTGAGTCAACAATGAATGGAAATAAATTTGACATACGTTCATGTTTAAACTGTAGAACCAACTATGTAATATATCTAATCACATGCACTCAATGCAAGTTGCAATACATTGGTCTCACGTCAAGGGATATGAATTCGAGAATCAGGGAACATCTCTCTACCATCAGTATAGGCAGGGCATCCACCCCATTAGTGCAACATTTTGCAAAAACCCACAAGGGTAATTTAAACACCTTCAGATGGTGTGCGTTTGAAAAGGTAGTCCTGCCAAAATGTGGTGGTAATTTGGACCAGCTTTTGGCAAAGTGAGAGATCTTCTGGATTTTCAAATTGGAAACGAGGGTGCCTAGGGGATTGAATTCCAAATTTGATATGATAAATTATTGGGAATAGTATTTATACACCTTTGGAAGTTTATGTAAATAAATCCTACTTTCCTATACCTAGTGCACATTATTAATTAATAAGGATATTCTTTAAAATTGTCCTTAGATTAGGATAATCCCATTAATGATTACACAGAGGCTTTAGGGGTTTTTTGTTTCAATATACCCAATAGCAGGTTAATCAAGTTGTTTATAAAGTGGTAATTTATTCATTTCCCCTCCCCCCCCTTTCTCTCCCCCCCCCCTCTCCTTTCTCTTCCCCCTCCCCTTTCTCTTCCCCCTCCCCTTTTTCTATCCCCCCCATCCTCTCCCCTTTCCCAGGTGTAAATGTAAAATATAATCAGTAAAACACCTCCAACTATATATTCATATATTCAATTTAAAAGTCATTTATGGATAATTTACCATTAACGTACATTATTGAATATGATTTACTATCTTGCACACCATTATTAATGATAGCTCTTCTATACTCAGCTTTGTTTTACAATGAGTATCTGTTTTGCTCCATATCAACATAGAACCAGGCATTATAATGTTTACTGAGTAGCGCACAAGTGTTTTTAATGAATGAACTAATTGAATGAAATCTGAGCCAATGGGCTCCTTTCAATGTTCTTAAATATCAGAGGCAAGCACAGCACTATAGGCTATGATTACGGCTTGCTAGCCGAAACGCATAAGCCAAGTGCTGCGCTCACTCTGTCTTCTGTATATCTTCCATTATATTTTAAGTATTTCAAATAAAGACCCAAGATTTTATTTGGCTGGTGTGGATCGCTCCCTTTTTTGTTGCTTCTATCTGCTGAATCCAGAGATCCGCACAGCTGCACAGCTGTTCACTTCACACTCTGCTGTAAGATCAAGTTACAATCTCCAGTATACGAGTGACGTCACCCGGAGGTTCCGGGACACCTGAGGATCATTGATTGTCGGAGACGCCGAGGGAGGCGGAGGAGACCAGGGAGTAAACTGCTCTCGTCAATTGGAATCGTCCTAACATTCTCCAATGGATCACAAAGTCCAAGGTGAAGGGTAAGAGAGTACTGTATGTGCCGACCCATATGTACATACCAAGTTTTGTATACATGCAATATTGATGTTCACTGGGGATAATTTAACATAGTAACATAGTAACATAGTAGATAAGGTTGAAAAAAGACTGAAGTCCATCGAGTTCAACCTATACAAATCTAAAATACTTACAAAAAGCTCCAGTTAAGCTTAAATAACCCCATTAAAATGTGACCCATTTAATACTAGCAATCATATCCATGAATTTTGTTTATATACAGAAATTTATCCAGACTATTTTTAAATGTATCTATGGTATTGGCATTCACTACCTCCTTTGGTAATGAGTTCCACAATTTTATTGCTCTTACAGTGAAAAAACGTTTCCGTTGCAGGAGATTAAATCTCCTTTCCTCCAACCTTAAATTATGACCTCTTGTCAGAACCAATTTTCTTGGAATAAAAAGAGCTTCTGCCATCTCTGTATATGGGCCTTGAATATATTTATATAAAGTAATCATGTCACCTCTCAAGCGCCTTTTTTCTAAAGAGAACAGACCCAGTTTGGCTAGCCTCTCCTCATAGGTTAATTTCTCCAATCCCCTTATTAGCTTTGCGGCCCTTCTCTGAACGTTTTCTAGTTCTGCAATATCTTTTTTAGCAATCGGTCCCCAGAACTGCACTCCAAACTCAAGGTGAGGTCTTACCAGGGCTTTATATAATGACAGAATTATGCTTTCCTCCCTTGAATCAATGCCTCTTTTAATACATGCTAGTATCTTATTAGCCTTTGAAGCCGCTGCCCTGCATTGTGCACTCATCTTTAGCTTGTTATCTATTACTACTCCCAAATCCCTTTCCTCCTGTGTTTGGCTAAGTCTTGTCCCATTTAAAAAATACATAGCCTGCTTATTTTTACTTCCAAAATGTAGAACCTTACATTTTTCTGTATTAAATCTCATTTTCCATTCACTTGCCCATAGTTCTAATTTTAGCAAATCCCTTTGCAAAGAGAGTTCATCCTGCTCTGACCTAAGGACCTTACTTAAGTTAGTATCATCTGCAAAAATAGAGATGTTGCTATTTAATCCTTGCTCCAAGTCATTTATAAAAATATTAAAAAGAACAGGGCCCAGTACTGATCCCTGGGGGACGCCACTGATTACCTTTGTCCAATCTGAGTATGATCCATTTACTGCTACTCGTTGCTCCCTATCTTTTATCCAGTTATTTATCCATGAGCTAACATTTTCAGCTATTCCCAGTCCCTTAATTTTGTGCATTAATCTCTCATGTGGCACTGTATCAAGTACCATTGATCCAGCAGAAAGGCATTTTGTTTTGCATCTCATGATGTTTTATTGACTCACACCACTCTCCTCTTTCTTTGTATGACTGTTTAATTGGATACTGTCTGGAGGTATCATTTGAGGGTGTCAGAGTTACGAGTGTTGCAACACAGCTGTAACGTGGAAGTTCACCAACAGCAGCTAGTCCAATCTAACAGGGACTACTTCTCATTAATGCCTGCCACTGCAAGGGAGCATAATGTACAAGACATATTTTTTCAGAGGACAATGGAGTTTTATCTTTGAGTTCCCTCTTTGAAACCATGGAATCGTTATTGCTGAAAAAATGCAAAATCCAGTGGGATATCTGGACATTTGATAAATACTTAGAATTGGGGATGATTCCCAGAGGACTGAGACTGTTTAAATTCCCCACTTTTGAAGTTAATCAAAATGAGAAAGATTTTGTCAAAAATTGGAATTTAATTTTGTCTGAATGCTCATCTAGATTAATGGTGATGTTGAGAGAATACAAGTTGAAACAATTGAATGTGATAAAAATTGAAATAACAGATTTACGCATTAGTGATCCACAGTTTGGAAAATTTGATATAATCCTAAGGGGTATGGTAGCTAGAGGAAAAAGCCTAGTCATGGAAAACAAACATTCAAAATACTTGCGAGACAGATCAGATTATCAAACTGATTTAGTGTATATCTGGAATCGCAAGAAAAGAGGGGAGTTTAGACGAACACACTTCTCTGGTAACAAAAAAAAGGGCAACCGCAGACGCAGAGGCAACAAATCAAATAAAAATGTGTCATTTTCAGGGAGTGAAACATAATACTCCTCAGATGAGGGAAAAGCTTGCTCTGCTTCTGCGATTACCCCACCAGCTATTACCACTACTATTAACCCACCAAGTTGCACCCCAGGCAATGTAGGTTTAAATATAGCAACAGTGAGTAATTTGATTGTTAGACCTAAAGAAAAGAGTGCAATTGAACAAGGGGCACACTATAAGCCACAACAGGTACAGGGCTCCATATCGGCATATAAGCAAGAGGCATACCACCAGTCACAACAAGCTCAAAATTCTACACTCACATATAATACCTCATACCCTGATCTTGAACAGGTTTTCCCACAGGTTTTTCCAGAGACCCAAGATCAAATAGGGGGAGCACAACAAACCCAAGATGTGGGAGGGAGATACCAACTCAGGGGCAATCGCCCACAAATAAGGTACAAATGAGAAACAATGTTATTAATCTCTCTTCTGAATTAATATCTGTAGAACAGTTTCAGGTTCTTTCCCTTGGCTTAGGTTTTTCACCCACAAGTAATTTCAACTTATTTCAGACACTTTTAGATGTCAACCGTCTGATTAGAAATTTAACATTAAAAAAGCATTTTGGTGAAAGTGAATTCATTTTGGAAGATAGAGCTGTACAACCTTTATCCACTGAGAATACTTTACATGACTTCAACGAAGTCTGTGATATAGTCACATTGCAATCACTGGAAAGTGAGTCCAGAAATTTCTCAGGCACAGTGAGCAAAATAACCTCTCTAAAAAGTAAATCCACGTTTTACCCTATTCATAGCCGTGGGAATATATTAGAAACATTCCAACAGAGAGTAGAAAAAGATCTTACCAATCTGGCAAGTTCATGTACCCACACCAAACAAAATCTAACAAACATCTCCAAAATAATGATAAATTGGTGATACGCACCGTGGATAAGGTCGGTGCGGTAGTGGTCATGAACAGGACAGATTATGTAACAGAGGCTTTACGCCAGTTACATAATACACACGACTATTTGAAGCTCAATAGGGATCCCACCAAAGCCTACCAACATGAACTCAGAAAGATTCTGGATGATGGTAGGGAGCAGGGGTTCCTGGATGACCAGACTATTGCATGTCTGGATGTCCAATTTCCCAGGACCCCCTGGTTCCATCATCTTCTCAAAGTACATAAAACATTGGTAAATGTACAGGGGAGGCCTATTGTGAGTGGAATCGGTTCACTGCTAGAGCATCTCTCGCAGTGGGTCGATTCCATATTACAGCCCTTTGTGGTTCAATTGGCTTCACACATTAAAGACACCAAACATGTCATTAACATCATCCAAAAATTCAAATGGGACAGTAGCTATACTTGGTTAACTGTTGATTCAGTGGCATTATATTCCTCCATTCCTCACGACAAAGGCTTAATGGCAATCCATTTATTTCTGCAGAATTATTCCAATTTCACGATTGAGTTTCAGGCCTATGTTATAAGGGTGGTAACGTTTCTTCTCACTCATAATTTCTTTAAATTTGAGGGTGATTGATATCTCCAGAGATGCGGCACAGCCATGGGGGCAAAATTTGCCCCATCATACGCCAATTTATATCTAGGCTGGTGGGAGCTTGGTTGCATCTATGGAGATGGCAATCCTTACAGAAACAATATTATGTTGGACTATAGGTACATAGATGATTTGCTTTTAGTCTGGAAAGGCGAAGCAGAGGATATCAAGTTGTTTATGAACTTTCTCAATTTGAGTGATATGGGTCTGAGATTCACTTGTGAGACAAATCCAGTAGAAATCAATTTCCTAGACCTGTTGCTGAAAGGTACAACTGATAAAAGTGTTGCCACTTGCGTTTACCGCAAGCCAATAACAGGAAATACCATTTTACATGGCAACAGTTATCACCCTAAGCAAATTAGCGGCTAGATTTAGAGTTTTGGGGCAAAAGGGGTGCGTTAGCTACGCGTGTTTTTTTCCCCCGCACCTTTTAAATAACGCTGGTATTTAGAGTTCTCTGAAGGGCTGCGTTAGGCTCCAAAAAGGGAGCGTAGAGGCATATTTACCGCCACTTCAACTCTAAATACCAGCGTTGCTTACGGTAGCGGCCAGCTGGAAAAACGTGCTCATGCACGATTCCCCCATAGGAAACAATGGGGCAGTTTGAGCTGCAAAAAAACCTAACACCTGCAAAAAAGCAGCGTTCAGCTCCTAACGCAGCCCCATTGTTTCCTATGGGGAAACACTTCCTAAGTCTGCACCTAACACCCTAACATGGACCCCGAGTCTAAACACCCCTAATCTTACACTTATTAACCCCTAATCTGTCGCCCCCGCTATCGCTGACACCTGCATTTTACTATGAACCCCTAATCTTCCGCTCCGGACACCGCCGCAACCTACATTATCTCTATGAACCCCTAATCTGCTGTCCCTAACATCGCCGACACCTACATAATATTTATTATTAACCCCTAATCTGCCCCCTCCAACGTCGCCGCTACCTTACCTACACTTATTAACCCCTAATCTGCCGACCGGACCTCGCCGCTACTCTAATAAATGTATTAACCCCTAAAGCTAAGTCTAACCCTAACACTAACACCCCCCTAAGTTAAATATAATTTTTATCTAACAAAATAAATTAAATCTTATTAAATGAATTATTCCTATTTAAAGCTAAATACTTACCTGTAAAATAAATCCTAATATAGCTACAATATAATGAATAATTATATTGTAGCTATTTTAGGATTTATATTTATTTTACAGGCAACTTTGTATTTATTTTAACTAGGTACAATAGCTATTAAATAGTTATTTACTATTTAATAGCTACCTAGTTAAAATAATAACAAAATTACCTGTAAAACAAATCCTAACCTAAGTTACAATTAAACCTAACACTACACTATCAATAAATAAATTAACTAAACTACCTACAATTACCTACAATTAAATCAACTAAACTAAATTACAAAAACAAACAAACACTAAATTACAAAAAATAAAATCTAACCCACCCAAACCCCCCTTAAAAAACCTAACACTAAGCCCCTGAAGATCTCCCTACCTTGTATTCACCCAGCCGGGTATCACCGATCCGTCCAGAAGAGGTCCTCCAGAGGGTCCAAAGTCTTCATCCTATCCGGCCAGAAGAGGTCCTCCAGAGGCTTGGAAGTCTTCATCCAGACGGCATCTTCTATCTTCTTCCATCCGAGCGGAGCGGGTTCATCTTGAAGCAGCAGGCGCGGATCCATCCTCTTCTAACGACGTCCTAAGTCCGAATGAAGGTTCATTTAAATGACGTCAGCCAGTCAGATTCAAGTTCAATCGGATTGGCTGATTCAATCAGCCAATCAGATTTTTCCTACCTTAATTCCGATTGGCTGATAGAATCAGCCAATCGGAATTCGAGGGACGCCATCTTGGATGATGTCATTTAAAGGAACCTTCATTAGAACTTAGGACGTCATTAGAAGAGAATGGATCCGTGCCGGCTGCTTCAAGATGGACCCGCTCCGCTCCGGATGGAAGAAGATAGAAGATGCCGCCTGGATGAAGATTTCCGAGCCTCTGGAGGACCTCTTCTGGCCGGATAGGATGAAGACTTCGGACCCTCTGGAGGACCTCTTCTGGATGGATCGGTGATACCCGGCTGTGTGAATACAAGGTAGGGAGATCTTCAGGGGCTTAGTGTTAGGTTTTTTAAGGGGGGTTTGGGTGGGTTAGATTAGGGTTATGTGGGTGGTGGGTTGTAATGTTGGGGGGGTGTATTGTATGTTTTTTTACAGGCAAAAGAGCTGATTTCTTTGGGGCATGCCCCGCAAAAAGTCCTTTTAAGGGCTGGTAAGGTAAAAGAGCTGTTAACTTTTTATTTTAGAATAGGGTAGGGCATTTTTTTATTTTAGGGGGCTTTGTTATTTTTTTAGGGGGCTTAGAGTAGATGTAATTAGTTTAAAATTCTTGTAATCTTTTTTTATTTTTTGTAATTTAGTATTTGTTTGTTTTTGTAATTTAGTTTAGTTGATTTAATTGTTGTAGGTAATTGTAGGTAGTTTAGGTAAGTATTTAGTTTTAAATAGGAATACTTTAGTTAATAAGATTTAATTTATTTCGTTAGATAAAAATTATATTTAACTTAGGGGGGTGTTAGTGCTAGGGTTAGACTTAGCTTTAGGGGTTAATACATTTATTAGAGTAGCGGCGAGGTCCGGTCGGCAGATTAGGGGTTAATACTTGAAGTTAGGTGTCGGCGATGTTAGGGTGGGCAGATTAGGGGTTAATACTATTTATTATAGGGTTTTTGAGGCGGGAGTGCAGCGGTTTAGGGGTTAATACATTTATTATAGTGGCGGCGAGGTCCGGTCGGCAGATTAGGGGTTAATAAGTGTAGGTAAGGTAGCGGCGACGTTGGGGGGTCAGATTAGGGGTTAATAAATATTATGTAGGTGTCGGCGATGTTAGGGGCAGCAGATTAGGGGTACATAGGGATAATGTATGTGGCGGAGGTGTGCGGTCGGCAGATTAGGGGTTAAAAAAAATTATTAGAGTGGCAACGATGTGGGGGGACCTCGGTTTAGGGGTACATAGGTAGTTTATGGGTGTTAGTGTACTTTAGAGCACAGTAGTTAAGTGCTTTATAAACCGGCATTAGCTCATAAAGCTCTTAACTCCTGACTTTTTTCTGCGGATGGAGTTTTGTCGTTAGATTTCTAACGCTCACTTCAGCCAAGACTCTAAATACCGGCGTTAGGAAGATCCCATTGAAAAGATAGGATACGCAATTGGCGTAAGGGGATCTGCGGTATGGAAAAGTCGCGGCTGGAAAGTGAGCGTTAGACCCTTTCCTGACTGACTCTAAATACCAGCAGGCGGTAAAAAGCAGCGTTAGGACCCCTTAACGCTGGTTTTGACGGCTAACGCAGAACTCTAAATCTAGGCATAGGTTTGCAATAGCCAAAGGGCAATATATCAGACTCAAGCGTAATTGCTCTAACCCTTCTGAATATCAGAAAGAAGCTTCTGATATCAGCAAAAGACTAAGAGACAGAAAATATCCCAAACAAGATATTATCAGAGCACAAGCAGTTGTGGACTCCATTCCAAGAGACCAACTGCTTAGTGCTGATAAGAAGAAGGGTTCAAACAGTGACAATTATGGCGGAGTAAACTTTATCACTGAATTTAGTGCCCAGTATCATGATATCTGCAAAATAGTGAGGAAAAATTTCTCACTTCTGGCAGCAGATGATCATCTTAACAAGATAGTGGACAAAGGAATTAGATGTTCATATAAAAAAGCAAGACCCTGGGTACATTATTGGCACCCACACAATTGAGAAATTCACAGAGCACAAACAGCTCTTGGCTCAGACATGTAGGAATGTATAGGTGTGGGAGCAATCATTGTCGCCCTTGTGAATATGTACATATCACCAAAGATTTTGAGTCAACAGTGAATGGAAATAAATTTGACATACGTTCATATTTAAACTGTAGAACCAACTATGTAATATATCTAATCACATGCACTCAATGCAAATTGCAATACATTGGTCTCACGTCAAGGGATATGAATTTGAGAATCAGGGAACATCTCTCTACCATCAGTATAGGCAGGGCATCCACCCCATTAGTGCAACATTTTGCAAAGACCCACAAGGGTAATTTAAACACCTTCAGATGGTGTGCGATTAAAATGGTAGTCCTGCCAAAACGTGGTGGTAATTTGTACCAGCTTTTGGCAAAAAGAGGTATCTTCTGGATTTTCAAATTGGAAACGAGGGTGCCTAGGGGATTGAATTCCAAATTTGATATGATAAATTATTGGGAATAGTATTTATACACTGTTGGAAGTTTATGTAAATAAATCCAACTTTCCTATACCTAGTGAACATTATTAATTAATAAAGTTATTTATTAATTAATAAAGACATTATTTAAAATTGTCCTTAGATTAGGATAATCCCATTAATGATTACACAGAGGCTTTAGGTTTTTTTTGTTTCAATGTACCCAATAGCAGGTTAATCTAGTTGTTTATAAAGTGGTAATTTATTAATTTCCCCTCCCCCCTTTCTCCCCCCTCCCCTTTCTCCCCCCTCCCCTTTCTCTTCCCCCTCCCCTTTTTCTATCTCCCCCATCCTCTCCCCTCCCCCAGGTGTAAACATAAAATATAACCAGTAAAACACATCCAACTATATATTCATATATTCAATTTAAAAGTCATTTATGGATAATTTACCATTAACGTACATTATTGAATATGATTTACTATCTTGCACACCATTATTAATGATAGCTCTTCTATACTCAGTTTTGTTTTACAATGAGTATCTGTTTTGCTCCATATCAACATAGAATCAGGCATTATAATGTTTACTGAGTAACACACAAGTGTTTTTAATGAATGAACTAATTGAATGAAATCTGAGCCAATGGGCTCCTTTCTCTGTTCTTAAATATCAGAGGCAAGCACAGCACTATAGGCTATGACTACGGCTTGCTAGCCGAAACGCGTAAGCCAAGTGCTGCGCTTACTCTGTCTGCTGTATATCTTCCATTATATTTCAAATAAAGACCCAAGATTTTATTTGGCTGGTGTGGATCGCTCCCTTTTTTGTTGCTTAAAATCTGAACAATAACATATCAAACCCTAGAAAGTTTTGGAAAGTCATAAATAACTTACACACTCCCCCAATCCACTCCCAACCCTCCACTGTCAAAGTGGACAACCAAACCCTGCAACTTCCCTTAGAAGTAGCAAATGCCTTATTTTGTCGGATGCTCCACCACCCTGATTGACAAACTAATAAATGGCACACATCCTGAAACTACAAATGTGGATCAGGCCCCAATAAATCTGAGAAGAATATAGAGAAGTTCAATTTTAGACCTGTACCCATCAATGTCATTAAGAAACACCTTAATAATCTAAAAATTAAAAACCAGTCTGGACCTGATCAAATCCCAGCAATGCTATTGAAGCTCAATGTGCCGGCAATTGCTAAACTTGTCACAACCCTAATTAACGAATCCTTGGTGTCTGGATACATACCCAAACTTTGGAAGACTGCAAGAGTAGTGCCTATCCATAAAAGTGGTGAGTTAACCTTGGTTACTAACTATCGCCCAATATCATTGCTCCCAGTATTGTCAAAAATCTTAGAAAAATGCTTCCATATGTAACTATGTGAGTATTACCAACAATCTATCTGACCCCTGTTCAATCAGGTTTTCCCCCGAATCACTCCTCTACAACTGCCCTCCTAAAAGTTTGCAACGACATCCAAACTGGCATGGAACAAGGAGACCTAACTGAAGCTATTTTCCTTGATTTTGCAAAGGCCTTTGACACAGTAGACCACGACATACTACTGCTCAAACTAAAATACTCAGGTATTGGTGATCGTCCACTATGCTGGTTTTGATCATATGTATCGGATCGATCACAGTATTTCTCCATTTCTGACAGTGACTCCCTTCCTCTCCCAGTCATATGTGGTGTTTCCCAAGGTTCCATTCTCGGCCCCCTACTATTCACATTATTTATAAATGATCTGCCAAATGTCTGCAAATCCTCAACTGTACACATGTACGCAAATGACACGGTAATCTTTGCAAACAAATCCTATCTGCCGCAGCTTGAGGCAGTGCACCAAGACCAAGTTCACAGAGGTAGAAATGTGGATCTCAAAAAACAAACACTTCCTAAACACTGACAAAACTGTCACAATGATCTTTGGTACGGTACCTAAATTACACAAACTACAAAATTCCCATCTACGCATCAAAACAAAATCAAATGGCACACTGACCGCAGTCTACTCTTTCAAATACTTGGGTATGTTGTTAGACCCAAATCTATCTTTTGGCCTCCACATAGAAAAACTAGGTGCCCTGTACAGAAACAAATCCTGCCTCAGCCCTACAGTAAAGGAAAAGATTGTACAGCAAATGCTGATGCCAATCATGGATTATGGGGATGTAGTATATGCACCTGCACCGCAAACTCACCTAAATAAACCTAATACATTGTATAACTTGTTCTGCCACTTTGTGCTACAATGTAACTACAGGACCCACCATTGTGACATGCTAAAAGAACTAAACTGGCTGTCGCTGGAATCCAGACGCACCCTCCATCTTTCCAGCCTTGTGTTTAAGAGCTTTTCTGGGAAGCTCCCACCCTACCTGAGCAGAATGCTCTCTCCATCTGTTCCAACCTCCTATAACCTCCGATCCAGTACCAGCACATTATTTAGTTTGCCTCCATACAAAAAGAGAGCAGCTCGATCCTCCTTTTCCTTCAGAGCACCACAATTATGGAACAACCTCCCGCACACTTTAAACCTTCCCCAAGGGGGGCGGAGCCGAACTAAGAATGGAGAGGGCAGCATAATTGAGCTGCTCCGTGCCGGACACTTATAAAGGTGGCTGAAAAAAGTAATTAAGACTTAGCAAACAAACTTTGACTGCCAGCGGACACTAAGCTGACTACTAGGGAAGAAGATGTGACTCTTTTTAGCCGGGTAAAGTGCTTGGTGTGGAGAAATAGAAGTGAAGCTTTACCGAGCTCTGTGAGAGGAGGCGCCATCTTGACAGCCCACATGGGAGATAAATACGAAACAGACAAGTGAATTACTACGGAACTCCTGATTGTAAGTTTTCCCAAGACTTAAAATAATTTTTATTAGAGACCGGAACGCAGTGTGAATGTAAATTCAAGGCTGTCATTTAAACTGCATATACGAAAGATCAATATCTATGACACATCAGATGTGGCCTGCAACCGGTATAGAAGCAGATTTTACCGCATGGTGAGGCAGTAATAAGCCTATTAAATGAGAACCAGGCAGTGTTAAGTAACGAAGAGGGGAAAATAACACCCTTTGAGGGATCGGGCAGCCTGACAGGGTAAAGTCACAGCATGTTAAAGAATGAGAGAATCTAGTTGCGACCATGCAGGTCGGTCTGAAGTCCTTCAAGTCTGCAGCCCTAACTCCTGTAACTGTCCGGACAACTATATAGAGAAACTTAGGCTGCATGTCAGGCTCCCCTCTACCCAAGGACAGAGCTAGCTACTAAAGAGATAAGTCGTGACCCTATACTCTGTGTTACCCATGGATTCTAAAGAGCTCAGAAATTATATATAAGGAAAAGCTAAGACATTAGCCCCATATACAAAGTGTTTGGTTGTCTGCTGATGCGTTCTAATGTAAAACTGTTATTCTGCATCCTGTTATTAGTAAGCTATCGCATGCCATAATAAGAAGAGCTGAATATTTTGATATATACAGAGGAGACAGAAGGATTAAACAAAATAAGAGGTAATGGCAGCCAGAAAATTAAACAAACCTCCCACTACAGGGAAGGCAACAGCGGCCAACTTGTTCTTTAAGCCCTCTAAAGGGGAGAAAACGGTGGAACCCCCGGATTCAGAACAAGTGGGGATCATGGAAGAAGATTTAGACTCTCAGACAGGTGATGCTGACTTAATCCCGATTACCCGGGCTGATATTAAAATGCTAGTCTCAAAGCAAGATATTGATAAAAACTTTGAAAAATTGTGGACTAAAATGGACTCCTTTCAGACCACCATCACCAATAGTCTCACAGAACTAAAGCATGAGATGCAGGATCTTCCACGTTGGAAGATAATGAGAATAATATAGAGGAAAAAGTGACCGCTATGACCCAAAGATCACAAGACCATCAGCTAGAAATAGATTCTATACAAGACAAGATGGAAGATTTGGAGAATCGCTCACGGAGAAGCAATTTGAGGCTGAAAGGAGTCCCGGAGACCGTTTCGCAGACAGACCTTCAGTGCTACTTAAAACAATTGTTCAGGGCGGTCACTGGATCCTCAGAAGAAGACAACTTCCACATAGAGAGGGCTCATAGGGCCCTGAAAGCAAAGCCAAAGGGTGATTTCCCGCCCAGAGATGTAATAGTGAAATTGCTTAGTTTCCCAGAAAAAGAGGCAATTCTTATGGCGGCCAGGAAGAACCCAACCTTCAAATATCAAGGAGTGGTAGTGCAGTTTTATCAAGGCCCCTCACACAACTGCTCCGGAAACAACAAATGAACTATCGATGGGGATTCCCCTTCGCCCTGCATATCATGCATGAGGGGAAAACCCTCTCAATAAAAGAAAGGAAGGATATCCCGGATATCTGTGAATATCTTGGTCTGGAATCACCGGACCTTCCATCCACCCACAGCGATTCAGAAGCAGAACAACAGCCACAAAGAGATAACATCCACAAAAGAGCCAAATGGATTAAAGTCACCAAAAAGAAACCAAAATGACTTAATGCATGACTGCTGATTCTGTAACTCCAAGATGACACGAGATTGGTCCTCACGATCAGACTGGTGGCAGATGAGTATACAAAGTTAACTGTTTTACACTGTTTTTTTTTTAGGGTTAAGCTGCAACTGCAAAGACTCTGTTGATATGATAATGGACACTGTTTTACCTGGCACGCTGATGCATTGAACATTTTTTAACTTTACCCAGTGACCAGGTCCTTATATTGCTATAGAATAAAAATACACCTTTTTAGTTAGTTTAGCTGTTTTTAAGATGTTTAGATTTCCTGCACGAAACTATTTACCTAAAGGGTTAGATGAACAATAACTGTTATAATAGGGCATTGAGCCTATACAATTGTTATGTTATACTTGAAATGTTTAGTTTTTCATTTTTTAGGTTATTCAGTCTGTGTGTTATAACGGGTACTTTGGGTTGGCACAGGTTGCTATGGGTCCAGGCAAATACACCACTAAGATAACAAATTACACCTACACTCACAATCCTCTCACATAATGTGAGAGGCTTAAATACAAATATTAAGCGCAAGACAGCAGTTAGTCAATATTTGAAGCTAAAGGCTAAGATTGTTTTCCTTCAGGAAAATTCCCAAATTTTGGCAGACATTATCCAACACATTACCACACCACTACAGACCAAAAAAAAAGAGGAGTTTCAATCTTAATCCACTCATCTTTGCACTTTATAAAAGAAGAAGTAATAACAGACCCGGAGGGGAGGTTTCTTATAGTCAGAGGGAGGATACATGATACGAAGGAAACTTCAAGATTTTTTCACACCTCATATAAAATAAGTGTAATTGCAATGGAATAGGAGTAGTATGGCCCACTTTGTTTTTATAGTTTGACTGTGTCCCACGCAAAACAGTTTCAGTCAGTTACCAAACTCTGCAGCCAGTGTTTCTCCTTCCTTCTGCATACAACTTATTGTCTAATCATAGGTGTGAAATATGGGTGGCCCTTCGAAACCTTGTCCCTCTATTGGATAATCTGAATATCCCATTTCCAACAGCCAAAAAGCTTTCTGGCTGTAGTTCTCTCATAGCAACACCGGGTGGCAGCATTACAATTAGACAGCATAAACAAATGCAGCATGACAAAGAAATACAGTGAAATACAGTTATACATTTAAGCATCTTTCTTTAAAATGTATAATAACTCCCATAATTTCTTGTATTAATCTCTCCCAATATTAATTATAGGTGAAGCGGCATCAGATTAATTTCCTGATCGATTTGAAACATCAAATACATCTAACATTATATTAAAATAATTTATATTTCATTTAGCCTAACAGAAAATGTATATCTCATAGTCATATCACATCAAAGTAACTTCCATATCTTCATCTTACTATATTTTAAAAGATGTATTTGAAACTTTATAAATATTTATTGCACATTCATATGATATGATATTTCATTTCATGCAGGCATTCCATCTGAAATAAAGTAATAAGTGTCATTAATTATTTCTTTCCAGGTCCACAAGTATTTATTTATATTCTTAAAAACACAGAGGTTAAGTAAGATCTTTTATGTTTTCAAAACATATATATATATATATATATATATATATATATGAATATATATATATATATATATATATACACATATATATGCACATTTATTTCTATGTAGATCTGAGATTATCTGTCTGAAAAATATAAACAAAACAGAGGTTATTACACATTTTTGACTGACTAAAACAGTTACCTCCCAAGCTTAGCAAATACCCATGTAATAATAATAGAGAATTAGACAATTTCTCAAATTTCTATATTTAATACATTCTGGGGCATGCATTCAAACAGAAAAAAATAAATTGATGTTTATTTGCTGCCTGCTTATGTGAGCTTCCAGAGTCACACCTCAGCATCTGTCTTTTGTTTTCCAAGGCCTTCATTGCTCCACATGGGGTCAATCCACGAGTAGTTGTAAAAGTCTTAATACAGCATATCTCCTGTTTAGCCAGCAGTGTAGATGTGTATTTGATGTTTAACTAACACCTATGTGCATAAAAGCTGTTTCTCTATGATTTTGATCAGTTCCAAAATGGGTATTTCAGACATTTCGTCTCCATATATTTTGTGTGGTGTTACCTATCTGACAATCTATCCTCTTAATTTGCCTTTTATGACTCATCCTGTTCTCTTTCAAAATTACTTCCCCCAACATTCCTCTAAGTGACTGTATTAAATTGGGCAGGCCAAATGTCCCATTGTATCAAAGTGCTGTCATTTAACATTGGTTCCCAGGCAATCATACAGAGGTTCCTGAAACTGTGTTAATTTTAGTTCCTTGCTAAATTATACAATTGCATAATTTAACATATTGAGTGTGTGAGATCTCCTGTGTAATTGAAGAAGTGGGAGAGAACTGAACCTGTCTGAAGTCAGTTCTGAATGCAATGAGTTATTTTCTACTGATCAGTGAAAATATTTGATCAAAGATACAGATTTATTAATCTTGAAATATATGATCAAAATATATATTTATTAATCTCACATATACCTTGACATAACGCTCTGTAATGTATACGCCCCGAATGAACAGCAAAACTCGTTTTTCAAACAGATCTCATACCACCTTACCCAATGGTCCCAGACTAGAACAATCATGGCTGGTGACTTTAATATTTCACTATCACCACATGTCAGAGACTTGCAAAACAAAATCTCAAAGAAATTGAATAGACAAAAATCAATAGCCAAATCAATAAGAGACTCATTGGCCTCACATAATCTAGTGGATACTTGGGAGACCCTTTACGGAGAAACGACAGACCACACATTCTACTCGCATGCACACAGGTCGTATACTTGACTGGACTATGTAACGGTTAGTCAGATGATGATCCCTAATATAATAAGCGCTTCTATAGTTCCCTGTGTTTGGTCAGACCATTCTATGGTACAGGTGGAACTAAAGGGAATACTAAATTATCAAAGACAAAGATCCTGGACATATGACCCACAAACTATTGGTAATGCTCATGCCCTTACTTAAATGAACAAACTACTTAAAGAATACTGGGAATTAAATAGGGGGTCCACATTAAACCAACTCTCCGACTGGGCAGCACATAAGCCTTATATGAGAGGAATGTTTATACAAGAAAAGGCCAGGATTAGGAAACTTTCTCATAGGACTATAGACCAACTCCAGGAGGAAATCCACACACTAGAAACACAACATAAACAAACCTTATCGGTAGCCACTTTTAAATTGTTACAGACCAAAAGAAAGCTATTAGCAAAGATTTTAAATGATTCGGCCACGAGAGCTATTCAGAGATTAAAGACCTCATACTTTATTTATTCAAATAAACCGGATAAATATTTAGCCAATAAATTGAGGGAAAGAGTGAAAATGCATTCTATCCCGACCATTCAGACTAAAGAAGGCACTAAAACATCAAACCCACAGGAGATCACGAATACCTTTGCATCCTATTATGAATCACTTTATGATGGTAAAAAGGTTACTAGAACACCTCAGACACACACTAAAACACTAGAATTTCTGAGACAAGCTCAGATTAGAAAAATTTCCACCGCAAATAAAGAGAGTTTGAATGCAGAGATAACTTCCCAAGAAATCCTGAGTGTTTTGAAGGATCTTAAGGTGGGTAAGGCAGCAGGCCCTGACGGCCTAACCAGTGAATATTATAAGGCCTTTAAAAAGGAGTTAGTCCCACACTTAAAAACGTTCTGTAATGATATCATGAAAGGAGTGGAGATCCCTATGGACTTACTAAGAGCCAAGATTGTAGTTATTCCCAAGCCTGGGAAAGACCCTACACAATGCAAAAACTACAGACCGATTTCATTAATTAACCAGGACATAAAAATACTAACAAAAATTCTGGCCAACAGACTTAAGACAGTGCTCCCAGAGATTATTCACCCTGACCAGGTGGGGTTCATTCAAGGAAGGGAAGCTCCAGACAATGTCCGAAGAACAATAGACTTGACGGAATGCTTGAAAATAGGGGAAACGCCTTCTCTGCTCCTATCACTGGACGCGGAGAAGGCGTTCGACAGAATTGACTGGTTGTACATGTTGGAGGTACTGACGGGTTACGGTTTCGAGGGCGACTTTGTACAGGCAATTAAAGGAATCTACTCAACACCTTCGGCTACAATAAGCGCTGCGGGATACCAATCTAGATCTATACCAATATTGAATGGTACCAGGCAGGGTTGTCCCCTGTCCCCACTACTGTTCGCTCTTTGTATCGAGCCGCTAGCTTCCAGAATTAGGAGATCAGATGATATTAGTGGAGTTAAAATAGGAAAAAAAGAATATAAATTATCGTTGTTCGCAGATGACATCCTTCTGACAATAACTAAACCTTTAAATTCCATGACGCATCTATACAAGGTGTTACAAGAATTTTCAGAAATATCTGGCTACAAGGTCAATAATGATAAGTGCGAGGCCTTACCGATCTCACTCCCCTCTCATACGAAAAAGCTGTTAGAGGTCAACTTTGATATCTCTTGGGTCAAGCATTCCCTTACATACTTAGGGATAAAGCTAGCAGACTCATATCATAAGCTCTACCAACTAAATTATATCCCTTTATATCACACAATTAGACAGGAATTACATAATTGGAAGAAAGGCAACTTCTCGTGGTATGGCCGTCTGTCATCAATAAAAATGAATATACTTCCCAGACTACTGTATTTATTTTGTGCCCTACCAATTAAGGTCCCCCATCAGGACCTAAAGAAACTACAAACGGATCTCCACTCCTTCCTGAGGGGAAATAGGGGAGCAAGAATTGCGTCACAAATTTTAGCTCAACATAGACAGAAAGGAGGGGTTGGTGTACCAAACTTAGCCGATTACTATCAAGCTGCTAGGACAGCTCAAACGACACTTTTAAGTAAACAGTCGAGTGAAGTAGTGTGGACTAAAATAGAAAGAGATCTGGTAGAACAAGAAAATTTGGATGGTATCTTATGGGATTCAGGTAAAGAGGGCAGATATCGCTTGGGAACAATCCCTACCATACTAGAATCACAAAGGTGTTGGAATCTGGCCATGAAATCCCATACACTCCTACCCAATCACTCATGGATTAGGCCCATAAAGTATCTTCTACCGAAAGAGCTACATAGCTATGTAGGTAAATGGACAAACAAGGGATTATATAGGGTAGCAGACCTGGTGGTACAGGGAAAGGTAGCAATCTATAACCATTTACGTGACATATTACAGCCGGACAAACTGCATTGGTTTGCATATCTTCAGATTTCCTCAGCCTTAACCAGTTACATTAAACTTCACAACAGACAACTTACCACTAGTTTAGAAAGAATATGCAAATCAGAGCATAGAGAGAAAGGAGTAATTTCCAAGATATACATGGATATTCAAGCTGACAAGCTTAATACCAAATCCAACATCATTCTGAAGTGGGAAGCAGACTTAGGTCTTACACTCCCGAGGGAAGAGTGGGATCAGATATTTCATGAGTCCTGCAAAGGATTGGCAAGTGCAGACTTACGGGGAAACACTATAAAAACAATATTTAGATGGTACTTAATCCCGACTAACACATCTCATTATTCAACTAATAAGAGCAAACTATGTTACAGAGGATGCGGAGAAAGGGGGTCTTATAGGCACATGTGGTGAGATTGTACTATAATTAGGAATACTTGGGCTAGGTTAAATGATCTACTAAGCTATCTACTAGACGAACAAATAACATTGACCATGGACCAAGCACTTTTAAATAGAGACCTGCCAAGATTTCTACCGTCAATTAATAAGTTCACTAAAATATTATGTACAATAACTAGAATATGCATAGCCAAATATTGGAAAATAGGTAACCCGACTTGGAAAGAAGTCACAGATAAGATTCAGGATATATACTCTTTCTCAGAAGGAGCTTCACGATTGCAAGGAAATACAGGCCAATTTCAGAAAATATGGTATTATTGGATACTAAAGGGGAATACCCAAAGAGACGGAGGTAGTAATGGGATAGGAGAACTTAAATGCTATTATTCTCTCAGGCTTAAGAGACAGTTGCACTCAATATAGATGTGGTCTACAAGAGAATGGGCAAAAAGGTATTACGGAGTCACATGTAATGCCATAAAACATAAAGGACTTGAGCAAAGACTTGTTAAGTAATGATGATAAACAGAATGGTAATCTGTGTAAGAACTAAAGACCTTTATTGACAATGTAACTGTCGGATGATAAGTGTTTGTATTTGCTTTTGGAACTGAAATAAAATTCTTTTAACATAAAACCTTCCCCAAGACTAAAATCCTTTAAGAGATCCCTCCTTGCATATCTCAAAACAGAATGCACCTGTCATGGTTGATTATATATTTCCTACCTGTTCTATGTTAAATTTTGCATATGTTATGTATTAATATTGTTTTTGTATTTTATTATACCCTATTGTATCAGTGCAATGTTTTGTGGACTCGGGACATACTTGAAAAGGAGAGAAATCTCAATGTATCCTTCCTGGTAAAATATTTTATAAAAAATATACGCACGCTACCTATCTATATATTTCTTCAACAAAGAGTAACAGGAGAACAATGCAACTTTGATAATAGAAGTAAATTGGAAACTTATTTTTAAATTGTATGATCTGCCTCAATCATGAAAGTAACATTTTAAGTGTCATGTCTCTTTAACCTCTTTACCCAATGCGACACATATATCATGTCTATGATTACAGCCGTCTCGGCTGAAACAAATAAGACAGTGCTTATCACCCATTGAGCCTCTGTTGTACCTGATTTTCATGGATTTACAATACATTTTTTGTTTTACCTACCTTATCTGGACGATTGGGATTGTTTCTTTTTTTGACATATATATATACGTTATGCGATTAAAGGTCCATTACACCACATAATGGATATATACGTTGCAGCTTCAAGAAGCTCCAGCACTGACCGCTAATCTAAAAAAAAAAAACACCCAAAAAACCCTTAAAAAAACCTAACACTAACCCCGACGATCCACTTACAGTTTTTGAAGTCCCGCTTGAACGATCTTCATACAGACGGCCTCTTCTATCTTCATCCAGGTGGCGAGAAGTCTTCATCCAGGTGGCCTCTTCTATCTTCATCCAGGCGGCATCTTCTATCTTGATCCCGGCCGCGCAGAGCAGGTTCATCCTGCAGGCAATCTATTCTCATATGGTAATGGAGCACGAACGGTGCTCCATTACAAAATGAGTGCAGATTGCCATATCGTTACAGACAGGGATATGGTCTGTGTCACTGTCTTTAACAATCTCCTTCAGTGCCGGTGGGAGGTGAAGGAGGGAGGCGGGTGGCACAAAGGGAGAGGGGAAGAGAGAGGAAGGAAGTGGGAGGGGCCCTACACTACATAAAATAAAGTATGGAAGGGAGTGTCAGGTGATACGGTTATTCTTACACAAGAATATTATAACCATTGCCAGCTAACTAATTAACCCCTTCACTGCCTGGAATTTCAGAAGTATGTTGCGCAGCTGCAATTAGCGACCTTCTAATTATCAAAAAGAAATGGAAAAGCCATGTATGTCTGCACTTTCTGAACAAAAGGGGCCCCAGAGAAGCTTTTGCATGCACTTGTGTTATAACTGCACAAGCTGTATGTAAATAATTTCAGTGAGAAACACAAACGCCTAGATTACGAGTTTTGCATTTGCCTTAAAAAGCAGCGTTGAGAGGTCCCAACGCTGCTTTTTATCTAACGCTGGTATTACGAGTCTGACAGGTAGAGGCTCACCGCTCACTTTTCTTCCGCGACTCAAGGCTACAGCAAATCCCCTTACGTAAATTGCGTATCCTATATTTTTAATGGGATTTGCCTTACACTGGTATTATGGGTCTTGGAAGAAGTGAGCGGTAGGCCCTCTCCTGTCAAGACTTCGACCGCATTTAAAAGTCAGTAGTTAAGAGTTTTATGGGCTAACGCCGGAACATAAAACTCTTAACTAAAGTGCTAAAAAGTACTCTAACACCCATAAACTACCTATTAACCTCTAAACCGAGGCCCCCCCCGCATCGCAAACACTATAATAAAATTTGTAACCCCTAATCTGCCGACCGGACATTGCCGCCACCTACATTATACTTATGACCCCTAATCTGCTGCTCCTAACATCGCCGACACCTACATTATATTTATTAACCCCCAATCTGCCGCCCCCAATGTCGCCACCACCTACCTACAATTATTAACCCCTAATCTGCCGAACGGACATCGCCGCCACTTTAATAAATGTATTAACCCCTAAACCGCTGCACTCCCACATAGCAAACACTAGTTAAATTTTATTAACCCCTAATCTGCCGTCCCTAACTTCGCCGACACCTACTTACATTTATTAACCCCTAATCTGCCACCCCCAACGTCGCCGCTACTATATTAAATTTATTAACCCCTAAACCTAAGTCTAAACCTAACCCTAACCCCCCCTAACTTAAATATAATTTAAATTAAACAAAATTAATTTAACATAATTAAATAAATTATTCCTATTTAAAACTAAATACTTACCTATAAAATAATAATAATAAAATAATATACATTGTAGCTATTTTAGGATTTATATTTATTTTACAGGCAACTTTGTATTTATTTTAACTAGGTACAATAGTTATTAAATAGTTATTAACTATTTAATAACTACCTAGATAAAATAAGTCCAAAATTACCTGTAAAATAAATCCTAACCTAAGTTACAATTACACCTAACACTACACTATCATTAAATAAATTACCTAAACTACCTACAATTAATTACAATTAAATTAAATAAACTAAAGTACAAAAAAAACACTAAATTACAGAAAATAAAAAAAGAATTACAATAATTTTAAACTAATTACACCTAATCTAATCCCCCTAATAAAATAAAAAAGCCCCCCAAAATAATAAAATTTCCCTACCCTATACTAAATTACAAATAGCCCTGGGAACAGCCAATAGAATGCGAGCTCAATCCTATTGGCTGATCCAATCCAATCCTATCAGCCAATCAGAATTCAAGGGACGCCATCTTGGATGACGTCCCTTAAAGCAACCTTCATTCTTCGTTAGGATGTCGTTTGAAGAGGATGGCTCTGCGTCGGCTGGATAGAAGATGGCTCCACTCCGGAAGGATGAAGATAGAAGATGCAGCCTGGATGAAGCCTTCTGCCGTCTGGAGGACATCTTCTGCCCCGATCGGATGAAGACTTCTGCCGTATGGAGGACCACTTGTGCCCGGCTGGGTGAAGACGGCTCAAGGTAGGGAGATCTTCAGGGGGTTAGAGTTAGGTTTTTTTAAGGGGGGATTGGGTAGGTTTTAGAGTAGGGGTGTGTGGGTGGTGGGGTATTGTATTTTTCTTTTTCAGGTAAAAGAGCTGATTACTTTGGCGCAATGCCCCACATTTAGTATAGGGTAGTATAGGGTAGGGAAATTTTATTATTTTGGGGGGCTTTTTTATTTTATTAGGGGGATTAGATTAGGTGTAATTAGTTTAAAATTATTGTAATTCTTTTTTTATTTTCTGTAATTTAGTGGGGGGGGGGTTGTACTTTAGTTTATTGAATTTAATTGTAATTAATTGTAGGTAGTTTAGGTAATTTATTTAATGATAGTGTAGTGTTAGGTGTAATTGTAACTTAGGTTAGGATTTATTTTACAGGTAATTTTGTACTTATTTTAGCTAGGTAGTTATTAAATAGTTAATAACTATTTAATAACTATTGTACCTAGTTAAAATAAATACAAAGTTGCCTGTAAAATAAATATAAAACCTAAACTAGCTACAATGTAACTATTAGTTATATTGTAGCTAGCTTAGGGTCTATTTTATAGGTAAGTATTTAGTTTTAAATAGGAATAATTTATTTAATTATGTTAAATTAATTTAGTTTAATTTAAATTATATTTAAGTTAGGGGGGGTTAGGGTTAGGTTTAGACTTAGGTTTAGGGGTTAATAAATTTAATATAGTAGCGGCGATGTTGGGGGTGTCAGATTAGGGGTTAATAAATGTAAGTAGGTGTCGGCGATGTTAGGGACGGAGGTTAGGGGTTAATACAATTTAACTAGTGTTTGCGAGGTGGGAGTGCGGCGGTTTAGGGGTTAATACATTTATTAAAGTGGCAGCGATGTCCGGTTGGCAGATTAGGGGTTAATAATTGTAGGTAGGTGGCGGCGACGTTGGGGGGGGCAGATTAGGGGTTTATAAGTATAATATAGGTGTCAGCGATGTTGGGGGCAGTAGATTAGGGGTTCATAGGAATAATGTAGGTGGTGGCGGTGTCCGGAGCGGCAGATTAGGAGCTAATAATATAATGCAGGTGTCAGCGATAGCGGGGGTGGCAGATTAGGGGTTAATAAGTGTAAGATATGGGGTGTTTAGACTCGGGGTTAATGTTAGGATGTTAGGTGCAGACAAAAAAAATTTTTCCCATAGGAAACAATGGGGCTGCGTTAGAAGCTGGACGCTGCTTTTTTGCAGGTGTTAGGTTTTTTTCCAGCCAGCTCAGCCCCATTGTTTCCTATGGGGAAATTGTGCACGAGCACGTTTAGCCAGCTTACCACTGACTTAAGCAACGCTAGTATTGAGGTGAGATGTGGAGCTAAATTCTGCTCTACGCTCACCTTTTTGCGGCTAACGCCGGGTTTAAAAAAACCTGTAATACCAGCGTTGGCTTAAGGGAGCTGTGGGAAAAAAGGGAGCGTTAGACCTGCAAGCCTTACCGACAAAAACTCGTAATCTAGGCGAAAGTTTGTGAAAAGTTAACGTTTTTTTTATATATAATCGCATTTGGCGGGGGAAATGGTGGCATGAAATATACCAAAGTGTGCCTAGAACAATACCTTGGGGTGAAGGGGTTAATCGGGTAGCTTGTCTTCTAAAAACAAATATATAGTTTTGATAGGTAAATAGATTTAAAAAAAAAACAAGGATTTATTTCTGTTTAAATGGAGTGATAGCAAAAATGCTAAAAAAATATTGTATTTAAGTAAATTTTTCTCTAAAATTCCCGTTCCTGAAGGGGTTAAATATAGTACAAGAAAAAACAATGAATGATGTAAAATGTTCGTGTTTGCATTGTTTCTTATTTTGAGCTAAGCATAAATGCTATGTTATGGGCTATAAAATATAGTGGTACAAAGTGTTAGATATAACAAATATTGGAGTAGTTGCTATAGTATGTAGTAATTGATTTGCTGACCAATCTGGGTATGGCATGGGAACATGCTGGCATGTGACTCTGCCCATAGGATGAGCCCCTTAGCAGGAATGAAAAAAAAGTATGATTTCATTTATTGAAAAAAAAGCTAACAGCTCTAACACAAAGCAGCTTATTTTTATGACATTATTCTTTTTCTCTTTCTTAAATTTAAAAAATAGATGTTTCTTTTTCAATTCACTAACAGCTAGATTACGAGTTGTGCGTTCGGGTTTTAACACTGAAAAAATGGTCATTTCAGCCTTAAAACAGCACCACAGCCATTACAAGACTTGTCGGTATAGCTGTACCGCAAGCCTTTTAGCCTGTACCGCAACGTCAGTCCCAAACACGTAAAAATTATGTTTTTTCATGGGACATCCATAGCGCTGCCATTACGAGTTTTGCGGTCAGGCTAAAAACCTTGCGTCCCAGCCTATACCGACAAGATCCGTTCCGCAATCTAAAAGCAGTAGTTATGAGTTTTAAGCTACAAAACTGTAACATAAAACTCATAACTAAAGTGTTACAAAGTGCACTAAACACCCATAAACTACCTATTAACCCCTAAACTGAGGCCCTCCCACATCGCAAATACTATATTAAACTTATTAAACCCTAATCTGCCGCTCCCGACATAGCTGCCACTAAAAATAATTATTAACCCCTATTCCGCCGCCGCTCCCCGAAATTGTTACCGCTATAATAAAGTTATCAAATAGAATGAGAGCTGCTTAAATCCTATTGGCTGATTTGAACAGCCAATAGGATTTAGCAGCTCTAATTCCTATTGGCTGATTCTAATTTTTCATCCAATAGGAATGCAAGGGACGCCATTTTGAAACGGCTCCCTTGTATTGAAGATTCAGTGTACGGCAGCGACCGTATGAAGAGGATGCTCAGTGCCGGATGTCTTCAGGATGGACCCGCTCCGCACGGCCGGGATCAAGATAGAAGATGCCTCCTGGATGAAGATAGAAGAGGCCGTCTGGATAAAGACTTCTCGCCGCCTGGATGAAGATAGAAGAAGATCGTTCAAGCGGGACTTCAAAAACTGTAAGTGGATCGTCAGGGGTTAGTGTTAGGTTTTTTTTAAGGGTTTTTTGGGTGTTTTTTTTTAGATTAGGGTTTGGGCAGCAAAAGAGCTAAATGTCCTTTTAAGGGCAATGCCCATACAAATGCCCTTTTCAGGGCAATGGGTAGATTAGGTTTTTTAGATATTTTTTTTTATTTTGGGGGTGGGGGTTTGTAATGTTAGTGGGTCTTTGTAAAAAATGTCCAGGTAAAAGAGCTGTTTAACTTAGGGCAATGCCCTATAAAAGGCCCTGTTAAGAGCTATTGGTAGTTTATTCTAGATTAGGTTTTTTATTTTGGTGTGTTTTTTTTTTAAAATGGGTATTAAAATAGGAATCATTTTTATTATTTTTGATAATTTGTTTGTTATTTTGTGTAATTTTTTTTGTTTGTTTTGGGGTGGGTTTTTATTTTTAGATTAGGGCTTGGGCAGCAACAAAACTAAATGCCCTTTTTAAGGAAATGGGTAGATTAGGTTTTACTTTATTTTTATTTTGTGGGTTTCGGAGGTTGGGGTTTGTATACTGTTAGGGGGTGTTTGTTTTGTTTTGTAGCAAAAGAGCTGTTAACTTTAGGGCAATGCCCTACAAAAGGCCCTTTTAAGGGCCCTTGGTAATTTATTATAGATTTGGGGTATTTTTATTTTGGGGTGTTTTTTTTGTTTTTTTTAAAGGGTATTAGAATAGGAATAATTTTTATTGTTTGTATAATTTAGTTTGTTATTTTTTGTAATGGTAGGTTTTTTATTTTTTGTCATTTGATTTTTTTATTTTTTGTATGGCTAGGTTTTAGTGTAAGGCAGCTTATGTTTTATTTGATAGGTAAGTTTGTATTTATTTTAACTAGGTAGTTAGTAAATAGTTAATAACTATTTACTAACTAGTCTTCCTAGTTAAAATAAATACAAACTTTCCTGTGAAATAAAAATAAAACCTAAGCAAGCTACAATATAACTATTAGTTATATTGTAGCTAGTTTAGGTTTTATTTCACAGGTATTTAGTTTTTAATAGGAATTATTTAGTTAATAATTGTAAGTTTAATTTAGCTATATTTTAACTATGTTAAAGTTAGGGGGTGTTAGGGTTACGTTAGGGTGAGGGTTATGGTTAGGTTTAGGGTTAGGGTTAGGCTTAGGGTTACGTTAGGGTTAGGTTTAGTGGTTAATATAGTTTAATTTAGGTTGTTGTGGTGTGGGGGTCTGGCGGTTTAGGAGTTAATAGGTTTATTTAGTGGTAGTGATGTGGGAGGCCAGAGGTTTAGGGGTTAATAGCTTTATATAGTTGCGGCGATGTCAGGGAACGGCGGAATAGAAGTTAATAATTTATTATAGTGTGGACGATGTTGGGGTGCAGGAGAATAGGGGTTAATAAATTTAGTAAAGTGGCGGCGATATCTGGAGCGGCAGCTTAGGGGTTAATAGTTTTATTTAGGTGGCGGCGATATCGGGGGTGGCAGATTAAGGGTTAATAACTGTATGTAGGTGCCGGCGATGTCGGTGGGGGCAGATTAGGGGTGTTTAGACGTGGGGTTTATGTTAGGGTGTTAGGTTTAAACATGACATTTTTTTCCCCATAGACATCAATCGGGCTGCGTTACGGAGCTTTTCATTCTGCGATCGCAGGTGTTAGACTTTTTTCTAACACTCTCTCCCCATTGATGTCTATGGGGAAAGCATGCATGAGTACGTCAAAACAGCGCTTGTATTTTGTGCGCTATGGAGCTTAAAAGCACCATATCACACACACTAGCCGGCTGTTTCAAAACTTGTAATGGCAGCGCTATAGAGGGTTAAATAACTCAACGTTTGTTGCGTTAGTTAATTTCCCTATAGTGCGCATAACTCGTAATCTAGGTGTAATTTTTTAATACAAGTGCGTTGTATGGTAATTGCAATAAAAGAATATAAAATGTTATAGTTTCCAATAAAGCCAATATAAACAAAATTGTACAGGATATGTTTTATAAGACTATGCCTAAGATTTCTATTATATATATATATATTCTCAAAAGCACTCAATGCCTTTATTTAAAAAAAAAAAAAAAAAAAAGTTTATCCCTCACTCTCAAGATGTGTGTGCTAGTTCAGTGTTTCGCAATACCTAGCCTCTGGGCACACTAACAGGTAAGCTTTGCATGATTACTGTAGGTATGTGCAGGTTAAAGAGACATGAAACCCACAATGTTTCTTTTATGATTCAGATAGAGCATGCAATTTTAAACAACTTTACTTCTATTATCAAATTTGCTTCATTCCCTTGGCATCTTATATTGAAGGAGCAGTGACGCAATACTGGGAGCTAGCTGAGGTGAGCCAATGAAAACAGTCATACACATTCAGCCACCAATTAGAAGCTAGCTCCCATTAGTGCATTGCTGCTGATAAACCTAACTAGATATGATTTTCAACAAAGAGTACAAAGAGAATGAAGAAAATTAGATAATAGAAACAAAGTGGAAAGCTGTTTCAAATTGTATGCTCTATCTGAATCATGAAAGGTCTTCTTTTAATAACCATGGTTACTGATGAGCTGATTATATCACCTGTGCTCGAGTTCAGATATTCTGAAACTCAAATCTTGTAAGTGTGCCCTGAGGAATGGAATTGAGAAACATTTTGATAGATTCTTACATTTAAGAAGCAAAAAAAGAAATGGATATTGCTAAGCTTTCACATTAACTTAAAGGGACATTCCAGCCAAAATTGGAATCCACATGGATGCTTTTCAGTTTTGAATAGAAGCATTTTTGTAATATAAATGTATTAGCAAAAATGCTTCTAATACAATCTACAACTGTTTCAGATGTGTATCTAAGTATGCACGAGCACCAACACTTGCTCAGAAAGCCTAAGGTGCCTGTACCATCATGTAATGACTCAATTTGTTAATAGCTGACATGATACATGCCTCACTGGCACTCTAAGCAGCTACAATATTTAAAATGCATGTGCACTGAGAATATCTTGCTATGCTTCACATGCACGTGCAGAGAAAAATGTTAACACTAAAACAGTGATAACTTTCACTAGGAATATGTTTGCCAATACAAGTATATTTCAAATATGTTTCTACACAAAGATGTAATTCATCTATGTGCATTTAAATTTTGCCCGAAATGTCCCTTTAACATTCTACTCACTAGGTTCTTTTTTTACTGATAGATGTGCTTATGTTATGCACATTTAGTCATGGAAATAGAACAATAGAAACTTATTAGCCCTATAAAAAGCCTCATTATATTCAATTACTTTATAATAATGAAGGAGAATGAGTGACTAAACAAAAACATGTTAAATATTACAAACATTTATATACGATAAAGCTATAATATAGATATAAAGTTTGAATTATAAATGCATTGCCAAGAGGAAAAAACACAAACAGATGCTCAACTAAGCTGGGATCTCTGAAACGTACATTTTAACCTTTGGTATTTTATAAGGAAATTAAATACTGTTCCTTTAACTCACAGAGGCCACCAACGCCGGTTCTAGAACTTAAAATTTGGGGGCCTAAAAAAGGTGGTGAAAAACTTGAAAAGACACCGAACAGATAATGCCCCTTGGCAGATTATGCTCTACTCTTCGCAGCTCAACGGGGATGCTACACAGGCTTTTGAAGGTGTGCACCACCATAGAACCACCACTGGAGGCCACTACTGGTTTAACTTAAAGGGACACTGAACCCAAATTTTTCTTTTGTGATTCAGATAGAGCATGCAATTTTAAGCAACTTTCTAATTTACTCCTATTATCAAATGTTCTTCGTTCTCTTGCTATCTTTATTTGAAAAAGAAGGCATACTAACTTTTTTATTAGTTCAGAACTCTGGACAGAACTTTTTTATTGGTGGATGAATTTATCCACCAATCTGCAAGAACAACCCAGGTTGTTCACCAAAAATGGGCCGGCATCTAAACTTACTGGAAGAAGCCATCGGCTCCCACCCACCAACGATTGCCGCCATCGATGTCGCCACAGAGTGGCTCTCTCTGCATCAGAGGGGTAAGAAAGGTTATTGCAGGATGCCTCGTTATTGAGGCATCACTGCAATAAGTGGGAAGTGGCTGGAAGCGATCTAGATCGCTTGTACCGCTTTCCAAGACCGACAACTTACGGCGTACGCCGTACATCGTCGGCCATTAAGGGGTTAAGGACCAGGGCTGTTTTAACACTTTAGTGGTGTTTGTGTTTAGCTGTAATTTCCCCCTCATTTACTGTTCCAATACAAATTATATTTATTTTTTTCAGGACAAGAAGGGCTTTCTTTACATAGCATTATTTGTATCATGCCATATAATTTACTTTTAAAAAAATAAAATATGATGAAAAATTGAAAAAAACAAGTTTTTTTACTTTTACTTAAAAATCTTTTATTCATCTACAAAAGCTAAAGAAAAAAAATGCTAAATAGATTAAAAATTTTGTCCTGAGTTTAAAAACAACCAGTGTTTACATGCTTTTATGCTTTTTTTTGCACGTTATAGGGCTATAAGTACAAGTAGGACATTGCTGTTTCAAAATATATATTTTTAAAATGTATCAATAGTGACATTGTAACACTGTCACAAAAATAATAATTGTCTGTTACTACGTGCCTCACATGCCTGGCAGATAGTAACAGCGGTATTTCGGCGGAAGCGATCTCTGATCGCTGCCACTGCTCGTTTTAAGTCATGACGGTTCAGGACCGTCATCAGTCCTCAAGGGGTTAAAAACACATACAATATCAAACAAAGCCTATCCAGGCCTGGAAAACAGTGTTATTCACAAAGAGCAATTACAGGGTTAGAAATGAGCACATAAGTGTGACACGCTCAAGCCCTATAGTGCAATTTAAATACACAGATCCAGACTCCCTATATTGGTAACAAAGGGAGACAGACAATGTATACAGCTCCTTGAAATTACTATACAGCCAGCAGAACCATGAATGCCAGTCCAAATGGAGCACTTAGTTTTCAAAACACGCTCCACAAAAAGTCCTCAAGGACATATATGGCAAAGTTACTTATGCTCTGTGCTCTTGTCCGGAGACAGCTTAAGATACAAAAGCCTCACCACGTTGTGATTTCAGATTTCCTGGGTCTCATGTTACGGGATTCCTGTATCTACATCGAGTGAGAAATATCTTCCGGCTACTGAAGAAGCTGTGACTATATTCAAAGTCACCGACGGTTCTCCTCCCGTGTTGGTACTGCATATAGCGCCTAGTGTTGCGCCTCCAGGAATGTTGTCAACAAACGTGAATGGCAAACAGGAACCTCCGGACAAACTGTAACCACGGCACTTCAGATTAGCTTGTTTAAATGATGCCAGTCTTTGGAGCGTCAGACATGACACGTTTCGCCCCTCCCCTTTCTGGGCTAACTTTAGGGCTTCATGAGATGCTGGTTTCTGTCAGAGACGGCTTTTTAAGCACCTGAAGTATTACTCCTTTTCATTGCTTCTCCTTTAATTATAAAAGAGACCACCAGCTAACATTTATACCAGAGTGTTAACGCTGCTGAGTCTATAGTAACATAATTACCATCCTACAGCAATGTGTATATGCATCGTCAAATCAGTTGCATATATTACATTGTTTCAAAAATGGCAGGTTTTTGAGGATAGCACCATGGCTCCTTACAATTGAAAAATAAGCTGAACGGCTCAGCCAAACCATGCAACTACTACACTAATCTATTATATGCCTCAATGATTTTAGATTATCTTTAGATGTGTAATTTTAAACAAATATATATATATACACAATGCATATCGTTAACCTCTTAATGACCACAGCACTTTTTCATTTTCTGTTTGTTTGGGACAAAGGCTATTTTTACATTTTTGCGGTGTTTGTGTTTAGCTGTAATTTTCCTCTTACTCATTTACTGTACCCACACATATTATATACTGTTTTTCTCGCCATTAAATGGACTTTCTAAAGATTCCATTACTTTCATCATATCTTATAATTTACTATAAAAAAATTATAAAATATGAGGAAAAAATGGAAAAAAACACACTTTTTCTAACTTTGACCCCCAAAATCTGTTACACATCTACAACCACCAAAAAACAACCATGCTAAATAGTTTCAAAATTTTGTCCTGAGTTTAGAAATACCCAATGTTTACATGTTCTTTGCTTTTTTTGCAAGTTATAGGGCAATAAATACAAGTAGCACTTTGCTATTTCCAAACCACTTTTTTTCAAAATTAGCGCTAGTTACATTGGAACACTGATATCTGTTAGGAATCCCTGAATATCCCTTGACATGTGTATATATATATATATATATTTTTTTAGAAGACATCCCAAAGTATTGATCTAGGCCCATTTTGGTATATTTCATGCCACCATTTCACCGCCAAAAGCGATCAAATAAAAAAAATCGTTCACTTTTTCACAAATTTTTTCACAAACTTTAGGTTTCTCACAGAAATTATTTGCAAATAACTTGTGCAATTATGGCATAAATGGTTGTAAATGCTTCTCTGGGATCCCCTTTGTTCAGAAATAGCAGACATATATGGCTTTGGCGTTGCTTTTTGGTAATTAGAAAGCCGCTAAATGCCGCTGAGCACCACACGTGTATTATGCCCAGCAGTGCAGGGGTTAATTAGGGAGCTTGTAGGTTTAATTTTAGCTTTAGTGTAGTGTAGTAGACATTCCAAAGTATTGATCTAGGCCCATTTTGATATATTTCAGGCCACCATTTCACCGCCAAATGTGATCAAATAAAAAAAATTGTTCCCTTTTTCACAAACTTTAGGTTTCTCACTGAAATTATTTACAAACAGCTTGTGCAATAATGGCACAGATGGTTGTAAATGCTTCTCTGGGATCCCCTTTCTTCAGAAATAGCAGACATATATGGCTTTGGCGTTGCTTTTTGCTAATTAGAAGGCCGCTAAATGCCACTGTGCATCACACGTGTATTATGGCTAGCAGTGAAGGGGTTAATTAGGTAGCTTGTAGGGAGCTTGCAGGGTTAATTTTAGCTTTAGTGTAGAGATCAGCCTCCCACCTGACACATCACACCCCCAATCCCTTCCAAACAGCTCTCTTCCCTTCCCCACCCCACAATTCGCCCCGCCATCTTAAGTACTGGCAGAAAGTCTGCCAGTACTAAAATAAAAGGTATCATATATTTTTTATTTTTTTAAGCATATTTACATATGCTGCTGTGTAGGATCCCCCCTTAGCCCACAACCTCCCTGATTCCCCCCCCCCCAAAGAGCTCTCTAACCCTCCCTCTCTACCTTATTGGGAGCCATCTTGGGTGCTGGCAGCTGTCTGCCAGTACCCAGTTTACAATAAAATAGATTTTATTTTTATTTTATTTTTTCTGTAGTGTAGCTTCCCCCCCAAAGACCAACCCCCCCACCCCCTCCCAGATCCCTTAGATTGTTTTTACATCTATTCCCTCCCCCCTTTCTCCCACTTTTTAACATAAAATGTTTCTGTAGTGTAGCGGTTCCCACCCGCTACCTCCCCGTACACGCGCTCACCCACAGCCCCCCGTGCACGCGCGCGCATCCGTGCACGCCCATGGCAACCCCGCCCCCGATCTTGCCCCCCTCTTACTGGAAGAAGCCATTGATGACTGCCTCCCACATTGGCTCCCACCCACCAACGATTGCGGCCATCGATGTCCGGTGCAGAGAGAGCCCCAGAGTGGCTCTCTCTGCATCAGAGGGGTAAGAAAGGTTTTTGCAGGATATTGAGGCATCACTGCAATAACCGGAAAGGGCTATTCCGAGGTGATCCCAGGGGAACGGCAGCACTTCCAGGGTGTCGTTGGACAGCCTTCGGTCTCAAGATACTACTATACTACTCTTGTTATCCTCTCTCTCTCTGTCTCTTGTAATTTTCCTCTCATTTACTGTTCCCATACAAATTATATATTGTTTTTTTTTTTCAGGACAAGAAGGGCTTTCTTTACATAGCATTATTTGTATCGTCATATAATTTACTAAAAAAATAAAATATGGTGAAAAATGAAAAAAAAACATGTTTTTTTACTTTTACTTGAAAAATCTTTTATTCATCTACAAAAGCTAATGAAAAAAAATGCTAAATAGATTTAAAATTTTGTCCTGAGTTTAAAAACAACCAGTGTTTACATGATTTTATGCTTTTTTTTTGCAAGTTATAGGGCTATAAGTACAAGTAGGACATTGCTGTTTCAAAATATATATTTTTAAAATGTATCAATAGTGACATTGTAACACTGTCACAAACATAATAATTGTCTGTTACTACGTGCCTCACATGCCTGGCAGATAGTAACAGCGGTATTTCGGCGGAAGCGATCTCTGATCGCTGCCACTGCTCGTTTTAAGTCATGCCGGTTCAGGACCATCATCAGTCCTCAAGGGGTTAAAAACACACACAATGTCAAAGAAAACATATCCAGGCCTGGAAAACAGTGTTATTCACAAAGAGCAATTACAGGGTTAGAAATGAGCACATAAGTGTGACACGCTCAAGCCCTACAGGGCAATTTAAATACACAGATCCAGACTCCCTAAATTGGTAACGGAGGGAGACAGGCAATGTACACAGCTCCTTGAAATTACTATATAGCCAGCAGAACCATGAATGCCAGTCCAAATGGAGCACTTAGTGTTCAAAACACGCTCCACAAAAAGTCCTCAGGGACATATATGACAAAGTTACTTATGCTCTGTGCTCTTGTCCGGAGACAGCTTAAGATACAAAAGCCTCACCACGTTGTGATTTCAGATTTCCTGGGTCTCATGTTACTGGATCCTGTATCTACATCGAGTGAGAAATATCTTCCGGCTACTGAAGAAGCTGTGACTATATTCAAAGTCACTGACGGTTCTCCTCCCGTGTTGGTACTGCATATAGCGCCTAGTGTTGCGCCTCCAGGAATGTTGTCAACAAACGTGAATGGCAAACAGGAACCTCCGGACAAACTGTAACCACAGCACTTCAGATTAGCTTGTTTAAATGATGCCGGTCTTTGGAGCGTCAGACATGACACGTTTTGCCCCTCCCCTTTCTGGGCTAACTTTAGGGCTTCATGAGATGCTGGTTTCTGTCAGAGACGGCTTTTTAAGCACCTGAAGTATTACTCCTTTTCATTGCTTCTCCTTTAATTATTAAAGGGACCACCAGCTAACATTTATTCCAGAGTGTTAACGCTGCTGAGTCTATAGTAACATAATTACCATCCTACAGCAATGTGTATATGCATCGTCAAATCAGTTGCATATATTACATTGTTTCAAAAGTGTCAGGTTTTTGAGGATAGCACCATGGCTCCTTACAATTGAAAAATAAGCTGAACGGCTCAGCCAAACCATGCAACTACTACACTAATCTATTATATGCCTCAATGATTTTAGATTATCTTTAGATGTGCAATTTTAAACAAATATATATATATATATATATATATATACACAATGCATATCGTTAATCCCTTAATGACCACAGCACTTTTCCATTTTCTGTCCGTTTGGGACCAAGGCTATTTTTACATTTTTGCGGTGTTTGTGTAAAGTTGTAATTTTCCTCTTACTCATTTACTGTCCCCACACATATTATATACTGTTTTTCTCGCCATTAAATGGACTTTCTAAAGATACCATTATTTTCATCATATCTTATAATTTACTATAAAAAATTATAAAATAAGAGGAAAAAATGGAAAAAAAAACACATTTTTTGTAAATTTGACCCCAAAATCTACAACCACCAAAAAACACCCATGTTAAATAGTTTCTAAATTTTGTCCTGAGTTTAGAAATACCCAATGTTTACATGTTCTTTGCTTTTTGGTTCACTTTTTTTTTTCACAAACTTTAGGTTTCTCACTGAAATTGTTTACAAACAACTTTTGCAATTATAGCATAAATGGTTGTAAATGCTTCTCTGGGATCCCCTTTGTTCAGAAATAGCAGACATATATGGCTTTGGAGTTGTTTTTTGATAATTAGAAGGCCTCTAAATGCCACTGCGCACCATATGTGTATTATGCCCAGCATGTAGGGAGCTTCTAGGGTTAATTTTAAGTTTAGTGTAGTGTAGTAGACAACCCCAAGTATTGATCTAGGGCTATCTTGGTATATTTCATGCCACCTTTTCACCGCCAAATGTGATCAAATTAAAAAAAAACGTTAAATTTTTCACAATTTTAGGTTTCTCACTGAAATTATTTACAAACAGCTTGTGCAATTATGGCACAAATGGTTGTAAATGGTTCCCTGGGATCCCCTTTCTTCAGAAATAGCAGACATGTATGGCTTCGGCGTTGCTTTTTGCTAATTACAAGGACACAAAATGCCGCTGCGCATCAAACGTGTATTATGTCTATCAGTGAAGGGGTTAATTAGGTAGCTTGTAGGGAGCTTGCGGGGTTAATTTTAGCTTTAGTGTAGAGATCAGCCTCCCACCTGACACATCAGACCCCCTGAATCCCTGATCCCCCCAAACAGCTCTATTCCCTCCCCCACCCCACAATTGTCCCCGCCATCTTAAGTACTGGCAGAAAGTCTGCCAGTACTAAAATAAAAGATATCTTTTTTTTTCTTCAGTATATTTGCATATGCTGCTGTGTAGGATCCCGCCTTAGCCCCCAACCTCCCTGACCCCCCCCCAACAGTTCTCTATCCCTCCCCCTCTACCTTATTGTGGGCCATCTTGGGTACTGGCAGCTTTCTGCCAGTACCCAGTTTACAATAAAATATATATTTTTTTATTATTATTATTTTTTTCCATAGTGTAGCTTTCCCCCCCAAAGATCAACCCCCCACCCTCTCCCAGATCCCTTAGTTATATTTTAAAAACTCTTCCCTCTCCCCTTTCTCCCACTTTTACATTTAAATTTTTGCCGTAGTGTAGCGGTTCCCACCCGCTCCCTCCCCGTGCACGTGTGCGCATCAGTGCGCACCCCCCGTCATTCCCGCCCTCCTCCACATCACATAGCCGCCCACCCGCCTCCCACTTCGGCTCCCACCCACCAACGATACCGGCCATCGATGTCCGGTGCAGAGAGGACCACAGAGTGGCTCTCTGCATCAGATGGCCAAGGGGTGTTATTGGCCAAGGGGTGTTATTGCAGAATGCCTCGATATTGAGGCATCACTGCAATAACTGGAAAGTGGCTGGATCGCTTCCACCGCTTTCCCAGACCAACGACATACAGGGTACGTCCTCGGTTGTTAACTTTATTTTTATAGAGGACGTACCCTGTACGTCGTTGGTCGTTAAGGGGTAAAAGGAAACATGAGAACTCAATTTTTTCATTAAGGCCATTAGGTGCCAGTGTATTTAATCTATACATCCAGCGGGACTCATTTTGTAATAACAATTTAGCTACATCACCACCTCGGTGGTGTTGAATAATGTGTTGTATGCCAGTTACTTTCATAATGGTAAAATCTGAACTATGATGTGTTTCAAAGTTCCTAGCAACTGAGCTGTCTTGTACCTTGCCTTTTATGTCGTTTCTGTGCTCCCTGACCCAATCTTTTAGGTCTTGTTTTGTTTTCCCTATGTAATACATGGGATAGGAACAATGTAAGAGATAGATTATACCTGTTGTGTTGCAAGTGATCCATTGCCTAATATCATATTTCTTATTAGTATTGGTTCCAAATTTGTTTTTGTATAAACCTGCAATATACACAATGTCCACATGGACTGCATCCCCGCCATCTATTCATTGCACCTAACCATGTCTGTGATGTTACCCCTTTCCTATATTCACTCTGCAGTCTGCACCAATCTATCTTTAAGGCTTGGAGCCCTTTGTGCAGTTAGTAGGGGATTATCGCCAATGCATTCTTTGAGTTCAACATCTGCAGTTAATATATGCCAATATTTTTTAATTACACATCTAAGTTAATTCCAATGTGAATTGTATTTCGTTATAAGGCGGTCTTTGCCCGTGTCTTTCTCTTCCCTGTTCTGGTTGTATAGCAGGTCTCGTCTCTGACTTTTTCTGGCTCTTACCCATGCTCTCTTGACTTGTCTTTTTAAATAATCCCTTTCCAAAAACCTACAGGACATATCTTTGGCTTGTTCCTCAAAATCATCAATACTGGAACAGTTCCTTTTAAGGCGAAGGAACTGTCTCACTGGGATGCCTGATTTCAAACTGTCAGAGTGATGACTTCTAGCATGTAGGAGACTGTTTGTTGCAGTTAGTTTATAATGTACTTTAGTGTTTAAATGTTTATCATCTTTCCTAATGGTTAAATCCAGAAAAGTAGCTTTCTGTTTACTAATTTCACTAGTTAGGAAGATGTTATACCCGTTGTCAGTGTTTAGGATCCCAAGAAAAGTTTCTAAGAGATCTTTACTACCCTTCCATAAGAGAAGGATATCATCCACGTAACGAATCCAGAGTGCCACGTGTGTCTCCACTAGGGTCCCAAAACTTGAGAAAACCTCAAGCCTTCCAAAGGCCTAAATATAAACAGGCATAGGTGGGGGCACACGTGGCACCCATGGCCGTTCCCTGGAGTTGCCTGTAATATTTTCCATCAAATAAAAAGATGTTGTTGGTAAGAATTAAATGTAATAGGGAGATAACACACTCTGTATGAGCTTGGTACTCATGTCCTCTCTGTTCTAAGAAATACCTTATAGCTCTAATTCCCACTGTGTGTGGGATCGAGGAATATAGAGATTCCACGTCAAGGCTAACTAATAAAGTATCATCATCAATCTCTATTCCGTCAAGTTTTCTGAGTACATCCGAGGTATCTTGGACATAAGAGGGGAATGAACTCAGGAAAGGACTCATAAAAGATTCAATATACCTGCTTGCTTCTTCCATTGCACCTCCTATGCCCGAGATAATCGGCCATTCTGGTGGTTTTATCATGCTTTTATGGAGTTTGGGGATACAATAAAAAGTTGGTACTATGGGAAAGCCTTTGAGCATGAATTCATGCTCTTTTTTTATCAAGCCCTCTCTTAGTGCATCATTGAGCTTAAATTGTAGTTCATTACACGATCTGTCAAATGCAGACCAATCAGTCAATTTGTATTGTGCTGTGTTACCAAGCTGTCTATGAACTTCAGCTAGGTAATCTATTTCATTCATGATGACCAAATTGCCACCCTTATCTGAAGATTTGAAGATCAAATTCTTTTGATTAAGGAGTTCTGTTAAAGATTTACGTTTATCTCTACTTAGGTTATCATTTACAACCCCACAAATATGTAACTTCCCTATTTCATTTTCCACACATCTCACAAAGATTTGTACGTCTGGTGTGGGCGAAAGGGAGGCATATATTTAGATGGGGGTTTAAACCTAGATACTTTAGGGTGTTGTATGTCCTCATCTTGTTCCTCCAGAAGGGACACCAAGTCATCTATTATTTTTGTTCATAATTTTCTTAAGGACCAACTTTCTAGCAAACAAGTTTAGGTCCTTGATGAAATCAAATTTGTCAAGGCCCGCTGATGGACAGAAGGACAAGCCTTTCTTGAGCATAATGATTTGAGAGAGGGACAGGGGGAAGGGGGACAAGTTCACAACTCTAAGGCCATCAATTAGATCCCTAGGTTGTGTACCATGGATAGACATTAAGTCCTCTGATTCCTCATTGTCATCCGTGTTTCTCTGTTGTTCCTGTACCTCCCTCCTCCTTTCCTCCTGCTTAAAGAGCATCCAGCACCATCTCTTACTTCTCCCTCCCCTCCTTGACTTCCTCCTAAAGGGGATGAATCCTGTAGGGCATTTCTTATATTTTGGGTGTTTTCTAGTTCATTATCCGAGTTATCAGTTTCTGAATCATATGAATTGTGGATTCCTCCACCATTTCTGTAAATATAGATCTTATTTTCTCTCTCACCCTCCTGATCTCCCATTAGCTTCCTTCTTTTTTTAAACTTAATCTCATTTTGTAATTTGTCAATATTACGCTGAGTTTCTCAAAAGCTGGATCTGTAGCAAAGGTGTTAACTACCGTATAAGCTTTTTCTACCTCTATTTTACTTTCATCCAAATTTTTCTTATCCTCTTCAATCATTAGTTCCATTAATTCAATGACACATCTAGTTAGTATTGCGTTCCACTTTTTGACAAAATCATTATCAGCATTAAGTCCCCTTAAATTAATACCGGGGTACTCTGTATTAATTTTCTTGTACATAATTTTCAAGGCTAGCTACCTCCCACTTCAATTTCAGCTCTTTTATAGCTTTCAGTTTGTATAATTTAAAAGCTGTAAATACATCCTCACTTTTTTCATACATTTTTTGCTCATCTATTACAATTGTAGCTTTAAATGCCACACTAACGTCACTCTGTGTCATGATATTACCTATGTTGCTCACTTTCCCTTTAATTCACATCGCTCTCCCTATAAAGGTATCCTCCTCCCAACTTCCTATGCTTAGTATTTTGTGTGTTTACCTGTCTGCTACGGCACGCAGTCTTGCCACAGCTTGTGATAACCTAAGCCTCTAGGATTCCTTACCAGGACGCCGCAGCTACTTGTGCATTGCCAGTAGCAGTGCTTCTACTAGTGTGGTACGAGAGGAGAGAGTACAAGTTTCCTCTTAAACCAAAACTGCTTTTTTCACCCTACACAGAACTCTTACATTGTAAGAAGGAGGATCCGTTACTAGCCTAAGGCAAGGACCGCCCACTCTAGTTGTCTGCACGTTCCAGTGCCTGAGAAGAGTCGCAGCAACCTCTGTCTTCACATACACCCGGCAGGAACAACAATCTTAGCTACCAGGTATTGATTCCTTTGACAACTACTAGTTTGCAATTCAACCTCCTGCCGCTTCTCTTTACTAACTTACTCACACCTCCTCCTAAACTGCTTGCTAAGCAAACCGGAACTGTGTCACCTCTCATATTGTTGCGGTTCTCTTGCACCTGGACAGTTAGTTATAATAGTTGTGGTTACCTGCTAAAAGAACTTTTATACACATCTATCTTTGCTGCAAGCATTTTTCATAAGTTACTATCTGTGTCCAAAATCTCCTGAACTAACGTGCATTACATACACACATTCTGTATTGTAATCTATAACTGAATTATGCCCTGTAGAGAAACTCTGTCTATTACCTCTCATACTTCTAAAGGCCGTTAACTCCCCTTGTGGGCCCTCAGTCAAGGATCAGAACAGGGGATACATTACAATAGTAACCACGCTATTTTGTGAGTGGAACAAAGATCTAATTTCTCCTCTTTACTTTACTATAATCACATATCCTCACATAATACTAAGCTTTTCCAGGAATTATCATGGAGTTGACAGAACTCACAAACCGAGTTGCTTAATTATCTCAAAATATGGATCTCTTAATCCAGGGTGTAAGGGAAATACAAACGGAAAACCAGTACTTGAGGACTTTTATCAAGGATAACATAAACACTAGACCTAGTGTACCTGATTCTCACCCAGACCCCCAGGTTTGCCCCCCTGAAAGGTTCTCGGGGGACAGGACCCAGTTCAGGGAATTTAAGAATTCCTGTATGCTGTACATTTCTTTGAAACCTAAAACATATCCCACAGAACGAACAAAAGTTCTGACTGTGATATTGTATCTAAAAGGAGAACCTAAATCTTGGGCTACCAACTTTTATGAGACAAATGATCCTATATTGGACTCCCTAGATTCATTTTTTTTAAAAATGTCATTCTTATATGTAGATAAAAATAAGCAGAACACTGCTGAAAATGCCCTCAGGACTTTAAAGCAAAATAAAATACCCGCTGAGGATTATGTCTCTGACTTTAAGAGATGGGCTCCAGACACACTTTGGAACAAAGCAGCACTCCGGTTTCAGTTCTGTCTTGGATTATCAGAGTCCGTGAAGGACGAACTAGCTAGGGGAAAACTCCCCTCTACCCTGGACACTCTTATGGCTCAAGCTGTATCCATAGATCGGCGCATACATGAACGCAGACATGAAAAAGCCACAACTGAACTGCCGTGGAAGAAAAACCCTTCTACCTCTTATTCCCCTTCACCCCAAAAGAGTACAGAAGAACCAAAGGAAATAGCTTTCACAAATGGGCCCCTCACCACAGAGGAGAAAAACAGAAGGAGGCTTAACAACCTATGCCTATATTGCGCCTCCATTCTGTCAAGGACTGTCCCAGTCTTCTAAAATAGAAGGGAAAGAGATGCATAACTTATAATAGTTGTACAAACCAGTTATCAACTAGTACTCACTGTAACGTTTATTTTTCTCTACAGTGGGAAACCCAAAGAATACCGACTCAAGCCATTATTGATTCTGGTACTCTTGGTAACTTCATAGATATAAAATTCACTAAGCTGTATCACATTCCTCTAATAAAGAAAGTTGATTCACTCGCACTCTGTGTGATAGATGGTTCTTTCATTTCCTCTGGCCCCATTACTCACCATACTGTGCCTCTTCTAATGTCTACTCCATCAGGGCATAGGGAACATGTCACTTTTGATGTTATAGCCTCAACGCTTTTTCCAATTGTTTTGGGCCTACGCTGGTTACAAACACACCAACCACATATTAACTGGAAGACCTCAGAGGTGGGTTTTACATCAGACTTCTGTACCAAGTCATGCTATCTCTCTACTTCTATTCTTCATACATCAACTATAGAAACTCCTGTACCTGACTCTTATGCTGATTAAAAACACACACGAAAAAACCCAAACACTAAGCCTAAAGCTTTATATAGCTGGTGTGTAATAAAGTAGGATCCAGCAGTTTATCCAGATTAGTTGCAAGAGTCAAAGACGTGTATAAACACGAGTAGAGAAGTAGGCGTGTATTGTAACAAACACTCACCGAAAAAGCTGCACGAACAACCAGGCGTGTGCAGGTATCGCCCACCAAGCATCAGCAGTGAACTCCTTATTTGTAATCCAGGATCACCCCCGGGTAAGTCCTCACCTCTGTGCCGTATACGAAGGAGATTTCAAATCATCCTGCATCAAACAGTACGGCTCACAGAGTCTCGCTAGGATGCTTGTATGCGGGTAGAGTGTTGACGTCACCACGCCTCTTGTCAGTGGAAAGTAGCTCTGCTCCGGAATCTTAACGCACAGAAGGAACCGCTCCAAGACGAAAGCACAGGTTGGATGTCACGGAAGAGACTGGAGTAGACACAATTCAAAAGGAAAAACCGGCATCCAGAGTAGATATAAATTAAAAGTTCCAATATTTATTAATGAGATTAAAAGGATAAACACAGCATTAGGTCAAAGACATGGGCGCAGCACAAACAGGCATACGCATTTCGGACGTATCCGTAGTCACAGCCTGAGGTGCTAGCCCGCACATTTGTTTAAAAGGCTTTAAAACAATAGTGATTGGTTATACAAAAACACACACCCCCATGAATGAAGACCAATAACAACATACCAAATTTAACACACCCTCCATTGCATTTAACATGAATGAAAGGTTTCAAAGAACCCAAACAATTTGCATATTCACCAAATAGAAAAAACACAAATGAATGCAAATATTATATATTTAACATGAGAAGAATATTAAAGAGTATTAAAGTAAATTTATCCAAACGTAACTAAATCAATTTAATTTAAAAGGACCGATGATATCAGGATGCATAAATGTTCAGATAATGGGTAAACCTAAGGTAAATACATAGGTAAAGTACACCTCTCTACATGGAGGGTTGTGATTATTCAAAACCACTGAAGGATACCCATTATGTGATAATGCCCCATTGTAAAAATGGCATTACTCTATGCCTATTATTCATAATGAGCACTTAATACAGAAAAAACTTGAACATTACATTTAAGTGTAACAACATTATTTGGGCATTAGCATCATGGAACATAATATATATAATGGAAATTATGCTGGATTTTAGTTACAAAGACCTGACAAATATAGGAAACGTGACAGACTACCTGGTAAGATTTCTCCAAGAACTCATTCCCAGTGATTAATTATATCAAATCTGGAATTCAAACCCTTCGGCAAACGAGTGTCTAGGGTAAAGATCCAATACGCTTCTCTACGTGCCAATACTAGATCTATGATCTCCTAGGGGAGGGGACATAGATCTAGTATTGGCCCGTAGAGAAGCATATTGGATCTTTACCCTAGACACTCGTTTGCCGAAGGGTTTGAATTCCAGATTTGATATAATTAATCACTGGGAATGAGTTCTTGGAGAAATCTTACCAGGTAGTCTGTCACGTTTCCTATATTTGTCAGGTCTTTGTAACTAAAATCCAGCATAATTTCCATTATATATATTATGTTCCATGATGCTAATGCCCAAATAATGTTGTTACACTTAAATGTAATGTTCAAGTTTTTTCTGTATTAAGTGCTCATTATGAATAATAGGCATAGAGTAATGCCATTTTTACAATGGGGCATTATCACATAATGGGTAACCTTCAGTGGTTTTGAATAATCATAACTCTCCATGTAGAGAGGTGTACTTTACCTATGTATTTGCCTTAGGTTTACCCGTTATCTGAACATTTATGCATCCTGATATCATCGGTCCTTTTAAATTAAATTGATTTAGTTACATATGGATAAATTTACTTTAATACTCTTTAATATTCTTCTCATGTTAAATATATAATATTTGCATTCATTTGTGTTTTTTCTAATTGGTGACTATGCAAATCATTTGGGTTCTTTGAAACCTTTCATTCATGTTAAATGCAAGCATCTTCTATATCACTGATCTATATTGTCAGATTGAGCCTAATAACGTTATGTTTAGAACACAATGCTGGTAATGGAGGGTGTGTTAAATTTGGTACGTTGTTATTGGTCTTCATTCATGGGGGTGTGTGTTTTTGTATAACCAATCACTATTGTTTTAAAGCCTTTTAAACAAATGTGCAGGCTAGCACCTCAGGCTGTGACTACGGATACGTCCGAAACGCGTATGCCTGTTTGTGCTGCGCCCATGTCTTTTACCTAATGCTGTGTTTATCCTTTTAATCTCATTAATAAATATTGGAACTTTTAATTTATATCTACTCTGGATGCCGGCTTTTCCTTTTGAATTGTGTCTTATGCTGATTATTCCGATATTTTCGACAAGACAGAAACAGAAACCCTTCCTCCTCACAGGTCATATGACTGCCCAATAGAACTCTTACCTGGTTCCACCATCCCCTATGGGCATATTTATCCCCTTTCTGAAACCAAGCTACTCCATTTAAAACAGTACCTAGATGATAACTTGCGTAAGGGTTTCATCAGGCCTTCCACCTCTCCTGCTGGAGCAGGTATATTCTTTGTGCGCAATAAAGATAACACCTTAAGACCCATAATTGACTACAGAGAGTTGAACAAGGGCACAAAGAAGAATAGGTATCCATTACCCCTTATCCCTGAAATTATAGAAAGACTTCAGGGGACGACTGTTTTTACTAAACTTGACCTAAGGGGAGCGTACAACCTAATCAGGATTAAATCTGGGCACGAATGGCTGACAGCGTTCCGAACAAGGTACGGCTTGTTCGAGAATACTGTCATGCCGTTCGGATTATGCAATGCTCCAGCCACATTTCAGTGTTTTATTAATGACCTCTTCCGAGATCTTCTCGACATATGCATGATCATATATCTTGATGATATACTAATTTATTCTAAGACCATGGAACAACACATACATCAAGTCAGAATAGTATTGCAACGCCTTAGACAAAACTTATTATATGCAAAACCAGGGAAATGTATATTTAATACCGATACCATCTCATTTCTTGGGTATGTCATATCCCCTTTAGGCATACAGATGGAAAATCAAAGGTTAAGGCTATATCATCCTGGCCTGTTCCCAAATGCAAAAAAGACATACAACGATTTCTCAGTTTTTCAAATTTTTATAGAAAATTTATAAAATATGTCTCCACAATAGCCAGACCTTTGACTATACTCACAGGTAACCAGCCATCCTTCGTTTGGACATCACTAGCTAATACAGCCTTTAACAAACTTAAACAATGTTTTATCACAGCTCCTATACTCAAACATCCTAATCCTAATCTTCAATTCATACTAGAGGTAGACGCTTCAGATTATGCTCTAGGGGCTATCTTATCCCAACGGAAAACTCCAAAAGCACCTATCCATCCTGTTGCTTTCTTTTCCAGGGTCATGACTTCCTCTGAATTAAATTATCCCATCGGGTAAAAAGAATTGTTAGCTAGCAAAAGTTCTTTGGAGTTCTGGAGATATCTACTTGAGGGCACTACCTTCCCAATTTTGATTTACACGGATTACAAGAACGTTGAGCATCTTAAAACAAATAAAACATTAACATCTCATCCTGTCAGATGGAGTCTCTTCTTCACCAGGGAATAAGAACGGAACAGACCAGGGAATAAGAACGGAAAGGCTGACTCCTTATCCAGAAAAGATCCAAGACCTGATTACTCCTCTCTGATGACTTCTGTCATCGCACCAAACAGATTCCTTGTTTTTTCTATCGACGATACATCCCTCTTCCGTGATTCCCAACAACATGACAGAGAAGCACCAAAGAACCTTCTAACCAAAGGTAAAAATGGGTTGTTCTACCACCAAGAAAAGGTTTATGTACCACCAAGTTTACGCAAGTATCTATTACAATCAGCACGCGACTCTGTCCTTTCCGAACACCCAGGTGTTCATAAAACAATCCACCTACTCAAGAGAGATTTTTGGTGGCCAAATATGTCTTCCGATATCACCAAGTATATTGCATCTTGTAACATCTGTGCAGTAGCTAAAACATCTAAAACACATCCTTATGGTCTCTTAATCTCTCTACCTGTCTCAGACAGGCCTTGGAAGAACATTGCAATGGACTTTATTGTAGATCTCCCTTGCTCCAACAACCATGACTGCATAATGGTAGTCGTGGACTTGTTCACCAAAATGGCACATTTTATACCTTGTTATTCTCTGCCTACTGCATCCGAAACTGCACAATTATTTCTATCTCACATTGTAAGACTACACGGACTTCCAGATTCAATAACCTCGGATAGAGGCTCACAATTTACCTCCAGATTCTGGTCCCAACTATGTCTCATTCTGAACATACATCGTAGGCTTAGTACTTCTTATCATCCTCAGATGAACAGACAGACTGAGAGGACTAACCAAACACTCGAACAATACCTCAGATGTCATTGCTCCTATTTACAGGAAAACTGGTTTTCCCTTCTCCCAACAGCCGAATTCGCTTTCAACAACTCCGTAAATGGCAATCACAAAACAAAACAATCTCCCTTTTTTGCTAACTACAGCTTCCACCCCAGATTTCATTTATACCCTAGAGAGGAAAGTTCATCTCCACTGGTTAATAATACATTGAATGAACTTGCACAAGGTTTTGCTGTCATTCAGGACAACCTCAAACAAGCTCAAGCCCATCAAAAATCCTTCTACGATTTACGAAGATGTAAACCACCTGTCCTTTTAGGATACTTAGGGTTCTTAACCCTACTGTTGTTTCTTTGGATTTACCAAGGACCTCCGTATATATTCCTCTTTCCATGTATCCCTTTTGAAGCCCTATACTTCAGTGAGACCTCCTGATAAATCTATCCACCTCTCCACTGACAATCTCGTTGGTCCTGACTATGAGGTTGATTCCATTCTGGACTCTAGGTTCCATTGGAATACTCTGCAATACCTCGTCCATTGGAATGGGTTTGGTCACGATGGGGATTCATGGGAGCCCTCCTCCAATCTCTCGGCTCCTAGACTTGTTTCTTTATTCCCCCGCAGGAATCCCAAATGACCGAAACGCTGAGCCCCGGAGTGGCTCCTTGGTTGGGGGTCCTGTCATGATATTACCTATGTTGCTCACTGTCCCTTTAATTCACAGCGCTCTCCCTATAAAGATATCCTCCTCCCAACTTCCTATGCTTAGTATTTTGTGTGTTTACCTGTCTGCTACGGCACGCAGTCTCGCCACAGCTTGTGATAACCTAAGCCTCTAGGATTCCTTACCAGGACGCCGCAGCTACTTGTGCATTGCCAGTAGCAGTGCTTCTACTAGTGTGGTACGAGAGGAGAGAGTACAAGTTTCCTCTTAAACCAAAACAACTTTTTTCACCCTACACAGAACTCCTACATCGTAAGAAGGAGAATCCGTTACTAGCGTAAGGCAAGGACCGCCCACTCTAGTTGTCTGCACATTCCGGTGCCTGAGAAGAGTCGCAGTAACCTCTGTCTTCACATACACCCAGCTGGAACAACAATCTTAGCTACCAGGTATTGATTCCTTTGACAACTACTAGTTTGCAATTCAACCTCCTGCGGCTTCTCTTTACTAACTTACTCAAACCTCCTAAACTGCTTGCTAAGCAAACCGGAACTGTGTTATAATAGCTGTGGTTACTGTGTCATAATAGCTGTGGTTACCTGCTAAAAGAACTTTTATACACATCTATCTTTGCTGCAACCATTTTTCATAAGTTACTATCTGTGTCCAAAATCTCCTGAACTAACGTGCATTACATACACACATTCTGTATTGTAATCTATAACTGAATTACACCCTGGAGAGACTCTGTCTATTACCTATCATACTTCTAAAGGCCGTTAACTCCCCTTGTGGGCCCTCAGTCTAGGATCAGAACAGGGGATACATTACAATAGTAACCCCGCTATTATGTGAGACTGAGTGAAACAAAGATCTTATTCCTCATCTTTACTTTACTATCATCACATATCCTCACACTCTGCCATCTCTCATCCAAGATTTTATAAGCCATGGCGCCACTCCCAAAAAGAGTCACTGACACTGTGAAGAGGAAATTCAAAGATTGTATATATATATATATATATATATATATATAACTATATAGTAGGTGCTCAACTATAAACAGCGTCAATATACCAGCTGCACCAATTTCAAAAATATACACAAATATGTGTGCACTCTACTAATAAATATTCGGATCAAAACAGGTGCTTGCAGTCATAAGCAGACTAATAAAATTATTGTGAAATTAGTAAACAGGAAGCTACTTTTCTGGATTTAACCATTAGGAAAGATGGTAAACGTTTAAACACTAAAGTACATTGTAAACTAACTGCAACAAACAGTCTCCTACATGCTAGAAGTCATCACTCTGACAGTTTGAAATCAGGCATCCTAGTGAGACAGTCCCTTCGCCTTAAAAGGAACTGTTCCAGTGTTGATGATTTTGAGGAGGAACAGGCCAAAGATATGTCCCGTAGGTTTTTAGAAAGGGGTTATTCAAAAAGACAAGTCAAGAGAGCATGGGTAAGAGCCAGAAAAAGCCAGAGACGGAACCTGCTATATAACCAGAACAGGGAGGGAGGGCAAGGTACGCCTTATAACAAAATACTATTCACATTGGAATCAACTTAGATGTGTAATGAAAAAAAAAAAATTGCCTGGTATTTCGGGGCTGGACTGACCTTACTTGGCGGGATCAGACTGATATGTTTTAGGAAAGTTTTCCTCTGTGAAAAGCACAACTGGGCTAAAAGAGGCTGCTCCTAGGTGGTAACTCATCAAAGAACAAGCTACTGATTTGTTGTTCGTTATGGAGCACTTCTCTCTTTGTGTGAAAAAATATTGGCATATCTTAACTGCAGATGCTGAACTCAAAGAATGCATTGGCGATTATCCCCTACTAACTGCACAAAGGGCTCCAAGCCTCAAAGATAGATTGGTGCAGAGTGAATATGGAAAGGGGTAACATCACAGACATGGTTAGGTGCAATAAATAGATGGCAGGGATGCAGTCCATGCGGACATTGTGTATATTGCTGGTTTATACAAAAAAACAAACAAATTTGGAACCAATATTGATAAGAAATATGATATTAGGCAATGGATCACTTGCAACACAACAGGTGTAATCTATCTCTTACATTGTTCCTGTCCCATGTATTACATAGGGAAAACAAAACAAGATCTAAAAGATTGAGTCAGGGAACACAGGGACAACATAAAAGGCAAGGTACAAGACAGCCAGGTTGCTAGGCACTTTGAAACACATCATGGTTCAGATTTTACCATTATGAAAGTAACTGGCATACAACACATTTAACAACACCGCCAAGCTGGTGATGTAGATAAATTGTTATTACAAAATCAGTCCCGCTGGATGTATAGATTAAATACACTGGCACCCAATGGTCTTAATAAAAAAAATTGAATTCTCATGTTTCCTTTAACGATTTGCATTGTATAAAAATATTTGTTAAAAACTGCACATCTAAAGATAATCTAAAATCATTGAGGCATATAATAGATTAGTGTAGTATTTGCATGGTTTTGCTGAGCTGTTCAGCTTATTTTTCAATTGTAAGGAGCCATGGTGCTATCCTCAAAAACCTGCCACTTTTGAAACAATGTAATATATGCAACTGATTTGACGATGCATATACACATTGCTGTAGGATGGTAATTATGTTACTATAGACTCAGCAGCGTTAACACTCTGGAATAAATGTTAGCTGGTGGTCCCTTTAATAATTAAAGGAGAAGCAATGAAAAGGAGTAATTCTTCAGGTGCTTAAAAAGCCGTCTCTGACAGAAACCAGCATCTGATGAAGCCCTAAAGTTAGCCCAGAAAGGGGAGGGGCAAAACGTGTCATGTCTGACGCTCCAAAGACTGGCATCATTTAAACAAGCTAATCTGAAGTGCCGTGGTTACAGTTTGTCCGGAGGTTCCTGTTTGCCATTCACGTTTGTTGCCAACATTCCTGGAGGCGCAACACTAGGCGCTATATGCAGTACCAACACGGGAGGAGAACCGTCAGTGGCTTTGAATATAGTCACAGCTTCTTCAGTAGCCGGAAGATTTTTTTCACTCGATGTGGATACAGGATCCAGTAACATGAGACCCAGGAAATCTGAAATCACAACGTGGTGAGGCTTTTGTATCTTAAGCTGTCTCCGGACAAGAGCACAGAGCATAAGTAACTTTGCCATATATGTCCCTGAGGACTTTTTGTGGAGCGTGTTCTGAACACTAAGTGCTCCATTTGGACTGGCATTCATGGTTCTGCTGGCTATATAGTAATTTCAAGGAGCTGTATACATTGCCTGTCTCCCTCCGTTACCAATATAGGGAGTCTGGATCTGTGTATTTAAATTGCACTATAGGGCTTGAGTGTGTCACACTTATGTGCTCATTTCTAACCCTGTAATTGCTCTTTGTGAATAACACTGTTTTCCAGGCCTGGATATGTTATGTTTGATATTGTGTGTTTTTTAAATGAATGTGATTTTGCATTTGTTTCTTAATTTGGTTGAGTTTTGTGCTACTGACACCAGTGCAGGGATATAAATAAAATATTTTCTTTATTGGATCTGAGTGCTGCCTTGTCATTCTTGAATATTCACTTACATAGTAACTATTTTTATCTTTACAATTATTTTATTTCTATTGTACATGTGTGAACTAAAACTCTTTAGTTGCAATACAATACTGAAACTATTTCAGTTCGCTCTAGATTTCTCTAACAATACTGAAACTTGTACATCAATAATCATTCTAAATTACCTGGGGGATTGTGGGTATACTGCAAATTTCTATAGTGTGTTACATGTATGTATAATACTGTAGTATTCTGATTACATCTGATTAAGAAAAAAAACATATTCATGAAAAAATAACATGAAGGCAAGAAAAAAGTTAAAGGGACAGTAAACCTAAAAAATAATGTTATATAATTCTGCACATAGTGCTATATAACATTATTTTAGTGCTATCATTATAAAACCTTTTTTTTCCATTTGAATTTTTTTTAAATATGCCCGTTTTACAGACCCGCTCTCTGCTCTCTGCTGAGCGGGTCTATTTTTTTTACACAGCGCACCGGGCCAGCTGTATAGTCACAGCCCGGCCCGACCGTGCCATAACATTAAGTGCAGCTCGCTCCTGCTCTGTCTGACAGCAGGAGCGAGCTGCACTTAAAGGGATATAAAACCCCAATTTTTTCTTTCGTGATTTAGAAAGAGCATGTAATTTTAAACAACTTTCTAATTTACTTCTATTATCTATTTTGCTTCATTCTCTTGATATACTTTGCTGAAAAGCATATCTAGATATGCTTAGTAGCTGCTGATTGGTAGCTGCTCATAGATGCCTCCCGTGATTGGCTCACCCATGTGCATTGCTATTTCTTCAGCAAAGGATATCTAAAGAATGATGCAAATGAGATAATAGAAGCAAATTGGAATGTTCTTTAAAATTGTATTCTCTACCTGAATCATGAAAGAAAAATTTTGGGTTTAGTGTCCCTTTAATGTTATGGCGCGGTCGGGCTGTGACTATACAGCTGGCCTGATGCGTTGTGTAAAAAAAAAACAGACCCGCTCAGCAGAGAGCAGGTCTGTAAAACGGCATATTTTAAAAAAATTCAAATGGAAAAAAAGGTTTTAGCACTAAAATAATGTTATATAATTACACTATAATGTTATATAATTACTCTATGTGCAGAATTATATAACATTATTTTTTAGGTTTACTGACACTTTAAACAAGACCTGCTGTCTGGAATGCCGCTAAGAAAAGAGGAAGAAGTTCCTGTTTTTTCTAGTTTTAATGCCCTTGGGGCTTTCTGATTGGATACAACAAAAGGATAGTGGAAGTTAAAGAAACTAATTACCAGTTAGTATGCACTTCCAGCACTCTATGCCCAGACTTGGGGATGGTACTGAACGGGAAGTTAAAATATAACTTTTATTAATAAATGATTAAAAGTTTGTACAAAAACAAAACATACACGGCTAGATTTAGAGTTTTGTCGGTAACGACCCACGAAGCTAACGCTGGCTTTTTTCTGGCCGCACCTTTAAAATAACTCTGGTATTGAGAGTCCACAGAATGGCTGCGTTAGGCTCCAAAAAAGGAGCGTAGAGCATATTTAACGCCACTGCAACTCTCGATACCAGAGTTGCTTACGGACGCGGCCAGCCTCAAAAACGTGCTTGTGCACGATTCCCCCATAGGAAACAATGGGGCTGTTTGAGCTGAAAAAAAAACTAACACCTGCAAAAAAGCCACGTTCAGCTCCTAATGCAGCCCCATTGTTTGCTATGGGGAAACACTTCCTACGTCTGCACCTAACACTCTAATATGTACCCCGAGTCTAAACACCCCTAACCTTACACTTATTAACCCCTATTCTGCCGCCCCCGCTATCGCTGACCCCTGCATATTATTATTAACCCCTAATCTGCCGCTCCGTAAACCGCCGCTACTTACATTATCGATATGTACCCCTAATCTGCTGTCCCTAACACCGCCGACCCCTATATTATATTTATTAACCCCTAATCTGCCGCCCACAACGTCGCCTCCACCTGCCTACACTTATTAACCCCTAATCTGCCGACCGGACCGCATCGCTATTATAATAAAGTTATTAACCCCTAATCCACCTCACTAACCCTATAATAAATAGTATTAACAACTAATCTGCCCTCCTTAACATCGCCGACACCTAACTTCAAACATTAACCCCTAATCTGCCGACTGGAGCTCACCGCTATTCTAATAAATGTATTAACCCCTAAAGCTAAGTGTAACCCTAACACTAACACCCCCCTAAGTTAAATATAATTTAAATCTAACGAAATTAATTAACTCTTATTAAATAAATTATTCCTATTTAAAGCTAAATACTTACCTGTAAAATAAATCCTAATATAGCTACAATATAAATTATAATTATATTATAGCTATTTTAGGATTAATATTTATTTTACAGGTAACTTTGTATTTATTTTAACCAGGTACAATAGCTATTAAATAGTTAAGAACTATTTAATAGCTACCTAGTTAAAACAATTACAAAATTACCTGTAAAATAAATCCTAACCTAAGTTACAATTAAACCTAACACTACACTATTAATAAATAAATTAAATAAAATACCTACAATTACCTACAATTAAACCTAACACTACACTATCAATAAATTAATTAAATACAATACCTACAAATAACTACAATGAAATAAACTGAAGACCTCCACCGCGGACCCATCTTCTTCCGACGACGACTTCCCGACGAATGACGGTTCCTTTAAGGGACGTCATCCAAGATGGCGTCCCTCGAATTCCGATTGGCTGATTCAATCAGCCAATCAGATTGTGCTCGCATTCTTTCGGCTGTTCCGATCAGCTAATAGAATGCCAGCTCAATCTGATTGGCTGATCGGATCAGCCAATCGGATTGAACTTGATTCTGATTGGTTGATTCCATCAGCCAATCAGAATTTTCCTACCTTAATTCCGATTGGCTGATAGAACCCTATCAGCCAATCGGAATTTGAGGGACACCATCTTGGATGACGTCCCTTAAAGGAACCGTCATTCGTCTGGAAGTCGTCGTCGGAAGAAGATGGGTCCACGGTGGAGGTCTTCAAGATGGAGCCGGTCCTCATCGGATGAAGATAGAAGATGCCGCTTGGAAGAAGATGGTTGCCGGTCCGGATCTACTCTTCTTCCCGGATAGGATGAAGACTTTGGAGCCTCTTCTGGACTTCTTCAGCCGTCGGATGATGGATGTCTAGCCCCGCTTGGGCTTAGATGAAGATATCGGAGCCAGGACAGATCGGTGTGATACCCGGTGAGGTGAAGACAAGGTAGGAAGATCTTCAGGGGCTTAGTGTTAGGTTTATTTAAGGGGGGTTTGGGTTAGATTAGGGGTATGTGGGTGGTGGGTTGTAATGTTGGGGGGGGTATTGTATGTGTTTTTTTACAGGAAAAAGAGCTGAATTTCTTGGGGCATGCCCCGCAAAGGGCCCTGTTCAGGGCTGGTAAGGTAAAAGAGCTTTGAACTTTGGTAATTTAGAATAGGGTAGGGCATTTTTTATTTTGGGGGGCTTTGTTATTTTATTAGGGGGCTTAGAGTAGGTGTAATTAGTTTAAAATTGTTGTAATATTTTTCTTATGTTTGTAAATATTTTTTTATTTTTTGTAACTTAGTTCTTTTTTATTTTTTGTACTTTAGTTAGTTTATTTCATTGTAGTTATTTGTAGGTATTGTATTTAATTAATTTATTGATAGTGTAGTGTTAGGTTTAATTGTAGGTAATTGTAGGTATTTTATTTAATTTATTTATTGATAGTGTAGTGTTAGGTTTAATTGTAACTTAGGTTAGGATTTATTTTACAGGTAATTTTGTAATTATTTTAACTAGGTAGCTATTAAATAGTTCTTAACTATTTAATAGCTATTGTACCTGGTTAAAATAAATACAAAGTTACCTGTAAAATAAATATTAATCCTAAAATAGCTATAATATAATTATAATTTATATTGTAGCTATATTAGGATTTATTTTAAGGTAAGTATTTAGCTTTAAATAGGAATAATTTATTTAATAAGAGTTAATTAATTTCGTTAGATTTAAATTATATTTAACTTAGGGGGGTGTTAGTGTTAGGGTTACACTTAGCTTTAGGGGTTAATACATTTATTAGAATAGCGGTGAGCTCCAGTCGGCAGATTAGGGGTTAATGTTTGAAGTTAGGTGTCGGCGATGTTAGGGAGGGCAGATTAGGGGTTAATACTATTTATTATAGGGTTAGTGAGGCGGATTAGGGGTTAATAACTTTATTATAATAGCGGTGCGGTCCGGTCGGCAGATTAGGGGTTAATAAGTGTAGGCAGGTGGAGGCGACGTTGAGGGCGGCAGATTAGGGGTTAATAAATATAATATAGGGGTCGGCGGTGTTAGGGGCAGCAGATTAGGGTTACATAGCTATAATGTAGGTGGCGGCGCTTTGCGGTCGGCAGATTAGGGGTTAATTATTGTAGGTAGCTGGCGGCGACGTTGTGGGGGGGCAGGTTAGGGGTTAATAAATATAATATAGGGGTCGGCGGTGTTAGGGGCAGCAGATTAGGGGTACATAAGTATAACGTAGGTGGCGGTCGGCAGATTAGGGGTTAAAAAAATTGAATCGAGTGGCGGCGATGTGGGGGGACCTCGGTTTAGGGGTACATAGGTAGTTTATGGGTGTTAGTGTACTTTAGAGCACAGTAGTTAAGAGCTCTATGAACCGGCGTTAGCCCAGAAAGCTCTTAACTACTGACTTTTTTCTGCGGCTGGAGTTTTGTCGTTAGATTTCTAACGCTCACTTCAGACACAACTCTAAATACCGGAGTTAGAAAGATCCCATTGAAAAGATAGGATACGCAATTGACGTAAGGGGATCTGCGGTATGGAAAAGTCGCAGCTGAAAAGTGAGCGTTAGACCCTTTTTTGACTGACTCCAAATACTGGCGGTAGCCTAAAACCAGTGTTAGGAGCCTCTAACGCTGGTTTTCACAGCTACCGCCAAACTCCAAATCTAGGCCACAGTGAATTAAAATTCTCAAAGCAAACTCTGTCTCGTTAATAATAATTCTGTGTAGACACAAATAGTTTGGTTAATGCCTATATATTGTGTTACTATGTGTCTCACTGATTGAATAACAAGGTATATAATATATAGTGTCTTAGGGCCAAAATATGCAGACAGTGCTGATACCCTTCTAATGTTGATGGTACTCCTGTAAATAGGATATAAAATGAACAAGACTGTATGTGTCTACAATCAACCTGCCTAGATTCTGGCAGTATAAGATTATAGATAGTATAAAAGTGTCAGGTTAGGAATATACCAATTATTATAGACTCAAATTATGGCCTAAATGGACTCAAATATGCTATGTAAAGTACCTGCAAGTGATGTGGTTAATTGCCACATATTTATAAAACAGGGTATAATATTGAACAGAGTACACCTGAGTTATAAATCTCTGTCACTAACAGCAAGCCTTTGCAACCTAATCGAACGAAGCAATCTCAGGGGGAACTAGTTAAACTTTCCCAAACACGGACTCTGAACAGACATCCGGGCACTTATCAACTTAGTATTGTATCTCTTAGCTCCATATAATCCGCTCATCTATATGGCATTATAACAATACATAACTAATATATTACACTTTTGTATAAATGTATTCATCTAGATTAACACATCCCAAACCATAAGTAGCGATAATTTGTAATAGATTCCAGTTCAGCCCGATAAGCGCTATTCTCATATAAATATAGCTAATACCCTGTTATAGACATCTGGTTATTAAAGGATACCTGCACTTAAAAATTTGTGTATGATTTATATGGCTTCATAAGCATATAGTGACTATATTCAAACTCTAATATCTAATTACCAGATATTAGGGTGCACTAACCATCCTTTATTTACACGGGCAGAATACAGCCCGTCCTAGTATAATAAAAGAACTGCACTTTATGTATGAACTTAACCTGTCACAACAGCTCTATGAGAACAGCCTGTGAGAATTAGAATCGAAACTCAATATCCTCTTCTAACAGTAACATTAACACCTGTTTGAACATTACCCTGAGTGTTTCATAAATAAAATAAATAATTTGTCTCTTGAAACTCTGATTGTTACACAACACGGCGTTCAGTTGGGAATAACAACGCAGTATATCTAACTTAATATAGGCAAACACGGCCGGCATCAGCTGGGGTGTAATATCAGCAGCATAACGATTATACCTACTGACACAGATTTATTTGACCCTCGTTAGTGCATCGGATCCTATATATCCAATATTTTGAAGGGCATTGAGCTAGAATATTACGGTTATTTACACACTACTGAGTAGATAACATTAAACTATTCTTTATTTAAGCCCAATACTCTATCCCAGAGATAGAGATACTGTTCAATTTATATACAGGTCCCTAGGGACGCCTCACTGCAGCCTCATTAACTGTAACAGATAGTAGATTCACTGTTATAAACATTAGTAACGCTACAACAGTTAATAACACTGCTGGGATACCCATGTATTGACTCTAAGGCTCTTTCGTTACTCTGACAGAGATTTATAACTCAGGTGTACTCTGTTCAATATTATACCCTGTTTTATAAATATGTGGCAATTAACCACATCACTTGCAGATACTTTACATAGCATATTTGAGTCCATTTAGGCCATATTTTGAGTCTCTATAATAATTGGTATATTCCTAACCTGACACTTTTATACTATCTATAATCTTATACTGCCAGAATCTAGGCAGGTTGATTGTTGACGCATACTCACAGTCTTGTTCATTTTATATCCTATTTACAGGAGTACCATCAACATTAGAAGGGTATCAGCACTGTCTGCATATTTTGGCCCTAAGACACTATATATTATATACCTTGTTATTCAATCAGTGAGACACATAGTAACACAATATATAGGCATTAACTGAACTATTTTTGTCTACACAGAATTATTATTAACGAGACAGAGTTTGCTTTGAGAATTTTAATTCACTGTATGTTTTGTTTTTGTACACACTTTTAATCATTTATTAATAAAAGTTATATTTTAACTTCCCGTTCAGTACCATCCCCAAGTCTGGGCATAGAGTGCTGGAAGTGCATACTAACTGGTGGTTAGTTTCTTTAACTTCCACTATCCTTTTGTTGTATACTCATTTTATGCACAAGCACCAACCCACACGTAGTATCATTTAACACAGACGTGTATTAATAATCAACTACACTCAATATTGAGCAATAGTGGGGATTGCCTTAATAGTGCCATTGTTTAAAAACTCTCTTTCTGATTGGATGTTTACTGTTACTTTGTTTACATTTTTTTCTCTTGGTTGTCTTTGCTGTTTGGAATTCAGTAAAGATTTGATGCAAAATATGAAGCCTCCTGTAAAATAGTATATTATGTATTTTAACTGTTTGTTATTATTTTACTTTAATTTTAGCGATAAGATTTTGTGTACAAAATATTAATATCCCTCAGAAGACAGTGGGCGCAAGTTATTCGGTTTACAATAGTATGGACCAGATTATAAGTTGCGCTCTATTTAGCGCTTTCACTCAAGTGCAAACACCACCAGAAGTACACGTTTTACAACTATTACAAGTTGAAAGTAAAATGTTTGCGCATGAGCTAAAGCCAACTCACACTGATTTCTTCACCTAGAGGACAATGTTATTTTTAATGTAAATGTATAATTCTATATATATTATTGTATATGTCTATACCTGCATATCTATTCCTATAGATATATAGGCATAGATATCTATTTTGCATTAACATTATCAGATATACCGTACTGTGCAAAAGTCTTAGGCCACCATAAGATTTGTTGATTTAGCAAAGTTTTAATGACCATGGATATTTATTTTTAGGTCTCTTTATTAAGATACAAACACAATTTTCAGATCAAAATGGCTTCTTTGGGCAAATGTCAATATTTAGTGTGACCTCCCTTGGCAATAAGCACTTCTTGAACACTTTTGGGGAGACTGTCCTGAAGTTTTCTGAAGTAATCTTCTGGTATATTATACCAGGTTTCTTTCAGCACTTCCCAGAGTTCTTCTATAGATTTAGGTTGCCTTTTATTTATTTCTCTGTCCAGGTGATCCTATAATATCCAGGTCTGAACTCAGTGGAGGCCAGTCCATGACTGTCAGTGTTTTATCAGCTGTTTTCTCCAAATATGATTTCACTGCATTTGCATTGTGCTTGGGATCATTATCATGCTGAAAAATAAAACCATTCCCAATCAGGTGCTTTACAGAAGGAATGGGATAATGACTTAAAACCTGTTTGTACTTTTCAGCATTCATGATCCCATCAATTCGGACAATATCGCCAACACCACTTGCAGAAATGCAACCCCAAACCAGGACAGACCCTCCACCATGTTTCACTGAAGGCCGCAAGAACTCATTCTTCCAATTCTCTCTAACTCTTCTTCTCACATATTGTCAAGGATTGGACACAAAAAATTCAAACTTGTATTTGTAATTACATAATACTCGTTTCCACTGATCTTCATTCCAATCTTTGTGAGCTTTAGCATACCTTAGCCTTTTCACCCTGTTCCCCCTCCGAAAAAGTGGTTTCTTGGCTGCTACCTTTTCACAAAGACCATTCCTGATCAAGCTTTATCGGACTGTAGAAGGGACAACTTGGTGTCCCGATGAAGCTGCCAGATGCTGAGCCAGGCAGTGACGTGCCATCATAATTACACTTTATAAAGAATGTTTATTAAAATGAAAATTATTTTAAAAATGTTTTTATATTTTATTTTTGTACCCTAAGGTACCCCCCTAAACCCCACCCCCCACTGCTGACTCCGCTACCCACCATGAATTACAATAAAAAGGCTGGCTAAACTTTAATACATATTTATATTGCGTAAAGAAGGAGGCTCCCCTTCCTTTGCGCAATATGGATGTTGAGAGCAAATTTTTGAGCCGCTACTAGTGACTGCCACCCAGTGGCGTTTAAGTCTCTGTTTGCGGCACATACAGCTCCCATAGAGGATGCTTTCTAAGCAGCCTCGTGAGCACAGCCAATCAGCGCACAGCTCTTTTTATCATGTAGGAGGTCTGGGCGCTGCGCTGGGCGGGAAGAAGACAGAGACGCGGACTGAGACGAGCAGTCATGTGTTGGTGAGCTGGCGAGGTAGGGATATCAGTGAACGTGAAGTCAGTGTGACTGAACTGAGCCTGTTTCTGAGGCAAGGTGAGCCGTTATGCTGTAAGCCTGAAGCACTTCCCTTGTGGTTACTGGTTTCGGTTAGTGCCAGACTGTGCCTACTAACTGTCTTGTACCGAGGAGCTGCCCTGGAGGACTACAGGAGTGACTGTGGAGGCTGTCAGTGTGACTTTCACGTCACATGGTCACGGTGCCGGGGTGGATTGATCATTGTGGAATATGCAGCCATGCAGGGCAGCAGGGGGCTTGCTTGGGCCTTGGGGGGAAGTGTTAGACTGAGTCACTGTGACTTGCTGTATCTTCTCTAGGCCCATAATTAACATCTTAGGGTTCAGTTTATAATACTAAAAACTGTTGCCCTAACATTAAAACTACTTTTTAAAGTTGTGATTTATAAAATGTTAATTATGGGAAAATACTGCAAGGAGTCAAAATGGTATCAGCAATTTATTTTGTCCATGCTCAGATAACATATATGGATATGAGCACAGGCTACCACATCTAATAAATTAAACAAAATTGTCTAAATTTACATTTTATTGTATGTATGTATATATATATATATATATATATAGATTCAAATATTTTTTAGAAAAGAAAAAATATATAAACACAGCAGAGCTATATGAGATACTGTGTTGAAAGTAGGGGATTGCAGCACTCACAATTTACTTATTCTTGATCTAATATGTAGATTAAAGGCTGGTATATTGTATCAAACAATGAAACACAAACACACATCGGTCCAATTAACATGCAATGCATTTATTGCTAAAACAACATGTTATATGAATGAGGTAGTGCATACTAATGCTCCACCAAGTATATGCCACTGCAGTGGATAGCCTAAATCAAAATAACCTGTTCAAACAGTATGTTAAAAAGCCACAGATAAATAACTTGTGCTGTTTCAACACTTAGCATTAGAACTATAAATCAATAAGGCAAAAAAAGTTCTCAGAGCAAAAGTCCCAGATGAACAGACTTTTTTCCTTTATGAATAACTTCTCTGAGAAAAGTGAAGCCGTAATAATCACTATTTCAAAATTGTACCGTGACTTTAAGGAAGCTAACAAGATCGAGGTAACAGCGTACTCCAATATCAGCTTTCCCAAATTAAAGGATTCATATGATGTTAAAGGATTGTAAATCCAGAGCGGCAATACCGTGCAACAAAACATACAACCTTATTCGAGTTGTGATAACTTCAAGCAGCAAAGTCCGGGTATAACAGGCACTTCTTTGGGGCATAACAGGTAACGGACCTGGACCACGCCTCCGACATCCAGTCTCACCCAAATCGTTCCGTCTCGTACCTTAACTCCGTGAGACACAGGTTGAACTTGAGACACACTTAGGGCTTGATAGACTCTCCTCACCTCCGCCAGATCACTTCCGGACTTGATCGTAGGTAACACTGTTAACTGGTACAGGTGCTCACGTTTGCTGCATAGGTTTGAATGACTCTGTCGACGCGCGTTTCGCCCCACAATGCTTTGCGGTAGGGGCCTCGTCAGGACTGTCAGTAACAGTGTAGCATTTCATCTTTTATTAGTTGCCTTTCTCTGAAGTAGTGGCTGGGGTGTGTGCTTACTTTCCAATCATGCAAGCTTATTTGTTATACCTCCTTTCATCACTGTTACTCAGTTTCCATTTTCTTTCTAAGTTACAACTTAATATACGGAGAAAGGCAAAAATTAATAAAAGTAAATAAGCGCAACAAATGCATTGCAATACCAAAAGACCAAAGTATGCTGTGTCTCTATAAAACATTACTAATCAATAAATGAGATACACTTTAAACAAGTTCCCATATATCGATAGACAGCTTAGAATAAATATATGAAGCAGTTTTTTATGCGCAAGCATTTTCCTACCAAATTAAATCTCCCAAACTTATAGGATTATACTTTAGTAGTTCGTTATTTAAATTGCTTATACTTACTTACAAACCCAGCAAAATACAAATGTATATTTTTAAATCTATATATCGCTAAATATATAAATCAGGAATGATGAGAAGCCTATATACAGAATAATTGAAATACACATATTTCATTAAGAAATCTATATATCCCTCTTTTTGAAACTTAGGAATGATTTAAGACCATTATATTGAGCATTAATCAAATAGTTAAAGATATTCAGCCAAAAAAAGACCCATACTCAATTCTTTCATTTAAACCAAGGGGGGACATTGTGGAATTTTAAAGAAACAGTACTGCTGTTGTGGGCATCCCTAAAATGTCGAGCTACGCGCGTATCTCTTTCATAGAGGATATCATCTCTATGCTCCTGTACCCTGTCCTTGAACATTTGTTTCGTTTTTCCAACATAGAACAGGGGGCAGGAGCATTGTAACAGATATACAACTCCAACAGTATTGCAATATGAGAAACATCTAATCTCAAATTGTTTCTGAGTATTTGCTGAAAATGATTTGCATTTAAGCATATGTGGACAGTACACACAATGTCCACAAGGAAAACTACCCTTAACCTGTTGATACTTGTTTAACCAATTTTTTTCAGGTTCAGACCTCACAAATCTACTTTTGACTAACTTATCCTTTAAGTTAGGAGATTTTTTTGCAGTCAATAAAGGTTTTTTCACCTATTTTTTCAACAATTTTCTCATCCAGGGACAACAAATGCAAATTATGGGATAAAATGTCTCTTATATTTTGCCATTGACAGTTGAATGTAGTAATAAATCTTATATAATTATCTGTTGTGACATTAGTTTTTTTTAGAATACAATAGATCATTGCGATTAAGTTTCCTAACTTTATTAAGCGTATGTTTAATTAAGTTGTGAGAATATCCTCTTTCTATGAATTTTTTGCACATTATCTCAGCATGAAGTTCAAATTTTATCCTTGAGGAACAATTCCTCTTTAATCTTAATAGCTGGCCATAAGGAATACCTTTCTTTAGCGGTTCTGGGTGACTGCTAGATGCTTCCAGTAAACTATTTGTTGCAGTACTTTTACAATGGTTTTCAGTAGATATACTATTACCTTCCTTCTTTATACAAATGTCTAGAAAGGGTAATTCTTTATCGCTGAGTGCATATGTCAGCAAAATATCACGATCATTCTTGTTTAGTGAATCGATGAACTCATATAGACAGGCCAGGGGGCCATCCCAAAACATTAGGATGTCGTCCACATATCTAATCCAAAGGGACACATGGGAGCTGAACACCTCACCAAACTGCTCAAAGATGTCCAACTCCCATGCCCCTAAATGTAGACAGGCATATGTGGGTGCACATACAGCTCCCATGGCTGTCCCCCTGACCTGTCTATAAATAGAGCCATCAAATTCAAAAACATTATTCTCAAGAATAAACCTTAAAAGATTAATAACAAAGGTGGTATGGTTATTACTTTCTGAACCCCTAGACCTTAAAAAATGTTCACTTGCATTGATTCCTACCTCATGGGGTATAGAGGAATATAGACTCTCTACATCTAAAGATACAAGGATCGTTTGTGAGGAAACAGATATATCATCTAACTTTCGTAAAAGGTCTGGGGTATCCTTTACGTAGGAAGGGAGAGAGAGGAGGAATGGTCTTAAGAAGAAATCCACAGAGTCATTTAAACCTATGCAGCAAACGTGAGCACCTATACCAGTTAACGGTGTTACATGCGATCAAGTCCGGAAGTGATCTGGCGGAGGCGAGGAGAGTCTATCAAGCCCTAAGTGTGTCTCAAGTTCAACCTGTGTCTCACGGAGTTAAGGAACGAGACGGAACGATTTGGGTGAGACTGGATGTCGGAGGCGTGGTCCCGGTCCGTTACCTGTTATGCCCCAAAGAAGTGCCTGTTATACCCGGACTTTGCTGCTTGAAGTTATCACAACTCGAATAAGGTTGTATGTTTTGTTGCACTGTATTGCCGCTCTATGGATTTACAAGCCTTTAACATATGAATCCTTTATTTAGAGAAAGCTGATATTGGAGGACGCTCTTACCTCGATCTTGTTAGCTTCCTTAAAGTCACGGTACAATTTTGCAATAGTGATTATTACGGCTTCACTTTTCTCAGAGAAGTTATTCATAAAGGAAAGAAGTCTGTTCATCTTGGACTTTTGCTCTGAGAACTTTTTTTGCCTTATTGATTTATAGTTCTAATGCTAAGTGTTGAAATGTCCATCTATGTGTTTAACAGCACAAGTTATTTATCTGTGGCTTTTTAACATACTGTTTGAACAGGTTATTTTGATTTAGGCTATCCACTGCAGTGGCATATACTTGGTGGAGCATTAGTATGCACTACCTCATTCGTATAACATGTTGTTTTAGCAATAAATGCATTGCATGTTAATTGGACTGATGTGTGTTTGTGTTTCATTGTTTGATACAATATACCAGCCTTTAATCTACATATTAGATCAAGAATAAGTACATTTTGAGTGCTGCAATCCCCTACTTTCAACACAGTATCTCATATAGCTCTGCTGTGTTTATATATTTTTTCTTTTCTAAAAAATATTTGAATCTATATTATAATAAGGGGTCTGCACCAGGCCTAGGATCAGCCTTTGCGATCTAGGTTCATTTTTATATATCAGACACTATGCCTTGGTTTTTTAAAAGGTTTCTTATTGTTTTTCTCCCAATTGTTAATATTAAACTAATTGTATTTAGGAATAAAAGAGAGGATTCTCAATAAATTCCGTTCCTAGGGATTGAGAAACATTATATTTACATATACAACTTATGTGCTATATGTTACTTTTTCTTGTTTAGGCTGAGATATTGTTGATAACATACAAACATGGCCATCACTCTCTCAGATGGGAGGCTGAGCTGAAAGAATCTCTGACCAATACCAACTTAGGCCTCGCTTCCATTGAGTCGTTAAAAATGGAGCCGTAAGCTACCGAAGCGGCCGACAGCTAAAAGTAATTTACGGCTCCATTTTAGTACCAGGTTTCCATTGAAATATTTTGCGGATAGCGTGCAGTCGCTCTTTTCGTGTAGCTGTAAGTTAACGTTGTGTTAACGCTTCCATCTGATGTCGGATTTCTTGAAAATCAATTAGTTGCTAAGGTAACCCGACGTTACACTATAGAATTTACGTTTAACGTCCGTGCTCCTTACCGGTGATCACCTCTCAAGAAAAATAAAGAAACACTTATCCATATTTTTAATAATCAAATACTATTTTCTAATATAATTATATTTAACACTTCATAAATATAAGTAATATTTATTGCTGCCCTAGGCATAGGTCTAGTTTGCATTCTGTAGATATGTTCTTGCATATATTATTATATTTAAATATATATTGATATTTCTATTAGAATATAAGTTCAACTATTTCTATACATGAGACAACAATAAATATTACTTATAGCAATTTATTTCTACATTAAAACACTTGCATTATTTGCAAGTTTTATATTTTCAATAGAAAATAGGTCTCAAAAAGCACAATTTTACTCTTTTACACCTAGCTGAGCTGGGGGTAATATTTCTCAATGTATCGACAGCCTCCGACAGTGTATTAACGGTTAGCGCTTTCATTGGAAACCTGGTATAATTTATCGATTAACGGCTTCTATTACTTTCTATGGGACGCAAAGATCTTTTCGGCAGCCGAAGTCCGGCTGCCGATATTGAGGTATAACGCACCATTGGAAACAGTCGATAAATGATATTGCTTTCGACAGCACATTTAACGGTTTGCGAGTGCACGCAAACTGAATAACGACTCAATGGAAGTGAGCCCCTAGAAAGCAACGATTTAGAAACAAATGTATTTAATGCTTTTAAAAAATATAAAAACTGTATAGTAAAACAGGTTAAAGTCAGAGCTGAAAATTCAAGCTTAGCAAATTATGTTGAGAAAAAAATAGTCCCAAGAGGATTGAGGCTATTCCTAGACCCTGGTTTTAATGCAAGAGAGGAAGAAGGTGGCTTAGAATTTCTTGATGAATGGAATGAGAAATTATCTACATGTGCGCTTGGAATGATTGAGATGCTAATTAAAGGGAATGATAAAAGATGGGAAAAAATTAAAGAAGATGTTGAACTAGCTTTACAAATAGTGAATAAATTTGATCATGATCCTAACTTCAATAAACTAAATGAAGAAACTAAAAAACATATATCCAGATTACAAGCAGAAATCAAAGTAAGGAAGTGTAGAAAATTTCATCGCGATCAGGAAGACTATCAAAATAAAAAAGTTTATGTGTACAAATTTGATAAAGGTTCTTATGATTCAGGAACAGATATGTCAGATTTAGAAAGTGAAGAAAGGACTCCAAAAAACGATGGAGTCCCTGGTATACAGAATACAGGTCAAGGGAGTATAGGACGAGACGAGGGGGGAGGAAGAGGAGGAGAGGCCAGAAATACAGCGCTAGCAGGGAGGAGATATCCCCAGCGAAATCAGAGAGGGGACAATTTGAGACAAAGATCTGGAAACAGGGGGTGGCCACGAATGAGACCTTATTAGGGCTATTAACCCCAGCCTCAGTTGAGGATGAATAACAAGTTATCAACCTTTCCTCTTTTAGCTTAAATTCTACACATATTGAGGTTCTAAGAAAGGGTCTTTCTTTCTGTCCAACTAACAAGCTTAATAAGTTTGATCTAATTAAAGATCTACACCTTTTTGCAAGGAAATTAGTGTTTCACCATACTATGTATCAAACTTCTAAAAATAGAAAAGATGATGAAGCACGAAATCTCTTCTTGATGAAAGTGAGGGGAATTCAATCTGTTAAGAAAGTGAAAAAACTTTTAGAACGAATTTAAAGTCCAAATCAACTTTTATGCCCTCTATTGCACAGGTTCCTGCGGTTTTCCGTTTTGTGAAAACAGTTGAAAGGGAAATTGAACAGTTACCTGATGATTGGATTTGGTCAGATAATTTAACCCCTAAACAGAGAAAAGCGCTAAAAGAACTTATGCTAGCAAAAGGGATAGTGTTTAAGCCGGCAGATAAGGATGGAAATTTGGTCCTGTTAGATGAATCTTTTTAACTCAATGAAGCTAAAAGACAATTATTGGATAAAACCCAGTATGAAAGACTTCCAAGAAACCCTTTGTCACAGAAGAAATTAAAATTATATCATATTTTACAAGGAGCTAAAATGGAATGTGTAATCTCTCTTGAAGAATTCAAGTTTTTGAATCCGGTGTGTCCAGTGATGCCAACCTTTTATATTATCACGAAAATTCATAAAAATAAGTCTCATCCACCTGGAAGACCAATCGTGTCGGGAATAGGTGGCATCAGTGAACACATCGGACAATATGTGGATTTCTTCTTAAGACCATTCCTCCTCTCTCTCCCTTCCTATGTAAAGGATACCCCAGACCTTTTACGAAAGTTAGATGATATATCTGTTTCCTCACAAACGATCCTTGTATCTTTAGATGTAGAGAGTCTATATTCCTCTATACCCCATGAGGTATGAATCAATGCAAGTGAACATTTTTAAGGTCTAGGGGTTCAGGAAGTAATAACCATACCACCTTTGTTATTAATCTTTTAAGGTTTATTCTTGAGAATAATGTTTTTGAATTTGATGGCTCTATTTATAGACAGGTCAGGGGGAATTTGAACATCATGCTGAAATAATGTGCAAAAAATTCATAGAAAGAGGATATTCTCACAACTTAATTAAACATACGCTTAATAAAGTTAGGAAACTTAATCGCAATGATCTATTGTATTCTAAAAAAAACTAATGTCACAACAGATAATTATATAAGATTTATTACTACATTCAACTGTCAATGGCAAAATATAAGAGACATTTTATCCCATAATTGGCATTTGTTGTCCCTGGATGAGAAATTTGTTCAAAAAATAGGTAAAAAACCTTTATTGACTGCAAAAAAATCTCCTAACTTAAAGGATAAGTTAGTCAAAAGTAGATTTGTGAGGTCTGAACCTGAAAAAATTGGTTAAACAAGTATCAACAGGTTAAGGGTAGTTTTCCTTGTGGACATTGTGTCCATATATGCTTAAATGCAAATCATTTTCAGCAAATACTCAGAAACAATTTGAGATTAGATGTTTCTCAAATTGCAATACTGTTGGAGTTGTATATCTGTTACAATGCTCCTGCCCCCTGTTCTATGTTGGAAAAACGAAACGAATAGTCAAAAGTAGATTTGTGAGGTCTGAACCTGAAAAAAATTGGTTAAACAAGTATCAACAGGTTAAGGGTAGTTTTCCTTGTGGACATTGTGTGTACTGTCCACATATGCTTAAATGCAAATCATTTTCAGCAAATACTCAGAAACAATTTGAGATTAGATGTTTCTCATATTGCAATACTGTTGGAGTTGTATATCTGTTACAATGCTCCTGCCCCCTGTTCTATGTTGGAAAAACGAAACGAATGTTCAAGGACAGGGTACAGGAGCATAGAGATGATATCCTCTATGAAAGAGATACGAGCGTAGCTCGACATTTTAGGGATGCCCACAACAGCAGTACTGTTTCTTTAAAATTCGTAGGAATTGATTAGAGAATAACAAATGGCAGAGGAGGAGACAATAATAAATGTCTTTTAAACAAGGAAGCAAGATGGACTTATGTGCTTAAAACAATGCCCCCCCCCCCCCTTGGTTTAAATGAAAGAATTGAGTATGGGTCTTTTTTGGGCTGAATATCTTTAACTATTTGATTAATGCTCAATATAATGGTCTTAAATCATTCCTAAGTTTCAAAAAAGGGATATATAGATTTCTTAATGAAATATGTGTATTTCAATTAATCTGTATATTGGCTTCTCATCATTCCTGATTTATAAATTTAGCGATATATAGATTTAAAAATATACATTTGTATTTCGCTGGGTTTGTAAATAGTATAAGCAATTTAAATAACTAACTACTAAAGTATAATCCTATAAGTTTGGGAGATTTAATTTGGTAGGAAAATGCTTGCGCATAAAAAACTGCTTCATATATTTATTCTAAGCTGTCTATCGATATATGGGAACTTGTTTAAAGTGTATCTCATCTAGGCCTAGATTTGGAGTTTTGTCGGTAAAGACCCGCGTAGCTAACGCCGGCTTTTTTCTGGCCGCACCATAAAAATAACTCTGGTATTGAGAGTCCACATAAAGGCTGCGTTAGGCTCCAAAAAAGGAGCGTAGAGCATATTTAACGCAGCTTCAACTCTCGATACCAGAGTTGCTTACGCAAGCGGCCAGCCTCAAAAACGTGCTCGTGCACGATTCTCCCATAGAAAACAATGGGGCTGTTTGAGCTGAAAAAAAACCTAACACCTGCAAAAAAGCCGCGTTCAGCTCCTAACGCAGCCCCATTGTTTGCTATGCGGAAACACTTCCTACGTCTGCACCTAACACTCTAACATGTACCCCGAGTCTAAACACCCCTAACCTTACACTTATTAACCCCTAATCTGCCGCCCCCGCTATCGCTGACCCCTGCATATTATTATTAACCCCTAATCTGCTGCTCCGTAAACCGCCGCTACTTATCCCTATCTACCCCTAATCTGCTGCCCTAACATCGCCGACCCCTATATTATATTTATTAACCCCTAATCTGCCCCCCACAACGTCGCCTCCACCTGACTACACTTATTAACCCCTAATCTGCCGACCGGACCTGAGCGCTACTATAATAAAGTTATTAACCCCTAATCCACCTCACTAACCCTATAATAAATAGTATTAACCCCTAATCTGCACCTAACTTCAATTATTAACCCCTAATCTGCCGACTGGAGCTCACCGCTATTCTAATAAATGTATTAACCCCTAAAGCTAAGTCTAACCCTAACACTAACACCCCCCTAAATTAAATATAATTTACATCTAACGAAATTAATTATCTCTTATTAAATAAATTATTCCTATTTAAAGATAAATACTTACCTGTAAAATAAATCCTAATATAGCTACAATATAAATTATAATTATATTATAGCTATTTTAGGATTAATATTTATCTTACAGGCAACTTTGTAATTATTTTAACCAGGTACAATAGCTATTAAATAGTTAAGAACTATTTAATAGCTACCTAGTTAAAATAATTGCAAAATTACCTGTAAAATAAATCCTAACCTAAGTTACAATTAAACCTAACACTATACTATCATTAAATTAATTAAATAAACTACCTACAATTACCTACAATTAACCTAACACTACACTATCAATAAATTAATTAAATACAATTCCTACAAATAAATACAATTAAATAAACTAGCTAAAGTACAAAAAATAAAAAAGAACTAAGTTACAAAAAATAAAAAAATATTTACAAACATAAGAAAAATATTACAACAATTTTAAACTAATTACACCTACTCTAAGCCCCCCAAAATAAAAAATACCCTACCCTATTCTAAATTACTAAAGTTCAAAGCTCTTTTACCTTACCAGCCCTGAACAGGGCCCTTTGCGGGGCATGCCCCAAGAAGTTCAGCACTTTTGCCTGTAAAAAAATAACCATACAATACCCCCCCCAACATTACAACCCACCACCCACATACCCCTAATCTAACCCAAACCCCCCTTAAATAAACCTAACACTAAGCCCCTGAAGATCTTCCTACCTTATCTTCACCATACCAGGTTCACCGATACGTCCTGAAGAGCTCCTCCGATGTCCTGATCCAAGCCCAAGCGGGGGGCTGAAGAGGTCCATGATCCGGATGAAGTCTTCTATCAACGGCATCTTCAATCTTCTTTCTTCCGGATCCATCTTGCAGACCTCCGACGCGGAACATCCTCTTCTCCCGACGCCTACTAGCCGAATGACGGTTCCTTTAAGGGACGTCATCCAAGATGGCGTCCCTCGAATTCCGATTGGCTGATAGGATTCTATCAGCCAATCGGAATTAAGGTAGGAATATTCTGATTGGCTGATGGAATCAGCCAATCAGAATCAAGTTCAATCCGATTGGCTGATCCAATCAGCCAATCAGATTGAGCTCGCATTCTATTGGCTGTTCCAATCTGAACTTGATTCTGATTGGCTGATTCCATCAGCCAATCAGAATATTCCTACCTTAATTCCGATTGGCTGATAGAATCCTATCAGCCAATCGGAATTCGAGGGACGCCATCTTGGATGACGTCCCTTAAAGGAACCGTCATTCGGCTAGTTCCGCGTCGGAGGTCTGCAAGATGGATCCGGAAGAAAGAAGATTGAAGATGCCGTTGATAGAAGACTTCATCCGGATCATGGACCTCTTCAGCTCCCGCTTGGATGAAGACTTCATCAGGATCATGGACCTCTTCAGCTCCCGCTTGGATGAAGACTTCAGCCGGATCATGGACCTCTTCAGCCCCCCGCTTGGGCTTGGATCAGGACATCGGAGGAGCTCTTCAGGACGGATCGGTGAACCTGGTATGGTGAAGATAAGGTAGGAAGATCTTCAGGGGCTTAGTGTTAGGTTTATTTAAGGGGGGTTTGGGTTAGATTAGGGGTATGTGGGTGGTGGGTTGTAATGTTGGGGGGGGTATTGTATGTTTTTTTTTTTACAGGCAAAAGAGCTGAACTTCTTGGGGCATGCCCCGCAAAGGGCCCTGTTCAGGGCTGGTAAGGTAAAAGAGCTTTAAACTTTAGTAATTTAGAATAGGGTAGGGCATTTTTTATTTTGGGGGTCTTTGTTATTTTATTAGGGGGCTTAGAGTAGGTGTAATTAGTTTAAAATTGTTGTAATATTTTTCTTATGTTTGTAAATATTTTTTTATTTTTTGTAACTTAGTTCTTTTTTATTTTTTGTATTTTAGTTAGTTTATTTCATTGTAGTTATTTGTAGGAATTGTATTTAATTTATTTATTGATAGTGTAGTGTTAGGTTTAATTGTAGGTAATTGTAGGTATTTTATTTAATTAATTTAATGATAGTATAGTGTTAGGTTTAATTGTAACTTAGGTTAGGATTTATTTTACAGGTAATTTTGTAATTATTTTAACTAGGTAGCTATTAAATAGTTCTTAACTATTTAATAGCTATTGTACCTGGTTAAAATAATTACAAAGTTGCCTGTCAAATAAATATTAATCCTAAAATAGCTACAATGTAATTATAATTTATATTGTAGCTATATTAGGATTTATTTTACAGGTAAGTATTTATCTTTAAATAGGAATAATTTATTTAATAAGAGTTAATTAATTTCGTTAGATTAAAATTATATTTCATTTAGGGGGGTGTTAGTGTTAGGGTTAGACTTAGCTTTAGGGGTTAATACATTTATTAGAATAGCGGTGAGCTCCGGTCGGCAGATTAGGGGTTAATAAGTGTAAGCAGGTGGAGGCGACGTTGTGGGGGGCAGATTAGGGGTTAATAAATATAATATAGGGGTCGGCGGTGTTAAGGGCAGCAGATTAGGGGTACATAAGGATAACGTAGGTGGCGGCGCTTTGCGGTCGGCAGATTAGGGGTTAATAAGTGTAGGTAGGTGGAGGCGACGTTGTGGGGGGCAGGTTAGGGGTTAATAAATATAATACAGGGGTCGGCGGTGTTAGGGGCAGCAGATTAGGGGTACATAAGGATAACGTAGGTGGCGGTCGGCAGATTAGGGGTTAAAAAAATTTAATCGAGTGGCGGCGATGTGGGGGGACCTCGGTTTAGGGGTACATAGGTAGTTTATGGGTGTTAGTGTACTTTAGAGCACAGTAGTTAAGAGCTTTATAAACCGGCATTAGCCCAGAAAGCTCTTAACTACTGACTTTTTTCCTGCGGCTGGAGTTTTGTCGTTAGATGTCTAACGCTCACTTCAGCCACGACTCTAAATATCGGAGTTAGAAAGATCCCATTGAAAAGATAGGATACG